>NC_141677.1:79976823-80658046 GCF_028749965.1 Puma concolor
TGCCCACAAACAGGAGTGGAAATGTGACGAGCGGCAGGCTAACTGAATCAGTGGGGACAGTGGATCCCCAGTGGATCATGAAGGGCAGAGGTCCCAGCAAGGCCGGCCTGTCAACACTGGTGCCGCTAAGGGGACAGCGTTGGGTCTCCATTGACTTTGGGTCCCAGGGATTCGGCAGCCCCAGAGCCACTGGGCTATCTCCCAACTCGTGACAGTGACTTTTGGTCCAGCCTGGTAGGTCAGCTCCCACTGACCAATCCACTGTTTCTTAAGCCTCCCTCCTCTGCCACAGGAAATAGTACATCCCTAAGAACAAACGGATGGGTAAGTAAATATACACCTGCAAACACACCCACAGAAGGCCAGCATTCTCATTTGGGGGCATTTCCTGGAGGACTTGCTTCAGAAAGCCGGCCAAAGACTCATTCACACGATTATTCTGAGCGAAGGTGAGTGAGACCCGTGGAGTTTGGGGAGAAAAAGTCAAGAGGAGCAGGACAGCGCCTGTGGGGTTTTGGTATTCTCCCTGGGTCTCTCGGTGTGGTGGGGAAATTGCTTTAAGGTCCCTGTTGAGGCTGCCTCCTTCCCCTCCGGGAGAATCGCCCACCTGTGCCTTCAAGGGCAAGTCCCAGCATCTGTGTCTGCAGCATCTTTACATGCCTAGCAGGTGGGCCGCATTGCCAGGACATCAGGTGAATGTCTGGCCCAGAGGGTGCCTCCCCACTGGCGGGACAGGGCCAAGCCCAATCTCTGCCCCCGGGGCATCTGGAACTGGGACAGGCTGTCCGCCTCCTCAGAGCCCGGAGGCAACGGAGGATTTCTTTGCCTCTGGCATACAAAAATGTGAAGAGAGCAAAGAAGATACAGCTGGGCCCACAGACGTGGCAATGAGGGGCCAGGGGTCCCCCGAAATGCAGACAGCCTCTGCTTCTGGTTCATGGCCTTCGTGAGGACGGTCAGATTCTTTGCCCCTTCCGTGGGTTTCCCTGTGTCCTAGTCTGAACGGGCTTGCTTCTGGCCATAGAGCCATCCCTAAACGGACTCTGATGGTACCTACGGTGTTTAAAATGTCAGGTGGGTGGTTGTGGGAGGGGCGGGGGGCGGGGTGCATGGGAGCAGGGAGAAAGGATGGGGCTTTCCCATTCGTTTCCCTCCCTGGACGGCCAAGTCTATGGGGGAGGCACATATATTCGTCCTTATGGGAGGAACATGTTCTTTTCTAGGGGACCATAAGAGTGTGTCTTGGGGCGATCATTTTTAAAATGGATGTAGAAAAAAACTGTGCAACCGGCCAAGTCTGACTGCACAACCCAGGACTTGGGCCTCTGCCTTTCTGTGTCTTACCGTCTTCCTCTCCCGCCAATGATTGGTATGGGGGGGTTCCAATAGCGCTTCCCCCCAAATTCACGTCCACCGGAGCCTCAGAATGTGGCCTTCTGTGGAAACAGGGTCTTTGCAGATGTACTTAGTGAGGATGAGGTCATAGTGGATGAGGGGGGACCCTGAATCCAATGACAGGTGTCCTTGAGGAAAGGAGAGGACCCGTGTCATTGGAGTGAGGTGACAGCGATGCAGCGACAAGCCTGGGGACACCGAGGACCGACTGGCGCTGCGCGTGAGGGCCTGGGAGGGAGGCGGGGAACACATTCTCCCGTGGAGCGATGCAGCCTTGACCTCAGACTTCTGACCTCCCCAAACTGGGACAGAACAAATGTCTGTTGTTGGAAGGCCCCCCCGGCTAATAGGTCGTTCTGGTAGCCCCTAGGAGGCTCGTACCCCAGGAAGAAGGGCGGAGGGCCTCCCGAGAGTGGTGGCGTTTTTGAGATGACCAGCGAGAAGACGGCAGCTGCACGCCGGAGCACGACTTGCTCCTGTTGGCTCTTCGTGTGCCAGTGGGACGGCCATTCTGGAGTAAGTGTCACCGAGCTGCGAGCAAGTAAGCCTGCCTCTCCTGATTACGCCCCCTCACACTCTTGACAGAAGGGAACATGTCTGTTGGGCGCCCACTTTGTGCCAGGCAGCGTGACAGGTGCTTGTACATTTCACCTTCCACTTACTGGTCGCAACTGTCCCGGGAGGTAAGAATTATTACCCCCACTTTACTGCTCAGGAACCTGAGGCGCAGAGACTGTGAGCAACTGACTAATTAGAATTCGGGTTCTAATTCCAGGCCTCCTCCTATGCCCAAGCCATTTCCAACAAGTCGTTCTGTCCTTAAGGCAAATCATTCATTTTCAGTCCGGGAGACAGTGGCACATTCAGAGCGTACCTGCCGGAGTCCCAGGTGCGTACCTTGAAACAGGCCGTGCGCCTTGGAGACACTCACGACATCACGCAGTGGCGTTCCCAGGAGCTGGCCAAGGCCGCCTGGGCGAACGCAAAGGGCATTGCCGCTCTGGAGGAGGAGGAGGCGATCTGACTCACTGTCAAATGTCACCCGGTCCTGGGAGGGGGCGATGGTAGCCTGCCTCAGGGAGGGGCCCCTGGCAATGCAGACCCTGGAGGAGGACGCTGGGAGGATGGGAATGATGGGAATGATGGGACCCTGGGAGGATGGGACCCTGGGAATGACACCCCTTCTCCCTTGCACGTCTCTTCCCTGCATGCCACGTTCTTCCACACATTTGTCTGATTTGATCCTTATAACTTCCCCAGGTGATATGATTAGCCCCACTGGAAAAAAATCCACGAGGAAACAGAGAGGTTGAGAACTTTGGCCAAGGTTGCACAGGTAAGAATCTCAGTACAGGGCCTGCATGATACTTCATGCCACTGCAGGAGGGAGAGTCAAATGATCCCTGTTTGTGGACCACCTCCTCTACCTCAACAAAACTCTGAGGGTGAGAATAAATCAGGGAGCAAGAGAAAACTCTGCTGGGGGGTGGCCATCGTTCTTGGCTGCTCAGATTGTGTCCTTCTGGAAGCCCTCCAGCGACGCATAGCCATAGGTGTGTGGCTGGCCAATCAGAGGGCCCTATCTGCTCGGCCACTATGATTGGGTCAGTAATGGCCACATGACCAAGCTGGGCCAATCACAGGTCTTTAATTTTCGGTGGTAGCTGGGGCTCGGTGGGGATTGGCTCTTGTCAACCCAGACAGAAAAGCAGATCCTGGAGCAGTAACTGTGGGAAGAGTCGGGAGCGGGGTTGCGGCGGAAACCTTTAACCTGGATCCCTCTGTGCCTGAGGCCCACACTCACCAAAAAGTCCCTTTTCTCTAGAGCGGATTCGAGTTGAGCCAATGTCAACTCTGAAAGAATTGTAGCTATGCAGATATTCTCCGCTGGACGGGACCACATACTCCTGGATGTTAGTTGGAACAGACTAACGGACCCCACAGTGAATAAGGGCCCCAACAAAGGGGTCCGTTTCACGTTCATGTAAATAGTTCAAGGCAGTTCAGGTTGGTGGTGGGGTAACAGTCACAGCTGCGTTTCCCCGCCATCACGGGGGGCGAGGGGCAGAGTCCCTCCCCACTTTAGCGTTTGGTTTCTGAAGTCACCGTGGCCATGAACATCAGCTGATGGAAAGAGAGAACACGGAGGACTGCGGGTGGGAGACCTTCACGGTCCAGGCCTGGGATTCACAGACATCAAGGGGTGACATGGCCCCGGATGACTGCAAGGGAGTCTGGGAAATGTAGTTTGGCTGGTGCCCAGAAAAAGAGGAGGCCGGTTTGGGTCACCACCTCTCTGTTTCTGCCATCCGTGGTAAGTATCTTCAAATCTTGTTACCAAACCCCCCTCCGGCACTCCCTCCCCCCACACCCCTGCCCAAACACTCCGCTATTAATTAGCCCTGTCCTTTGCAGCCAGTCTCAGGCTCTCTAGAGGAGAAAGGGCCCGGTGGCGGGCACCCCAGGAAGGGAGCACTGTGGAGGGGCCCAAGGAGAGCCACCCTCTTAGGAGCCCCATGTGGCACAGGGGGAGGCAGGATGCAGCGCACGGAGGCTGTCCTGTAGAGACCTGATGGCTGAGGCATGTCACGCAGAGAGTGGTCCCCAGGGGAGGTGAGGCCTCCCCCCTCCTTCCTTCAGGCGCTCCCAGCAGTTTCACGCCAGTGCCCTCCCATGCCAGAGCCTTGGCTAAGAGGACAGCAGGCTTTGGGGGTCTCCAGGCCACCCACAGACAGTCAGGCTTTACCTGCCCTTTCTGGCTCAGCATGTAAAGGGCTAAGGTTGAGCCTCTGGGCCCTCACATGCCGCGTCACCTGTACCAGCTTCTGGAGCCCCCGAGAGACTGTCCAGTGCTGGCCCTCCTCCCTCGGGGGGGCTTTGGGGGCCTCTCACTCGGCAGACACTCAACCTCACATGCAGAACCTGCTGTCCCTTCTCTGCCTCGGGGCTTCTCTCCCCACCACGCCCTTTCCGGCCAAAAGAGGAGACCGCCACCCACCTTGGCCTGCGCCCCGGAACCCCGCCATCACCGCCACACAAAGCAGGTGGTTACAATCCAGCGTTGAGCCCAGTGGGGTCCTCACCAGCAGGAACCTGGTTGGAGGGGATCTCCTGGCTCAGGTCCACGCCTGGCAGCATTCTGTTTCTAGCCTCCTCCTGCTTGGTTAAATATCTGCAACATTAATTATTACAATGTATTAAATCTGGAGAAATAAAATCTTACGGGGCTCCCCTGGCCGCCACCCCACTCCACCACCATGGACTGTCTTATTTTGCTAACTGCTCAAACACAGAACTCCAACCGAAAAACATTGTCCCCACGGCTCATATTTTTCATCATTTGGTCATTAAATAGTGATGGATATAAACCTATAAAGAACCTAAACTGAACCTTTTAACAATCCATGAGCAATACTATCATTTCTTTAATAGAACCTGCTGACCGTGCCTCGCACAGATGCTATTTGTCATTTTCAGCACGCAATAATCAATAAGTTGGCTTGAAATTAAATGATAGAACAGTCACAATATGTTATCTTTCAGACTGGCCTTATACTAACCATAAATTGGACCAAAATAAGAGGGAAACTTTTACATACATGTTAAAAAGTTAGGAATGCCGCAGTGGGGCCTAGCATGGGAATTAGACGGTTGTCCTTGTCTCTGTCCCTAATTCGCTTTCAGTTCCGTTGAGCTGGGCCGCTGCTGCTGCCTCCTGCGGAGGCCAGACAGGGGGGCGTTGATCGGAGCGGTATATGGGGGCCAGATTCGACAGAGTCCTGTCACAGACATCCTGGAGTTCGTGCCAGGGACCCCGGATCACATAACTTCAAAGAGAGAAGGCCGGGTTGGTCACGTACCCAATGCCAGGGCTGGGAGGCAGTTTGCTCAGATCTAAAAGGGGGCCACGGCCCAGATTCAGCCTCAAGGATCTGTGTTCTGTGGGACAGACATGCCACAAAAAGTCCAGGCCACCAGGTGGCATTGACGGAGGGCGTGTTCTAGAAGCAGCAGCCCCAGTCACGGTAGTCTTCCTGGATTGGGTGACCTTTAGGTGCCCGTCCACAGTTCTGCTTGAGTTTGCCGGCCATCTGGTGCCATTTCTTCGTCCATTTCTTCATTTGACAAAAAGTCACGCAGAGTCTGCTTATGTGCCCGGGGTATAGCAGGGTAGTACAGACAAAAACCCCTACTTCCTGGAGCTTACAGGCCAGTCGCGGCCATTCAACAGATGTGATATATGAATCTATGATCTGCCAGGAAGGAGATCACAGGAAGGTCAGAGCCAGGAGCCCAGGACTCAGAGACGGCATGTCGCTGTGAGGAAGGTGACCGTCTGCCTCCCGTTCACCTGGGACTTTCGGGGCTGAAACCAGTGCAGCCCCAGGCAAACCAGGATGCTTGGCCATTCACAGGCAAGTGTCGGAGTGCAAACTCACTTGGATCTAAGGCTTTCTACTGCCCTCCACCCCCGGAGGGGCATCTTCTCACTAAAGCTGGCTTACTCCTGGGACACTCATGCAGCCATTGGAGACAGCAACTGTCACTCAAAGTTCTAGTATGACTGGGCTGGCAAAGACAGACTTAGATTATTTTTGTTTTTGTTTTTGTTTTTTTGAGAGAGAGAGAGAGACAGATTTTGAGCGGAGAAGGGGCAGAGAGAGAGAGGGAGAGAGAGAATCCCAAGCAGGCTCCGCACTGTCAGCGCAGAGCCCGACGCGGGGCTCCCTGTCACAAACCGTGAGATCGTGACCTGAGCTGAAATCAAGAGTTGGATGCTTAACCGACTGAGCCGCCCAGGCGCCCCTGTGTGGGCTTATTTGCACAGAATTTGGACTCTAACAGACCAAGGATCCGATCCCAGCCCAGTCACTCGACAGCTAGGTGCCCTCCGTCAAACAACTTAACCTTCCCTAACCTTCAGTTTCCTCACCTGAAAACGAGGGCAAATGTGCGTTTTTCAGCAGGGTCTCTGCGAAGATCTGACATCATGCACATGACCTAGCCCACGGTAGGTATTCCATAAGCGGTGGTGTTATTAAGACGTGAAGTATTTTATCCCAGGAGCTAATGGAAAGAACTTCTGCTCCTAGGGGCGGCCTGGAGGTAGGAGCCAGTGCTGGCACATTTATTATGAATCAGCTGGCTATTGTGGAGCCAAAAATACTCTCCGTGGGTAGCGTCTCTGTGACTGATATTAAAAATGACTGATTTAAGAGAAAGTGCTTCACCCCCGTTGCAAACTAAGAAGGTAGGGCCGGAGTATTCTCAGCCTTAAATGCTGCCAGTATTTTATCTTTGGGTAGTCATAAAGTTAAAGGTTAATAGGCTGTACAAATGACAGAGTTTAAAGGGGAAGATGTGGAGGGGCTGAGGCACTCTCGGGTGGCCGTGGGCATGTGGGAGACAGGTGGCCGCTCACCTGCAGGGACGAAATATAGAGGGGGGGCTGGCGGGGCCCTTTCTGGTCCTTCCGGTTTCTGCTCCCACGTGGGGATTCCTTCTCCCGAGAGCTCTGTCTCCACAGAGGGATTGCTTTCCCTGGGAGGACTTGAGGACATGTGGTCTTGGAGAGACGGCGGCTGGGCCGGGTTGTGAAAGTCAATGCTTAACCGAGAGCCCCGAGTGAGAGGCTCTCGGTGGCCTAGGGAGAAGGCCGAAGGCTTCAGAAGGAAATGTGCCGAGGGCCAGTTGACCTCACACAGTTGACCCTGTGCTCAGAGCTCTGGTTCTCAAATTCGGGAGCACAACACAATCCCCGGGGAGCTTGTTGTTCAAATCCAGATTCCCAGGCACCAGCCCAGGTGTTGAGAGGGGGCCCGGGAATCTGTATGTTAACAAATTCACACCCAGGGCCATAGGTTCGCCTCACCATCACCACCGTGGAGCCTTGGTATCACCTCTTTCTACATGCTATTTGGGCCAGCTCTGTCCTGGGCTCCATCTGGGGACTGACAAGCAACGGGTGCATGTGAAATGTCCTGGCTGCAGGTACACACGTAGGGCTCCCTAGAGTTCAAAGTCTGCCCACAGTCTGGGGTTCTAGATAGAGCAAGAACTGAGCCACCCACAGACACAAACTGATTTAGGGAGGAAACAAATGTTAAATTCGATTAAGCAGAACCCAGCTGTGTACGTCCCCTCCGGGAGAAGACTTTTTAACTGAGTTTCTTCCCATGTGCCAAAAAACGTCTTCTCTCTGTAAGGAATTTAACCAATTCCAACACACATTTATTGTTGTGTTTCCTTAGGTCCTCACAAGAGCACCGTAAGGTACTGGGCACGGTTCCACTTTAGGACAAAGACATTGAGGCCCAGAAAGGCCAAGGGACTTGTCCAAGGTCCTTGGGTGGGCAGAAGAATGGCCCCCAAAGATGTCCACGCCTTATTCCCCCAAACGTGTAAAAACACTAGCTTCATGGCAAACGAGACTTGGCAGATGTGATGAAGTTAAGGGTTTAGAGGTGGAGAGAGGATGTTGGCTGATGGTTATGACGACTCAGGTCCTTACAGGGGAAAGAGGGAGGCAAGAGAGTCAGAGTGAGTCCAGGTGAAAAGGACTCCCCCCTTCATTGCTGGCTTTGAAGACGGAGACAGAGACCGAAAGCCTAAGAAGATGGTCAGCCTCCAGTAGCTGGAAAAGGCAAGGAAACAGATCCTCTCCTAGACCTTCCAGAAGAAATTCAGCCCTGAAGACCCCTTGATTTTATCCTGGTGCGACCCATTTTGGACTTCTGACCCCACCAAAGTGTAAGATGATGAAGTTGTGTTGTTTTTTTTTTTTTTTCAACGTTTATTTATTTTTGGGACAGAGAGAGACAGAGCATGAACAGGGGAGGGGCAGAGAGAGAGGGAGACACAGAATCGGAAACAGGCTCCAGGCTCTGAGCCATCAGCCCAGAGCCTGATGCGGGGCTCGAACTCACGGACCGCGAGATCGTGACCTGAGCTGAAGTCGGACGCTTCACCGACTGCGCCACCCAGGCGCCCCAAGTTGTGTTGTTTTAAGCCACTAAATTTGTGATACTTTAAAACAGTAGCCCTGAGAAATGCAAAACAGTCACATAGAAAGAAAAGAGCGGAACTGAACCCAACGTCACTGGTTCTGGGCAGACTCCCCACACTGCAGAGGGGTACACAACCGTAAGGGGAAATACTCTGATTCCTGCTTTCTTTTTTTCTTTTAATTTTTCTTAATGTCTATTGTTGAGAGAGAGAGAGAGAGAGGGACACAGAGCGGGAGCGGGGGAGGGGCAGAGAGAGAGGGAGACACAGAATCCCAAGCAGGCTCCAGGCTCTGAGCTATTAGCACAGAGCCCGATGCGGGGCTCGAACCCATGAACTGTGAGATCACGACCAGAGCCGAAGTCGGATGCTTAACCGACTGAGTCACCCGGGCGCTCCTGTGATTCCTGCCACTTTCTGAGAGCCAGTCATAACAGCCACTGGATGGTAAACAATCGAAACTCCATTAACACCATCTCCCTTCCTGTCCTCAGCCTGGCCTGAGTTCCCTGCTCCCCAACCTGGCCTCCTCCCAGCCCCTGCCTAAGGGACTGGACTCGGGACACTCAGCCTTGCCCAAACCCCAGACACATTGGTCCTTCCCTCGTCCCCCAAGGAGGCCTGATGGGGATCCATGCGGTGCAAGAATCCAGAGGAATCTGCGGCTTGCTCAGCTCCTGACCCTGTCCGGGCCGAGGCAGTGACTGCCCCCCGGCCCTGGTAAGGTCTGGGGCGGTGGCTGAGCCCTGCAGGACAGTCCCGGGAAGGAGCTGCTTGTGATCAATCTTGCCACAGTCTCCATGAATTTTAAATAAAAACGGCTTTGCTCCCTGGGTGCGTCAGACTGCAGCTTTTACAAGACCATATTTCTTCACATTTTCATACAATTATTTTAAATGGACAAGATAATGTTGAAATTCTTATTTAAAATGTATGCAGGTAGAGAATGAGCCTTCCTGCTTTTTATATTTAACAGCAGACAGAGCAATAGAAGGGAATTTTAACAACAGAATTGAGGTGGAAGTGTCTTATGCGTTCATGATGGACTATGGTTTTAAGCAGCTGGGTTTTTTTGATGAATAAATAATTACACCCAAAATAGATAGTTTGGCCATTATTAATCTCATTTTAGACTGTGCGCATTGTATTGATTCCGAAGTACAAGAATTTTTTGTGAGTTTCACCAAAGGCGATTTTCTTAATTAAAATGTAAGTTAAAGGGAAAAAAAAGTCTGAGGAGTTTTGTCAGAGGCAGAGGGGCAGAAGGCCTGATTACTTCTAGAATGAACCCTTTCCAGACTAATGACCCCCAGAGATATTTCATGCAGCCAGCTCACCTCCAGAGCAGCCAAGGAGATTAGCGGAGGCCCAGCCAGAACAGGGCAACGAGACAGCACTGCCGGGGAAGTTGGGGGGCCCAGCACCCTCCTGTTCGGTCTCTGTCTGCAGGACCCCAGAAAGCAGAGGTGTTTACCCCCGCCTCCCCTCCTCCCTCACTCTCACGGATATCTCCTGCGCAAACGTTGAGGCAATTACATTTTATTTCCTTCAATGCTTAACTAGGATTTTATACATCGAGAACATTATAAAGAAGAAAATTCAATAATCCTATTGCATAGATAATACATATTGACCTTTATCAAATCAAGGGGGTAGGTATACTTATAAAGTTCAAGTAGAAGAGAAAAGTAGCTAATATTTAGAGAGCACTCATGTGGTTTTCAACATACAAAAATCGTGCAGGGCAGACACGGCATCATCCCTGCTTATGGATGAGGGCATAGATGCTCAGGGACTGCGAGTGGCACGGTCAAGGTCGCCCAGGTAAGAAGGGGCAGCACCGGGTTTCAAACCCAGCAACCTGTCTCTCGTGCCAATTAGTATAACCATTTTGCTCCACTGTAGCGTAAGTGGAAGGTTATAAAGAAAAAGCAAAAGCCACTGGTTTCCCCCAGCCCCTCCCACTAAGGGAATCACTGTCGGTAGTTTCTGACAATGTCTTCCAGAAAAAAGTAAACGTTTGCAACAGCACCGTGCTCTGCTTACAAATGTCAGAAGCGTGAAGCCGTGGGCACATGTTCTCATTGGTAAAATGGTAGGTGTGTTTGAAGCCCCACCTCTACCCCCAGCTTCCCCGGGGCGGGGGTGGGGGGGGAGCTTTCCTCTCCTGCTTCATCTGCTGTGATTCTGGGTCTACCTTTATGCAACGGAGACTCATTGACGTGGGAAGCAGCATGGCGAAACACGAGGGCTCTTGCAGCTCCAGAGCCCATCACCCGAACACAGAGAAGTCCCCTAGCATGCCCGTCTAAGAGACTGCAGGGCAGGGCGGGGGCAGGGGTGTCCTACAGTCACTGGGGAGCCTCCGGAAAAAGACTGGATTTGGACTCTGCCTGGGAATTAGTCCTTCTAGACAAAGCAGCAAAAGCATGGGTCAGAAATCAGCATGGTGCTAAGGGACAAAATCATTCTGGAAGGTTCTTTACATCAGCCTTAAGTGTAGTATCCATGCCACATTTACTTGCCACCTGGGAGACTGACAAGGTCACCTCCTAGCAAGCCTAGCTCAAGTACCAGGGTTTTCCCATCATCACGAATTGGTTGGTGGTCATTTAGGGACCAGAGACAGAGCTTGAAATCCTGGGGTTGGGGTGCCTGGCTGGCTCAGTCGGTAGAGTGTGTGACTCTCCATCTCGGGGTCATGAGTTCGAGCTCCACGTTGGGTACAGAGATTACTTAAAAAGAAAATGAAATCCTGGGGTATCGCTCAACCACACTCCGAGAAGGGCACAGAAACATGGGTTTCGAGGGAGGAGCAGGGTCCATCCTGGATCCGACATCCCCCCCGCCCCCATCCCAGGGAACACATTCAGGCAAGACCCATCACTGGCCACTGGGGAGCGAACTCAGGCTGCACATGCACATAGTGCAATTCCCCTGTGACAACAAATGACCACAGGTCCATTGGGAGGCCATCGACTCATCACCATCCAACTACTAAAAACTCCAGTGGGTGACCGGATTTACCCTTATGGTAAATCGTGACACTTCTTTGGTTACCCTTCCTAATTCCAAGTCGATTTCACCTAACTTATTTGCTATACGGAAAGCCCATGAGGAAACGGGGCACGTGCTCTGAACTTTACTTGACATGTCACCTACCTCGAAGGGGTTGGGAGGGTCCTTAGTACTGTAGCCTTTTCTGCTGGAGGTGCTGTCTCTGGGGTCTGAAATTTACTACTAATCCTAACAAAATTTCAGGGGAATTGGAATAGTTATGGCTGTTTTTCTTTGATGGAGAATCAAACATGTGACTTGAGTGAATACTTGCCTTTTATGACCCATCCCTGTCCGTAAAGTATCCGGTTTATGTGCCAAGAAGAGTATAAACATATGGCACAGTATCGGTTTTTCAGTAACTTGGCTTAAGCCAAAGGAGGGAAAAAATCCCATCCTGACACTATTTATGAAACAATTAATGTTGTCAACAGCCTTCCCACCTGCTGAGTTACACACAGCCATCCAGACTCTGATGACTCCGAGAAGTGTCAACAATTCCAATATGAACTGTTGAAGCAAATCCATTTGAAAGGACTTATTTCTACAACTTATAAAACGTGATGATAGATTGCTCTCCAACCACAGAGTACAAAAGATGCCTTATTCTCCAGTAAAATCCACTCACCATAAAGCTAACGTCAAGATAAGGAGCGACCATGATGCACCAAGCGTTCCCGCAAATAGTATCTCACTGAATCCTGACAACAACCAGATGGGGGTGGCTATTATTATTGTTATTGGCCAGGTTATAGCTACAGAAGGCAATTCTCACTGAGGTTAAGTAACTTGTTCAAGGTCACGTTGAGGGGCTGCACACAGATTTTTGGCTTAGTCAGCCTGGGCTGCTGTAACAGAATACCATTCATTGGGTAGCTCAGACAACAGAAACTTATTTCTTAGAGTTCTGGAGACTGGAAGTCCCAGGTCAAGTTGCCAGCATGGTCTGGTTCTGGTGAGAGCCCTCTTCCTGGCTCAGCTGTGTTCTCACATGGCAGAGATCCGGCTCTGGTCTTGTCCTCTCTGTACAAGGTGCTAATCCCATCATGGGGGTTCCACCTTCATGACCTCATCCAAACCTAATCCCCTCCCAAAGGCCCCATGTCTTCATACCGTCACACTGGTGGTTAGAGCTTTGACATGGATTTGGAGGGACACAAACATTCAGCCTGTAGCAAATTCAAACTGATCTTCAGGATCTGAAGGACTGTGTGTCCCCCAGCGGGTCACTTAGAGGGGCCTACATTGAACCTCACCTCAATAAATGAGATTCTCTTTTTTTTTCTTAATGTTTATTTATTTTTGAAAGAGAGAGATGGGGGTGGGGGGGGGGGGGACAGAGGTGAGCAGGGGAGGGGCAGAAAGAGAGGGAGGCACAGAATCCAAAGCAGGCTCCGGGCTCTGAGCTGTCAGCCCGGAGCTCAACGCGGGCTCGAACGCACAAACCGTGAGATCGTGACCTGAGCTGAAGTTAGACATTACACGAAGGAGCCACCCAGGCTCAGTTTTTAAAAAGGCAAAATACCGTGGAATACTTTTGAAAACTGTTCGGCAGTGTCATGTAAACTTAATGTATTAAACATAGCCCTACCGTGTGACCAAGCAAGTCCACTCCTAAGCATTCACGTAAGAAAAACGAACGCATATGTCCACAAAGACTTGCATAAAAATGTGCATATAGCATCGCTAATTAGGAACAACACAAATGTGCTTCAATAGGTGAATAAGTAAACAGAGAGTGGTACTTTCATACACTAGTATATTAGTCAGCAAGAAACAGGGATGAACTGCTTGTGCCAGCAACAATCGGGATCCAGCCCCAGAACATTCAGCTGAGCCAAAGAAGCCAGACACAAGAGAGTAGATATCACGTGAGTCCATTTATGTATATGAAATCCTAGAATGGACAAAAATAATCTATATTGACACGAAGCAGGTCAGTGGTTGCCTGAGGCTCCGAAAGGGAGGGTGATTGCAAAGAAATGGCTAGGAACTTTCTGGGGAAATGGAAATGCTCTCTCTCTGGATGGGGTGGTAGGGCCACGGGTGTGTGCATTTGACAAAACTTACTGAACCGTGCGCTTTCGATTGCTACATTTTTATGGCATGCAAATTATACTTCAGTCACGCTTTAAGTTTTTTTTTTATTAATTTTTTTTTTCAACGTTTATTTATTTTTGGGACAGAGAGACACAGAGCATGAACTGGGGAGGGGCAGAGAGAGAGGGAGACACAGAATCGGAAGCAGGCTCCGGGCTCCGGGCCATCAGCCCAGAGCCCGACGCGGGGCTCGAACTCACGGACCGCGAGATCGTGACCTGGCTGAAGTCGGACGCTTAACCAACTGCGCCACCCAGGCACCCCCACGCTTTAAGTTTTTGTATTTATTTTGAGAGAGAGAGAGCATGAGTGGGGAAGAAGCTGAGAGTGAGGGAGAGAGAGAGAATCCCAAACAGCTGCCCGTGTGGAGCTTGACACGGGGCTTGATCTCATGAACCTCGAGATCATGACCTGAGCTGAAATCGAGAGTTGGACGTTTAACTGACTGAGCCACTCAGGCAGCCCTCAATAATGTTTTTATGTATGTATGTATTTATTTATGTTTATTTATTTTGGGGAGAGAGAGAGAAAGAATGTGAGCAGGGGAGGGGCAGAGAGAGAGGGAGACACAGAATCGGAAGCAGGCTCCAGGCTCCGAGCTGTCAGCAAAGAGCCTGATGCCGGGCTCGAACTCAAGAACCGTGAGATCATGACCTGAGCCGGAGTCGGAAGTTCAACTGACTGAGCCACCCAGGAGCCCCTCAGTAATGTTTTTAACAAGGCGATATGGTATGGCATATTGAAGAGATCATGCCCCCGAGGTGAGAGGACCGGACCTCCTCGGCCCCACAATTCTCTGGACCCACCGCGTGACATAGGAACATATTGCCTCACCCCTCAGAGCCCCGCTTCTGCGTGTCTGAACACAGATGCTAAGGCTGTGCTGGGGAGGGTTAATTTGGGCTGCACCAAATAGAAACCTTAAGCAGGGGTGGCTCAGTCAGTGGCTCAGTTGGTTAAGCGTTAGCCTTCAGCTCAGGTCATGATCTCACGGTCTGTGAGTTCGAGCCCCGCGTCAGGCTCTGTGCTGACAGCTCAGAGCCTGGAGCCTGCTTCGAATTCTGTGTCTCCCTCTCTCTCTGCCCCTCCCCTTCTCACGCTCTGTCTGTCTCTGTCTCAAAAATAAATAAAAACATTAAAAGAAAAGAAAGAAACCTTAAGCAGATGTCCCAGAGACGTTCACACACTTCTGCTTAGACCTGGTTGCCTAAAATCCACTAGCATGGTCCTCCCTGCTGCAAGGAAGTCCTTCACTCCAGGCGGCCAAGTGCCCTCCTAAAACCTGGGGTCTGTTACCAGGAGGAGGGGAGGGAATGCTGGAGGAGGCACCCAGGAGGCACCCAACAGCCTCTGCCCCAAATAGCTTTTCTTCCCAAATGATCTGAGGATCCAAGGACATCCACATACCCGTTATGTGGAGCTCAGAGCACACGGTTACTGATATTGGTTATTAATGAGATATTATTGATTATTCCTTTTCTGAATGGAACGCGTTCTACGCAAAAGCTGTCACTTTAGAATTTCATCAAATAGCACCCTCACCTACTGCCTTTGCAGAGTCCTTTGAAGGTCTGACACCTTCAAGAGTCAGCGTTCCTGATGGGATCATCCAATTCCAAGTCTAGGCCTCACATGCAATAATTATTAAAATAATAATAAATATAAAATAATGATAACAACAGACATTAACGAGCTCATGAGCTCATATTGTGTTCCAGGTGCTGTGTGCTAAGTGCTTTATATTCATTTTCTTTTTTCTTATTTTAACATTTATTTACTATTGAGAGACAGAGAGAGGCAGACTGTGAGCAGGGGAGGGGCAGAGAGAGAGAGAGGGAGACACAGAATCTGAAGCGGGCTCCAGGCTCTGAGCTGTCAGCACAGAGAGACCATGACCTGAGCTGAAGTCAGACACTTAACCAACTGAGAAACCCAGGCACCCCAGCCTTATATTCATTTTCTTACTTAATTCTCTCCACACCACCTTGAACTTGTGCAGTAGAAATTTGCTGTGTTTCGGGCGCCCATCGTGGGAACCCGTACAGGGAATCCCGCCACTGCCTGGCTCTTGGAGGTGAAGGAAGAGACTCACTTCCGCTCTGGAAGCTGCAGAGAAACTTCCCGTCATGTGACCTGGGCTTGACCAGTCAGATGCTCCTGCTGGGACTTCTCATCTTGGGAGGGAGTGGGGACTGTTGGTGGTTGTTCCCAGCAGAGACTGGTGGCTGCGCGGGGGAGACCCATGCAGTCCGCCTCTACAACAGCAGAGCTCCCACCAGAAAGTGCTTGTGGCCACACTGTGTGCTCACAGCTGTCTAGACTCCTTTGGCTCCTGCTTTTTTCTGAGCCAGGTCTCCAGCCGTCCCCTCTCTTCTCGAATTGTCCCGCATCCTTCCAAAGAATTTCTCTCTGCCACTTCCCCTGGGCCCTGCCGGGAGCCTGTACCTGGCGGTGCTGGATGTCCCCTCTGTAAGCAAGTACAAGACTGGCCTCTGACTCCATACCGGAGCCCGGACTCTCAAAGTCTGCGTGGAAAAGACTCCTTCGCTTTCTGTTCCCAGCCTCTCTCCCCTTCAGGGCTCCAGTCCAGTTCACCGGGTGGGGAAGAAGGGGGCAGATGCCATGGCATTCTTTGCCTCTTTTCTCATTGTTCTTTCAAGTTAAATAAAATGGAAATAAAACCAAATTCTTGCTCTTCCCTCCGCCCCAAACGGAACACAACCAAAACCAAAAAGCACCAACTTCATCCACGTTAATTTACCAAAAAAGAGACCATAAGGTCACCATAAGGTTTAAAAATGAGCCAAATCTCAGGCGCCTGGGTGGCTCAGTCGGTTAAGGGTCTGACTCTCGGTTTGGGCTCAGGTCACGATCTCACGGTGCGTGGGTTCAAGCCCCACATTGGGCTCTGTGCTGACAGTGCTTGGGATTCTCTCTCTCTACCTCTCTCTGCCCCTCCACCTGAGTCTCTCTCTCAAAATAGATTAAAAAAAAAAAACTTAAAATAAAGAATACTTTAAAATGAGCCAAATCCCAAATACAGTTGCACGTTTACCAGGAACCACCATGCCTACCAAAATAAAAATAAATATTCTGCACGCATGTAACTCCCTGCTGATATTGAGATGGAACCTGCACCCCCTATTTGAGTGAGCTGGCTGGTCTTGTCAGGGCCCGGCCAGTTTAATATATTCTTTACTGTCGGCTTTGCCACTAAATGAATTCCCTATGTGCTATTATTTGTTCAAATAAACTTATTTGAATTTCTTTGACAATCATTTTGTCCTTAGATGTCAAAACAAATAGAAATCCACACCAACTCTTTTTTTTTTTTTTTTCTGGAAAACTCACACTGATGCCAATTCCCAATAGAGACACAAAAGTATTTCTCTTCATCCTTATCAGCATCAAGCATGATCTTTCCCTTAGTTTTGCTAACTTACCAATAAAAAGGTATTTCACCGGGGTGCCTGGGTGGTGCAGTCGGTTAAGCGTCCGACTTCAGCCAGGTCACGATCTCGCGGTCCATGAGTTCGAGCCCCGCGTCGGGCTCTGGGCTGATGGCTCAGAGCCTGGAGCCTGTTTCCGATTCTGTGTCTCCCTCTCTCTCTGCCCCTCCCCCGTTCATGCTCTGTCTCTCTCTGTCCCAAAAATAAATAAACGTTGAAAAAAAAAAAAAAAGGTATTTCACCGATGTTTTCATTTGCATTTATTTGACTGATAGAGAGTATATCTGTTGTGTCTGTGACTCACCGATTACATTCTTGGCCTAGAGTTCTGTATCTGGTAAATACTTTTGTAACAATGCGTAAATGCTTTTTAAACATTGAGGATATTAATTCTTTATCCTATTAAGGCCAGAAAGTTTTCTGATTGTTTCTCTATAGTCATAGGCATGTTGTGGTTGCATATTGACCTCATATATCTTTTCAGAAGGACTCAACTTCCAATTTGATAATCAAAATAAATGCAAAATTCCTGGGCTTGCTATACAGACACTCAGTTTACAGAATCTCTTTCTTTCCTGAAGTAGGTACAGCCTTAACGGGCCATGGTTTCTTCTTCACAAACTTAAGTTCTGAACTAAAGGTGATCTTTTACGAAAGGCACATAACTCAGATATATGTCCACGCGGGTTCTCCTTTTTTTCAGAACTTTCCATGTGCTCCCCTGTGGTTTCCATTTCCTCCCTCTCTACTCCCTCCAATGGCCTTTGGTCTCACCTAAATTCCTTCCTCTCACCTTTGTCTCCACATTCCAGGAATGTTCTCCTCAGGAGTCTGCTAAGTATCTGCTGGCATTAAGACCAGAGGCGACCCTTGGAGTCAGACTGACCTGGTTCAAATCCTGAATTTGCTGCATATTTGCCTTCTGACCTCAGTTAAGGTGTCTGAGCTTCAGCTTCCTTGTCTGTAAAGCAGGGTTACTGTGAACTTTAGGATCAAGGTCAGGTTCAGCACAGGGCCTGGCACACAGGAACTCAGTAGGCAGCTCCCGTTATGACTGTGGCTTCCCGAGCTTATGTCCATCTCATTTCCTTTTCTTTTCTTTCCTTTATTTAAAAAAAAAAAAAAAATTATGTTTACTTATTTTTGAGAGAGAGAAAGAGAGAGCGCGTGAGCGAGCAAGAGACAGAGAGGGGGAGACACAGAATCGGAAGCAGGCTCCAGGCTCCGCGAGCTGTCAGCACAGAGCCCGACGTGGGGCTCAAACTCATGAACTTCGAGAGATCATGACCTGAGCTGAAGGCGGATGCGCAATGGACTGAGCCACCCAGGCACCCCACCATCTCCTATGTCAAGATTGCCTGTCCCATTCCTCTGCCCCAGACCTATTACTCATTAGCTGGGTAACTCAGCAGGGCACCTGCTGGTACAATTCTTATACTATGCTATTAAAAGTGAAATTTTCTTGTATTATTTAATAATGATGTGTTTTTTTTTTTGCTATTTTTAAATAATGGAAAAATGTGTGAACTGTGCTTCTCCTTATTGCCAGGTGCTCCATTACTGTAAATTGTAAAATAACATTTTAGTGAGTAATATTCCTTCTTCAGATCATACATCAAATATATGTCATCTTCATTGTTTAATTGACGCTTTATTCCCCCCATTAAGATACAAGCAGAAATAAATTTCACTTCCCCTCCTGTAGATGCAATTTCATTTCGATCACACGTGTCAGTGGGAGCAATAAAACATCAATTAAGCAATGAAATCGTGACAAATACATGGCATTTGATGTATAATTGCCCCCTCCAAGCTCGTTTTCCCCAAGGCCAAGGCTTCCTGGACCATTTACGCTCTGTGTTTCCCCCTCTGAAATCAAGCCTGGGCTTCCTACCCCGTTGCCCACCCCCAGGATGGGTATCTTCCTTCAAAACATCCTACCCAGAAGGAGCTGAGCTGGTGGGGATCTTATAATCACAGAGTTGTGGTCTTGTCATTCAGATCAGGAAACTGAGTCTCAGGGAGGCAAAAGCCTTGCAAGTCCTGTCTGGGGTCCCCTCTACCCCCACCTCCCTGGATCAGAGCTGGGGTTGGAACTCAAGCGAGCTCATTTCCGCTGCACTGATTCGTGACTGCAGGGCAGGGTAGGCCCCCAGGCAGAGGGAGGGAAACAACCAGAAAAAGCCCAGAACGCATGGGCTTGGATCTCAGAGAAGGGAGGCTCCGTGGGAGATGCAGGGGGTGATGGGCACTTGGCTGAGGAGGCCCTCTCTCCACTCCAAGCCCCCTGAGGCTGGCTGACATTTTGCAACTGCGTGCCGGTCCCCTAGGTGCTGGGCTCCATGCAGACCCTGAAGACTGATGGCCCCTGGGCGGTTTGGCTCTCAGACATCCTGGGGACTGGTGTGGGGCTGTGCGCAGGGGAGAGCATGGGGTTTGGGGGGAGGATCCTCCCCACCTGGGGGGAGTAGAGGGAGGGACACAATAACACAAAGTGAGGGCTCAGTAAAGAGCGTTCAACGGATTAAAAATATTTGAAGCGGGATTGCTTCACCCGGAGGAGCCCGCCTAATGCCTTGTCTGGAAGCAGCGTAGGAGGGAATTTGCTCCCTGGCCCCTGGGCTGGGCAGGCAGAGAAGGTCAGCTCTGATGATCCCAAGGATGTTCAATGTTTGGGCAGGGGGGTAGGGGGGGGTGCCCTGCCACCTCTTGGAGCCCCCAGCGGTGGCCCCTGTTCTCAGCAAAGGTTGCCACAATTGGACGGGAGGTGGGGACTGGCGGAGGGAATGGAGGGGGTGTGAAACGAGACGCACCAGAAGTGCCGTTGAAGGGGGTGTTTAACTTCCACTCCCTGTTTCTGAAGAGTAATTTTCTGCAGAGACATGAAGAATAATAGGAGGAACTTGGCTCATTTTGGCAAATAGCTCCAATTTTCCCGCATTCTCGGCCCCCTGTATCACCTGCCCCCACCTGTCTATTTGGGCCACTTAATGCTCTGGATTGGGACCTGATAGAGGCTGTTTGTTTGGCCCTGGCCCGGAGGCTAGACTTGTTTTCAGGACAGAAGTGGGAAGAAAAAAAAAACAACCTGGACATCTAAATCACAGCCAGGACTCATTACATAAATGATATATTTACACAATTGATCCCTTTTCTACTGGGTAATTAATTCGGCATCGGAACTCTTAACGATTTAATTGTCATATGTTTAAACTGAAATGGTTGCCACAAATTTGCCGAGACGAGGCACGGGACCGAGGAGATGGCCTTCTTTTGTCCTCAGAGTGGGGGTGGTTCCCCACTGCTTCAATACTGCTGCGAAAATGGGGGCAAGCCAGCGGATAGCCCCCAAAGGGCAAACGCGGAAGGATCGCCTCTGTCTTGGAGCGCGGGTCTTGCTGGATTAGGTTGTTTGAGGGATGGAAGGGCCTGGTGCAGAGGAAACCTAGATCGGGAAGCGAGAGACTGGGGTCCTAATTCCACCATGGAAGAGGTCGGTGCCGGTGCCCCGGCTGGGTCCCCAGACGGCCTTAGCTGCCCCTGCTTCTCTCTGCAAGCACCTGGGACTAGGGGGGCCTGCCTTGGGGCTACTGGAACCACTTTGCCCAACGATAAGGCTGCTGCGGGTGAACACCTGGGACTTTGTGTCCCCCCCCCCCCCGGGTGGCCTTCCGGGGAAGCAGGAACATGACAGGTGCAGCATGTCTGACTCTGACACAGGCACTCGGGGGCATACCTGACTCATCAGGGCTCCCCCATGAGATCACAGTGAGCCCATCTGCTGCAGAACCTGGCCTGAAGTCGCACCTGATTCAGCCCCCTTGTCTTTCCTGCCTAGCTCTCCCCATCCCTACCCAGTCCCCCTTGGCAACTGCCAGAATCAAGCAAACCCCTACCTCAGGATCCACTTTGGGGGACCCCAATCTAGGGCAATCGCTATATAGCCGGGTGACCTTAGCAGGCCTCTTGCCTCTCTGGGCCTCAGAGCCATCACCTGTGAAGCAGAGAAACTAGTAACACTGATCCCACCTGATATCAGGCTGGCATTTAGGGAGTCTGTGCCAGGAACCTTCCGTGAAGCACTTTCCACACGTTCTCTCGTCTGATCCTCTCAGCGGCTCTAGGACGAAGATACTCATATTATCCGTATTTTACAGATGGGTAATTGGGGCGCAGAGCAGTTAAGCACTTTGTATTCCCCCAGCTGGTAAGTGGCAGGGACAGGACTCAAACCCAGGCGGTCCGGCTCCAGGGCACCCTCCCTTCGCCCTGTCCTCATGCACAGCCCAGCCCACCCAGCAGGGCCTGGTCCAGACAGGACGATGGACGCAGTGGGTGCTGTGCAGGGGCCCTGGATGCTCACCCCAGCGCTTCGTCTCGCCACAGTCCCCAGGAAGAGAGGGGAGCTTGTCCAGGTCACAGGCATGGCCGTGTCACTACTACCTCTGTGCAGACCTCCCAGTCTCACCGGGGAGCACAGAAGCATGCCTCCCCCCACCCCCCCGCCAAATCCCGAAGCTTCTCCTGCCTCAAG
Source organism: Puma concolor (assembly GCF_028749965.1). NCBI lineage: Eukaryota > Metazoa > Chordata > Mammalia > Carnivora > Felidae > Puma > Puma concolor. Next base: position 79,998,364 of record NC_141677.1, read on the forward strand.
AGGCTCCTGCATAGCTCGAAGACACCCCCCCCCATACACACACACACACAAAACACACCGCAACTGGGGCGCCTGGCTGGCTCAGTTGGCGGAACACGTGACTCTTGATCTTGGGGTCATGAGTTCGAGCCCCACGTTGGGTGTGGAGCCTCCTTTAAAAAAAAAATTAAAAATTAAAAAACAAACAAACACCAGTGCAACATAACAGAGTGGTGGCTATGTCCTGACGTCACAACCAAGATTTGCTGAGAGAAAACCCTCGTGAGGTGTCTGCACCACCTGAGGCCTCTCGGCTGGGTCAGCCAAGGAGCCTTTGCTGGTTGCACCTGATGAGACTCTCCCCGACCGTCCAAACCCAGGCTGACCTCTCAGGTCTGACTTCCCACGCTTACAGCTCCACACTTACTCTCTGCCTGCCAGGGACACAGTGTGGCATAAATTTAAGAGCATGGGCTTAAAGTCAGATAAGGTACATGAAGCATTTAGCATCACAACTGACTCCTCGTCTATAAACACGTGCTACATATATCAGAGGGAGTTGTTGTTGTTGTTGTTGTTTAGTCATGCACACTTTAGTAAGAATCAGTCAAATTCTTTCCAAATTGACAGGTGAGAATAAGTTCTCAAACTAGCCTAAGCAGAAAAGGGACATTTAGTGTAAGGATACACGGAGCCTAAAGATGGAAATGCAGCCAGGCCTCAGGAAGTGGGTGCAACCAGCGACAAGAAAGTCATCAGGGATAGAGCCAGCTCGTCTCTGCCGGGCAGATGCTTGCTTCTCTTTCTCCAGACCTACTTCCTTCACTTGGTCGTGCATGTGGCGAGAAAAACGTGTCCAAATACTTCCAGTCAGTGGGCGTGGCCGTGTGTCACAAACTTGGCTGCTGGGAATGCAGGGAGGGGAGGGGAGGGAAGGGAAGGGGCAATCTCTGGGCCAGGAGGTGTCTCAATAACCTGACATCCATCGCATGCCAGGAGTGAGAGTAGAAGGCCGTGGGGACAGGGGAAGGCAGCAGGGCTCTGTGGATAAAATGAGGGGCTTGGAATTCGTGTCTCAGTCCCACCCCTCCCAGCTTTGGGGTCCTGGGCGCGTTGGCCAGCTTCTGTTTCCTCAGGCGTAATCTTGCAGGTGGGAGAGAATTGAACGCGATAACATTCATCCAACATGTGCCCAGCCAGCGCCTGCCCTGGAATGAATACCCAGGACATTTTGATGAGAGGGTGACGGAGAAAAATGTCACTCCCGCGAAAGGGTTGAACCCTGATCTCTGGGCTTAATCTCTAGGTTTGACAATCTGGAAATTAAATCTGCAGTTAAAGTCAAATTATGTGGGAGGCTATACGCCAGCATTATCAAATAAGAAATTGCTCTATGGTAGTATTTTTACGGTCGGCCGTCAAGAAAATTCATATCGTTATCCTGCTTATTTTTTTCAGTCTCAAGTCTTATTTACTTCATTTACTAGTCTCTCTCCCCCACCAGAGTGTGAACCCTGGGAGATCAGATCTCTCTTTTGTCCTATTCATCCCTGACTCCCCAGAGCACAGGCTGGCACCTGGCACGGAAAAAGTACTCAAGAAATAGTAATCTGTTTAAAAATTATTTTATTTACTTTAATGGGGATTTTTGAGAGGGGGGAGGGGCAGAAAGAGGGAGACACAGAATCCGAAGCAGGCTCCAGGCTCTGAGCTGTCAGCACGAGCCCGACACGGGGCTCGAACTCGCGAACCGTGAGATCATGACCTGAGCGGAAGACAGATGCTTCCCGACTGAGCCACCCAGGCGCCCCAATCAACCGCTCTTCATTATGTGAGCTGGCTGATGGAGCCTCCGTTTGGCTGAGAAACTTTACTTCAAGCTGAGTGTGCGATCGGGCTTGGTGCCTCACCAGAGCCTCGGCTCTGGTCTGTTTAATCTGGGGTCCAGCCTAAAAGAAAGGCAGCGGCCCCCCGGGGAAATTCTCTTCAACTCTATGGCATAAGAGGGCAAGACTCACTGTACAAGTACATTTCAACCCCCTGCTTGCAACATGCCTGAAGCAAGTCAGATGGCCACGCCTGAAGTCAAGGGACAGGCAAGTACACGCATCATCATGAGGCCAAAGTAAATCCGGGGCCCCAGCTTGATAAATCCTCAGAGTAGGGGGAGCAACCCTCCTGTAGACAGGCTATTTTGAACATCAATTTCATATGCCCCCTCCTCGAACCAGGTTTTCTTCTATGTTCCCCAAATGATGAGATTTCCTTGACTCTAAAGTAGATACGCTTTTATATTTAATATTTCTGAAATTGAGATAATGGACGACAATTACTGTGTATATTTATTGTAGTGATTTCATGCTTTTTCTTTTACCTAAATATCTTGTTACTAAACTGCTGGTGTACTTTGAGATTGATAGTGTCTAAGAATCGTGGAAATTGAGGGGCGCCTGGGTGGCTCAGTCGGTTAAGTGTCCGACTTCAGCTCAGGTCACGATCTCGCGGTCCGTGAGTTCGAGCCCGTGTCAGGCTCTGGGCTGATGGCTCAGAGCCTGGAGCCTGTTTCCGATTCTGTGTCTCCCTCTCTCTCTGACCCTCCCCCGTTCATGCTGTCTCTCTCTGTCCCCAAAATAAATAAACGTTAAAAAAAAATTTTTTTTTAAAAAGAATCGTGGAAATTCAGTAATTTATGACTGTCCTGCCGGACACGGCAATCTTGAGCGCGTTCAGCTCTTTCCTGTCCCCGACTTTGACTCGTAAGTAGTTATTGGGTTCTGTGGCCCTGCCTTTTTGAAAAACTTCAAATCGAGCCCTTCCTTCCATCCTCATGGCCATCTCCCTGTTTGGACCCTCGTAATCTCTCTCCTGAACTGTAGGCGCAACTCCTGCCTGGTCTCCCAGCCACCAGACTCTGTTCCCACCCAGCCTCACTCTGATGAAAGGTTTATCTGTATGAACCACAGCTCTAATCCTGCCATGCTCTTGCTGCAACACCTTCTCTGGCTCCTCACTGCCGCAAGAGTATCCCAGCTCCCCTGGCTGAGTGTTAGGATTCTCGTAACTCGGACCCAATCTGCCTTTACAGCTAACCCTCACTCCCACGGCTGCCCTGCTCACATGCCCTGCGGATGGGTCCACCCTATCCTCTATCTGCAGGTCTCTGGGTCTCTGCACGTGCTCTCCTCTCTCCCTGGAACGCCCTCTATCCCCTCTCACCCCTGCTTGTTGAAATCCCGCCTCCTTTAAAGACCTGATTTCCATACCACCTTCCTCTTCTCCCCTTCACCACAAGAAGTTCTTTTTTAAAAAAAATTTTTTTGGGGGGGTGCCTGGGTGGCTCAGTCGGTTAGGCGTCCGACTTCGGCTCAGGTCATGATCTCGCGGTCTGTGAGTTCGAGCCCCGTGTCGGGCTCTGTGCTGACATCTTGGAGCCTAGAGCCTGTTTCAGATTCTGTGTCTCCCTCTCTCTCTGACCCTCCCCCATTCATGTTCTGTCTCTCTCTGTTTCAAAAATAAATAAATGTTAAAAAAAAATTAAAAATAAATAAAAATAAGTAAAAAATAAAATTAAAATTAAAAAAAAATTTTTAATGTTTTTAAACTGACCCCCCAAATAGGACTTCCCCCCAAATAGGACTTAGTCCCCCCAAATAGGACTTCCTAGTTGTGTCCCTTCCCGCCCAAATCCATCTGTCAAAGCCCTGACCCCCAAGGTGATGGCCTCTGGAGGCGGGGCCTCGGGGAGGTGACCAGGTCATTAGGGAGGAGCCCTCATGACTGGAACGACTGCCCTCAGAAGAGGCACCACATGAGAGAGAAGATTTCCCTTTCTGCCACGTGAGGATACAACAGGGAGGCAGCCATCTGTAACCCAGGTCTCGCTAGACCCCGGCCATGCTGACACGGTGATCTCAAACTTCCGGCCTCCAGAGCCGTGAGAGAGAAATATTTGCTAAGCTCCCCCCAGTCTACGGTATGTTTGTTCTAGCAGCCTGCATGGACTCGTACCCCCTGTCACCTCCCTCCTGCCCTCCGTCCACACTCCCAAAATTTCGTCGGCCACCATCTACCGAGCCAGGTGCCACGCGGAGCACTCCTTGCTCACGACCTCGTGTCAGCCTCACAGCTGGCCAAGAAGTGGGCACTGTCGTGGCCGTCATCCAGATGAGGAGACCAACGTGTCGGGGCAGCACACGGCTTGCCAAAATCCACGCAGCCCGGAAGCAGCCAGGTTGGGATCAGAGGCAAGGCCTGCCTGGCTCTACATTCTAAAGCACTCCACTTCCCAAATGGATTCCCAGTTCCTGTCAGGCCCGTTATAACCAAAACAAGAAGAGAGAACTTTCTTTTGTGACCTCAGGGGGAAATGTCTGAGCCCTGCGTGAAGACCTTTGGTTCAACCTGGTGTAACTCTTAGCAGCTGAGGGCCCAGTGTTGACTTCTAATGAACGGATTTGCACCAGGGGATCAGGGAGGGTAAAGGCTCAGCAAATTGCACGAGGAAGGGGAAAGCAAGTTGTCCACTTTTTCCTGAGACTTCGAATTTTTGTTTTGTTTTCTGAGAGGCAGTAATAAAGACCCCTGGCCACAGAGTCATGAGGAAGATGTGGAAGGTTGGGTGAGAAAGTGCTTTTCTATGTTTTTCTATTTTTTTATTTTTACAGAGAGAGCACGAGTGGGGAGAGGGGCAGAGGGAGAGATGAGAGAGAGAGAGAGAGAGAGAGAGAGAGAATCTTAAGCAGACTCCATGCTCAGCTCAGAGCCTGATGCAGGGTTTGCAGGCCCATGACCTTGGGATCATGACCTGAGGTGAAATCAAGAGTCGGATATTCAACCGACTGAGCCACCCAGGTGCCCCAAAATGTGCTTCTTAAAGTGCAGCACATGTGAAGCCTGGCCAGGGTGATCTGGAGATCTCTGGGTGCACCAGGAGCTCTGTGGTACCTCAATTCTGACCCTACCTGGATCCTTGCTTCCTTATTACTGTGGACTGAATAGTGTCCTTCTCCCCTTCCCCCAAAGTCATATGTTGAAGCCCCAGTCCCCAGTGTGATTATATTTGGAGATGGGGGCCTTTGGGCCCCTTAGAATGAAGCCCTCATAATGGACATGAGACCTCTCTCTTCCATGTGAGGACACAGCACGAAGGCAGCCTTCTGCCAACCAGAACCTTTCCAGAACTGAAACCCAAGCACACCCTCTTGCTTCTGATTGAGGAATCCTTCCATCGCTCCCCATTGCCTACACCTTCAAGAGGCTGCCCTTAGTTCCTAAAAGCAAGCTGAGAAGGTGAGAGAGTTAATCAGTGAATAAGACAGATGTTCCAGTCTTCTGTAACCTAACCATGGAAGTGACATCCATCCCCTTTGTTCTATTCTATTGGTTAGAATCAAGTTACTAGGCCCAGCCCATACTCAAGGGGAGGAGGGATCACTGGGCGCTGTGAGCTGAACTGTGGCCCCCAAAAAGATATGTTGGAGTCCTAATTCCACGTACTTGTGAATGTGACCTCATTTGGAACTAAGGTCTTTGCAGATGTAAGATATGAGTCAAGTTAAACCAGATTATGTTGGGTTAGAGGAGGCCTCGATCCAATGACTGGGGTGCTAATAAGAAAGCCCCGTAAAGATCCGGGGACACACATAGAGGGAAGAACGGCCATGTAAGGACAGAGGCAGAAAGGGGAGTGATAAAGCTACAGGCCAAGGAATGACCAGGACTTCGAGATTCCACCAGACACCAGGAGAGAGGCATCCTTCCCTAGAACAGATTCTTCTCTAGAACCTCACAGCATGGTCCTGCCAACCCCCTGACTTCAGATGTATAGCCTCCAGAACTGTGAAAGAAGAGATTTCCATTATTTTAAGCCCCAACTCTGTTGTGCTCTGTTCCAGCAGCCGTAGCAGACGAGTACACGGCTAGAAGTCTGCCGATCCCAGGTGACAGAAACAGCAGATTCCTGAGCCCGTGACTCACCACCACCACCACCACCACCACCATGTGATTCGGTGGGTTTGGCGGAGTCTTGTTGATTTTGATGCAGGAAGTCAAGGGCCCACGCAAGGGAAACAGCTTCTCTGGCCAGGTTTCAGCTTGTTCCTCTAGCCTCCTGTGCATCCTCCCCACCATGCGAAGCCCTTTTCCAACCTCTACGGCCACATCTCGGCTGTTTCCTCTGTCTCTTTGTCCTTCTCTCTGCTCTACCTGATAACGTCCTCATCAAGACTCTAGCTGAACACCTCCTCCAGGAAGCCTCCACTGACCATAGCATGCCACCAGACTGAATTAGTTTGTCAAAGCCCATCTAACCATACTCTCAGAATGTGCACACTTCTTTTTTTTTTTTAATTTCTTTTTGAAATTTATATCCAAGTTAGTTAGCATATAGAGCAACAATGATTTCAGGAGTAGATTCCTCAGTGCCCCTGACCCCTTTAGCCCATCCCGCCTCCCACACCCCCTCCAGTAACCCTCTGTTTGTTCTCCATATTTAAGAGTCTCTTCTGTTTTGTCCCCCTCCCTGTTTTTATATTATTTTTGTTTCCCTTCCCTCATGGTCATCTGTTTTGACTCTTAAAGTCCTCATATGAGTGAAGTCCTATGATTTTTGTGTTTCTCTGACTGACTAATTTCACTTAGCACAATACCCTCCGGTTCCATCCACGTAGTTGCAAATGGCAAGATTGAAATCTTTTTGATCGCCGAGTAATACTCCATTGTATATATATACCACATCTTCTTTATCCATTCATCCATCCATGGACATTTGGGCTCTTGCCATACTTTGGCTATTGTTGATAGTGCTGCTATAAACACCGGGGAGCAGACTGTGTGCATTTCTTTTGTGCAGTACACTACCCTCAAAAAAAGCTGATTTTGTAAAACTTACAACTCTGCCGTGATCCTCCATTTTGCTCAGAATAAAGACAAATTCCTATCGAGGTCTCCAGAGTCCCGTGTGCTGCACTCCCACCTTTCCCATCTCTCCTGCTACATTCCCTTTGGTCGCACCTCCTTATAGCTCCTTCGACACACCAGACACCCTTCTGCCTTGAGCCCTTAAGCACTTCCTTCTGCCTGGAACACTCAGCCTAATGCACCTGCTCAGAGTCTTTGCTTAAACCTCACCTTCTTCTCATGCAGCCTCACTTGACCACTTGATTTGATGCTATAGCACCCCTCCAACCTCAGTGCTCTGTCCCCCTTTAAGTTTTACCTACTATATTTATCACCCCCTAACGTACCTTATCATTTACTTGCTCCCTCCGCCAGAATGTAAGCCTCCCAGGGAGGGCGGGGAACTTTGTGTTGCACGAGGAAGAGGAAAGCAAGGTGTCCACTTTCCCAAGACTTCGAATTTTTGTTTTGTTTTCTGAGAGGCAGTAATAAAGATTGCTGAGTAATACTCAGCCTTCCCTGAGGCATCTCAAGTGCCCAGAACAGAGTCTGGCACATATTAGGTGCTCAAGGTTTATTGGATACATTATGGTGATATTCTTGATATCTAGAAAGCCTTGCTTTGGAAATCCCAGCCTGTCTCAGCAGTGTATGAGAAAGCAAAGAAGAGTGTCTGGGTCCACAGTAGGGCTTAATGCACTTCAGGGATAGAAGCCCCCCCTGAGCAGAGGGGTGGAGAGCACAACAGTTCTCAAAGGGCTGGACCCTAGAGTGAATACCCAGGGGTGAAGTCTAACAGCTTGTGAAGCCTTTTCTACAATGAGTAGCTAGTTTAAAAAAAAAAAAATTAATGTTTATTTATTTTGGAGAGAGAGAGACAGAGTGCGAGCAAGGAAGGGGCAGAGAGAGAGGGAGACACAGATTTTGAAGCAGGCTCCAGGCTCTGAGCCGTCAGCACAGAGCCCGACGCAGGGCTCAAACTCACCAACTGTGAGATCATGACCTGAGCCGGAGTCACAAGCTTAAGCGACTGAGCCACCCAGGTGCCCCTACAAAGAGTATCTTCTTCCAAGACTTGACGGGTGCCTTGCTTGCCTAACAGAGTGGTTTTGGTGCACCCCATTGTATTTCATATGGAGAGGCTGGGACACAGAGAAGTTCAGAGTCTCATCAGAGGTCAGAGCAAATTGGGGCACCTGGGTGGCTCAGTTGGTTAAGCGTCCGACTCGAGGTCGCGATCTCACGGTTGGTGAGTTTGAGCCCCGAATGGGGCTCTGTGCCAATGGTGTGGAGCCTGCTTGGGATTCTCTCTCTCTCTCCCTCTCTCTCAATATAAATAAATTTTTAAAAAACTTAAAAAAAAGTCATAGTAAATTATTAGCCAGAGCCCAGAGGGTATCCAGACACTTACAAATGGTAAGATATGGGAGAGTAAAATGCAAAAAAAAAAAAAAAAAAAAAAAAAAGCATTTGTTTTCCCCCAGTGAGAACAGGTGAGAGATTCTTTTTGGGAAGAAAGGCTTTTTTGAGAAGACAAAGAGGGAACCAGGAAGAGAACAGGCGTCAGGGATGGGAGAGCTAGCTTGCTCCTTGATAGTGAGTAAGACCTCCTTGGGGCAAGGCAACAATTCCTGGGGCATCTTTCCCTTGTAAGACGGCTAGCTTTCTTGGAGAAACCCTGTAAGAATGGATTTCTGGCCCGTTCCAGGCTCATCCGAAAAACTGAATAAAGAATAAGAACGGTAAGAGACACAGCTTACGTAGCACTTCCTGAATGCCTGCACGGTCCTTGTAACAATGCTCTGAGACTACCTTGCCTTTGTCACACCCCCCGTGCCTCAGTTTCCTCGTCTGTCAAACAGGGATAATAACAGCATCTTCCTCACCAGATTACAGTGCCTGGCATGTAGGGGGCACCCAAAAACTGCTAGCAGACATTACCTCCAGTAATTATCACCCTTAACTCTCAGGAAAGGGCTAGACCTTCGGCCACTATAAGGAAATTCTATTTTGACTCAGGATGCGTCTCAGAGTCACAATCAGGAGCCAAAGGGAGGGGTCTTTGGTAGCATTCCTGGCAGTGTTGGAACAGATAAGGGAACTTTCCAGGAAAGAGGGCCAATGCACATGCTGGCTGGGGCACAGTTTCCCCAGGATCATAACTCCAAGCTATTATCCATTCTGCCTACAAATCAAGGACCTGCTGGTCAGAAGAGCTAAGTGCTCATGCGGTCAGCAGGATCCGTGCCCGTTCTGTGGGGAGACTCCGTGCCTGTGAGCTTGGCCGCCTTGGCGAAAGGCCTGAGCGGTCCCACCCCACTCCATGGGTAAGCAGGTGGGCTATCCTAGGAAACTGTTCCAAGGAGGACCCGTGGAGGAAAGCAGGTGAAGTTTCGAAGAATATGGAAATGTTCCCCTTGGGAGCTCAGTACTTACTGACTTCTAAGTGTGCATATATATAGCTGTGCTTTGTATGTGTGGTGGGAGTGGGGGGAGGCAGGTGAGAACACCATTCTAAACACTCCTTTGCCAGGCCTCATTCTTTTTTGTGAAAGTTGGGTGCTAATCACTAGCATTCCCCAGGCCCCTTCTGCCCTTGTCCCACTGGGCTGCAGAGACCCTGTTCTAAACGTTCACCCACCTTTGATCAGTCCGGGAAAGACCCCTCTAATAGTCCTATTGCTGGGGCTCTTTAGATGTTGTAAAACGTGTCATCAAAGGACCTCAGGTTCTCACTAAACTTTTTGAAAAATGCTATTGGATATGATCAGGCTACCGGAAGAACTATAATCAACTGGACAAATCCTCTGAAATGGGAACTATGAATTCATTCATTCACTCAGGCATTCAGATACGAACACAAGCGCTTACCGAACACCACTGGCCCTCCCAGGGGGTCACATCTAGCCTGCAGTCAGGATGGGCACCTCAGCGATCAGTTACTAGCAGGAACAGAAAATGGGCCCCGAAACAGGGGCAGGAAAGGAGGGAAGGAGGGTGGGATGAAGGTGAGACCACTTCTTATGGTGGCCGGGTAAAGATCAGGCGATTACACTCTCTGCTTTTTCAGGAATCCGGCGGGGGTGGGGGGGGGATGCTTTTGTTCTCTAGCCTTGGCCCGGAAGGGTTAGACAAGCGATGGCTTTTAAACGCTTTTCCTTTTCGCAGGGGCTGAGGTTTCTCCCGCCGAGCCTGCCATTTGGCCTAGAGGATGTCCCATAGAGGGCGCTGTTCGCCTGCCATTGAATGGAGTCCTGCGCGCGAGTAAGCAGAGGCCACACCCCTCGCCAGGGAGCGAGTGAAGGGCTGTGTCCGCGCCAGCGGCCCCACATCCAAGAGCTTTCTGGAAGCGGAAAGGAGAGAAAGATTTACTCTCTGCAACAGGCTGTTCAAGCCCAGCATCTCTGAAATTCAGAGTATGGGCCGAAGGTGCTGATACCCAAGAAACTCCTCTTTCCGGTGAACACACACACACACACACACACACACACACACGCACACCCGCGCACCTGCGCGCCCCCTGGGAGGGAGACACCGGGAGAACTTGGGAGGACTAGAGGGAGTGAGGCTCCGGTAGCGGCCTCACTGAGTGCGGGGGCGGCTGTCCAGACTCTTCTCCTGCCAGCCTGGACCGCTTCCCATCTGGGTCTAGTCTTCAAGTTGCCATCAGCCAAGAGCCCACTCCCCCCCGCCAGAACTTCTCAGCGATGTCTGCCGGTCGCTTCTTTTTTTTCCGCGGGGGATGAGCAACTTTTCTGTTCGTCTCAGTTTAAAGGCGGCTTCCGCGAGTCAGAACTTTAGCCAACTTTGCACGCGTTCGCTTCGGATAGGAGAGCTCCCACGACACTCGCGAGGACACACAGGGGCCTCTCTGTCACAGGCTCCGCCGCTTGGCGGGCCGATCCCAGCCCAGCCCACCCAACCTGCGTAGGCGCTGCGCGCAACGAGCTTTCTCTGCAGCTGGGGAAAAAGGGACTTCTGGGTGTCCGGCACCAGTTGGGTGACCTTGACCCAGTCTCTCCGGGAGCCCTGTTCCATCTGTAAAACCCAAGTGTGAGACCCACCCTGCTTGGCGGGCAATCAGGGCGGTGATTGCTTTCAAACTCAGATTTTGGACGGTATGGCGTTTTGCATTCCATTAACGCTCTGTACCAACTCAAGGGAGTAATAATAATGAGAATAATGATTGTTTACGGAAGTACCATTTACAATGCTTCCAGGTTCCCAAAGCAAAAATTGGGTTCACTACGGTAGATGAATGTTTGCTGAAAGAAGAAGCATTAAATGCGCCCATCGAGATTTGGGGGGCGGTGCGGGGTCTGAAGCCCCGGATCAGAAAATAATAATACAAACCCAGTTCTCAACAGCGGAACCAAAGCGGTTGCATCTGGCCAATGCATCTGCCAATAAGGCAATGGGGAAGCGAAGGGGCCATGAAAACACCTTGGGTGCATGAAAGCTCACGATGGTTGGAGGGGAGGGATGGCCACTTCGCCGCCTTTCTCTGACCAGAGAGCTGTCTCTCGGGAAGGGACCCCACAAGCAATTCTACTTTATTTGATGCTTAAATCTAGAGTCTTAAATGCCTGCCTTACGGGCTTCTTGTGCAACCTGGGGAGTTGCTTTTTAAACCGATGGAGTAGAGTGATCCTCCCCCAGCTGTCCCTCAGAGGCCCAGCAGGGTTCTCTAGGGACTCGGCGGTCCTGGGGGACACGCTGCGGTGCCGCTGCCACGGCCAGGGCTGAGCAAGGTGCGCCGCTGTGCCTTCGGTTCGCATTGCCGCTGTTAAGCGCCGGCGGGGGAGACTTCCCGGGAGAAAGTGCTGTCTTCTGGGCCCCGGGCCAGAGAAGAGGAGCGCCCTTCGGAGCGTAGCCGTCGGTGCCGCGACGCTGCTGCCCCAGTAGCCCCACCAAGAGACGCGCGGGTGTCGGCCCGTTTTGCGCGCACCCGCAGGTGCACAGACACTCACACCCACTCCTGCTCCAGAGGAAAGGCTCACTCTTCGGTTTCCCAGGGCCAGAGGCCAAGGCCACGCTGATTCCTGAGCCCGCTGATGCAGTCCGAGGACTTACATCCTGATTCCTTCCCTAACGATTAGACGGGAACCCACATCCCCCTCTTCGGGGCCGCGCCCTTAGCAGGCTTTGGGGAGCAATGCTGAGGCCGCCGGACCCCAAAGGGTAGGAAAGTGCTGACTTTGCCGAGGGCGGGAGGTCGTGTCCGGCCTCCCAGGTCGGGGCTGCGCGGCTCTCCAGCTGCGTGGGGGCGGCGGGACCCTGTCAAGCCCCTGGGGGAGGGGGGATCCGCAGCTGCGAGCGCGGATAACCCCGAGGTGACCCGGGCGGGCCGGGCCCGCCCCTTCCCCCTCCCGCAGGCCTGGCGGCTGGAAGCGGGTCCCCGAACTGCAGGGGGCAGAGGAAGGCTCGGGCTCCCGGCGCCTTGGCTGTCAGTGCGCTCCGGGCCGGGGGGGCGCCGCCGGCTCTGCGTCCCTCGCTCGCCTCCTGCGCTCGCCCGAGCGCTCCGAGTGCCTCTTTAGCGGGAGCCAATATCCTTTTGTGCTAATAGGCTTGTCCTCATTTGCTGCCTAATTGGACTATATAAAGCCAATAACAGGCAGGCTCTTATAGCCCGAAGCCAAAGCGCCAAAATCCGAGCGAAGGCGAGGAGGGGGCGGTGGTGGAGGCGGCTGCGGGGCCCGGGCTCGGCTGCGCCTTCGCCTGCCTAATCCCATTTGCCATTGTACGCGCCCAATCGCCGTATACTCCCCGCATTTAACTTGGATGACATTTTGATTTCATCATTAGCATCCGGCGCCGGATTGACGCAGCCCCGAGCCGGGGACTGCTCCCGCCGCCTCCTCCCCGGGAGCGGCAGCCGCCGCCGAGCCGCCTCGCTCCCTCTGTGCCGCGGCTGGGCCGCTCCCCGCCCCTCAGCACCCCTCCCACATGCGAGCCCGCCCCGGCCGGGTCCTCACCCCGCCCTCCCGCCGCTGGATTTGCGCCTGGGGCGGCCCCCGACTTTGCGCCCCGTAGTTGAGTTCCGTTTATGGTCTGATTTCCGGCCGCCCGCCTGCTCGCCCGGCCGCCCGCCCGTCCCAATCCCTCCCTCCCCGGGACCCGGAGGAGAGGGGACCATGCCGGAGCCCGGGCCGGACGCCCCTGGCACGGCTAGCGCGCAGCCCCCGCCGCCGCCGCCCCCACCTCCCGCGCCCAAGGAGTCCCCGTTCTCCATCAAGAACCTGCTCAACGGAGACCACCACCGGCCACCCCCTAAGCCGCAGCCGCCCCCACGGACGCTCTTCGCGCCGGCCTCCGCCGCCGCCGCCGCGGCCGCCGCCGCCGCCGCTGCGGCCAAGGGGGCTCTGGAGGGCGCCGCGGGCTTCGCGCTCTCGCAGGTGGGCGACCTGGCTTTCCCCCGCTTTGAGATCCCGGCGCAGAGGTTTGCCCTGCCCGCGCACTACCTGGAGCGCTCCCCGGCCTGGTGGTACCCCTACACCCTGACCCCCGCCGGCGGCCACCTCTCGAGACCTGAAGGTACCGACCTCTCTTTGAACTTCCGTTGTCCTCCCTGCGCGCCAGTACCATCCCCGCCCCGCGCTGCCTCCCACCGCAACCCTGGGACCCCTGCACCCTCCAACCCGCTGTTTGGCCAACTTCCTCCGGCCCCGGGCTTGCACCTACCGCCCGCGCGCTCTGTTGCGCTGCCAGGGAATCCGATCCCACTTGGTGAGAAAAGAGGTGGAATTGGAGCCGGGGGCGCGGCGCTTCCCGGGACAAGTGGCCTGGGGTATGAACGCGGAGGCTTCAGCCGGCTGCGACTGGGGACAGGGCCTGGATGGAGGGAGTGAGCCGGTGGGGCCCAAGCCAGAGGAGAATCTCTCCCTGGGCCCCCGGCGGGGGAGCTGAGGGAAAGAAAGGAAGTGGCTGCGCCGCCACCGGGTCTGTCCGGGTCTGTCGCCGGCCCCCGGGAGGAAGGGGATCCCAGGGCGCGGAGCCCCTGCCCTGGCCCAGCCGGGAAGGAGGCCCATGGGAACGGAGAGGCCTCGAGGCCTGGGGCCCAGAGGCTACCGCGGATTGAGCCTGCGGCCCCCAGGCGCCAGGCCTCTCTGAAGGCTGTTTCGGTGTGCGTGTGTGCGCGTCCGTCTGTCTGTCTCTCCCCAGCTTCGGAGAAGGCCCTCCTGCGAGACTCCTCCCCCGCCTCGGGAACCGATCGCGACTCCCCGGAGCCACTGCTCAAGGCCGACCCCGACCACAAGGAGCTAGACTCCAAGAGCCCGGACGAGATCATTTTGGAGGAGAGCGACTCGGAGGAAGGCAAGAAGGAAGGCGAGGCCGCTCCGGGAGCGGCCGGGGCGAGCGTGGGGGCGGCGGCAGCGACGCCGGGCGCGGAGGACTGGAAGAAGGGCGCCGAGAGCCCCGAGAAGAAGCCCGCGTGCCGCAAAAAGAAGACGCGCACGGTCTTCTCGCGCAGCCAGGTCTTCCAGCTCGAGTCCACCTTCGACATGAAGCGCTACCTGAGCAGCTCGGAGCGCGCCGGCCTGGCCGCGTCGCTGCACCTCACCGAGACGCAGGTCAAGATCTGGTTCCAGAACCGCCGCAACAAGTGGAAGCGGCAGCTGGCGGCCGAGCTGGAGGCGGCCAACCTGAGCCACGCGGCGGCGCAGCGCATCGTGCGGGTGCCCATCCTCTACCACGAGAACTCGGCGGCCGACGGCGCGGCGGCCGCGGCCGCGGGGGCCCCGGTGCCCGTCAGCCAGCCGCTGCTCACCTTCCCGCATCCCGTATACTACTCGCACCCGGTGGTCTCGTCCGTGCCGCTGCTAAGGCCAGTCTGAGGCCCGACAGGGGAGGGGGAGGGAGCGCCCGGCCGCCTTCCCAGATCCCGGAGGAGACTGGGCCGGGCCGAGGGCGCCGAGACGTCCAGCGGCCTTCGGGAACCGGGGCTCGGGCGCGCGGCCCCGGCCTCCCCTCCCCCAATCGGTAGCGTTTTGTAAGTATTTGCAATGCATTTTCGTGCAATTCACCCCTAATGGATTTGAGGCGCTTCTCCTCTTACTTTTGGTTTTGGTTATATTAAGAAAGAGCAGGAAAAAGACAAAATTCCCGGGTCGAAGGTTTCGGCTGGCTGAAAGATGTAAAAGGCGCAGCACTTCTCCCCAAATTTGCATTGCGCTGTGGTTTTTTGGTTTTATTTTTAGAGAAATAAGCCCCAGAAACGTAACCCCCTTAGCTTATTCTTTTTTTTTTTTTTTAATAGAACTATTTTCAGAAGTCCAGACAGAGAGAAAGAGAGAGAGAGAGAGAAAGAGAATTCAACTTGTGGTACTTTTATTCCTGGATTTCTGGGTGTGGTTCTTCCTCTCCACCTCCAGTTAGCCTCGCTAATTTTCAGAATCTGAGCAGCCTCTGGGAGGAACCCCGACTCAGGCCACTTTTCCGGCAGAGGTGTGTCACAGGTGACCTCTTTATCTGTCCCGCTTCGTGACTGAACGATTCTCTAAATGTTTAAAGGGAAAAGATAAGACAGGCCTCAAGCAGACTTCTGATTGTTGAAACAGCTCCACATCTGGCCCGGTGTGAGTGGTCTTATTTATTAGTAGCATTTATTTTGGGGATTTCATTTGTTGGTAAATTATTATTATTACTAGTATTGCTTTGTGCCCTGTTTCGAGAAAGTCCATCCAATATTTAAAAAAAAAAAAATCTGTCTTTTAGCCTCTCCCCCTACCTTTTTGTTCTGCTGTAACTGTTGTACTTTCGAGCTGTGCAATATTGTACAAAATTTCCTGAGAGCCCTGCCTCTTTCTCCAGGGAGAGAAGCAGACGTTTTCACTGTGTAATCTTGGTCATTGGTTTAGGAGAAAATTAAGAAGGGGAAAGGGAGGGGAGGAAAGAAACAGAGATAGGTAGCAATGCTCAAAGGAGTGAGATACGCATACTGGAGCGCTTTAAGTGAAGGACAATCAACTTAGGAGAATTTTAACTTATTTGATATATGTACAGATTTCTTGTAAAGTTCACCCTCAATTCCACAGGGCTCCTGGCTCTGCCCCCCAATCTGTTTTCTTTTTGTCGGCTACACCTGTTGTTCTGCGATAGCTTGGTGTTCTCCCCGCCCTGCCCCCCATCTCCCTCGCCACTGCCCGGGTTCAGTCCCTTTTTAAGAAAAAGAGAAAAAAAAGCCCACAAAATATTGTTACATTTACTGTTGTCGTGAAATCGAATTAATTAAAAAGAAAAGAAAAGCGAAGCGTTTCGTGTCGCTAGAGTGTGTAAACTTCGGACGATTTTCCGCAGGGCAGGTGTCTCTGGAAGCCTTTTCTGCCTCGCTCTCTGGCTGCCTCTGCGCTCGCGGAGTCCGAGCTGGACGCACATCCCCGTAATCCAGGAGGCGGCAGAGACAGAGGCGGCTTTGTTCCCGACCAGGGCTGCGCTCTCCCCAGTGTTTTTCGAAGCCTGCAGAGCCCTGCGCTCAGAGGGTAACGCGGGGCGAGGACCTAGGCTTATCTAGTTTGAGAAATTGGGCGAAGCGGCCGCCGCCAGCTCCGAGATGGCTGATAAATTTCTGAACGCTGTGCTACAGCCTCGTGTTCCGTTCCCAGGCCACGGTCCCTTCAGAAGCCCCGAGATTCTGGGCAGGACATTCCTAGGCATTCGTCAGCGGGCCTGCAACGCGGTGGGCTCGGTTGCAGCCAGGGGCGGGGGCCGGGGGGAGGAAAGAAGGGAGTGGACTTAGAATTTAGCTGTGGCCGGAGGCGGGTCGCGAAGTCCAGCTGGGAGAGGCCGGATCGCGGGAGGGCCCTAGAGAAGGCGGCTGCCAGCTCCCGGACAGGGAGGCCTCCGCCAGCCTTGAGGAGCTGCGGCTCTCGGGGCGGCTCGGGTATGCGCGCGGTCACGGTCGGGGAACAGAGACCACCCAACTGTGGCCGCGGCCACTGAAAGGACCTTGTCTCCTCCCGGCCAGACCCTTTTCTGTCCACGGGCGCCCGACACCTCAGCGGCGGCCTCTCTGGTCTTCTGCCCCCACCCCGGCCCATGCCAGAAAGCGCAGCGCTGGCGGTTCCCACGCGCTCGGTGGGCGGCCAGCGGAGGCGCGGCGCGCGGGGAGCCCCAGCGCAGCGCGTGTCTGCGGGCGGAAGCAGGTGCCTGCGCGCTCCTCGCCGACCGCGCGGCTGCCTGCCTTAGAGCGTGGGGTCCGTACGCCCGACTCCAGGCAGGGCAAGTCTGAAGCTGGGGAGCCAGAAGGGGGAGATGAAGAACCTGTAGACGGTCAAGATGCCGAAGAGCACACCGCCCGGCGCGTCCGCTGGGGAGCGCCTGCACGCGCTCGCATTCCCTCTCCCAGCGCTTTGCTGGGTTCTTCAAACCCAATCCACACAGTTGAGTCTGCTGTGGCTGAAATGTTGGGTGTCGTTCTCTATTGATGGGAAACTGCCCCCAAATAAACTGGCATGCGTATTTATGGCACAATTTTAGCCTGAACCTCAGTGAAGATAGATCTCCCTTTATTTCCCTGTGGTTTGGAATAAAAACGAGGGCATGTGTCGTAAATGAAAAATAAACAGAAATTCAGGGTCAAAATATGTTGTTCCTTGTGTTACCTGAAAACACAGTGATGCCTTTTACTGTTGGCAATACTAACTGTGGGACAGGCCAATAACAGCTCATTAAAAATAATGTTGCAATAGCAAACACATCCTTAGATTTTTACAGCCAGAACACGATGCTATCGAATGCCAAGAATATACTTCTTTATTTGTGTTTGGATTCTAGAAAACGGTTCTTGACTGACCCAGTCTTTACAAAGTCGAGAAATAACTGGTTCCCCACATGCAGCGTTTATCCTTTGTCCTGCTCTCCCCGTCTCTCTCTCTCCTTCCTATCGGGGGAGCTCTGCTGCCCTGCACCCACGTGTTCCCGCCCCCTACCCCCCCCCCCTCAGCCACCGTGCCTGCCCTAAGGGAGAAGGGTCATCTGGCCACCTCCAGGGACTGGCCGCTGTGTGAGCCTGAAGCTGGCCCAAGCGGGAAACTTCCACCTCCCTCCTGTCAAGTCGGAGTGGTGGTATTTCTCACAATGCAAGAGAAAGAATTGTGCCAGAGTGTGGGGGCACCATGCATCACTCTACACAGGAAGCATCCTCGGCTCTACTGCAGGGCTTTCTGAGGCCTTAGTGTCCCCAGAGTCCAAGAAAGCTCTTGGTGGGACTGTCACACCCCAAGAGCTTGTTGGGGTCATCTTCCCCTACAAAGAATGCCCCTCCCCACCCCTGCCTCCGCAGGGATTGCCGGGAGTTGCTGGAACTCCTCAGCGGGGGTGGGGGGGGTGGGGGGGGGTGTCTGAAGGAGCCACCGTGCATCTACCCAATTCCTCCAGGACATTCCATTGCAGGATGCCAGGGCAGCCCCTGTCCCCTACCCTAGGACACTGAACCAACACTCTGGATTTTATCCATTCGATCCCTCCCCCCCCCCCCCATTGCAGAACCTAGCCTTCTCTCCACCTACCCTAACTTCAGACCCTTCCCTACCTGCACTCCCTGTCAGTCCTCAAATCAGTGCAAAAGACACTGTCTTTCTGCATCACCCAAATAGACACACCAGCAAACCACACATAGGGGACACTCCCGTGTGATATAAACACTCGCCCCACACATGAACACATTAGATAGACCCTAATGAACACCATACCCAGGTGCTTGCGGTACGCCCACCCACATATGTGTTCATCATCACAGCTATCGCTAACACACAAAGTCAGGCACACCTTGTTTGAGGGGACCCTGGGCAGCTGGTTTTCTCTACGGCCTCAGGCTAAGTAAGGCAAGCTGGGTAGAATCCCTTGCTAAGTAAGGCAAGCCTGAAATCCTTCCAGCAGGAATGCCTCGTGCATTCCTCCTCTCCCATCTGGGACAAACTAGCGGAGGCTGCCAACACCCACCACGGACTCCCATACTCCTATGGGCTGGGACCGAACTCGGAGCCGAGGTCCCCACAATGTGGGGCTCTGCCACTCTGAGCGCCCTCGATCGCCTCCGGGCCCTGGGAGACGGCACAGCCAGCGCGCGAGCTGTTTCTGTTGGCAACACAGATGTATTTCTTTTATTTGGTAGTAAATAGAGCGGGTGTGTGTACATCAAACAATAGCGGGACAGATATAAACTGCCCCCCCACCCGCCACTGGGCGCTCATTCTGAGCCGGGACGTCCTCCTGGCAGGCTCCCGGCACGCCAGAGCCGGAGGCCCCGCCGCGAGAACCCCAGAGCGCTGTCCTCTCCTCGCTCCCAGAGCGCGCGTCTGGAGGGTAGAGCCCGAAGAAAGGAAGAGAAGGCAAGGTCGGTGAGATGTGCTTTCTCTTCTGCGGGCGGGCGCACGCTGGGCCAGCTAGGGCCTGGGCGATGGGAGCGGGGTCCGAGGGCTGCGCAGCCTTTGGCCTTTGGGAGCTTTGGCGAGGCCTCGCGTCGTTGGGCTTCCCAAGCCGGCGCGACGCGCCCTTGCGTGTGCGCGGGGTACCTCAACTTCCCTCGAGGGGCGCTGCGGGGTGCAGACTTAACTGCCCGCCTCCGAGACTCCATTTTGCCCCACCTCTCTCGGTTTTCCACGCCCCGCGGCCCAGTGACCCATCCAGAGGGCCTCTCCCCTTAGCTATCTGAAACCAGACTCTGCAAAGCAGCTAGGAAAAGATGCCTCCAGTGGGTCGCCAAGATGGAGTCAGGGTGCAAGAACCCTGAGCTCCATAGAAATCCCCTCTTGGGATCCGGAGCGCAGCTGGGCAAGCTCAAGCTCGGGGGACTACTCCTGCCAGGGCGCGGACACGTGGCCCCGAGGAGGCAATCCGCCAGGCTCCTCCTCCAGGCTTCCCGCCCCCCACTGTCTGCCCACCACCTCGCCCTGCCCGCCCGCTCTCCCAGGCTCCTGGGTGCGAGCGATGCGTGCTTCCCGGCGTACGCCTCTGGAAGTGTGCGCGCCAGGGTGCAAGTGCCCCGGTCGAGGTGTGCCGGGCGGATGTTGACCCTTTGATCTATAAACAGCTGGGGGTTGGATGGGTGACGAAAGAGAGGAAAAGGTCGCAAAAGATAGCTAGGCCGGCTGTACTTTGGAGCCCTGCCTGGTTCTCGGACCCGGATCTCGAGTTGGGATTTGGGTGCGCTTGTCCCGGAGTGTGAGCCCCTCCTGTGGAAGTACCCTAAAAGGCTGCTCGGGTGGGGAGCGGCAGCTTCTGGAGAATCTGGTCTCAGACGGCAGCGCAGTCCTAGCTCTCCCCGGGGTCCATTTAACCGCCTGGGATTTCTTCCCACCCTTGTCGTGCCTCAACGATCCGGTAGACCTTCATGCAAGCGTTGGGCAGTTTCGGAGACCTGAGGCAAGGGATAGCTGGAGGCTGCGTGCCTCGTTGGAGAGTTCCCAGGAGGTGCACACGGGTTGTACTTGCCCAAACCCTTCCTTGGCTGCTGCTCCAGACGAATCTGCCGGGAGAAACTGCCCCAAATCTGGGTCACCGGGGTTCCAGAAGGATTCCTTCTGGCTGCGGTGGAAGAAGAGGAAAAAGAGCTGGGGTTGAGGTGTAGAGCGACCGAGCGAGCGCCCCGGAGAGCGTGTTGTGCCCATCACTTAGGAGCGGTCAGGTGGAGTCACCTGGTGTGCCTCACCCGAGCGCAAATGTCTTAAAGAAATAGAAAGAATGCCCTTCTCTCCTGAGCTCCTTCGCCGCCCTCGCCCCCCGTGGTGATGGAGTGCACGCATCAGATTTTCATCAAAGTTCTATTAAGTGAAACATAGGTTGCAGGGCACCCTTTGATTGAAACAGTTTAAATTTTAATTGTGTTTTTAATTTGACATATAGTTGCAGAAAGGAATGACACTGCGTCGCCAAGGGGCGGTCGATTTTCTTAATTTCTCCCAGAGGAATTGATGAGTCTATCAGGCCACTAGATTGGAAACCCATTAAAGCTCTCTGGTTAGGCTGTTAATTGGAACTTGATGGATGTGGGGGGGGGGCGGTGTCGGGGCTCGGCTATGCTGATCCAATCTTCATGACTTTCTGTTTTCCAATAAATTACACAATTCATTTTCCAGCCGCAGATTACATAAATTGTACACCTCTGGGGCTCTCTTTTTCAAATAGGGAGCCCTTTTCCCCAAAAGCCTATTGCGAGATGTCATTTGCACCAAAGAACGAACAGCAGAGGTCCTTGAATGAAAATCGAAACATAATCAACGTTTATACTTAGAAAATTTATTGAGATCATTTTCTCTGGTATTTCCTTATTTTAAAGTTTGGACGCGCCATATATCATAATCCAGTCCCGTAAAGGTGGGGGGGCAGACTGTGTTTAATATTTATCGAAGCTTGATTCCAAGATCAAACTTGTTTATGACTTCATCTGTCATTTCGGAGGGAGCCTTCTTCCACTATTACTCGGCTCAGCCAGCCTATTTCCCAACTGCTGCAGAGCAGAGAGGATCAATTTTTATTAGGCTCGGCAAGTTTGCTCTGGGCCGCTTTAATATTGAGCAGTGGCATAATCTCGAGACCTAAACTTTAAGCGTCCTTTCAATCTCAGAAAGTTTATCATTCCTTGGAACCCGGTTGTATCTAATTCCTAGGGAGGGAGCGATCCCCAAAATGAGGAGGGGCCAGAGCCCAGAGTTTCCGCGGTTAATCTGAATGGAGCAGGGAGGGGCGGAGCTATCCCCGAGACTCCGAGGGGTGGGGTGGGAGGTGGTGCGGAGTTGAATGATTGCTACACTCGAGGGCAGAGAGAATGGGTGTCTGTGGGTGCTGGTTCCTGGAGCTAAGGGTTCCTGGGAGTGTGTTTTACAGCTGTGCTGGGCCCAGGAGGGGGCGTCTGGGTCTTTGAGCTCTGGGTGATGTCTTGGGGACCCCCGGATGCCCCAAAGGGATGGTGGGAAGATCTAGTCTTGGCCTTCCGGCCCCTACGGTGTGACTGCGGTCAGTGCACGGGGTGGGGGGGCGGAAGACAACGCAGGTGACCCGTTCAGAATAGCAGAGGAGAGCCCAGAGGAGAGTCCTTCGGGTAGCAGAGCTGGGAGTCCGCTGGTCTCCGCCACGGCCTCCCGGCCTCCGTCCTGCTGCCACCATCACTTCCTTGGCTAAGTGGAGAGTGTGAGTGTGCGCGCGCGCGTGTGTGCGCGCGCACTAGTCAGAGCTCAGAGAACGTTTGCTGCCTCAATGCGTGTGAACGCGTAACCGTTTATGCAAGCGCGTGCATACAGCTCAGTGCGTGCGCGTGAAGAAGTGCGGGGTGTGCAGGTGATAGAAGCTACGCAGGACTCAGTTGTAGCGCACCTCTGTGTAGACCAGACGGTCAATGCGAGAGAAAGTAGGGTGCAAGCAGAGTACGAGGCCAGATGGCTCCTTTTGACCTCCCAAATTAGCCTGGGGTGGGGGTGGAGGTGGGGGCAAAGTTGTGGGGTCGTGGGGCTGCGTGGTTTCCTAGTTTTGAGTCCTCAAACCAGGCTGCATGGGTCAGCTCACACCCCTCCCCACCTGAGCTCAGTCCCTCGCTGCTTCCGGTCTTGGAGTTGCATCTCTGAAGCCTACCCCAGAGCCCTGCCGCCACCTCTTAGGGTCCCCGCCCAGGCAGAGGCCAACCCCGTGGGCCCTTGACCCCGTGCTCGGAAGATAGCTGAGGTCCTCACGGACTCCATACCGGCGTCTGCTCCACCCCTCGCCCCCTCCCAAGGGCCTGGTATTGGCAGTGGAACAACCTTGAGCTTCAATCTTGGTTACTCTGCCTGGGCTGGTCACTTTTTCCCCCCGGGAGCCTCAGTTTCACCGCCTGTACAATGGGGTTAAAGATCTGCACCACAGGTTGGCTATGAGGATTAACGTGAAGAATGATGGGAGGCTCCCGGCATGTTCCAGGTTGCTGGCACCAGGTATTTACTAATTTGGAAGGGTCCAGTCAACACCCGCCCCCCCCCCCCCCCAACTCTGCTTTCTTCACCAGAGAGTCGTGGGTTCTACTCCCCGGGCTGGCCAATTTCCCTTAGGGTAGCCTTGGCTAAGGCCAGGAGATAACGCCCACTCAGGGTGTTTGAGGAGGCAGAAAGGCCGCAGGCGGCTGAGAGTCGGCTGTATCTTTCCAGGAACCTCCCCTCTGTCCCTCAGCCATGCGGGAGCGCGCGGGACAGGCCGCGACGTGGCCCTGGAGCTTGTGCCGCGGCCGCGCAGAGGACGCACAAATTGTATTTCAGCGCCGGGTCCTTCCGGGTTAATGAGCTGACACCATGATTAAAGCTGACCATTTGTAATGTGTCTCGACCCCGCCGCCGAGCCCTGAAGAGGTTAATGCGGTGACGGAGGCCGGCACCTGCCCCTCGCCGGCCTCCCGGGCCGTGGCGCACAGCCCCTAGCCTCCACCCCCTCGTCTGCCCCTGATCGGCTGCTCCGCCGACTCCTAATCAATTAGCCCATTAACGAGCCCTTCGAGGAGTTAAGTAGCGAGAGGTTCTGCCACGGGTAGGGCTGCAGTCGGTAACTCACCGAGGCTAATGATATTATAAGCGCTTTACTCAATAACCCCGCGCGGCGCGGGCGAGGAGGGAACTGCACCGTCATGGTGCAGCGTCTGGACATTTGTGGGGACTGATTCCAGAGTCTCCTATCACCTTGGTGGCATTTGGGGGAATATCTTAGGGGCAGGGGGCTCCCAAGAGCTCTTGGTGGAGCGGTCCTGGGGTCGCAAACCGAGCTGGTGTTGCCTGAGTGCCTCGGGGCCTTACTTCACCTTCCTTTCCTCTCAGCTTGTGTAGACAACTGTGCCCCTGTAATGTTTTGCCTGCGCCTGGCTGCTTCGAGGTCCAATAACAGCTGATAGGGAATTAAAGGGGCAAGAACCAGGGCTCAGAGGTCGCCAGGAGGAGGGAAGGAACCACGGTTTATTGAGCACTTACCCCTCGCCGCCTCGGAGTTGGCCATGCAGACCTAACTATAACTTCGTCCAGGTAGGCATTTCTTCCCCCAAGTTTAGGAAAGGAGGAAATCCAGGCTCAGAAGGTTTTAGTGTCATGTTCAAGGTCACCCAGATGAGATTTGAATGGAGTTTGCTGAATTCTAAAATCATGACCCGTTCTCACCTCTTTCTCCTTTTCCCAGCATCAAAGCGCCTCTATCTCTGCAGCAATTCTGTGACCTGCAATATTTGCCAAACAAACAAACAAACAAACAAACAAACCCAGAAACTTGTGAAATAGAGAGTGGGCTGTGGGCTATTCAGCAAAAGTTTACTGAGTCCCTACTATGAGCTCCTAGGTCTCCTGGGCTTTCTGCAGCTTTCCATCCCTATCTAAGGACATCCTCAAAACAGGAGAAAGGGGGAGATGCTGATGAGAAGTTCATTCCGCCAGGGAGGGCAGTGAGGCTCTGACTCGTCCTGGTTCGCAGTCCGTACATGGTGGGGCTGGGACGTGAACCAGGATGTGTCGCCACAAGATCTAGGTCTCTCTTTCACACCCCCAAGGATCTTGCAGCCCTGTTGGGCCTGCGACAGGGGTGGGACCTGTAGGCTGGGATGGTCAGCAGTTGTCTGCCCCGGGCCTGCCAGTTAGGGTCCCAGGGAGGGCATCAGTTCGGAAGCGCATGCTCTGCGGGGCGCCGGCTCTGCCTGCCGGTCCGGGGCCGGAGGGGTGGGAGGGTAGGGAGGATCTTGGAGCAGCCTGTACCAGCTCCTCCGGCGGTGCGAGGACCGTCGCCTGAGGGAGGCGTCGGGCCGCTCCAGCTCGGAGCCCCGCGCTGCCCCTGCCCCTCAAGAGGGCCGGAGTCCGAGCGGTCAGAGTCGCCACAGCGGCCAGGAACCTGGGGCTGGAATCTATGCTGCTCTCCGCCCGGCTGTCCCTGGATGCACACAGCTGATGCCCGCCGGGTTCTCGGCGCGCTCCGGGGCGCACAGTCGCTGCGTGCCTGGCCTGGGCTTTTTGAAAATTTCCGGGGCCGCTCGGCGGCGCTGCGATTGGCCGCGTCGGGGTAACCTCTATGCAAATGAGGCCGCGCCACCTCCGCGCCGGCGGAGACCCCGCGAGCTGGCGGGCAAGGAAGGGGCATTCGCGCCGGGGCTGGGCGGGCGCACCCAGAGTCGGGCGGGCAAGGATCCCCGCGCAGCCATCCTGTGCCCGCGTGTCCCCCGCGCAAAGGGGACGCCTCACCAGCTTCGCCGCCCCCTCCCCCTGGCTCCCCTCCCCGCCCCTCCCCCCGCCTGCCTGCCTGCACCACCTTCCACCCAGATCGTCTCTAAAGGGAGTTCTTGGTTTCCTCCGATTTCTTATGAACCCAGGATGGGCAGCAAGGAAGATGCAGGCAAGGGGTGTCCGGCGGCCGGCGGCGTCTCCAGCTTCACCATTCAGTCCATCCTGGGCGGGGGCCCCTCCGAGGTGCCACGGGAGCCCGCCGGCTGGCCGGCCAGGAAGCGCAGCCTGTCCGTGTCCTCGGAGGAGGAGGAGCCGGACGACGGCTGGAAGGCACCTGCCTGCTTCTGCCCAGACCCGCACGGCCCCAAGGAGCCGGGCTCCAAGCATCACCCCCCCATCCCCTTTCCTTGCCTGGGTAAGGATCTCACGCCGCCGCGTCGGCCGCGAGCAAGCTCTAGGGGCGGGAAGCTGTGCCGGGGTCCAGGCCCCCTCTGGCCAGAGCCCCGGCCGCCCAGGGTCGAGGGAGGAGGGGAGGGGACGCGCGCGTTGTTGTCTCCTCCTCCCGGAGGGGGCCCGGGAGGTGACTGGGAACACAGACCTCGCGCGGCGCGGTCTTGGAGAAGGTTGGGTTGGAGGGAGAGTGTAGCACAGCGGGCTGGGTACAGGGCCGGCCGCACACACGGCTCTGCCCTCAATATCCCCCTCGTACATCGGTCGGATACTCTCCGAGCAAGAGGTCTGGAAGTCGGGTGCCAGCGGTCCGTCTGTCTCTACCGCAATCTCTTCCAGCGTCTTTTTTCTCCTCTCCCTCCCTCCCCGCCCCCCACCCTGGGCCTGATTACCACTCCAAGATGATTGACAATGGTGCCTTTCAGAGACGGTTCCTCTTTACAACATCTGACGGAGGGGAGCCCCGCGTTAGTCCTTAGCGTGATTTCCGAACAAACGGCCTGTGAAATGATGCCATACTATAAAGCTCGGGGAACTCTGCCAGCTCAGTTATTACAAGGCAAAATCACCTTTTAAAATGATGCTAATGTCCCCCTCCCCCCCCCCCCCCACCGTCCAGACCTCCTCCCCCTATTGCCACACGTCCTTTCATGAAGCTGGGGGCACCGAGACCCCAGACTCGAAGCGGCTGGATCCCTCTCCCGCTGCTTTCCAAGGCCAGGGTGCTGGGCTTCGGGTTCCGGCGAGAGGGAGAAGAGAAAGGGGTTGGGACCAAGGCTGCAGCCGCCGGCCGCACTCCCCCCCGCCCCCATCACCACCCCCGCCCTCCCACCCCGGGTCCTGGCCAGAGCTGGGGCTTTCTGAGGCTCCCCAACTCCATGCCCTCCTGTCTGTTCTCACTCCCCAGGTACCCCCAAGGGCAGCGGAGGCGCGGGGCCGGCGAGCTCGGAGCGCACGCCTTTCCTCTCTCCTTCGCACCCGGACTTTAAGGAAGAGAAAGAGAGGCTCCTGCCCGCGGGCTCGCCGTCGCCAGGGCCCGAGCGGCCGCGGGACGGCGGCGCCGAGCGGCAGGCGGGCGCCGCCAAGAAGAAGACGCGCACGGTCTTCTCGCGCAGCCAGGTGTACCAGCTCGAGTCCACCTTCGACATGAAGCGCTACCTGAGCAGCTCGGAGCGCGCCTGCCTCGCCTCCAGCCTGCAGCTCACCGAGACCCAGGTCAAGACTTGGTTCCAGAACCGCCGCAACAAGTGGAAGCGGCAGCTCTCGGCCGAGCTGGAGGCGGCCAACATGGCGCACGCGTCGGCGCAGACTCTGGTGGGGATGCCGCTGGTGTTCCGGGACAGCTCGCTGCTGCGGGTGCCGGTGCCGCGCTCGCTCGCCTTCCCGGCGCCGCTCTACTACCCCGGCGGCAACCTCTCGGCCTTACCTCTCTACAACCTCTACAACAAGCTCGACTACTGAGCGGCCGCCAGCCCCGCGCCGCGCTCCCCGGGGCCCCGGCGCGGGGCGGGCTGCGGCCGGAAATATTAAGAAATACACCATGTGTATTCGTTATCTCTTATTTATGGCCTCTGCCCTACTTTTCGTTTCGAGCGTTTCGGGTATTTATCGGCCTTTTCTCCAGCCACATCGCCTGCTCTCGCCTCCCTCCCCCCCGCCCCCCAAAACCAGTACTCTTTGAAAACCAAGTCGGAGGGGATGTCCTCGGGTGGTGGTGGGAAAGGGGGTTTCGGCCAGATCGACAGTGACCGGTAGAAAAGAAATATCAGAAAAACGCCAACCAAGCCAGGTACACTCCTCACCCCATATAGACACCTGTATGTAGGTACATGCACACGCAGCCGGCCAAGCCAGCGGGGGGCTTTGGACAATGAGCTCAACGCCCCTTTTCGTTTCCCTCGTCCCGAGGATGGGTAGGGGCGAAAGGGGGAGATTTCAGATCTGTAAATATTTTTAAAGAGGAAAAAAAAAATAAAACATTTTAAGCATCGTTGCCAACTTTGGTGAGATTGATTGCCCAGCGTGCTGACGCGCGGCTTTTCTTCGTTTTTGGTGGAAGCGTGCGACAGCAGAGGCCGGCTCTCCCCACGTGGAGGGTGGGACCGGGGTCAGGGGTTAAAGGTGGCGACCTTGGCGCCGCCGAGGCGGCACGTGGGCTGGAGCTGCACCCCCTTCCACTCCCTTGATGCCCAGAGTCCTGGCTCAGGCCACGGTGCACCTGGACGGGAATCCAGCTCCGGAGCCCGCGCGGAGAGGGACAAAGGCCGGGAGCCTCACTGCTGAAGCGCTGCCTCCCGGGACTCGGTATCTACCCAGCACTAGGAGCGCCTTGGGCTGGTCCGCAACAGGGCGCCCTGCGACGTCGTGCAACCCGTGCCGCGAGGCTCCTTCCGAGGGCGAAGGTCAGGTGGGGTGGCGCTGCCTGAACCAGGTAAAGAGCCCGCTTTGCTCGTCCCTTAGCCTGGCGCGACAGGCTTGCAGCCGCTCACAGTTCCGAAGCCGGTGGCACACTTGAGCGTCCCTCGCGGCGCGGGAACCGGGCGCCGAAAAGAGACGATTCGGCTGAGCAGGGATCTGAGGCTGGAGACTCGGCAAAGAAAGCGCGGGAGGCAGAGGCGCTTCCCCGCACTTTCAAAAATTGTTGTTGTTTATAGTTTTCATTGTGCGTGGCTGAACGGCGGGGCCAAGGGCAAGCACTTGGCCGGTCGCGCTGAAAGGGATCGCGGCGCGCCGCCTGCACGCCCACAGGCTTTTGCGCCACGGGATGGGAGGGCGAGGCGCCCAGAGAATAGCAGCGCGAGCGGCATGTAAATAGCAGAGTTTTGCAATGTTTGACCGCAGCCGCCTGCTCCTTGTAAAACGTCGGAAAAGATGGCTGGACCTTAGAGGAGGAGGGTGGCTCGGTGTCACGTGGGGAGAACTCCCCGGCCCTCCAGCCTCTGGTCCTGAGGTCCTCTTAGTCGGTGCAAGGGTGCTGGAAGTGCGCAACGCGGAAGTAGGACCTCACCCTCTGGAAGGAAAACATTTGCGTGATAGACTGGTCTCTGAGCCGAGAGGCATCGAAATTCATCAGCGTTTTATGAAAATATAGGATACCTATTAACCGTCTATGTGACCCGCAGTATTCTGCCTGAAGTGCTGGGTCTCTTGTCCACATTTTGAGGTCATTGTTTTCCTCTCACCTAAGCTCTCATGAAAATTACAATCTCTTTCAAGATGACGTCAGAAGGATGTTATCCAAGAATACATCCGCCTATTCTAAGTTTGTTCTAGTCCGCTTATTTCATTTCAGCTTAGTTAAATACAGTAAATATTTACTGAGCCCTAGAACTTGCTGAGAACTCTGCTGACTGTTGTATAGTCAGAGAGGGAAAACAAAAGACACACTGGATCCGTTTTCTTCTAATTTATTTGGTCCACATATTTTATTTCCATGAAGTTTTTCTTTCCAGATGACCCCCTTTAAATTCTTCTTTTCCTTTAAAGTTGTTATTTGAATATTCCATGGAGAAATAACCCATTTTCTCCAGGAACTACTTGTATAGGAATATTCCATCCATATCATCATTGTCTGCATTTCGATAGATTATGTGTTCGTCAAGCAATGATGGTTTTAACAGCATTGGCTCACTAAATCCTCCTTATGCTTACTACTGTTACAGGAAGTGGCTTTCTCTAGCCACTCTAGGCTCTTAATGGCAGTGATTTTGCCCTTAAAATATCAAGGATGACACTTTTCAAGTTTGTCGTATAGTGGCTATTTCAATCTTTTTACTAATCCAGAAATTAGCAGTCCAAGGTGATCCAACAGTGTAATTAGTTTCTAGGAATTCCTCTCTCTTACAGGTAACTGATTGTTAATACACACACACACACACACACACACACACACACACACACACACGACTTGAATTTGGATTTAAAATGTTCAAGACTCCATTGTGGCCAGATCTCCTATCTCGAGACTATCAATTCATTTGAATAATCAGCAAAATCATCAGCCTCCTTTCAGGCTGTAAACTGGATTTAAAAGATTGACGGTTCTTAAAACTCAAATAGAGTTCAGCTGCAACTGCCTGCCCAGAGGGACCTGAATCATACACACACTGTATAATGAAATACACTTAGATTTTATTAGCAGATAATTCATGTTCAGAATCTCGAAACTCTAATAGAATTAAATAAACAACTGGAAGAGGGAACCAAATAGAATTATTTGGAGATAAAATTATTTAGCCAAAGTTAGAATGGGGGCAAGGCACTGCATTTTAAAATTCTTAACCTCACCATTAACTTGTTGAGAGAGAACAGAAAGAGAACCAAGTATGAGGACTGGTGAGGAGGGAGGGCAAGAATCTGTTCTTTTAGGAGTAATATCAGCACAGTGGGCAGAAGGGTGGTTACTGTGAGTGTGTTTATTGTGCTGAGAATCATAAAAAGAAGTGCACCTGAATAGGGTATGTGAATGTGTAAAGGCCAACAACATTTTTTTCTCTATTAGTGTACCTTAAAAGTTAAACACTTTAACTCCAACAATTTCCTTCCACTTCATAGAAAATCACACAAGAAAGTAAGTTTTTTTGTGTGTGTCATAAAAGGCAGTGAAAAAGCGGTTGCAGTATGGATTAAAGTAAATATTGCCAGTGAGTTTTTGTATTCAAGAGTAATCGAGTCACAGCATTCTAGGTATAAATTAAGAATTACTTTTCTTTCATGGATATTATGTCAGTTACAGAAGCAACCTTCTTGATTCTCCTATTTCTGGAGGAGTCTAGAAACAGAAACTCTAGGGAGTTTTTGGGGTGGAGGTGGATGGGGAGAAGCTGTCATTGTAGCTGTCGTTTTTGGACTCTGCTGAAACATATGTCTAAAAGAGGCTTTTGAACTTTAATGCACTGCAGAGTAATTGTTTGTTTTCCAGTCTGTCCACCCTTCTGGACAGAGTCCCCCAAGAACAAGAACTGTGTGACTGATGCATCTTCCCAGAGTCCCTCACCAGGCCTGCTCAATAATTGTTTGCAAAAAAGATGGAATGGAGGGATAAAGCCTAGTATAAATAAGGGTGAATTTCTGTGATATCGATAGATCTTAAGACAATGGGAAATGTGAGACCCTCGTTCACAGGTGGAAACTCCAGGAAAATGAGAACAAATCAGGGCAAAATAATGCAAATGCTTAGGGCAAATATTTCCTTCTCCACTCCAATTCTTGGTTAACTTCATGGCTATATGCATGTCCAGTGAAAGGGAAAATAATTTATTTCTATAGATGTATTGACCAAAATGGGATTTTTTTTTTTTGTCTGAGAGACCGAGTCGGGGGGGGGGGGGGGGCTAAGGGTCAAACTGGAAAGAGCATCTATCCCACTTACTATCCAGAAAACCGGCAGGGCGTCGGCCCCAGGGAAACTACATTTCCCAGCGTGACGCACAAGGGCGGGAGAGAGCGTGAGCTCAGCCTTGGCGCGATGCTCTTTGGGAATTGTAGTTTCCACTCCTTCCTCACGGGCCGGGGGCTCAGCCTTGTGATAAAGGGAGACCACGTGATCGGAAAAACCGTGGTTTGCCTTTGAGCCGGAACAAGATGACTGGGTTGACCGACGCCGGGCCTCGGAGCGGACCAATTGGCGGCCTCGAATGAGACGTTGGCGTTTGAAATTAGCCAATTGCAGCCATGCGCTGGAGCTTCCTCTCCGCCTCTTTCGCCCAGCCCGCGAGTGCTCGGAGGGAAGCGAGGAGGTGGCGCGTCCGCGAGCGGCGGCCAAGTTGCTTCTGAAGGGAGCCCAAGGTAGCGGGGCGAGGCCACTGGGCGCAGGGACGGACCCGTCGGGGACTCCCCAGGTCCGGAGCTGCCAGAGCCGTCCGCAGGGAGCTCGTTTCGCTTCCATCGCTCTTTATTTTCGGAGCGTCTGGGGCGCTAGGCCCGGCGGAGGGGCCGGTTTGCGGGAGCCCGCGGCGGGCTATGCTGGGGGCTGGAGTTAGGGGTGCGCCGGTAGGGGTCGGGCGGGTTGGGGCGCTGAGCGGGGGCGGCGGGGGAGGAGCGGGTGAATCCCGACCGCGGTGGGCGCGCACGCTCCGCGCAGGCGCAGACGCCGACGCCCGGTAGCCTACGTTCGCTAGTTCCCTACCCGGTGAGACAGCCCCTTGCCGGGAAGGCACCCCTTCACCGTGACCCCCCCCGCCCCCCTCCCCCCAGTGCTCGGCCAGCCCAGCACCCCGTCCTGGACCTTTGGGGACTGACTGGTCGCTTGTTCCGTAGATGACCGGTTCTAACGAGTTCAAACTGAACCAGCCACCCGAGGACGGCATCTCCTCGGTGAAGTTCAGCCCCAACACGTCCCAGTTCCTGCTGGTCTCCTCCTGGGACACGTCGGTGCGCCTCTACGATGTGCCGGCCAACTCCATGCGGCTCAAGTACCAGCACACCGGCGCCGTCCTGGACTGTGCCTTCTACGTACGTGTTCTCAGTTCGCGCACCTGCCCTCTTTGTTTTCGGGGATCCTGTGTTCATAGCGTCCTTCTAACAGCACTGGGTAGAAGCTTTTGTCCGTAGGCATTCGGGTAGCTCTTAACGTTTTCCTGAACACCCGTCTTGAGCCAAATACCGTTTTTTACTTTAACTTTTGGCGTTGGGGTTATGTAGAAGTCGGAAACTCGGTCTCCTTTCCAGTGGAGTAACCCTGCAAACTTTTTGGATACATGACACTTGTATTTGAAATTTGCCACCAGACGGTAAAATTTGGTTGCCTTATAAAAAGGAAGGTTTTTTTTTTTTTCCCCCACTAGGAGATAGAAATGAAATGCCTGTTTTCATCTCAGCCAATGTGCTGAAACAGTTCTCCTTAGTTTGCTGATGTAGTTTTTGCTTTCTTTTGTGCGCTTGGGGTTTTGTGTGTGTGTGTGTATGTGAGAGAGAGAGAGCTCACATCCTGAACATAAAGTGAACAGATGGCTGTAGGAACCGGAATTTTGAAACACTGTGTAAATGTCTATAACTTTTAAACGTCTTGAAACTTTTATTTTGTAGGATCCAACGCATGCTTGGAGCGGGGGGTTAGACCATCAATTGAAAATGCATGATTTGAACACGGATCAAGGTAATATGGCCACATTTCTACCAGTTTATTGTTTTCTCAGCTCGGGTACTAAAGTGTAAATGTTTATTTAGGAAAAGTGGCTTCTGAATGCTTAGTTCCCAAGTTGTTTAGGTACAAGTAAAAGTGGCTTAAATTTAGGACTTTTTAAAAAATGATAACCGTAAGTTACTGATCACAAAATACCATGCATTTACTTTCTCAGTAAATTGAGTTCCATTAGGATCTCCATTCTAAGTCTTTACATGAAGTTGCCCTTAAGGATATGACTTTAACCTGTCCTCAGAAGTGGACTGGATTCCACAGTAGTCTCCTGTACATTGGGATTTTCCAGGAAAGTGGTGATGTTTGAGTGTTCTTTGTTCTGAAGCTATTTTGGTTCAGACTGAAGGAAAATAAGTTTTTAAAAACTAGATGTAAAAATAGCCAGTCATTTCCAGCTTCTACGTTCATTCCACTTGTGTGATTATTTAGCCTAGAATATGCCTGAGTTGCATTTAGTGAATGAGTAATAAAATGACACATTTTCTTATAGTTAATTTAAGAAATTAACTGAATAAATTAAGAAATTAATTAAGGTGCAGATAGGAAATGACTTACTCAATTTTTTATGGTAACTTCGGAGCAGAGCAGAAGTGCAATGGAACTTAAATGCACAGAGCTCTTGGAGCATTAAAAAAATGTCTTTTTTGTATATGCATCTGTTAGGTAGAGTTGTACTTGAAGCAGTTGGCGAGGTACAAAGATATGACTACATGAGGGTGAGCTGGACAGTGGGAGGATGGAAAGAGGATGGGCACAATATTGAGTCAAAAAACCCCAAACAACTCAGAAGAGGATATTTCGTGAAAGTCCCCTTGTCATGTAACTTAGAACTGCAGATGTTTGGTTTTGTTTGTTAGCAGCTTATTCCACACAGTAAGTCAGCTTACAGGTTTGGGTCCTCTCTGTTGGAAAACTTCGGAGAAAAAACACACTGAAATACAAAGATTTTTGATATGGAGACTATAATTAAGGGAATTAGCTGTTTATTTGCAGGAGGCCGAACTTCATGAGGAATTTTTTTTGTGTGTGTCAGTGATATGTTTTTAAATAGGTGGTTTTTCTGTTTGAGGATCAGGACCACATAATCTTTGTTGTGTCCTTAGCATGTGGTATAGATTTTGGCACATACTAGACATTTAGCAGATGTTAGTTGAATGAATGAATGAGATTGGGTGAAGAGTTGAAATTGAAAGGAAGGAAATTGTGTAGTGGAAACTTGATCCACCATTTGAAAGCCAGGGGACTCATCCTGAGACTCTCTGCCTTCCTTATCCCTTAGCTTTCAGATGATAGTGTTACCACGTAAATAAGTTTCTTACAAATATTAATCTAATGCAGCAAGTTTTATCCAGTTCCAGAAGACCAGAGTTTTCTACTCATTCATTCATTCATTCAGCAGATATTTGAGTATCTCCACGTACCAGAACCTGCAGTAAAGTCAGAACTGTAGAGTTTGACAAGGTTTCTGATTTTTAAGGAATCTAGAATCAAGTGAGGAAAATAACAGCTATGCCACCCATTTAATGCAATGTGAAATTCAAGTCAGCCTTTGGTATGTGTCATGCCAGTGAATCAAACTATGCATTGTAAGGTGAACAGAGGAATGGATGACTGTAGTCATGGAGACATTTTTCTGTGTGCGGACGTTTTCATCGAGTTGGTGGAAGCGGATTCATTACAGTTTAATGAATGTTTCCTTCTATTCACTTGAGGAATCTTTGTTCAGGAGAGGTAGTAAAGGTGGGTGATTTTTTTTTTTTTTTCTCTTTCTCCCCTCCACTGTAGAAAATCTTGTTGGAACCCATGATGCCCCTATCAGATGTGTTGAATACTGTCCAGAAGTGAATGTGATGGTTACAGGAAGCTGGGATCAGACGGTTAAATTGTGGGATCCCAGAACTCCTTGTAATGCAGGGACCTTCTCTCAGCCTGAAAAGGTAGGCTCTTTCCATTCATAACAGGAATTTTAGTCTCACGGGTGATTTGACTTGGTACACGTTTGCTGAAGATGGTGTTGAATTTGAAGGTTAACTACCAGTTGATGAGGAGCGCCTGGCTGGCTCAGTGAGTAGAGCAGGCGACTCTTAATCTCAGGGTCGTGAGTTCAAACCCCATGCTGGGCATATAGAATACTTAATTGAGTCTGTTTTACAACACAGATGTTTTGAGCAAAAGGAAATGAATTTTGGTGTGTGGGTTAACTTTTTTTTTTTTTTTCTGTTGTCCTCTTTGTGCTAGATGGCACTAGTAAATAAACCCACTGCTGTGTATTATTAATGCTTTAAATCCCAGGACTGAGAAGCAACTCCGTGCCTTTTCAGAGAAGTCATTTAGCAGAGACCGTTGGATTGCCTTAAATTGGGTTTGACATGCCCAAACCAGGGAGTAGGATGGAGTGTCACTCATTTTCACTTAGGACCCGAGGTTTCATTTGAGCGGACTGTTAAGAGGGTGAAATGGGTTATCACTTGAGGTGAGAAAGGTGTCCTGCATTCCTTGGTTTTTGCCATTTGTGTATTTATTTTTATTATTGATAGATGTAGTTTGAAGGCTGTACTGAGGGAAGCTTTTTAAAACTGAAACTCTGTGTATTATTCTAACCTTTTCATCTGGACAGTGAAAGTAATTGAGCATTCTTGCTGTATCCTCATCAGCCTTTATCAGGTGGTAGTTGATTTTAAAGATTGATTGTTTTAGCAGTTTAAAGGTATCCTTCACTTGAATCTATTTCCTTAGTGTAAATATACTATTCAGTTCCTGCTAGCCATCATTATATACTGTAGTGCATCCAAAGAGCCATTATTTTCGTCACATCACAGTCGAATCTACTCCTGGCAAGACCTTTGTTCAGAATAAAATAATTGCATTGTTTCTAGTTTTGATTTATGGTTGTATGTAACATGTTAAGAGCTGTGATAAATTGCAGACAGAATATCGTATAATGGACAGCCACACTGAATCAAGCTGCTTATTGGTTCAGCAAGGTTCATTATGTCACTTTTTTTAATACTTTCTTTGATAAATGTATAGACCTAGTCAGTGGCCTGACAGTGGTTTCACTTGATTTACGATCAGTGGGGATAGAAAGCCCTATTAGAAGCTTGTGTGTCACCTGTATAGTAAAGATTTAAGATAAAATTCCCAATCTGATCGTGCTAGTATAAATCGATCTCTTTCTGGATTCTGTGTTGTTTAAGTTTGGCGTTTCACATGTCTTAGGTTAATTTCTGGTTTTCTGCAAATGTGTTTTGTGAGGAAACTGGTAAAGCTTTACATCTTTCTTATTTAAATGTGCTTAACTAAATCTACTGTTTGGAATCTTTCTAATTCCTCGTAATTTCCCTTAGTCAGATTAGTTGGTTGAATTTGAAGGCCAGATTGTGGAGATGATTTGATTGTTAATTGTTAAACCTAACTTGGTATTTTTGGTTGGTGGTATGCAGTTAACACACTGGTGGCTACTAACCTTGTGTTTTAACCACTGAACGTTAAAGAGGTGTCTTACATTGCAGGGCCTGGGTTCTCTTCATTTTTTTAGTGTTTCTTCAGGTTTTAAAATACTAAATCAGGTTTAATTAGAGTTGCTTATTAGTTGAAAGTAATAACCAGAGTACAATTATATATCTAAAGTCTAGATTTAAAAAAATTATTTAACGTGATCAGGAAAATACACTGTGCCGCCTTTTTCATCAGTTTGCTATCTGTTTGGTCCCCAAATAGCATGTTTGAAAATAAACCACTTGAAATGCTTGCTTGCAGGAAATTCTGTAACTTGTTATAAAGGAATTTTTTGCGAAAGTCGTTGTAATACTGCAAAAAGGGCATGATGGGGGTGGGGGATAGATGCTTTTAGGGGAGAAAATGCTTTTTAAATTTTCACTAATGATGAACTTTGTCTTGAGTGTTTAGTATGACATCAGGGCACAAGAATGTGCTTTGTCACATGCCAGACCACTGTCCTCGTCTTTTGAGTTCATATGCCACAAAAAGCAACTAAGCAGCTAATTGACGATGGCTTCTTCATTCTTCTTAGAAAGGCCTAATTTTATTCAGTGTGACAGCTGAGAAAAATCAAGATTTTTAGAGTCAAACATGAAATCTTTTTTCAAAAGGTGGTCATAGAAAAATAACTTTGAAAATGATTATCTTATGAAAAGTTAGATGCCTGTGGAGAGGTTTCTTGAATTGTTTTATGGCTTTATTGTTTCCTTTTTGAGTAGTTTTTACGGTTTTATATTGTCACTAAATGAAACAAGAAGACTGGAAAAATTGTTAAATAATTTGTTTTATCACCAAGAGAATTAAATCTTCCAAAGTGTTTTTGCAGAATGTACATAATACAATACTTCGCTAAGTACTAAGAATATATTGGGTTGAAGATTTTGTGCAAATTACTTGGTTTGTAAAGCTGTAATATTTAGAATTTAATTCCGGTGTTTGAGAACCTGATCGGCTAACTTTTTTATGGTTTTATGATTAGTGGACTTTTGGGGGACCAAATATCATTTTCTGGCAAATAGGTGGATTTTAGTGAGTTTTGGTCTTTCTTGAAAGGTGTATACCCTCTCAGTGTCTGGAGACCGGCTGATTGTGGGCACTGCAGGCCGCAGGGTGTTGGTGTGGGACTTGCGGAACATGGGCTACGTACAGCAGCGCCGGGAGTCCAGCCTCAAGTACCAGACCCGCTGCATACGGGCTTTTCCCAACAAGCAGGTGCGCACCTGTCCCCCCCCTCCCCCCACCTTCCTTCAGTTTGAAAATAAGAGGATCTCACTGGTCATTGCATTTTAAAGCTTCGCTTCTCTTTTGTTTGTAATCAGTAGTGGTTTAGAATTTGCTGTTACGTTTTCAGCAGCCTTGTGTTACAGAGTAGTGTGTTAACCCAGTTTCAGAGAAGATCTTGACGTTCAGAGAAATCAAATCATCTACCATGGTTGGAACAGAGGTCTTCTGATTCCTTGGTCCAGGATGCTTGACAGGTATACGGTAATCCAAGAGGGTTTTGCAGACATTTCCATTCACCAAACCCATGAATTCAGACTTAGGTCTGGAAACTCAGGATTATGGAATTGGCTCTTCTCTTTTTTTTTTTTTTTTTTTTTTGGCCTCTTTGTAACCCTAACACGAATGGAGTTCTTTAGCAGGTCTGACAGCAGCACTTGGATTTAAAAAAAAAAAAAAAAAAAAAAAAAGCCACTGAAGTTAGAGAGGCCATGCTCTTTACATAATGACTTACTCTTGATATACAGGTTCTCCTCCCTTGTCATCACTGCTAAACAAGACTGCTCTCTTTATTACTGAGCCCCTTCTCCCCTCAGATCCTGAAAGTTTGAAGGAGAGTTGGTGGTGTGGTCAGCTGCTGTAAGAATTTTATAAGAGGAAAAGTCATTAAAAACGGCAGTTATCTTTGGAATCTTCTGCTGTCCTTTCATGGTTGAGGATCTGGATGCAGTTATGCTGGTTATTCTCTTGGCCCTTTATCTCAAAAGGCTAGTGCCTTAAATGGTGATCCCTGTTCTTTTTCTCAGGAAATTGTAAATTTCCATTGAAGATAAGGAATGGCAGTTATGTGAAACTTTTCTAGATCTAAGCATGTGATTAAAATATCCTTGCATTTATCAATCTCATTTTTAGGTCACATCTAAAACTTTGTTAGGCTATCTCTAGTGGGTCATGGAAGTTTCAGATTTCACTGATTTTTTTTTTTTTTCTCCCTAAGTAGTTCTTCAGGAATAATTTGTTTTCATACCTTGAAGAATTAAAAAAAAAAAAATACAGACTCCTTATTTATCTTATGTTTCAGTTTCTTTGACATACTGTCATTTCAAGGAAAGGTGAGAAAAGGTTTGAAATGGTAACCCACTTTTGAACATTGTTGAAAATCTGTGTCGTTTATGTGTGAGCTCAGCTTGCTGTAGTTCAATGCAAGGGGCAGGATGACTGAGATGGAAGGCTGGCATTCTAGCTCATTTAGATCTTTGATCCCCCCACTGGAGGAATCCCCCTTCTTACAGTTGTTGGAGGTAGAGAGGCCCAGGGCATAGCAAATTATATCCAACTGATGGAACACATTTGAGCCCCATTTGAGCCCCCTCTGGACAGGACGAATAAATGATACTGAAGCCCTTTAGGATTCTTGTCTATATTTTAAAAAGTTACTAGATGTGATAGCTTTATTGTTCTTTTTCTATAGAACAGGTATTCATGTTCTCTAAGTTCTGGAATGGTCATAGCTTTGTTAGTACAGCTTAAAACCTACACCTGGTTAAAACCTGGCTGTACTTATCTTTCATTTCTGAAATAACCGTCTTTAGCACAGGTTGAATTTGGGAATCAGTGCTTTGTTTTGGGAAGGTGGAGTCACCAGTTTTGTCCTTCTTTGCTTCCCTCTTGGCAGGGTTATGTATTAAGCTCCATCGAAGGTCGAGTGGCAGTTGAGTACTTGGACCCGAGCCCTGAAGTGCAGAAGAAGAAGTATGCCTTCAAGTGTCACAGACTAAAGGAGAATAACATTGAGCAGATTTACCCAGTCAATGCCATTTCCTTTCACAACATCCATAATACATTTGCTACAGGTACGGGATGGCAGGTGAACCTGCATCGCATCACTGAGATAACAGATTTTGCTGTAATTGAACATGAGGCATTTATACTTAGGCAGGGTTTAAAAAAAAATTGTGCTTGCTTTTTCTGATATTTAGGGAGCAGAAATTTTATGTGATCCTCTGTGGGGAAAATGTAACTCATGTGATCTTAAAAATTAACCGTTAAAGGTCCTGGTTTTTTTTTTTTTTTTTGTTTTTTTTTTTCCCTGTGTCTGCTTTTTAAGAACCCTTTTACCTCTTTTGAAATGACTTCTAGGCGGCTCTGATGGATTTGTCAACATTTGGGATCCGTTTAACAAAAAGCGATTGTGCCAGTTCCATCGGTACCCCACCAGCATCGCATCGCTTGCCTTCAGTAATGATGGGACCACGCTCGCAATAGCATCATCGTATATGTATGAAATGGATGACACGGAACATCCTGAAGATGGTATCTTCATTCGCCAAGTGACAGATGCCGAAACAAAACCCAAGTGAGTATGCTTCACCTGTATTTGAGCCTTTTCTTGCATTCAACCCAGGATTTATTAATTTTTCTAAATTCACGAATAGCATTGTTGATGCCTGCTCGATATTACAGCTGACTGTAGGGTTGGAGTTGATTTTATCTTGTTCTCCCAAGCTTTCAATATCCGTAGGTTGATAGACGTCTGATGGATAAAATTGTGCCCAGTTGTTTGGTAGAGAAGAATGTCAAACTCTCATTCTTCTTGAATAGGCACTATTATTTGAATCTCTGGAGTTATTACTAGCACACTGCTTCAAAATTAAGTTGAGGAATTCAAGAATAATTAATTTTAGCAAATCTGTTTAAGATATTTGAGAATTTGAACCACCAAAAATCTTTCCTCTCCACCGAGGTTGTTCCTTTAATATTTACACAAAGTGAATGACCTTCAGGTCTTACTGGAAACCCAGAATAATATGGCCTTGCCTGGAATAGCAGATTTCCGTAGTTTTGAAATTTTCATAGCTGTCTTTGGCTCTTGGTTGTAACTGTTGACAGAGAGGAACAATTGACATTTTTTTTGGTACCAACAGGGCAGAGCTCTTTACTTAATCACCTGTACCAGGCCTAAGGGAAAACTGATACTTAGGCGCTTGTTAAACCGTAAAATACCTGCCCCCGCGGGTCTTTGTCCCTGTTCTCTGTCCCTCTCTACCCAGGCCTCAGTAAATATAGAATGACTGAATGTTTTCAAGATTCTTCTACTTTTCTGAGTTAAAATGGTTTAACACCCTTGCTAAATTGGTTGAGTCCCAGAGAAGGGGCAGAGTGTTAAATATTTCATATGATGCATATTTTTACAGATTTGACTTTAGAAAAGACTTAGTATGTGAAGCCTGTTGGATAAAGGGCTGTGTTTGCATTTAATCTCTCACTTTTGTGTTTCTTGTCCTGGCCGGCCATTTTGATCTCATGCTGTTCTTTTTTTCTTTTGAACTTGTAGGTCACCATGTACTTGACAAGATTTCATTTACTTAAGTGCCATGTTGATGATAATAAAACAATTCGTACTGCCTAATGGTGGATTTATTACTAATAACAAAGAAACCAGGGAAATATATTAATCTTAATATTATAAGAACCTGAAAATAATGGAAAAGTGGTTTTTATTGATTTTTTTTTTTTTTTTTTTTCTTTTAAACCGAACACTCTTAAGTGCATGAGACGGTTGATGGTTTGCTGCATTAAAGGTATTCGGGCAAACAAAATTGGAGGGCAGTGATTGCACTTTTGAGAGTCAGTTTTGACCTTGATAATTTTTGTTTCCACTGTGGAAATAACATGTTTGTAAATAAACACAGGTAATAAAAACCCCTTTGCATTCTTTCTGGACCTTAAATGGTGGAGGAAAAGGCTCTTGAGCCATTTGTTTCTTTTGCTGGTTGTAGTTGCTAATTCTAAAGCTGCTTCAGACTGCCTCATGAGGAGGTTAATCTACAATTAAACAGTATTTCCTCTTGGCCGTCCATTATTTTCCGAAGCAGATGGTTCATCGTTTCCTGGGCTGTTCAACAAAGCGAGGTTAAGGTTAGACTCCTGGGAATCAGCTAGTTTTCAATCTTATTAGGGTGCAGAAGGAAAACTAATAAGAAAACCTCCTAACTTCATTTTGTGACTGTAAACAATTATTTATTAGCAAACAATTGATCCCAGAAGGGCAAATTGTTTGAGTCAGTAATGAGCTGAGAAAAGACAGAGCATATCTGTGTATTTGGAAAAATAATTGTAACGTAATTGCAGTACATTTAGACAGGCATCTATTTGGACCTGTTTCTATCTCTAAATGAATTTTTGGAAACATTAATGAGGTTTACATATTTCTCTGACATTTATATAGTTCTCATGTCCATTTCAGTTGCCCAGCCGCTGGTGATTAAGGTTAAAAAGAAAAAAAATTATAGTGAGAATGAGATTCACTTTAATGTAATGCCCTGAAGCAGAACACGAACTTGGCTTGGCCTGTTCTAGC
The DNA here is from genome assembly GCF_028749965.1 of Puma concolor. Lineage (NCBI taxonomy): Eukaryota > Metazoa > Chordata > Mammalia > Carnivora > Felidae > Puma > Puma concolor. The sequence goes on from NC_141677.1 coordinate 80,040,059, forward strand.
TGGTTCCAGATAGTATTTCTGTTGTCAAACTTTTGGTGTTTCATATGTATTCTTTGCACATGTACGTTTTTGAATGGGACTTGGACGTCTACTGAAATTGATCCATGACGTGTTTTTAAAAAAATTCTTTTGATAACAGAGAAACGTCTTATTTTTAAGTGTTTCAGTGGAAACTTAGTGCAAGTCTGAACCCATCTTTTGAAATGTATTTTCTTCATTGCAGGTCCACGTAATCATCTCGTGAAAGTGGTTTCTCTGTGGAAAGCTTTGTTTTGCTTCCTACAAATGCATACTTATCCCCTAAGGGATGCGTTATAGTCATTGTGGACACCTTATTTAGTATGTGGATTTCCCAGTTTTCTGTCTTAAAACAACTTGTCTGTGTGCCCTTTCATGCTGACTTTGTGTAGGGTGAGGAGTCTTTGTGTCCTTGTGCGGTGGTCTGAAGAATTGTCCCCACCCCAGCAAGCCCCGTGGTTGTTTATGAGCAGCTTGAGCTCTTTTTTGTAAAATAATCTAAACCTGTTATTTCCGTGCTGCCTAATAAATCAGAGATTCAGAACCCTTAAATGTTGGATGTTTTTAAACGTTGGTAATTAATGTAATTTACTTCATAAAAAGGCTTCTGTAAAGCAAAACTCCCTCCATCAAGGGCCTGGTGGGGATGACATTGTACCTTTAAGTCCACACTGCCTCGTTTAATTATGCCTATTCTGGTGTACGTTGGGGATTCAGTCCTGGCTAAAGTGATCTGTTGGAGTTGTGCCATTTCCCTGGTGCCCTCTTCTGGATCGGCGGGGCCCCTGAGCCGACTGGGCTGCATCACAGGGGGGGGGCACGGACCGTGCACGGCTGACGGGCGCCCTTTGGCCTGGCGCTCTCCTGGTGCTGGTGCGGGAGGGCACATGTGGCCCATACATCCCTGGGCTGGCGCGGTCCCCGTACGCGCGCACGCAGAGCCAGATGACAGACCCGGCTGTACTTCTCCATCAGATGCTAAATCAAAGTGAAGCCCTTGGGATGGTCAATAATGTAACAGCCAGAGACTAACTGACAGTATTGGTTCTTTAGTGTGATTATGTGCTTTTTAGAGTCATAACCACTTGGTCGCGGACAGAGCAGAAATTTAAACCATTGTTTAACTGAAAGAGAATTAATACGGTATTGTCAGAGGTGACTGAAATTAAAGCAACGTTTGGGACCTGTTTCAAGTAGGTGGTGTGGGAGAGCTTTTTTTGGTACTTCTGTGTGGATGTCCTCTCCTCTCTCCTGAAACTCGTCTCAGCCTGAATGTGTCTCCTTGCCTCCCCTGTGGACCGTTAGCCACTTCGTGGTTTGCCTGCTTATGATGACAGCTGCTTCCCCCCCCCAAATGACCAGTGTAATTCCTTAGTGTTTTCAGTGATTTCCCTTCTCCACGGTCTCGTCATGGTTTTTACGTTTCTCTTCTTTTTTTTTTTTTTTAAGTGTATTTGTTTATTTTGAGAAAGGAGAGTGTGTGTGCACAAGCTGGGGAGGGGCAGAGAGAGAAGGAGCGAGAGAATCCCCAGCAGGCTCTGCACAGAGCTTGACCTGGGGCTCGATCCCACGAACCGGGAGATTGTGGCCTGAGCCGCACGCAGTCAGGTGTCGGGCGCTCAACCGACTGAGCCACCCAGGTGCCCCAGTTCCGATGATTCTTTGTGCTGCTGCTCTCCCACTGTCTTAAAAGGGTCTTCCGCCCATCTGGGGGCATGCAGCAGCCTTCGGTCTCTGTCCTAAGTTCTCCCGTCTTGTGGAGCAGTGACTTTCAGACCTTTTAGCTGTGATCCCAGGAGGAAATCTATTTGAACCGCAGTCCGGAACACAGAGGTCGATACAGTATGTGTAACAGACACACGTTTCATAAACTTGCCCTTTGTGCCTGGGACGCATCTGCTTGTCTTTTTTCTTTTTCTAAAGAAATGCTGGTTACGGCCCCTTGAACTGTGTGTGTAACAAATGCCTTGCCACCTCTAATTTGAAAAAGCTGCTCTATACCACTCAAGACTTTAAACACACTTGCTTTTTTTCTCATGCTGTGCTTGGGTTTGTCAAGTGCTCCCCGTTGCTCATAGACGTCCCTGCGTCACTTTATGGGAAGGTGTGTGTCCGAGGCCCGCAGATCACCAGGAAGCCACTGCTGACTGTCCCGGTGCTCGCAGAAGAAGGGGGCTGACCGCTGGGGACTCTGACAAGTGGATGGAGATGTGGTGGCAGCGACACCTGCTTCTGAGTTCTGTGTAGAAACTTAGGGGTACATCAGTTCCTCCTCTGTTCTGGGGAAAATCCTGGCCCTGTTGGAAGGACCGAGGCCAGACTACACACTTGGCCTTTGGCATTCAAGCCCTTTATTGTTTTGCGTTTGTTATCTGTTAAATGTGTTTCCCAAGGCGTTTTGCTGTCCATTAATCTCTTCAGTGAAAAAGGATTGTGTGGTCAAATACGACTAGATTTCTTCTCCAGGGGCGGAAGCTCTTGTTAAGAGCTTGGAGAACTCCAGCAACGAAGACGTGCCTGTTAACTTTGTTAAACCTAGTTTTCCCAAATTTCTTTGCCCCTGAGCCTCTATTCTTTCCCCTCGTCCCTTGTTCCCACACCCCCTTCCCCGTCCCCCCAACACTGTACATTTTACCGTTCCCCAGAAAAAAGAACAGGATTTTGTACTCAGTGCTGGGCTGTTTGCTTTACTGTTACTCAGATACACGTGCTGACTGCCAGATTTCACAGTGTTGCTCAGACTTTTCCCTTTTCTGAATTGCTCTTTGAGTTTTCATTTGAATCCTTCTGTAAGGTCCTGTTCGAGATCCCTTTTTCCATGAAACCCTCGTCACTGCAGCTCGCGAGAGTATATTCCTCGAAGCTTGCGGGAAGCACCTCCTGTCTCTATACCTTTAGCATATGCTGCCTGGCATTGTACCTGTTTTGTATGTCTGCACCTTACCTCACCTGTTACGTTCCATCAGAAGTGGGGAGCACACGGTTTTGTATGCTCTGGCACATGAGCACTGCACCACTTCGGTGTTGTTGAATGATCGGGGTGATCTCTTTTTTCAGAATAATTTTCAGTGTAATTTTGGAATAGCCCTTCAGTGTCCAGTGCGCTGGACGTGTGATCTTTAGCTTTGTTAATTCAATAAGCACTTGACAACTGGTACAGAATTAACGTTTATGGTAGACAAATTTGGATAACTGCATGCAAAAAACGAATTGTACTATCACTTGGTCCTACAATAGGAGATGACAGTTTGGTTACTCAGAATATCCATCCTTCAGAATTTTCTGTGCACATCTTCCTGTAAATAAGCGTTTTTGTTAACCACATCAAATGAAAATGCCTGGGTGAACGTGTTTGGAGATTTTCTTTGAGATGGTTTGATTTACGGTACGTGCCATGCGTCTTTGTGACATTTACTTTGAGGAGGCGTCCTAGGCGTGCTATGAAGTCGTCGGTGGCTGGTCAGCCCCTAGAGCATTTGAAGCCTGGGTGCGAGCGATCTTACGGTGGTGGCCGAGAGGAGTCTGGCCCTGGTGAACTCAAGACACAGATTTCAAATCTGCACCCCCAAGTGTCATATTGGGCAGGTGTTCCAAATGGCTGGTGACAGTTGGTAAATGAGCTGCTTCTCACATGGCCTCACTCTTTCGGCTTTTCCAGAGAGGCTGCAGGTGCCTACTTTACCTACATCTAAGATGCTCCTGAGCGATACGGTGGGGGAGGGGTGGGGGGGGGGCTTTGGTATATATCATTTGATAAAACTTGGGTCATATAGAAGAACCCTGCTTTATACACTTAAATGGGGGAAATTTTCTCATATTTTGTTTCTTGCCTTATTTTTAATTGCCACCTAGTAGGAATATCGGACAAATATTTAATGCCTGCTGTATGCCAGGCACTGCTATGTGTCGAGGCTCCGGTGGGAAGTAGGATAAAGTACCTGCTCTTGCTGGGTTTCCAGTCTGGGGCAGGGATTGTGGCGGGCAGTGATGAGCACGCAGGCAATTCTGGCTGGCAAGTGCTGTGACACCATAGTGTGACCAAGTTTTGCTTTCAAGCACTTGGCTGACCTTTGGTCCTCACATCTATCCTGTTAGTGAAGAGGGCAGTTAGGTTTGGTGATTGCTCTTAAACCTGAACTCATTAATAACGCAGACACTGTAACAGCCTGGGCACCAGGAAGAGCAGTGTGGACAGAGAGCCCCTGTTCAAGAACTTTCTGGTTAGTACTTTAAAGAGGAAAGAGTGTTGCGAGCTCCTGTAGTCTTAGAGCCCCCTCACCTGTTTGGCCTGTTATTCCTCCAGAATTGTGCCTGCTTGTTTTTTTTTGGGAAGTGTGATGAGACAGCTTGAGTCCAGCCTTCGAACCTGACTGAATCCTCACTTTTCTGCGTGACCCCTTGAGTAACAGTGGTCAGGTCAATTTCTTCCTTTCTTTTCCTTTTTTTTTGTTTGTTTGTTCATTTTTGAGAGAGAGCGAGCATGAGGTGGGGAGGGGCAGAGAGAGACACACAGAATCTGAAGCAGGCTCCAGGCTCTGGGCTGGGCTCACGAACTGTGAGATCATGACCTGAGCCAAAGTCGGACCCTCAGCGGACTGAGCCACCCAGGTGCCCCTGTGGTCAGGTAATCTCTGAGCCAGAAAATGGAGAAAACACCTAATTCATGGAGTTACAAGTGAGTATATAGCAGAAAGTTTGCCTGACAGTGTCCATGAATAGTAAATCCTTGCTCTCCTTGGATAAAAAATACTCAATTCATGGCTCTCACGTCTTAATAATTGACTTTTAAGTTTTTGTTTTTTCATTTTAATATACTAATGTAGTTCTCAGGTTATCTATAAGATTCCTAGTTTGTGTTTGTGTGTGTGTGTGTGTGTGTGTGTGTGCGTGCATAGTAAGGATTTTATATTGGTTTTGCTTTTAGTTTTTTATTTTTTATTATTTTTAAAAATATAGTTTATTGTCAAATTGGGTAACATACAGTGTGTACAGCGTGCTCTTGGTTTTGGGGGTAGATTCCCGTGGTTCATCGGTTACATACAGCACCCAGTGCTCATCCCAACAAGTGCCCCCCTCAATACCCATCCCTCAGTTTCCCCTCTCCCCCACCCCCCCCATCAACCCTCAGTTCTCTGTATTTAAGAGTCTCTTATGGTTTGCCTCCCTCCCTCTCTGTTTGTAACTATTTTCTCCCCTTCCCTCCCCCCCCCCCATGGTCTTCTGTTAAGTTTCTCAAGATCCACATATGAGTGAAAACATATGATATCTGTCTTTCTCTGATGACTTATTTTACTTAGCATAATACTTTCCAGTTCCATCCACGTTGCTGCAAATGGCCAGATTTCATTCTTTCCCACTGCCAAGGAGTATTCCATTGTATATATAAACCACATCTTCTTTACCCATTCGTCAGTTGATGGACATTTAGGCTCTTTCCATAATTTGGCGATTGTTGAAAGTGCTGCTGTAAACATTGGGGTACACGTGCCCCTATGCATCAGCACTCCTGTATCCCTTGGGTAAATTCCTAGCAGTGCTATTGCTGGGTCATAGGGTGATTCTATTTTTAATTTTTTGAAGACCCCCCACACTGTTTTCCAGAGCGGATGCACCAGTTTGCATTCCCACCAACAGTGCAAGAGGGTTCCTGTTTCTCCACATCCTCTCCAGCATCTGTAGTCTCCTGAGTTGTTCATTTTAGTCATTCTGACCGGCGTGAGGTGGTATCTCAGTGTGGCCTTGATTTGTATTTCCCTGATGATGAGTGACGTTGAGCAAGATTCCTAGTTCTTAAGTTTGTCAGTATATGTATCTTTTTAAAAACATTGACAAGCTTTTTCAAGCCTTCAGAAATACTCAGAACCATCCAGATTTTGCCATGTTAATATTGCCATATTTGCTTAATTGCTTATCTTTAAAATAAAGCTTTGCACACACTTGAGGCCTCATGTGTAGCTCTCTCTCACTGCATTCCCATTTTCCATTTTTCCGAAGTGTACTCACTTATGCCTTCATGCTCCTGTGGTAATGCTCCTGTTTTTATTTTTTTTAAATTTTTTTTTTCAACGTTTTTATTTATTTTTGGGACAGAGAGAGACAGAGCATGAACGGGGGAGGGGCAGAGAGAGGGGGAGACACAGAATCGGAAACAGGCTCCAGGCTCCGAGCCACCAGCCCAGAGCCTGACGCGGGGCTCGAACTCACGGACCGCGAGATCGTGACCTGGCTGAAGTCGGATGCTTAACCGACTGCGCCACCCAGGCGCCCCAATGCTCCTGTTTTTAAAAGGTGCAGAGGGGCGCCTGGGTGGCGCAGTCGGTTAAGCGGCCGACTTCAGCCAGGTCACGATCTCGCGGTCCGTGAGTTTGAGCCCCGCGTCAGGCTCTGGGCTGATGGCTCGGAGCCTGGAGCCTGTTTCCGATTCTGTGTCTCCCTCTCTCTCTGCCCCTCCCCCGTTCATGCTCTGTCTCTCTCTGTCCCAAAAATAAATAAAAAATGTTGAAAAAAAATTAAAAAAAAAAAATAAATAAAAGGTGCAGAGATGGTATACTGTTTCTATCCCGGAATGGGCCCAACCCTATTCTACATCAAGTGGTTACTATGTAGAAGGAAAGGGACAAAGACAGGATCATTCGTAGGGAAACAGCTGAGCCAGGTTATACAGTGGCGTGCCTGAGCTAAGTGCCCACTTTCTCCTATGAGTGAGATCAGCCACCATCTCTCACCTGGGAAAGAACTTATTTAAGCTGTTAGGCCTATTTCTAGCACTTTCCTTAAAGCAATGGCACCTGACTGGCCATATTGCTTTGGAACTAGCGCAAGGAGGGACGAAAGCTGCTTAGCCCGCTGTCCCCAAACGCCCGTCGGACTGGTAGCACAAGGGCACTTTTCCCCTGAGAAGAGGCGCGTTGCAACAATGCTTTCGTTTTCGAAGGATACCCACAGAACTTGTGGGGTTGTGGGGCGTTGGCTTCTTAGCTGGGAAGAATTTTGTATCCCGATGGAAAGAAATCTGCAGGTAAAGACTAGACTGTGCTGTGACTGACTGGGCAGAGAGTGGTCATTGAGAGAATACAACACAAGTTAGCTTGGCCGTTTAGTGTAACTCAGGGTTTGGCAGCTGGCTTTCAGAACTTATTTTCAATGAAAAGCAATTGGTTTTATTTTGTTGTTTGCTTTCCTTGAATACACCGCTGGGGGAATGACTTTCTGAATCCCCTGACTTGAATAGAGACGTGGCAAGAGAGATGTTTTGCCTTCCTTCGCTTTAATGTAGCAGGGCGTTGGACCAGAGTACGTGAAGGCTCATTTCCAGTGGTTTATTTCATTAGCTGATTTCCCAAGAAGTATTCTTTGACCTCTGACCATCCTAGCCAACACACCCGAAGACGCCGTACAAATTATACCTACTGGTCTCAGAAGCACCGAACTTTGCTTTTCCAATGTTGTAATGAAGTACCTTTCATCCCGTTTATAGGACTCTGTTACAGGCTATTGCAGTAATTTAAAACCTATGTACCTAGACTCCTGACCTTGTTATAACATCACTTTATAATTCTCAAAATACTTGGCTCTCGAAGATTTTCTTAGTACCAGCCATGTATTCTTAAAGAGCCCAGACGATTTGTCTTTGGTGTTTTATTAGCCATATCCCCTCAGCCGGTAAGGCCTAACATTCTTATTGAATCACCTGACAAAAATCACTCAATTCTTTCATTATTTCACAGCTTAACATGGCAGTCAGTTATTAGCATTCTCCATTTACAGAAATACCCTTGGTCAGAATAATGGCAGTGTGCACCTTCAGGCTTCGGATGTGGAAGCAGCTCTGTGGCCGGGTTCACTCTTAGTTCACCCAGATTGCTGGTGATATCATGGAGAAGCACAGCCTCCCGGATGTGACTGACGTAGCTGGTCCTACACGTGGAGGACAAGTGTGTTAACATGTAGGCTCTCAGCACGTTGCCCTTTGTTGCTCTAGTCTGGCAGGTGAACGTTGACCTCAGCTCCTAGCGGAAGCCTAGAATGGGTACTGTTCGTTGAGAGCTCGGTCCTTCCTTGGCGGCTCGGCTTTCTGCTTGTCACAAGCACGCGTACTGGTCAATGCTGGACTTCATCTTTGCAGTAATATGTACTATTTCAAAACATCCTGTGCTTGTGCTGTCCATCATTATCCAGGATTTGCTTTATTTTTATTTCATTTTTTTAAAGGTTTATTATTTAAAAAAAATTTTATTAAAAATTGTTTTGAATGTTTTTTTTGTTTATTTTATTTTATTTTATTATTTTTTTTTTTTAATTTTTTTTTTTTTCAACGTTTATTTATTTTTGGGACAGAGAGAGACAGAGCATGAACGGGCGAGGGGCAGAGAGAGAGGGAGACACAGAATCGGAAACAGGCTCCAGGCTCTGAGCCATCAGCCCAGAGCCCGACGCGGGGCTCGAACTCACGGACCGTGAGATCGTGACCTGGTTGAAGTCGGACGCTTAACCGACTGCGCCACCCAGGCGCCCTTTTTTGTTTATTTTTGAGAGAGAGCGAGCGGGGAAGGGGCAGAGAGAGAGGGAGATGCAGAATCTGAAGTGGCTCCAGGCTCTGAGATGTTAGCACAGAGCCCAAAACAGGGTTTGAACTCACAAACTGCAAGATCATGTCCTGAGCCAAAGTTGGAGGCTTGACCGACTGAACCACTCAGGCGCTGCTAAAGGTTTATTTAATTTTGAGAGAGAGGGAGAGGGAGAGAGAGCGCACATGGGGGAGGGGTAAAGAGAGAGGGGGGGCAGAGGATCTGAAGCAGGCTTGGCGTTGACAGCAACCAGCCAGATGTGGGGCTCAAACTCCTGAATCGTGAGATCGTGACCTGAGCCGAAGTTGAAGTTGGCTGCCCAACTGAGCCACCCAGGTGCTCTTACTTTTATTTTTAAAAAAAATGTCTATTTACTTAGAATACACACACGTGTGCATGCGAGCGAGGGAGGGGCAGAGAGGAAGAGAGAATCCCAAGCAGGCTCTGTGCTCTCAATGCAGAGCTGGATGTGGGACTCGAACTCACAAACCGTGAAATGACCTGAGCCGAGATCACTAGTGGGACGCTTAACCAACTGGGCCACCCAGGCACCCCCGGAGGTTTACTTTTGACTCAGATCTGAAGCTGTTGAAGAGGAAGAGAAATATCACTCAGTTGGACTCACAGAGAATTTGTGGTAAGTCAACAGGAGAAAAAGCAAATGAGATCAGAGGAAATATACTGAACTCTTGAAAGGTGGATTCTTCATGGCGATTAACACATTATTGGTAATAGTAGTAATAATTTGATCCGTGCATCAAACAGGGCTACTGCCTGGAAACACTTGGTAGCCATCTCTGTTACTGAGGCTGGGCATGTTTAATATTTCTAAAGAAACACTTTTTGGGTGAAAATAGTGAAACAGTTTGATTTACCCCAGACCTCTCAGCTGGTGAGTGGGGACTAACCTTGGGAAACTTGCAGAGACTAACTTCTTGGGATTCATTGGGAAACAGTAGGACTAACCTGAAATTTAAATTGGGCTCTGTAAGCAAAATTTTAATTTGGCCACCAAGTGACTATTTTAGAAAAGGTAAAAACCAGAAGGGAAGATGATTTCTATTTCCTTTTGGACAGTGTTTAGATCTCTCTCAGCAAATTTCTTGGTTGACTTCATCTTTTTAAGGGTTTTTCCTTGACTAGAGCTTCTTAGCGGAGAAGAAAAAATAAAATTAGGGAAAGTTATTTTTAATTCTTGTTGCCTTGAGCACCTAATTGTAGATTTGGAGTTAAAGAGACAAAAATGCCTGTAAAAGGTTCTGTTTTGGCAACTTGGGAGACGAACCTGGGAAGAGAGAGAAGTGGACGCGTTGGAAGGGGCGACCATGTACCAGAGCCTATGCCTATAATATTTGTGGGTGGGATTGTCATTACTTTTGGCAGAAGGGGATTCCTCTTTGTTTTTCTTAGCCCTCCAGAAATACAAAGGTCAGGAACTAGAAACTGAAGAAATCAGTTTGAAACAAGCCGCCTTCAACCTCTGTCAGAACTTGCTGAGCGAGGGGTACCCAAAGCCTTGGACATCTGGAGAACAGAGATCTGAAAAGCTTCTGAAGGCCTGGCCTCTTACTGATTGTTGAGGGCCTTACAGAAAACATGAAGTCGTGGCCATTTTTCTCATGGAACTATCCATTACTGCCAAGTGCTTGCTGCAAAGAATAACAGGGGTCTTTCACAAGAGCCTCCTCATCCTCAGAGATCAGAAGCCTGTGCCAGGCTGAATGATTCATAGCACAGGATTCAAGGTCTCGGCTACTGCTTAGGGCTAATCTTGCAGATCTGTAATTCAGGGGTCACAGTCCTTCACTTTTCTTTTTTTCTCCCTCTGTTCCTCTCTTCTCTTTTTCCCTTCCCTTCAATCCACGGGCAGATCATAAAACGCATTTGTGGGGCACCTGGGTGGCTCAGTCGGTTATGTGACTCTTGATTTCAGCTCAGGTCACGATCTCACGGTTCATGAGATTGAGCCCCATGTCACGGTCTGCGCTGACAGCGTGGCCTGCTTGGGATTTCTCTCCCCCTCTCTCTGCCCCTCCCCTGCTCGTTCGTGCTCTCTCCCAAAATAAGATTAAAAACAAAAAGCGGCAGTTGTGTAAAAGTTGGCTTAGGAAAGTAAGGCCATTGGTGGATTTCTGAAATAGGTGCTCAAGACCCCACTGTGCCATTTGGTCCAGGCGCTGGTGGGTGGCAATGGACAGTCAGCCCAGTGTATGCCCATGAGACCAAGTGTTGGATCCAGTCTGGCATATGTGATGCCATGAAATAACTGGGCTATTTGAGGGAACCGTGAAATAGCACATTTTATCTTCAGTGCACAAAAACACAAAAAACAACATGCATCGTGGAAGGATTCTTCCAGGCAGTCGCTTAGGAGGTACTCTCATCCCTGCTTCTCTGCATGGCTCACATAGAACAGAACATGCTTCTGGCCCACTCAGCTGGGTGCCCTGGGGTGCCGGGGGCACCTGAGGCTGTAGCTTTTTCTCTTGCTCTCTCAGGCTCCTCTCCATGCTGGCATGGCCTAACACGCTGTCCCTTTGCCTTTGGAAGGCAGGCGTTCTCAGCTTCTACAAATACGGACTTGTAATGTTTCTTAAATGTTTGAGTAGCTTGAAAGTTAAAAACCGAAATGATTTACCTCTACCTGCTCAGAGCCCTTAAATGATTTTATCCATCTTTCCTAAATGACACTGGATCATTTTTTTCCTTGCATAGTGTTACCTCTCAAATCAATGAGGATGATGTTGTTATTACTATTTTTTTTAACAAATATATATTTTTATGGGGCGCCTGGGTGGCGCAGTCGGTTAAGCGTCCGACTTCAGCCAGGTCACGATCTCGCGGTCCGTGAGTTCGAGCCCCGCGTTGGGCTCTGGGCTGATGGCTTGGAGCCTGGAGCCTGCGTCCGATTCTGTGTCTCCCTCTCTCTCTGCCCCTCCCCCGTTCATGCTCTGTCTCTCTCTGTCCCCCCCCAAAAAAAAAGTTGAAAAACAAATATATATTTTTAAATGTTTATTTTTGAGAGAGAGGGGCACAGAGGATCCAAAGTGGGCTCTGCACTGACAGCACAGAGCCTGACATGGGGCTTGAACTCATGAATCGAGACATCATGACCTGAGCTGAAGTAGGACGCTCAACCGACTTAGCCACCCAAGCGCCCTGAGGGTGATATTAATAACCCCCCAAGTCAACAAGAAATTAACATCCTCCGGGTCATATAGCTACTGTCTGTAGGACCAGGATTCATACCTGGCCTCACTCTGGAGCCTGAGCACTTAACCCACTACACCATTTTGTTTCTCTGTATCTAAATGGTTGATGATGACGTGTATTATTTCCCTTTCATTCATTTGTTCATTCACTCATTCATTTTCTATATATTTATTGACCCATATGTTCCAGATTGCTAGGTAGTGAGTTCTTTTGGGACGAGGACTGTGTCTTGATTTTTATTTTTTCTATAGTGCCTGGACTAGAGTAGGTGCTCAGTAAATACATGTATGCTGCATGAATGACTGCCCGAAAGGGTGGGTGTCGTTGAATGGTACAAGAGTTTGCTTGACCCATCTAAGAGTTTCTAGTTTCCTCCATAGGGCATGAGTTCTTTAAACCCAGGGTGTAACACTTGATAGAAGTGTTTATTACTATGTTTGGGATCTAGTGGGGGAAGCCATGGGCACTCATTTGGCTGTAGGTTAAGGGAGACACATGGAGAATGTTTTAGGTGATCCACTGATAAGTCAGGCCCCAAATTACCCCCAAACAGGTTCTTCAGTCTCCCTCCTCCCTCCTTACCTCCTCTCCCTCTCGTCTCTCTGCCAGTCTGTCTCTCATACACATGTATAACCTTTTTTTGAAGTTTTAATCTTCAAGGCCTTGCTCCTGCCACCTCCTGTAAGAAGCCTTCCCAGATTTCTCACATCACATTGATCTCACCTCTTCCCGTATTCCCCAAAGCATGTTTCATTGTACTTTTCAAAGTCCAGTTTATTTCTGTTTCAGAGTATATTTTGTGCACGAGTAGTCTCTTGTCTCTTGTACTGGCTAATGAGCCCCTAGAGGTCAGGAACCCCACTGGTTCACAGCTCCCCATCACCAAACCTAGTGCTTTGCATGAAGTAGGACGCAGTAAATACCGAATTAGATTGAAATTCGTCAAGACATGTCTTCTAAATGCCAGTCGTCCTGGTACTAGGTGCTGTGAGGGCCTTTAGAAGTAACAGCACAGCCCCTAACCTCAAGGGGTTTGAAAAAAAAAGAAGATAATCTTCAAAATGAATGAGTAAAATGAATGCCCCTGCCTCAACAATGGCCAGAGAAGAATGGATATTGATTTCATAAAACTGACTAGATTATTTCTTGCCAGATTATAACATGAGCTGGATATGTTCTTTAGGTTTTTACCCCACACTTACAAGCACCCGGATTTTTTCCTTTTGCGTCATTTCCATTTCAGTGCCCTTTGTAAAACACCTAGTTGTGACATGTTTCTTGGGAGATCGTGCTTGAAGACCTTGAGTTACCTCTGACCATATTTCAATCATGGCTTTAATCACATCCTCAGCCAGTTGAATTATTTAGAATCTTTTTGAGATTACATTTTCTATTCCTAATTATATGACAAAGATATATACCATGAAATATTTATCACGTAATTACGATTAAAATGTACAGTCTCCCCAAAGATATGAATAATAACGTTAAGTATTCTATATTTAATTAAAGGAGTCTGGTGGACTAGGCTGGGTTGCCTTGCTTCAGCTGAGAACTACGTTTCCCAGCATCCCCTTGCCTGTATGGTTCCGGGTTAAAGTTGGCCCAAAGAGGAAAGTACACAGACCAGAAACATGGCCATTATTCTTCAAGGTTTGTTGGCTGCCAGGTGCAGAGATGGATGGCTGCAGAAGTGTGTGATGGCTGCCCTGCTTATCCTTGCCGTCTTCTCGTCTGCATCCAGCGTTTCTTCTTGACCCGAAGCCCCGAAGCCCTGATGCCCAGCTAGAGCCTAAGACCCACCGCCAGTTGTGTGGCTGCAGACCCACAGGACAGCAGCTACACAGAGGCCTTTGTCCAGCTCCCCTTCATGGTCCTTTTGTAGCTGCACATGCCTGCCCTCTCTGATTGACAGGTGACTGCTGATCTTCCAGCACCCATTTGGATCTCCATACCCCTCTCCCAGCTCCTCTCCTAACTGTATGTATGCAGTCAGATTCCTACAAGAAAGTCCCGTTCCATTTTCTCGTGGGGTCTCTGCTCTCCGCCTGAACCCTGACTAACACAAGAAGTAAGAGAATTAGAAGCAAGTGTGAAATCTTTTTTTCGAAAGGGCTCTCATTCTTTCAAAGCCTCTTGCTTTTAAAGTTGTTAAGGGCAAGTGTTTAGTGGTGGACAAAAGTGCTAAAACCTTTTTGCCTTGCTTCCATGGTCTCTGGGACATAATGAGATGTCCTTTTTTATATGAAGATGACCCTTCTGACTCCCTACCATTTGTGAAGGTGGGTTCATGCTGATCCAGACAAGCTTGGATTTGTGAAAGCTCATAAAAGAGAATAGACACTCACATGTTTATGTCTATCCTTCATCCTTTCCTTCTCATATGACCTCTTACGCTTTTAGGACCAGTGGTGGGGATTTTGGGGATTTTAGGTTTTAGCAAGACTAGGAATACAGCAAACCCATGGCCTTAACCTCACTCGGGAACATGCCTTAATGCTGCTAAGCCCACTGGCCACCAAAGTATTCCCTTTGTGGGTCGCTGTTTTTGTTTTCCTAACATTTTCATCCACCCACCCTCCTGCTTATTCATCCATCCATCTATCCATCCATGCATGCATTCATCCGTCTATCCATCCATCCCCGATCTTCACACTGCTGAATGACCTGCCTTGGACATAGCATTGGGTTTAGAAGGATGGGCTGTGCAGTAGACCTGTCAGGTTTGAATGCAGATGCTAGGACTCACTAACTATGAGTAACTATGGTTGCTAAATAACTTGAGTTGTGTGTCCTTAATCTATGTGGTGATAACAGCCTAGGGATTAGATGAGCTAATGGGTGTAAAGTGATTCGCACCCGTATATGGCATATTGATAGTACACGTTGTCAACTGCTGTTATTTTTTCCAGCCTTATTGATATGTAACTATTATTAGTCAATTATATGGATCACATATAATCATTGTCTTCAAGGAGCTTACAGTTTACTGGGGTGGGGCAGGGGCAGACACGTGAGCCAGCAAAGTGGCCTGAGGCTAAGAGGAAGGAGGCACGAATTAGGTATTTTTTTCTTAAGCCTAGAGATATCGGAAGTATAGGTAGATAAGCAGTATGGGGATACGTACCAATTTAAATATATAGTCATAATCATTGTTAGAAAAAGTCTCCCAGGGGGCGCCTGGGTGGCGCAGTCGGTTGGGCGTCCGACTTCAGCCAGGTCACGATCTCGCGGTCCGTGAGTTCGAGCCCTGCGTCAGGCTCTGGGCTGATGGCTCGGAGCCTGGAGCCTGTTTCCGATTCTGTGTCTCCCTCTCTCTCTGCCCCTCCCCCGTTCATGCTCTGTCTTTCTCTGTCCCAAAAATAAATAAAAACGTTGAAAAAAAAAAGAAAAAGTCTCCCAAATTATCACCTCCCCAACATATCTTCTGCACAGTTGCTCTTTCAGTCCTGGACCAAGTCCCCTTCCTTAGGATGGTGTCTAAAGGCGCAGAACTATATGCACCGCCTCCCCCTCCTCCCTGGCACAGGTAAATGGGCTTGAGAAGGATACTTGACCTAAGAGCATCAGATTTTCTGATTGGAGATAGGGTGGCGACCGTAGACTTCCATTGTCCTGCTCAGGGAAGAGGAGTCCGGTCAACTGGAATTCATTCCTGGGGCCCTAACCAGACCGGGCCAGTTGGTGGTGGGCTCTGAAGCTGGCTGGAGCCTCTTGTTCGTTTGATGGCTGGGAAAAAGCCCCTTCTGGTGCACGTGCAAGCGGGCAAGTGAGTTGGGGAGAAAGAGGCAGAGATGTACGTTGAGGAGCAGAACCATGGAGCCCCTGAG
Organism: Puma concolor; assembly: GCF_028749965.1. Taxonomy (NCBI): domain Eukaryota; kingdom Metazoa; phylum Chordata; class Mammalia; order Carnivora; family Felidae; genus Puma; species Puma concolor. The sequence continues at coordinate 80,055,687 of NC_141677.1, forward strand.
AAATGGAGATCTGGCTTCCGTTGAGACATTGGGTCTAGGTGTATTTTTTTGCAGTGGCATCTAGGCTGTGTCTGCTGTTGCATTTCTTGGTTTTCTTGTTGGGGTCTCTGGGATGAAGTTCCACAGGCCACATGTAGGCCTTTTTTCCTGTCCTGCAGTGTAGTTATGAATCGGTTGACTATTGATTGCCAGATGTCTGCTATTACGTTTCAAAATTGAGAGCTTTATTTTTGGAGCTTCAGACCCTATCCAGCTGTCCTGTGAGTTTGTAAGGTAGTCCAGTCCTGAGCCTTCAGCGTTTAACGTGTGCCACAATCCAAAGGGAAGCGGTTGGGTGCCTGCTATCCATAGTCTCCACTGAGGAAAGAGCGTTGTCAATAACTGGGAAGCACAGCAAGGTCACGTGAGAACTGCAGTGTGGCGGATCGAAGTCCTTCCTCCTCAGAGGAGCTCCCGTTTTCTGAAGTGCGTGGGAGCTAACTTGGTGAGCAAAGCAGAGCTTCAACTTAAATTTTACAAGAGAGAAAATTGGAACAGTAGAAAAAGATCTTGAAGTCTTATGACTTACGGACTCGGAAACTCTAAACAGACTGCCTGTGACTCAAATCCTGGCTTTGCAAATGACTAGCTGTGTGATCCTGGGTAAGTTTCCTAGGTCCCAGGCTTCAGCTGCCTCATCCGCAAAGGTGGTCGTTAGGAGAATGAAATGAAAACGTAGGAAAATTACCTAGCCTAGTGCCTGAAATATAGTGAGAACTATATTTGCTATATATGCTAATTTGTTACATAATATATGATAATGATAATATTATGTTACACTGGCTATTAGATTGAATGTATACGCTCTTTGTTTTTGTTTTTTTATTTTATTTTTTTAATTTACATCCAAATTAGTTAGCGTATAGTGCAACAATGATTTCAGGAGTAGATTCCTTAATGCCCCTTACCCATTTAGCCCATCCCCTCTCCCGCCTCCCCTCTAGTAACCCTCAGTTTGCTCTCCATATTTGTAGTCTCTTATGCTTTGTCCCCCTCCCTGTTTTTATATTAGTTTTGTTTCTTTTCCCTTATGTTCATCTCTTTTGTCTCTTAAAGTCCTCATATGAGTGAAATCATATGATCTTTGACTTTCTATGACTGGCTAATTTCACTTAGCATAATAATGCCCTCCAGTTCCATCCACGTAGTTGCAAATGGCAAGATTTCATTCTTTTTGATTGCCGAGTAATACTCCATTGTATATAGATACCACATCTTCTTTATCCATTCATCCATCGATGGACATTTTTGGCTCTTTCCATACTTTGGCTATTGTCGATAGTGCTGCTATAAACATGGGGGTGCATGTGTCCCTTCGAAACAGCACACCTGTATCCCGTGGATAAATGCCTAGTAGTGCAATTGCGTCGGGTGGTTCTATTTTTAGTTTTTTGAGGAACCTCTGTACTGTTTTCCAGAGTGGCTGCACCAGCTTGCATTCCCAGAGTATATATGTTTTGAAGGTGATCTTTGACCAACAAAGCCAAAAATAAATTCCATTCATTCATTCATTCATTCATTCATTTGTTTGTTTATGGTCTACGGGAGTATCATTCTGTAGTGTTAGACTCTCATGGGACTCAATAATCTAGTAGTCTTTCTGATCCACAAGGACTTTTATTTCAGGGAGTGCATTTTATAACTACAGCCCTCCCCCCAACCCCTGCCCTATTCCCCAGTCTTTTTTAAACAAATTGAGCTCTAAAGTCTGAGCTGTTACTGGGGGAGCAGCAGCCCTCTTCCACAGATGCCTGCCGTGCTGTCTGTTGCAATTAAAATCTCTCTGACCGCAGTGCGATGCTGCTGCGCACCCCGTAGAATGGCAATTATAAAAGACCCAGAAAATAACAAGTGTTGATGAGGATGCGGAGAAGTTGGAGCCCTCGTGCACTACTAGTAGAATGGACAATGTGCAGCCTCTGCGAAAAACAGTATGGTTCGTTCCTCAAAAAATGAAATCTAGCATCATCACGTGGTCTGGCAAACTGATTTCTGGGTATCCACCCAAAAGAGTTGGGAGCAGAGACTTGAAGACACATTTGTACACTTATGTTCACAGCAGCCAGAAGGTGGAAGCAGCTAAGCGTCCATCAGTGGGTGAAAGGATAAGCAGAATGTGGTCAGTTCACACAATGGAATACTATTCAGTCTCGAAAAGGAAGGAGGTTCTGACATTGCTCGACATGGATGAAGCTTGAAGACTTATCCTAAGAGAAATATACCAGGCACAGAAGGACAAGTACTCTGTGACTCTACTTAATGTGAAGCACCTCGACTGGTCAGATACACAGAGACAGAAAGTAGAATGGCAGTTGCCTGGGCTGGGTGGAGGGGGAATTTGGGATCTGTTGTTTAACGGAAGCTGAATTTGGGAAGATGAAAAGAGTTCTGGAGATGCTGGTGATGATTGCACAACTACAGGAAAATGTACTTACTGCCACTGCCCTGTATGCTTACAGATGGCTAAAATAGTAAATTTTATGTGTGTTTTACCACAATCACACCCCACCCACAAGTCTTTGTTGAGTGTCCAGCGCACAGTCTGAATCAACGCTGGCTATTAGAAAATGAAAAAGGCCCTTTGGGTGTGCATGAGACCAGAGGTAGTGTCTGAGTAGAGGCTGGCTGATTTCACAACCACCTGAATTCACCGCGTTGTACTGAAGAGCAAGAAAACACAGCTTCTAGATTGAACAGGAGGAAAAAAAAGAATTTTCACTCTTGCCGGATTTCTACTTGAAGTTTTCTCGAAGCTGGTAGGGTGTAGCGTCTCTGGCCTGGAGTTGGGGTGCTCTGGTGCTGCTGGGTGGCAGTGCTTTCTCTCCATTCTAGAATGTGCTGTTTCTGTGTGCTCTGGGATTCCTTTTCCGCATGGATCTTGTCCAGTTGTACCATGCAGTTTGTTGTTCGTCCTGAAAAACAAAGTGGCTAGCTTTCCGTTTTTCTAGTCTCTGAAACAATGTAAAGTAAGGATTGCGTGGTCCTTAAAGATTTGGTGAAAGCTGCCTGGAAAATCATCTGGACCTTGTCGGTTTTAAGTGTTCGGGATGGTGGGGAGACTTGATTAGCAATTCAGTTTGATTTCTTCAGTTTTCTGTTTCTTCTTGTGTCAGTTTTGGTTATATATACACACACACTTGGTTTCGTGTACATTTCCACATTTATCATTTGCAGCCTTCTCTTAGGATTTGTAAAAAATCTTTACTGCCTATTTTATTATTCCTCATATTGGTTGTGACTTTTATTGACCGGTCCTGATTGGAGATGCTCCGTTTCCTTCCTGCCTCTCACCAAAGAACATTTTTGGTTTCGTTGCTCCTGCCCGCTGCTGCTCTCCTCTTCCATTAATTTCTCTTTCTTCTATCTTCTGTAGGTTTTCTCCCTGGTCCTCCTTCTTGCTCCTTGAGTTGAACACAGAGCTCACTAATAAGCAGTCTTTCTGATTGTAAAATAAATTAACATAAAGCTGTATTCTATTTACTGTTAAGTACAATCTTGGCTAGATCTCACCAGTTTTGAAAGGAGTTATTTCATAGTTTTTTGTTCCACATACTTTATAATTTCCACTGAGGCTTCCTCTTCTAGTCATGACTTATTTAGATGTATGTTTTAAATTCCAAACATGTGGGCTATTTGTTGATTTATTAGTTAATGACAGTGTAGTCAAGGAGAGTGGTCTGAATGATACCAGGTTTTGTGATTTGTTATGTTTTCCACTGTGACACAAATTGGTTTTATAAATGACTCATGTACCTCTGCAAAGAATGTTCTGTTTGTCAGGTGCAGAGTTCAGTTTTTATATTTATTAGATTGTTAATTTTGTTGTTCGAATTTGTTATGTTCTTATTAAATTTTGAACCACTTTAGCTATCAATTTTCTGATGTGTTAAGCTCTCCCACTAAATTGATTTGTCAGGTTCTGCTTATAATTCTGTTTTTGCTTTTGTGTAATTTTTTTCTTTATATATTTTTATATGTTTTACGAACTACATTATTTTGAGGCTTTGTTATTATATATGTACAAGTTTATAATTCTTATATTTTCTAGGTGGATTTTTTCCCTTTGATTATTATAAAGCATGGCTCTTCATCCCTGTGAATACATTTTTTTTCTCCTTTAAGCATTATCTGATGTAAGATTACTCTGTGGGCTTATTTTGGCTAGCATTTGCATGGGATATATATTTATATTTCAGTATTTTCAGCCTTGTGGGTTTTTTGTATGTCCATTGTAAGCATCATAAACTGAATAAATCAAAAATGCAAATACAGGGGTACCTGGGTGGCTCCCGTCAGTTAAGCATCAGACTTTGGTTCAGGTCATGATCTCACAGTTTGTGAGTTCAAGCCCCGCGTCGGGCTCTGTGCCGACAGCTCGGAGCCTGGAGTCTGCTTTGGATTCTGTGTCGTCTTCTCTCCTCTCTCGCCACCCCTTCCCCACTCACACTTTGTCTCTCTCTCAAAAATAAATAAAACATTTAAAAAAATTTAAAAATGTTAAAAAACTACAAATGCAATCTTATAATTTCAGGCTTTTAATTGATGAGCTTAATCCATTTAGATGTTTATATAATCATAGATTAAGCTCGTCAATTAAAAGATTGAAATTATGATTGCATTTATATGAGTTCATTCCCACAGTTTCTATTATTTGATTGATTATTTTTATTTACCATGCTTGTTTTTTCTTTCCTCTTTCTCTGCTCTTTGTTGGATTGATAAAGTTTTTCGTATTCCTCTCGCCCTCCCACCTCACTTCCAGTGTGAAGGCCATGGATTGATAGGTACCCCGAAAGTTTAAACGCTCATAAATAAGTATAAAACTCTATAGTTATGCTGCCGCCTCCCAACAACAGTGGTCTCACCCATATTACCTGTTCACTGAACACTCCTTTCCACTATCTTATAACTGATGTTTAAGTTTTGGTTTTATTCAGTTTTAAAATATCAAAGTTAGTTATTTTGTTTTTATAGTTCAGCAGTTAATAGTGTGTATTAACTTTTTAAAAAATCCTTGCCCATAGTGAGAACGAGTATATCTTTGTGTTCTAGAAAAAGTCTGTATTTGATAATGTTTCATACATAATATCTGTATTTTGTTCTTGCTCTTGAAGTGTGGTTTAGCTGTGTATAAAATTCTAAGTTGACAGTTACTTTTCCCTTAGCCTGCTTTGTGTTAGCATGTGTACTTTCCTGTTGAGAGGCCTGCTATGAGTCTTAGTACTGTTTCTTTATAGAATTATCTTTTTTACTTCTGTATGTTAGTCAGGGTTCTCCAGAAAAACAGAGTAAGTGTATATGTATAAGTAAAGAGATTTATTTTAAGGAATTGGCTCATGTGCTTGTGGAGGTTTGTGAGTCTAAAATCCGATAAGGGGGGGGCCGGCAGGCTGGACGCTCAGGAGAGTGCACTTCACATCCAAAGGCAGTCTTCTGGTGAGCCAGAAAGTGCTGATGTTGCACATGAAATCTGCAGGAGGTCTGCTGGTAGAATCCTCTCTTGCTTGGGGAAGGTCAACCTTTAGTTCTAGTCAGCCCTTCTACTGATTGGGTGAGGTCCACCCACTTTATGGAGGGTAATCCGCTTTACTGAATGTCGACCAATTTAAATGTAAATCTCGTCCAAAAACACCTTCACAGAAACATCCAGAAAATGTTTGGCCAGGTATCTGGCTACCATGCCCAGCCAATTTGACACATAAAATTAACCGTCACAATCCTGAAGCTGTTAAGATCATCTGTTTATATTCTGTGGTTTCACTGTAATTTATCTTTATATATATCCCTGCTTAGTACTCAAGGTGTGCACATTTAAAATTCTTGAAGATCGGGGCGCCTGGGTGGCGCAGTCGGTTAAGCGTCCGACTTCAGCCAGGTCACGATCTCGCTGTCCGTGAGTTCGAGCCCCGCGTCGGGCTCTGGGCTGATGGCTCAGAGCCTGGAGCCTGTTTCCGATTCTGTGTCTCCCTCTCTCTCTGCCCCTCCCCCGTTCATGCTCTGACTCTCTCTGTCCCAAAAATAAATAAACGTTGAAAAAAAAAATTAAAAAAAAAAAATAAATAAAGTGGCTTCTTCCAGTTCCTTCTTCTGACCATTTGCTAAGAATCTGACCGGTACCAATTCCTTTCTGATTGTGCTTGCTCTAAAGTCAAGAAACTGACAAAGCAGCGGGATCAGTGCCCCCTCCTCTCCTGGTTCCTGTGTGAATAACGGGTGTTATTGCAGTGGCGGCGGGGATGGGGGGGGGGGGCGGGTGGCTGTAGTTGCGCTAAATTCACTGCTTCGATGCTAAAATTTGACAAATATTAAAAGTGAACAGAAGAGGGGGAGGGGACCCCAACCCAAGCCTGGAGGCTTTTGAAAGCCTAGAAAAATCACTGTATTAAGCCACAATGACATCAATCTGCAGGTATGTTATAATTTTCTGTTTTTTAAGAGAACATGGAATGGCTGTAACTGCTTTTGTATTGGAGCAGGGAAGCTGTACCTGAACCCGAAGATCTTTCATCCGTCATCCCTTAATACACACTCACAAGTACGTCGCAGTCTGGAGGAAGCACAATTAAAAAGGGGGTAATCCTTTTTTTGAGCGCTCTGGTTTAATTTTCATGATTACGGTAGATTATGAGTCATTCTGAGTCTCGGTCTCCAGGAGAGACAGCGCCTTCTCTTCAGTCCCTTTCAACAGTTGTTTATGGCAGCTTTGGCCTCTTTCTGCCTCTCGGAGCCTCTTTATTTTTAAAGCAAGGCAGACAAGGCCTAAAATTATTCCATTAAAGAGGGGCAATTTTTGTAATGGGACTTAGAGTGCTTTGCAGAAGTGCAGGCAAGTTTCTTCAATATCCTGAGCATTATTCGCTCATTTAGTTAAATGATGTTTCTAATTCCCTGGTAATTACGTGTAATGAGGCACTTTTTCTCTTCTTGATGAGACTTTAGCCTAATATGAGATGGCGTAGTTTTTCTCTTTTTTTTTTTTTCCATGGGGATAATTACCCCTTCCCAGGAAAAGCAGGGTTTGTTGTGCAGAATATAGCAAATTATTTTATTTCCTGCCATCTTGACTGCCAGTAAATTATAAAATTAAGTTTCAGTGGCGCATTAGCACCATTTTGGAAAAAGCTCGAGACTATTTTTCTTTTGCTTTTCTTTTCTTTCTTTCTTTCTTCCTTTTTATTTTTTTTAATATAATTCATGTACTGCTGTCCTCTGGGACTGTAGAGGCTATTATTCATAGAATAGCTGTTTTTCTGCCAATTCCTAGTATTCAGATGGATGGAAGCAGCAACATAGATTTAATTTTTCTGGCTGATATCCAACGTAGAATGTTCTTGTAAGCGTCTTTGTGTTCGGGTAATTATCATCACAAAGTTAAGTAATATGTCCCCTCTTTTCTCTGCTCTCCCCTCACTCCTTTGGATGTCAAATTACCTTTTTTTGTGCAATGCTTCAATTAGATGCAAAGCAACTAAATTTGAATCACATGAAGGTGGTGACACGAACTATTGAAAGGCAAGAAATTCAGAGTTCATACAGTCACTCGACTTAACTCTTGCTGTTGTTAAAAGGCAAATTTGAAGAGAGAAAAATATGAAGAGAGCATCATTAATTAAGTACAATGTCATGTTGAACTTTGGTTTCCTGGATTCAATGATTTTCTACTAAATTTTAAGGAAAGTGTGTGCGTGCGTGCACGTCCATCTGTGTGTGTGTGTGTGTGTGTGTGTGTGTGTGTGTGTGTCTGCCGCTGTTTTGGTTTTTGTTTCTGAAGAAGAAACATATCTTAGAACGCAGCAGTAGAATGGGCTGCAAAGAAGAAAAGAGAGCTAGGATTGGGAGTCAAGGGACTCGAGGTTTAGGGCAGACCCTGGCCACCCCTACCTAGTTGTGTGGTTTGGGCAAGACAACTATTTGAACCTCAGTTTCCTCCCCTGGAAAGCGCACGGGTTCCAGCAGATGACCGCCAAGTGTTTAGAAACTCAGAAGGTCTTCAAATCACTTTAGTGAAAGGATCATGCGCTGGGGTCATTCCAAAGCAGCCTACATTGGAGGGTGCATGTCTGTGTGTGTGTGTGTGTGTGTGTGTGTGTGTGTGTGTGTGTGTGTGTTGGTGTGTGTTGTGGCTGTCCTCTGCTCCGTCACCAGACCTTGACAGTGAGCCTGGTTCCCAGTGTCCCGGCAGGACCTGTCTGGTGCATGGTAAACTGTGGTCCTGGAAAGCAGAGGGATGCAGCCTCATGAGAGTCCACACAGGACAAGTTCACCTGCCAGGGAACCCAGGATCCTTCAGCATTGTTTACCTGCAACAGGAATGTGTCCCTGTGGCTTTAGACCGGTGTCCCAGTATTTTCTTCTTCATAAGAATGACCAAAGACTCTTTGTTTGCATGTCTGAAATCAACAGCAGTGCACTGAAAACAACATTATCTTTTTCAGATAAATAGAAGGAGCCTGTCTGATGTGGGCTGCCTCCTGCATGTTTTGGGAATGGGGATGTTTACCAAAATGATGAGTCTTTCTTGCTTGTGCAATCAGCCTGCAATAAAAACCTCCCATCTGGAGTTTTTATTTTAAGAAACTGCTGTTTGGGGTAATTCTGTTTTAGGATATTTGTGTTGCTTACTTCACTCTTGCCCTTGGGATCACTGAGGAGGCTCCCGTGCTGCTTCCTGATGGATCCTCCTCAGGCATGTGCTTTTGCAACTTAGAACCCACAAGAGCTACCTGTTGACCCCAGAACAGTCTACACTCCACGTCCCAGCGTGGACCAGATGGTGGGCTTTGGAGTTAGGTGGACAAGGGTCTTGATCTAACATTTACAAGCTCTGTGATTGTGAGCAAATTGCTTACCTTCTCTGAGCCTCAGTGTCCTCATCTGCAAAATGGGTATCGTAGTGATACCTAACAGGATACAATGAGATCATACATCTGAAGTACTTAGGACAGAGCCTGGGATTTAACTGCTGAGTTATGTGAGCTGCTATTATCGTTGTTAATATTACGATCTCACCTTGTACTGTTGGCTTCGATGTGTAGATGCTTGGATGTTTGAATGCTACATTCCAGCCCCTGTTCCCTTCACTCACCCCAAGCTCACCAGTCCTTGTGCTTCTGTCTCTATGGGTTCCTCTGTCTAGCATCCTTTACTTTCTTCTTGTGCCATTAACTCATTCATACTCTCGTTCACGTATTCATCAGATATTTATGGAGCGCCCAGTGTGTGCCAGTCCTACTTGTCTGTGGTGGCCAATTTCAGACGTGCCTTTGTTGACTACCCTGGTGGGAGGGGCCCTCTCTCTGTCACTCCTGTCCTTACTTTCCCTGACTCAGTGCTAGCACGGTGGCTCCATTGGAGGTGCTGTGGGAGCAAGGACTAAAGTGAAACGGAATCACTTTAGGAACCCCAACACTGCCCCCAGGCCTGTCTGGAGCATGAGCTGTCTTGCCAACGGAGTCCCCTTTTCTGAACTCCCTTGGCACTGAGACTCCCCTATGATGGTTCTTGGGCCTCACTGCTGGTCCCATGGCTGGGTACATGGTGAAATGATCAAACACAGGCTTCCGGCCAGGTTCACACTTAGCATGTGGTGTTGGGTGAGTCACAGAGCCCCTCTGCACTGTCAATTTCACACAATTGACCTGACCACATCTCTCATTGGAGCACTTGTGGGAGGATGGAGTGGGGCAGGTAAGGCATTTAGCTTCGAACATGGCACACAGGAAAGGCTCCCTGAGTGTGAGCTGCCCTTGTCATTATTACAATTGCTGGTTTTTCTACAAGAGAGATTCTCAAACCTGGCTGCTACCCATCTCATGGACAGCTCTTAAACATAGACTTCTGGGTCCTTCCTTGACCTCCTGAGTCAGAACTGACAAGATGGATCCTGGGCATGTGTTTGCCTTGTGCTCATTGGATGGGTCTGGTGCCTCGCCTGGGAAATCGTGAGGGGCATGCCTCTGGCACTGGCAGGTGCCTGTGTTCTGTGGGGTCAGATGCCGCTGTGTTACATTATGAAGTGCACTCTATACTGGGTTGGATATGTCCCCACCAAATCGATGCCCAACCAGAACCCGTGAACGTGACCGTGTTTGGAAGTAGGGTCAGGTGTAGGTGTAGTCGAGTTAAGATGTGGCCATATTGGATTACGGTGGACTCTAAAATCCAGTGTAACTGGCGTCCTTATAAGAAGAGGGCAATTTGGGGGCGCCTGGGTGGCGCAGTCGGTTAAGCGTCCGACTTCAGCCAGGTCACGATCTCGCGGTCCGTGAGTTCAAGCCCCGCGTCGGGCTCTGGGCTGATGGCTCAGAGCCTGGAGCCTGTTTCCGATTCTGTGTCTCCCTCTCTCTCTGCCCCTCCCCCGTTCATGCTCTGTCTCTCTCTGTCCCAAAAATAAATAAAAATAAAAAAAAATAAAAAAAAAAAACGTTTAAAAAAAAAAAAAAAAGAAGAGGGCAATTTGGACACGGAGGCACACACAGAGGGAAGGCGGAGGCAGAGATTGGAGTGAGGCAGCCACAAGCCAACGAACGCCTGGGGTCACTGGAACCTGGACGAAGCAAGGATGCTCCCCCAGGGGCTTTGGAGGATGCACAGCCCTACCAACACCTTGACTGTGGCCTTAAACTTCTGGCCTCCAGAACTGTGAAAATAAATTTCTGTTGTTTGAAGCCACCAAGTTCATGGTAATTTGTGATAGCAGCAATAGGAAACTAACATGGGCTCTGAGTCACATTTTGATAATCCTGCATTTAGGCAGAAAATCTGCTGATGAGGCTGATTTTGTGAATAGTTTGACATATTTCTGGTATCTGTAAACCCAAACATCCATATAAATCTTAGAAAAGAATTTACCTCTAGGGGAAAATGGTCGTGACACATTTTAGTTTTTTTAATTTAATTTTTTTGTCTGTTTTAGCTTTATTGAGATACAATTGCCACATAACATATATAAGTTTAAGGTATACAACGTGTTAATTTGATACATTTATAGATTACGAAATGATGCCCACCTTAGCATTAGGTAACACCTCCCATCACCTCACATAATTAGCATTTCTTTTTTTGTAGTGAAAACATTTAAGATCTACTCTCAGCAACTTTCAAGTAAATAACACAGTATTAACTATAGCCACCATGTGGTACGCTTCATCCCAAAACTTACTTAAGCTCAAAGTCTGTACGCTTTGACCAATATCTCTCTCTCCATTTTCCCCACACTCAAACCCTGGGAACCACCGTTCTACTCTCTGTTTCTAGGAGTTTGGTTTTTAAATCTTTATCTGTTCATTTGAGAGAGAGCACGAGCGGGGGAAAGGGGCAGAGGGAGAGAGAGAGAGAGAGAGAGAGAGACAGAGAGCATCTCAAGCACGCTCAAGACGGAGCCTGACATGGCCCTGGGATCATGACCTGAGCCGAAATTAAGAGCCACCCAGGCGCCCCGAGTTTGGCATTTTTCAATTCCACGTGTAGGTGAGATCGTGCAGTATTTGTCTTTCTCTGGCTGATTTTCCTTAGCATCATGCCCTCGAGCTCCTTCCATGTTGTTGCAAATGGCAGGATTTCCTCCTTTCCGTGGCTGAGTAACGTTCCAACATGTATTTGCACCACATCTTTATCCCTTCATCAGTTGACAGACACTTAGGTTGTTTCTGTGTGTTGGCTGTTACGAATCGTGCCGCAGTGAGCCTGGGACTGCGGATGTCCCTTTGAGGTCCTGATCTCATTTCCTCTGCGTGTATGACCAGAAGTGGGATTGCCGGATCGTACGGTCGTTCTCTTTTTAATGTTTTGAGGACCCTCCACAGTGGCGGCACCGGGTTGCATTCCTACTGACAGACAGCGCATGAGGGTTCCCTTTTCTCTGTGTCCTCACCAACACTTGTCGTCTCTTATCTTTTTGATGACGGCCATTCTAACAGGTGTGAGGGGGTGTATCTCATTGTGATTTTGATTTGCACTTTCCCCTCATCAATAGAGATGTTGAGCATCTTTTTTATGTGTCTGTTGGCACTTGTGCCGACACATTGTTAAAACTTAGGGTTCGATACTGAAGGTACCAGATGCCTCTTGGCCATGTGTGGGACTGGCCAGATCTCAGGTCCCGCGTCTGCCCAGGCAGGTCTGAGCATCCCGAGGGAAGAAGCCAGCGTCCGGCCTGGCCGGACGCAGGCTTCTAGTTGCTTGTTGCTACCTTGAAGGAACCTCGGGGATGCTCAGTGGACATCTCAGGGGGAGGGGAGGCCAGTAGGGCAGGCTCCTGACTTCGTGCCGCCTCAGTTTTTCCACTTCTGAAATGGAACTGCTTACACGCGGAATTGTGAGTGAGCATGAGACGAAATCAAGACGGTGTGGTTTCAACTCTGCTGTGCTGGGCTGTGTAGATGGTTTTCGTTGCTGTTATTTTTATTTTACTCTGGCGAGCCGACTCTTGGCAAGTTTTGAAATCTACGCGGAGACAAAATTGGCGTTGCAATCTCAAGCCACAACCCAGGAGCCGTTATTAAAGGAGAAGGAAGTTTTCTCTCTGTAAGAATGAAAAATGGTAGAGGAGGCCTATGTGGCACTGAATTCAAGAAATAGAGCAGCTGGCCACTGGTGACGGGGACATTCTGAAAGATTCTGTAACCTTTGCCTCAGTTCTTTTGTTCACCGCAGCCTCCATGGACTCTTTGTTCCCTGAAACATCTTCACCAAGGTTCAGGTGCCCTCCTCTTGGGCCTCAGGTAGCCAACAGTGGAGGCTGAGGGAGCAGGTAACAGCGGAGAGGGTTGGAAAGTTCTTCTTAGCAGAGGAATCAACACAGATTTGAATATGCAGTCCTAAGGGTTATAAATAATGTGAGTTTTCATTGATGTGTAAGCGGAGCTACATTTAGTACAATAATTAGTTATTTGATTACTTTTGTTTTAGCCTGAAGTAGAGGACAATTGACAAATGTAAATACCTCTGAGACTGATGAGGCCCAGTAAACTAACTTTATTTATCACAAAATGCAATTTTATTAATATGAATTGACAGTAATTAATTTGCTAGTGTTGATGTTGTTAATAATTGCATGTAATTTATGAAATATTTATGCTAGTGCAGAGTAAAGTAATGCATAGGTCCTCTGGCTTATTTGTTCAAAAGTCTGAATATTTCAACAAAGCTTTTCTAATTCGGTGCATTCATATTATAGTGTTTGGAAATCCCACAAAATAACAGCAACAACAAAAAACATCGTAATTGCATTGTGCCTTCATGTTCTTTAGCAGTTCTTCACTCGACTCCCAGGCGCTTCCAGGAATGCTGAGCCTGTACTTCAGGGGACCATGAAATTCCCTGAAATTAAACAGGAGGATGCGGTTTCTGCCAGCGTCCTCCAGAAGATTACCACCGTATCACCTAATTTAATCTTCATAGAAGTTTCTTTTTTAAAAAGAAGGTTATTTTTATTCCCATTTCACAGATAAGGAAACCGAGGCTCGGAGAGAAATCTTGGCTCTAAGTCGTATGCAAGTTGGAAGTGGCAGGGGCAAGACACAACCCTGGGTCCTCTGGCTCCCAAATCCAGGACCCGCGGAGTGAAATCTCATTTTGCGTTTATTCCAGTTTTTTTTTTTTTTTTTCCTGAATGAAAGTATGGACTGTTTCGCCCTCCTAATTCAGTTTGGGCCTCTTGTTCCTAGAAAAGGATTGTAATTGGAGAGAATCACAATTGAATTGAGCTAATGTGATCAGCGACAAGGGGCTGGAGTCTGTGACCCGGCTTGTTGAGGCCTTCAGTCATTGTCTCGCTTCAGAGGATCCTTCCCCATTCTGGAGGCTGCAGACGGCGGACCAGAGGGCAGCTGTGTTCAGGGGGCAGGAGAGGCAGCTGTGGGTGCTGGAACATGCCCCCAGCAGTCCCGGCTCAGTCCCTAAGTCCCAGGGCTGACATCATGGGCATGTGACCTGCTCCCACATTGACAAAGGGCCCAAGTTCAGTTTAGTGTTCTGTTCTCTCCATCTTGAAATTCTTAATAATTTTTTTAATCCCATTTCTTTTTTAAAAAAGTTTGTTTATTTATTTAGAGAGAGAGAGCAGAGCACTAGCAGGGGAGGGGCAGACAGGGAGAGAGAGAATCCCAAGCAGGCTCTGCACTGTCAGCACAGAGTCCTGATGTGGGACTCGAACTCACAAACTGTGAGATCATGACCTGAGCCGAAGTCAAGGGTCGGACACTTTACTGAGCCACCCAGGCACGGCCTTAATAACTTTTGAACAAGGGACTGTGCGGTTTCACGATGCCCTGGCCCGGAAAATTATGTAGCCGGTTCTGCACTCTCTCTGGAAATCTGAGGCAATTATTTTGCCTCTCTGAGCCTCAACTCTTCATCTGTGAAGTGGGGATAAGATATTTCACTTCATAAGATTCTTGAGGGGATTAAATGAGAGCATGCCCGTGAATGCCTTATAAATTCTAAAGCCCAAGGCCAATGCCAGGGATTTCTATTAGAGATTGTCTTCTCCCCCATCTGCAGCTTCCAGCTCTCACTGGAGTGAACATGAGCTGGAGTTTCTCCAGAATGAGGCAGCAGAGAGACCTCGGTCCAGAGTTCTTTTTGAGCCCCTCTGAGCCTCTGTCCCCAGACCTGGGAGAACTTGCCGGCAGGAGCTGGGTGACCACACTGCAGCTTCCTTCTTCCCTGAACCTTGATTTTGACCCTCAGACGCATCTTCGTGATCTCGCTGCACTAGCGTTGTGATTTAAGTGTCTGTACCCAGAATCTGCGTGAAGATGAGCTCGTTAAGGAGACCGAACACTTTACCGCGCGCTGCATTCTGCACACCTGAGCCGTGCCTAGCCCAGCGGAGCAGGGGTCGCCCTGAGGCTGATTCCCAATGAGTGGCTGGTGAATAAACAATGAAACCAAACCTTGAAAGGAAAGGACCTTCTAATTACAGACAGCACTTTTTTTCACCTTTTTAACCATTTTTTATAAATGTTTATTTATTTTTGAGAGCGAGAGAGAAAGTGTGTGCATGCGTGCTAGTGCGGGAAGGGCAGAGAGCGAGGGAGACAGAGGATCCAAAGCATGGATTTCTTCTAGGACAGCAGAGAGCCCGGTGCAGGGCTCGAACTCATGAGCCGTGAGATCATGACCCGAGCCTTAGTCTGCCACTTAACCAATTGAGCCACCCAGATCCCCCATTGTAACCTTTTTTTTTTTTTTTTTTTAAATGAGAGAGAGAGTGAGTTGCAAGCGCGGGAGGGGCAGAAAGACAGAGGGAGACACAGAATCCGAAGCAGGCTCCACGCTCCGAGCTGTCAACACAGAGCCCAACGTGGGGCTTGAACCCACCAATGGGGAGATCATGACCTGAGCCGAATTCAGACGCCCAACTGACTGAGCCACCCACGTGCCCCGATCCATTTTAACCTTTTTTTAAAAAAAATTTTTTTTTAACGTTTATTTATTTTTGAGACAGAGAGAGACAGAGTGTGAACGGGGGAGGGGCAGAGAGAGGAGACACAGAATCGGAAGCAGGCTCCAGGCTCTGAGCCATCAGCCCAGAGCCAGACGCGGGGCTTGAACTCACTGCGAGATCATGACCTGAGCTGAAGTCGGACCCTCAACCGACTGAGCCACCCGGGCGCCCCCATTTTAACCATTTTGAAGCGTACAGTTCTGTGGCATTACGCATACCCACCGTGTTGTGCAACCATCACCCTCTCCATTTCCAGAACTTTTTCATCATCCCCTACTGAAACTGTAGTCATTAAACACTAACTCCCCTCTCCTCCTTCCCCCAGCCCCTGGCCACCTCCTTTCTCCTTCCTGGCTTTATGAATTTGCTGGTTCTCCGCATGGCATCTAAGTGGAATCATACAGTGTGTGTCCTGCTGTATCTGGCTGCTTTCCCTTAGCGTGTTTTTAAGTTTCATCCCTACCGTAGCAGGTTTCCGAAATTCATTCCTTTTTATGGCTGAATGATATTCCATTGTATGGATAGACCACCATTTGGTTAATCATTAATCAGTGGACATTAATCAGTGGACTGATTCATTAATCAGTGGACAGATGGGGTTGTTTGGGTTGTATCTACTTTTTGGCTATTGCAAATAGAGCTATCAAGAATGCGGATGTGCATGTATCTCTTTGAGAACCTACTTTCATTTTTTTTTTCTTTTTTTTAAAAAATTTTTTAACATTTATTTATTTTTGAGACAGAGAGAGATAGAGCATGAACGGGGGAGGGTCAGAGAGAGAGGGAGACACAGAATCCGAAACAGGCTCCAGGCTCTGAGCAGTCAGCACAGATCCCGACGCGGGGCTCGAACTCACGGACCGCGAGATCGTGATCTGAGCCGAAGTCGGCCGCTCAACCGACTGAGCCACCCAGGCGCCCAGAGTACCTACTTTCAATTCTTTTGGACACATCCCTAGGGATGGGATTGCTGGTCATAAGATAATTCTGTTTGACTTTTTGAGGGACCGCCAAACTGTTCCAACCCCGCCGGCAATGTACGAGGCCTCACTTTCTCTATATCCTTGCCAACACTTGTTGTTTTAGACTGCGCTTTTTTTTTTTTTTTTTGAGAGAGAGAGCACACTCACATGTGTGAGCAGGGTAGGGGGAGACGCTCGGTGGGGGGAGAGAGAGAGAGAGAGAGAGAGAGAGAGAATATCTTAAGCAGGCTCCATGCCCTGTGTAGTTTCACAATCGTGAGATCATGACCTGAGTGGAAATCAAGAGTTGACTCTCCACCGGCTAAGCCACCCAGGTGCCCCATTTTTAGATAGCACTTTTAACCACTAGGCAAATAATCTCATTCTTCCCATAAATAACACAGGCACCTTGGCTTAACGAAGACTTTCATTCCAAGCCGGGGAAGAAGGAAAGGAAAGGAAAGGCCTAGGAGCGACGCAGTCCTTTACCTTTGCTCCATGATGATGCTGACCATGGTCCTGCTCTTAAGTAAATAGTCAGGAAATCTCTGAAGCCGAGTGCTCACATTCCAGTGACCAGAGCATTAGGGAAGTGGAGGGCATGATGTAGGTGAAGGTGGTGGCCTTCTGATGCCTTTCTTGGTTAATTCTGACTGAAGAATGGAATATAAGTTTATCTCCATATGACCCGCTGTGACAAGTAATGAACTGTTCTCTGGGCAGAGGTGTGGGCATGGTGTGGGACGGGGTCCCCAACGAGCAGGTTGAATATACCAAGTGCTGTGTCTAAGGAACCGGGCAGTTCGGATTTGCAATGAGTTGTTTTTAGTCATCCACGAAACTCATGAGGACACCAAGCCATCCAACAACACCTGCCCTTCAGATGGGGCCTGGGGTGCCAGTTGGGGGTCCTGCGTGAAAATGGTGGCCGGGGGTTCCAGAAGACACAGTGTCCAGCCCACAAAACCCTCTCTCTGTAGCAAAAGGCCTCTCTGAAGGCAAAAGGCCTGGACGGAACCTGAAGGTTCTAGTTCCCCAGCACAGAGAGCCCCTCTGGATCTGCTAGAGATCCCGAGCTGTCCCGAGGCAGTGACCAAGGCGCAGAGGAGGGACTCCTCTTCATTGGTGTAGCCCGCTGCCTTCCCTTGGTGAGCCGAGGCAGGCAGGAGCCTCACAGTGCTGCAAAGTCTGTCTGCAGGTCAGGACAGCTGCAGGTGGCTGGTGAGTGGGCCTGTGGCATGCTTCTCTGGGGCACGGGATTGACCTGCAGGGACAGGGGATGGGCCCTTAAGTGAAGGTAAACGGAGAGAGACAGAGACAGAGTATGTGTCAGTGACCAATATCTT
This sequence comes from Puma concolor, assembly GCF_028749965.1. Classification (NCBI taxonomy): domain Eukaryota; kingdom Metazoa; phylum Chordata; class Mammalia; order Carnivora; family Felidae; genus Puma; species Puma concolor. The sequence continues at coordinate 80,073,485 of NC_141677.1, forward strand.
CTGAACACTCCGGACTCAGTGCTCGGGGAGGGGTGGTGGGTATAGAGCCACCACCTTTGCCTTCCTGGGCTCTTCCTCGGGCAGCGGCTGGTGTCTGTCATTTATTGAATGCTTCTGTGTGTGAGGCATTATGCCATGCACTTGACAGACCCCTTACCGTCTTCAATTTGCAGGGTGACCTGAGTTGTGACTATGACGTTTCCCAGTTGAGTGACCTCGGGCAAGTCAGTTTACCTCTCTGAGCCTCAGTTTCTTCATCTGAGAAGTGGGGGTGATGATCCTCACTGGGAGATGAAATGTGAAAGTACTCTCTAAAGGAAAAAAAAACCCGTGTTTTAGTTGTTAGTGCTATACAGGGCACAAAATTACAGTGTCACAAAGCTGTGTTGCCAAAGAACTCATGAAGCATTAAGAGATGCACCAACGCATAAGGAAAACTGGGAATATCTTACATTTGTGGGTGCAAATACTAAAGGAGCTGCAGAGTCACCACAGCCAGTCGTAGGGATTCAAACCCTCGTCCTTCAGAGATGAAAGTCCATGTCCTTAAGCACCACACTGCAGAGCCCCCGTTAACTTGCGTGAGTCTCAAAATCACACTGTTCAGCAGGCCAGGAGGGAATTAATAACCCCCTTAAAAGATGGGGAGACTGAGGCCTAGAGGGAGGGCCTGATACATCTAGAAATCATGCTGGGAGAAGAGTTTGAGGATATTTACCTTCCGGTGCTAGGGTCTAGAATCCGTAATTCATTCATTTATTTAAGAAATGTTTGTTGAGCAGTTGCTATGTCCCAGGGACTGGCCTGGGTGCTTTGGCGAACAAAATCGCATGCAGTTCCAGGCCCTCCTGGGGCTCTTGGGCTGTGAAGGAGGTGAAACAAAGAGTCCCGCACGAAGGAGATGTGTAGCTGAGCTGCGCTGAGGAGGCAAAAGCTCCTCTCAATAACAGATGCGTGATAGAATGAGGGGCTAGAAAAGGCCACTGGGGGAGCTTCCCTGAGGAAGTGATGAAGGACTAGAAAGGAGACTAATGGGGAAGGGAAGCCTGAGCTCCCTTGGGTCAGCTACAAGGGACCATGGTGTTGGGGCTGAAAGCAGGAAGTGAGGGGGGTTACGACACACAGTGGGGGAGAAGGGTTAGGGCCATTAGGGCCATGTCACGCGAATGGGGAATGAAGGGTGGAGCCTGTACCAGTAAAGGCTCGGGGTCCCTCTAAAGCAGAGGGAATATGAGGGTGGGGGTGGGCGCCCTCCCGTGTCACACATGTGTGCCCCATCTCCCTGGGGTTTCCATGGCATGCTCCAGGAGGGCTGCTGCTTAACACCTGCCGTATCAGAACTGGAGGCAGACCAGTCGAGTTTAAGAGGGAGGCTTGGTTTTGCTGGTAGCAATCCGGCGGAAGTCATCAGCAGGAGAGGGATTGGCAAGAGGCAGCAGCAGTTTGCCAAGGTGAAGGTTACTCTTTTATCACTTGGAGGCCTCGGTGGTGAGATGCACCTGTCCTGCTTGCTCAGCATTTGCCTCTGGCACTCCTCCTGGCCTTAACTGGGCCTTAAGATGGGCCAAATCACGATTCCGTGAGGGTGAGAGAGAGAAGGAATCTGTCCCAAAGCAGTGTGATGCCCGGTGTATGAAGGAGTGTCAGCTAGAGACAGAGAAGTTGGGGAAGGCCCATATGGTTCGTGAGGGCCGCCTGTCTGGGGTCCTTGGGGCCTGGATCACAGCTGGGGTTCTCCAATACTGAGTTGGGTTTGCTCAGTTTCATGATTTCTGAGGAAGGTCAGCTTGTGTAGGTGTCCTTGATGTCTTGGTGTATTAATTATCTATTGCCAGATAACACATCACCCCAAAAGTCAGTGGCTTCAAACATAAAACGATGATTTCAAACAGCCTGTGGACCAGGGATCTAGGAGTGGCTTGGTTGGATGGTTCAGGCTGAAGGTCCCTCAGGAGCCACAGCCAAGCTGTTGGTGGCTTGTCCAGTTGTCTCAAGGCTGCACTGGGGCTGGAGAATTTACCTCCGAGGTGACTTTGCTTGCCTGCCCGGCAGGTTGGTGCTGGCTGTTGGCAGGAGGTTTCCGCTCCTCACTACAGGGACCTCTCCATGGGGCTGCCTGAGTGTCCTCACAATATGGTGGCCGGCTTCTCTTGAGAGTGAGCTATCCAAGAGAGAACAGGGTGAAAGCATTGACTTCCAGGACCAACCTCAGAGGTCACACTCTACATTTTAAGATACACTGTTGGTTTCACAGGACAGCCCTCTTTCAGATAGAGGGGACCGCATAAGGATGCAAATACCCAGAGGTAAGGACCACTGGGGACCAGCTTGGTGGCTGGCAGTTCCACCTGGCTTCAGAGAGCAACTGTGTCTCCCCAGCTGCCCTACTGTGAGGATAAAAGTAGGCCCTGTATGGAAAAGAGCTAGGAGAAGTGAGAACATGGGAAGGGTTAGAAGTGTGGGAATCTTGGGCGTCTGAATTAAGATGAGCTGTAAGTGCAAAACACACTCTGGGGTTCTAAGACTTAATATGAAAAAGAGAATGTAAATGATCTCATTAAATGTTGAAATGATATTTTGGATAGCGTGCTAAAGACATTTCTTGTTAAAATTAATGTCACCTGTTTCTTCTCATTTGTTAATGTGGCTACTGGAAATTTTAAAATTACACATGTGGTTGGCATTTTATTGCATCAGGTAGTACCGGCCTAGGCCATGCGCCCAGGACTGGTGTCCTCATCCATTTCTGCCTCTAATTGCCAAAGGCCCAGTGCGTGGTTCTGTCCACATATGTCTGGGTGAGTGCCTGGAACACAGCAGGCATCCAAGGAATGGTGAATCGACAACATAGGAGAGAGGGAATACCTGGGTCTTTGGAGTCAAAGAAACCCAGATTCAAATCCTGACACAAATTCCCAGGGTCCCTAACCTCCTTGACCCGAGATCCCACATCTGTGAAATGGGCCAGCCAGTCTGCTTACCTTCCTCTCTGCTCAGTTCAGATGAAAATGCAAATGAAGTGTGTCTCTGCCCTGATGGGAAGGCTCATTGTGCAGGTGCTTTACTATAAATGCCTGTGGGCCTCAGGCTGAAAGCACCTTGGGGCTTGTGACCGGAAGGCTAAGGAGTGGACTGACCTGTGTGCAGGACTGCACCCGGCACCACCAGCCACATGTTGGCTGTTGGCAGAAGTGGCTTCCGATTTCTGATTTTCCCGTTCTGTTTCTGTGCCCTACTGTGGGCTTGTCTTGATCCCTGATGGAAGCAGAGACTACCGACAGGCGTCAGCGGATTAGCTTGTCCAGCACCGAACCATCCCCTTAGCCCATCATGCAGACAGCTTGGAGGAGGCGTCTCTTGACAGGGGAGACTGATCCCAGGGCATGTCAGAGGGACAGCCCATGTCCCCAGGGCTCCCTCCCCGGGGGACCTCCCCTCCTCTACCTCCCCGCTAAGAACCAGCTTTGAGCTCCATACCCTATCTCAGTTCCAGAGGGACGGGAGAGGGAGACAAACAGAAGGGAGATATGTTTTCTGTTATCAAGACACAAAATCCTTACACTTAATTAAAACATGCCATGGCAACCAGCTTGGTGCGGGGAGCTGGGCTCGGAGCGGCCATCTCTGCTGAGGGTGATGCCCACGTGTCGTTCCTTTGTTCCTGGCTCCAGGAGAGGCGACCATTCTGTGCCTCTGAGTGTGGCGTCTGTGTGCAGCTCCAGGGGCAGGAACTTGGGACCTCAGTAGAGCTGATGCCTGTGGCTTGTTTTGGGCCAGTGACCTCTCCAGCCTGGACGCCAGGCGATCCCAGAGCAGGCTTGGCCCAGCCTATAACACCTGAGGGCGGTGCTGGGGTCACACATAGGTGTGACCAGATGTAGTCCCCATACTCCAGGGCTTCTGGGTGAGACACACACAGCCAGACTGCTACTAAATAGCGGATAAGGACTTTGGTGGGGTGTGGGAGACAAGTGGCTAAGGGCGGGGGGGGGGGGGGAATCTGAGAGGGCTTCCTGGAGGAGGGGTTGCTTGAGTAATAGTCCAGAGAAGGGGGGAAGGAAGAGTCTGGTGGACAGGGTGGCACAAGCCCAGGCGTGGAGGCGAGCAAGAGCACGGCGTGTGGGGGCTTGTGCTGCTTAACCTGGACCGTGAAGCTCCAGGAGCAAGTTGTAGGGTCCAGGAAGTGTCAGGCTGAGGGGCACGGATGGTATGTGGTGTGGGTGATAGGGAGCCACAGAAGGTTGCCAAGTAGGTCAGAGCCAGGTCAGAGGCTGCCGAGCCGGGTTGTGCTGGAAAAACTCAGATGGCCCCTCTGTCCCCCTGTGGGGTTGAGACCTGTGCTGTGGCCACAAGGGGGTCCTGATGGGCAGAGTGGAATGGCCTCAGAGAACACCCGCTCCCACTACCGAAGGCCATGCACAGTGACTTGACCCCTCTGAGCCTCGGGTGCCTCATTTTGCGCACGAGGAAGAGCTAAAAATCACTTGCAGGAAGCACATCGCAAGTGCTCGCTGCCCGTGGGTCTTCAAAACGTGGGGCCTGTCGTTCCCAGTTAAAAGCGACACACAGGTGAGTCTAACATCAGAGTCTGTCCTTCAGATTTCTCCAGGATTCAGGGACAGGGTAAAGCTCTCCTTGGCTGAAGGGAGCCTAGTGACTGCCCCGCAAGATGTGAGTGGAAGCAGCTCTAAAGGTGAGTGCCCAGGACGTCCGCTTCATCCCACTGCCCGTGCAGAGTGGGCGTCAGATATTCTGGAGTGTGTGAAGAAGGGTGGTGTTGATCCAGCGGCCTGAGCGGATGTCAGGAGATGCCAGGCCAGTGGTGACGGCATTGGCTACAGCCAAGAGTCCTGAGACTTGGATTTAGGAGCCAGGAGTGCGAGGTCACATGCAGCTGCCTTAATGCCCTAAATTAAAACCCTATAATTAAGGCTTCTCATGTGTTCCAGATGCTTCTTGGTTGACTTGGAGCTGTTGCTTAGAGAACACAGGCTCTTGAGTCATGTGTTCGTGGCTTTAGACTGGGTAGGAAAAGGCACGGCCAGGCATGGCATGCACTGGCCAGAGTGGGGGGCCCAGAAACCTCATCTGGGGGACTCGTTGGTCCAGAGGCAGAATGCATCTCAGTACAAAGGCTGTCGTGTGGGTGGGGTGGATTTCCAGAGCCTTTTAAAAGCTGTAAGTACAGAGGCCCTGGTTTAAGAGCCTCATGGACAGTGATATTTTTAGGTCGTTTATACAGCATGAACCCCTCCCCCTCTGGTTTTACCCTTTGTCATCTCTAGACCAGCCTGGAAAGGAACTGGTTTTCCTTAAGTAAATATGGGCTGCTGCATCTGATTCAAATAGGGGCAGTCTAAGGACCCTGGTGATTCTTCAGTTCTCTTACAAGGTTTAGGACTTGGAATGAATTAAAACACCAAAGGCAAGAAGGCTAGAAAGGAGAAATGACGATTCCCGCTGCTTCCTCCCAGCACCCGCGGCTCCTGTGGCAATCTGCCCCTCAGGGAGCCCGAGTCACTGAGAGGGAAATGGTCCAATTCAGGACCGGTTAGAAATTGGGCTCATATACCAGCCATTAGGGAACTTTACTCGATGAGAAAATGAGAACTTTTTGTAGTTGCTAAAGAGAGCACCATTTTTAATTTGACCTCTTCTTGGCCGTGGGAGATGGGTACTTTATCTGAAAATCAAGTGCCCAGAGTAGGAGGAAAAACGAAGCCACTGATGTGAGGAGGGGAGGCCAGGCCGCGTCCTGCTTCCCTGAAGCCACAGGCCTTTCTTGGTCACTGGAGCAAGCGTGAGAGAAAAGGCAGGGTCCTCGGTGCCCAGGCGGAGGCTCTGTTGGAAAATGTGCCGTGAGACACCGTGTACATCGGCCCACAGCACTAAATGGCTTAGTACTTGTCGCGGGTGACCATTATGATCAAGGTCTGAAAGATGCAGTTTCACGGTAGCCTGAACAAAGTCCGGGACTAATAGGGAGAAAGAGGTTTGAGGGGGCCAGGGTGCTGGGGTGGATTGCTTCAAAGAAGAATTAGGGGGAAAAAAGGATTTTATGCGTGGTACTTCTAATCCTGAGACTTAGTGACTTGAGTAGGAAATCAGCTTAAATAGAATGCCTACAGAAGATGGCCCTGGAGGATCATTCATACTAAGGATGAGTTTCTTATCTTAGGACTCTTTGTAAGTCATGTGGGGGCAATCACTGTCAGAACTGACGACAAAGGGTGAGGGTGGCCTGCTGCCTAGAACCCAGGCCCCCTCCTTCATAGTAAAGCAAAAACTCTTAGCAGCCTTGGCCTATGTAGTAGGTATGTAGGGGTTGTTCATTTTGGCTTTAATTTGAATTTCTTGATTACAAAAGTGGTTAATTGCCTTTTCGTACGTTGGTGAGCATTTGGATTTCCTCTTTGGAAGATGTCGATTCCAATTCTTTGTCCTTTAAAAACCATCGGAGGGGCGCCCGGGTGGCTCAGTCGGTGAAGCGTTCAACTCTTTGGCCCAGGTCACAATTTCACAGTTTGGGAATTTGAGCCCTGCATTGGGCTCTGCGCTGGCAGTGTGGAGCCTGCTCGGGGTTTGGTCTTTCTCTCTCTCTCTGTCCGTCTCCCACTTGCTCTCTTTCAAAGTAAATAAAAATAAACTTAAAAAAAAAACAAACCCATTGGATTGTTTGAGTTTATCAAACTGATTTCTGAGCCTTCTTTACATATTCTGGGTATGAGTCCTTTTTTGGTTTTATGTGTTTCACCTTTTTTTCTGCCCTGGGGCCTCCTTGTTTTCGTAGTAGCATGTTCTGATAAACAGAAGTTTTCAACGTTTATTTATTTTTGGGACAGAGAGAGACAGAGCATGAACGGGGGAGGGGCAGAGAGAGAGGGAGACACAGAATCGGAAACAGGCTCCAGGCTCCGAGCCATCAGCCCAGAGCCTGACACGGGGCTCGAACTCCCGGACCGCGAGATCGTGACTTGAGCTGAAGTCGGACGCTTCACCGACTGCGCCACCCAGGCGCCCCCAGAAGTTTTTAATGTAGGCAGTGTTACCAGCATCTTCCTTTATGGTTAATATTTTGTCTTATTTTATAATTTTTCCCACAAAGATGTTCTGCCTTTTGCATGTAGGTCTATAATCTGCCTAGAGTTGATTTTTGAGTGTGGTGTGAAGTAGAGGTCCCATTACAATTTTTTTCATATGGATGCCAGATTGTCCCACCTGTGTTTATTGTCCTTATCTATTGCTTTGCAGCTACCTTACAATAAACCAAGTAGATCGAGTGTCCATATATGTATGGATTTCTTTCTTGATTTTATCTTCTGTTCCCTTGGTCTGTTTCTTTCTCCTTAAGCCAGTACAGCACTGCATTGACAGCTGCCTAGTAAGTTTTATTTTCTGCTTTTAATATCTGGCAGGATAGTGACCTCCCCCCCGTACTCCGCCCCCTCCCCCCCCCACCCCGCCCCACTGACTTGTTCTCAAGAGTTTCTTGGCTGATGTTGGCCCTTTGCTTTCCTATGTAAATTTTTGAATCATCTTTCAATTTACAAAAAAGGGTCTGTTGAGATTTTGCTTTTTGAAAAAAATGTTTATTTTTGAGAGAGGGAGGGAGGGAGGGAGAGAGAAAGTGAGCACAAGTTGGAAAGGGACAGAGAGAGAGAGAGGTAGACACAGAATCCGAAGCAGGCTCCAGGCCTCTGAGCTGTTAGCACAGAGCCCAACATGGGGCTCAAAACCACGAACTGCGAGATCATGACCTCAGCCTTAGTCGGACACTCAACCGACTGAGCCACCCAGGCGCCCTGAGATTTTGGACTACTTTGAATCTCTCGATTATTTCAGGGGAGAATTGATATTTGCAAGATTGGGTCTCCCAATACATGAGCATGATGTATCTTTCCCTTTACTTAAGTCTTCTTTAATTTCTTTCATAGTTACACAGCTTTCTGTAGGACTTGAGTATCTTTTGCTAGATATGTTTATAAGTACTTGCTGTTTTGACGCTATTGAAAATTGTATCATTAAAATGTTTTTATTATTTGTGTTCTATACAGAAATACAATTATTTTTTTTACATATTGATTTTTTAAAATCAAGGAAACTTGCCAAATTCCCTTGTAAATCATAATAATTTATTTAAGGATTTTTAAAGATTTTTTTTTATGTAGACAATAATACCATCAATAACAGATAGTGACAGTTATATATCTTTCTTTCTGTTCCTTACTCTATTTATTTGTTTATTTGTCTTCTGGCACTGGCTAGGACCTCTGTTAAAATGTTGAATAGAAAGGTGGTAAGAGACATTATTATCTTCTTTGTGACCTTAAAGAGGAAACTTTCATCATTTCACCATTAAGTATAATATTTGGAGAATGTACGTATCCTTTATCAGCTTGAGGAAGCTCCCTGTTTACTGCCACTTTTTTTTTCCATCTAGAAGGAACAATAATTTTTTTTTTTGAGAGAGAGAGATAGAGAGAGTGTGTGCACACACACGAGCAGGGGAGGGGCAGAGGGAGAGGGAGAGAGAATCCCAAGCAGAGTCCATGCCGAGTGGAGCCCGATGCAGGGCTCGATCCTGAGACCCTGCGATCATGACCTGAGCCGAAGTTGGGAGTCAGATGCTTAACTGACTGAGCCACCCAGAAGCCCCAATACTTTTTCTTCAAGATTTTATTTTTTTAAAGTAATCTCTATACCCAATGTGGGGCTTGAACTCGCAACCCTGAGATCAAGAGTCACACACACTCCACTGACTGAGCCAGTCAGGCACCCTGAGGGACAATACATGTCATCAAGTGCTTCTTCTGTATCTATGAAAAAAATCAATGTTTCTTTTTTAGTCTGTGAATGTGGTAAAATCCATTCACTGGTTGTCTAAAGTTACACCAACCTTGAATTCCTATTAAAAATTCAACTCTGTCATGACATTCTTTTCATGTATTTCTGGACTTAGCATGTTAATATGTCATTTGGGACTTCTATATCGATGTGAATGAGAAAGATTGGGATGCATTTTTCCTTCACTGCACTATCTGTATCAGGTTTTCATATCAGCGTTACGCTAGTCTAAGGAGTTGGGGTGTAGAGCAGCTATGTTTCAGTCGTAATCATTTGGCCATGACCTTGCTGTTTCCACCACATAACCACCATTGCTACCACTGCATCTGGACTCTGACTTTCTCTTGTATTGTCCCGTTTGTTTTAGTTCAAAGCTCTGGGTGGAGGTGTCTGACCGACTGATCAGGCTGCCAGAGGGCTGGGGGGAGGGAGGCTCTGGCTCCCTTATCTTTTGTGTGGGGAGGAGTCTACTGCTTCCCAGGACCGGGAGAAGGCTGGGTGTTAGTTCATTGCTCCCCACCCCCCAAAAGAGAAGCATTCTTGAAAATAATCCTATACAATAATGCTCATAGTCACTAAATACTGAGAACATGGAGTGGACCAAAGGAAGGACTGAAAGGGAATGTATATTCAGATGTTTGAGTATTCAGTGTTCTGCATTTCAGATCACCTGAGGGGTGTCTGGGTGGCTCAGTCAGTTGGGCATCTGACTCTCAATTTTGGCTCAGGTCATGCATGATCTCAAGGTTGTGGGATGGAGCCCTGGGTCGATTTGATAAAAAAAAAAAAAAAAAAAAAAGCCCGTGGAGCCTTTTTAGGATTCTCACTCTCTTTCTCTGCCCCTTTCCTGCTTGTGCTCTCTCTCTGTCAAAAACAAACAAACAAACAAACAAACCCCCAAAATCCAAAAAAACAAAAAACAAGACAAACTAAAATCCCTGAAATCTCAGGTGGTAAATGGGAATTGGGTGTTCTAAAGGGCTCTTGCTTGTCTGCAGGATTCACACTAATTTAATTCAGCATCACCCTCTCTGATCATCACCTCTAATACACATTAAAGTATTACTGAGTTTTGAGGACTCAAGGAGGTGAGAAATGTGAAAGCACCATGCATAGTGTTCAACACATAATACACGCTCAATAAATGCTTGTTTTGAATCTAAAACTTGCTTAATTCCACATGCGGTGGTTCGTTACAGTGTTACAGAGAAGACCGGGGCTGCTTGCTTCTTGCCTTTCCAGGTTGGCTGATCAGTGGAGCCGTAACAGAAAGTGCCACCCCTCTAGAGCCCTTGGTCCCTGGTCTCAAGATGTCCAGGAGAACTTCATCTTCCCAGAGGGTCAGGTTCTAGAGTAGGCTCCTAAGTTAAATTTGTATATGAGGTTCTACCATATTCACTTTATACCACTCATTATTGTGTGGATTTCAGGCATTATGTGTCTTTAACTTACCCCTTTCCAACAAACAAAACAAAACAAAAGAAAACAAACCCTGAGAGGCCCTTGTGTTTCCACTGCTCTTTAGGTTGATGGCTTGGTGCCCTCAGATGCTTTGGGGATCTCCTCTGTATGATAGTCCAGGGCACACTCAAGGTTGTGATCAGGCTTTTTGCCTCCCCCCCCTCTGCTCCACATAGTTGCTATTGATTCCTGAAATTTGATGGTTTTTATGGTCTGCACAGGACGGTGTTTTCAGAATATAATGTGTCCTGAATTCCATATCTGTTATATAACTGAGAGTTTGAAGTCCTCAGTCCTTTGAGAGAATTGCATCATTACTATTTTTTCTCCAGATTTCTCTTCCACTTCCCATTGTTAGGATCCTCTGCCTCTCTTGAGCCTTTCAGGGAGCCCTTATCTCTTGGCCGTCTGTGTCCATTGAAGAATTGGAAACAACAGCGACCCCTGTATGCAGGGAGGTGTCACTGTTGCATCATTTTTATCATTAGGTGTTGACGGTTGCCCGGTCCTGAATGTTCAGGGGGTCCCACAGTGTGCTCTGTTTTAGAGAAACGCCATTATCTCTCAGCTCTTAGAGTTCTATTAATGTTGCTAGGAGGCATCTTAAAATAAAGTGAAACCGCTAACTTGAAGAGTTTTTGTTTCTTTGTGAAGACTAAGTTTTCTATCTAATTCTTTTCATTTCTGTGTTGTTCGTTTCTGTGGTTATAAAGATAGCACGGTGCCTAGCATGTCCGAGGCATGCAATCCATGACTGTTGAATGAACATTGTCTTTTAAAATTCTTTTATTTTTCTTATTTACAATAGTTTCATATTGTTTGTAGAAAGTTCAAATGATATACAAGTGTACGAAATGAAGTATAAGTGTCTCCTTGTCTCCTGCTCTAGTCCCACTCATCAAGGGTTACTATTGGTTTTTTAAAAAATTTTTTAAATGCTTTATCCATTTTTAAGAGAGAGAGAGAGAGAGCAAGTGGGGGAGGCGCAGAAAGATAGGGAGACATAGAATCCGACACAGGCTCCAGGCTCTGAGCTGTCAGCACAGAGCCCAATGCGGGGCTCGAACTCACAAACCGTGAGATCATGACCTGAGCCAAAGTTGGGTGCTTAACCGACTGAGCCACCCAGGCGCCCCAAGGGTTCTTATTGTTAGCAGTTTGGTGGATATTATTATAGACTTAAAAAAGGTCAACATGAGCTTCATGCACACCTACAGGTACACACACTGCATATACTGAGATTGTTTTCCCCTGACAATGAGATCATTTTGTCAGCAATGTTTTTCAGTTTACTTTTTTCAACCCCCCTCACCCCAGTATATCATTTCAGTTCTATTCATCAGTCTGCTTCTTTAATGGCTGTATAATAATCTATTTAGTCAGCTCCATTGTTTTGCCATAGCAAACGATGCTGCAGCCCAGCTCCTTGGACAGCTGCCCTTGCACAGCTGTGTGAGTATCTCGGTTTCATTGATCCCTAGAATAAGATAGGACCTTTTAATTAAAGCCCCCAGCACAGACCCCAAGCCTTAGAGGGCTGCTCCATAAATATTGGTCGATGACAATACTATGTTGTCATATTAATTAGAACAGGAAGAGACCCATTAGGGCAACAAATGCACATTCATAGGGCAAGCTGGTTCTATGGAAGGAGGATATAACACTTAATATTCTCATCTTTGAAAAGACAAACCACATTAAATGTAATAAGTAGCAAGTTGCCTGTGTACCCGTGTGTAAAATATTCCCCAGGGAGTGGTAGCTTGACAGAATGCATAAAGATATTGCATTAAAGATAAAACAGAGGGAATATTTACCCAGCATAGTTACCTAGCAAATAGACAATTTGATCTAGATAGAGGCTTTTACTGTATAAATTATTGTGGCCTGTAGTTCAATCACAAACAGACTTCAAGTTGGGCAATTGCCTTATAAAAAAAAAAAAAGGAGAAGAGAACAGTTTCCAATTGTCTGGAATGAGCTTCAAAAACAGGCAACTTGGTTCTGATAGAACAATTTAAACTGGCCGTCTCCTTATCTGGTGTGGACATCATTTCTCAGAAGGGCAACCAGCTCAAATTAAATAGTTTTGCGGCAGACAGTCTGTCTGTCTTTTTTTTTTTTCCCCTTCCCTTCTCCATGCAGGGTGCTGCAGGCCTCTGCTAATTTAAGGGAGATTTGCCTGGGCGATGCTAAAGTGAGATGAATAGAAACAACTTTATTGGGGGGGGGAAGAGCAATATTAAAAAAATAATAAAAAATGATAGTCAGAGGCTGATTTGACACGGGAGACGGCATTCCTGTCTGGTTGATTGCCTCATAAAACCCTCTTGAAACCACGGGCTTTATTTGCAAATAATCTCCGCTGTGGACCACGGAGTTCAACAGGAAAAGTAATGAGCAAAATCTATGAGTTGTCTTGAGCCAAATAGGGCTATCATGGCGTTGTGAGGAGAGGTGAGAGAGAGCATCCTGAGACCATTTTGATCAAATTGCCAGGGCTAAGGCAGGGGCTGTGTCTATCTCACTGCCTCAGGGCCTTCCTAGGCCTCCTCCTTCCCTGCTCCCAGGAGCACGCTGGCTCTGACCGTGGGGTGCAAAGAGGGGCGGGCATGCATTTGAATACCTTGAGGAAATCTAAAGAAGCCTTCTTCTTCTTCGTCTTCTGTTTTTGATCAGCTGCAGGATGTTGCAGCTCAAAGCCTGTCCTAAAATTGTCTTTCCTCTCGGCTTATAAATGTCCACGTGTGCGTTTTACAAAACGCTTATTTTGAAATAATTTAAAGTTTCTAGAAAAGAACTCCTAGATACACCAGCCAGTACCATTTTGCCACATTGGCTTTATTTCTACAGTTTCTCAGTGTGTACCCTGAGAACAAGGACATTCCCTTGTACAACCATAGTTGTATACATCGGGAGACGGAACACTGATAACATGCATGCTGTTATCTAATCCACAGTCCATATTCAAATTACTACGGTTTCCCAATAATGCCTTTTTAAAAAAAGTTCATTTTATTTATTTTGAGAGAGAGAGAGCAAGAGAGCAGGGGAGGGGCAGAAAGAGAGTGAGAGAGAGAATCCCAAGCAGGCTCCTTAATGTCAGCACAGAGCCCGACATGGAGCTCGAGCCCACGAACCGAGAGATCATGACCTGAGCCTAAATCAAGAGTCAGGTGCTCAACCAAATGAGCCACCCAGGCGCTGCTCCCAGTAACACCTTTTACGGCAAGTATCCGGAGCCCCTCTCCCCGCTTGGATCCACGATCCAATCAAGGATCGTCCATGGGGGCGCCTGGGTGGCGCAGTCGGTTGAGCGTCCGACTTCAGCCAGGTCACGATCTCGCGGTCCGGGAGTTCGCTAACCCCGCGTCGGGCTCTGGGCTGATGGCTCGGAGCCTGGAGCCTGTTTCCGATTCTGTGTCTCCCTCTCTCTCTGCCCCTCCCCCGTTCATGCTCTGTCTCTCTCTGTCCCCCCAAAAATAAATAAACGTTGAAAAAAAAATTAGGGGCGCCTGGGTGGCGCAGTCGGTTAAGCGTCCGACTTCAGCCAGGTCACGATCTCGCGGTCCGTGAATTCGAGCCCCGCGTCAGGCTCTGGGCTGATGGCTCGGAGCCTGGAGCCTGTTTCCGATTCTGTGTCTCCCTCTCTCTCTGCCCCTCCCCCATTCATGCTCTGTCTCTTTCTGTCCCAAAAATAAAATAAACGTTGAAAAAAAAAATTAAAAAAAAAAAAAAAAAGGATCGTACATGACATGCATTGTCCTATCTTTCTTAATCTCCTTCAATTCGAATGGTTCTTTAACCTTTCTTTGCCTTTTACGACCTTGACATTTTTGGAGAATATAGGCCAGTTGCATTTTGTAGAATGTCTGCCAATTTGGATTTGTCTGACGTTTCCTTATAAACTCAGGTTATGTGTTTTTGGCAGTAAACCACAGATAAGGATGTCTTTTCAGAACATCCTCTCGGGTGCCGTATGATGTCGATTTGTTCCACTACAGGTGCTGTTGACTTGGATTGCTTAGTTGACATCGGCCACTGACAAAGAATTCCTTTCTCCTTTGTAATCAGTACATAATCCGAGACTTGTAAATATCCTGTTTCCCCATCACGCTCTGGTAACAGTACTTTTATCAACCGTTGGTGATTCTCACATGCATGTTTTTTCTAATGAGTGGGACACAACAGCTGGAGGTTTAGAGATGCAGGCATTAGGCGAAATAATGTGTCTCTGAGCAGCTAAGGTGGATCCAGCCAGGCCAGAAAAAAAGCCAGTTAATCTGGGTGACTTGGGATTCACTCTACTTTTCTTGCCTTATGTAGTGAGATTCTTCTCCCATTGGGTTCAGTTCATTCCGTCATGGAACTAAGGTTGCAAATCATACCCTCCTTTGGTCCTCAACAGACATCTACTGAGAGTCAGTTGCGAGTGAGGTACTGTTTGAGAAGATGCCAAAAAGAAGACCCAGTCCCGTCTCAGAGGCTGGCAGGAGGTTGGCGGTATGGGGACAGGGCTGTGGATTTGAGGGCAGGCTTTTGGGGAGACTGCTTCACCGAGGTCACTTGTTTGTGAACTTTTTAGTATTGAAATTATTATAAATTCATAAAAGTTTTAAAGGTCATACAGAAAGGTCCCACATACCTTCACCCAGTTTATCCCAATGATTATATCCTACATAATTACAATATAATATAAAAACTGGGAAATGCCATTAGTACAGTGTGTGTATAAAGCTCTATGCTCTCTTATCACAAGGGAGCACTTCTATATCCACCACCGCAATCTAGATACAAAACTATTCCATCGCCACAAATATCTCCCCATTATAGTCACACCTATTCATCCTGTCCTCACTGTCTCTCTCCCCTCCCCCATTCCTAACCCCTGGTAACCACTAAACTGATTTCTCTCTGTCTCCAGTTTTGTTTCATGAATTCTCTACAAATGGAATTATGCTTTATGTGACTTCTGAGATTGGCTTTTTTCACTCTGCACAATGCCCTTTCAACTGTGCATATCGATGGTTCATTCCTTTTTTTGCTGAGTAGTATGCCATAGTATGAATGTATGACAGTTTCTTTGCCTATTGAGTGACATTTTGAATGTTTCCAGTTTTTGGCTATTACAAATAAGGCTGCTGTGAACAGTCATGTACAGGTTTTTGTGATGCATAAGCTTTCACTTCTTTTTTTAAAATTTATTTATTTTGAGAGAGAGAGAGAGACAGAGAGAGAATGAGCATGTGCATAAATGGGGGACAGGCAGAGAGAGAGGGAGAGAGAGACTCCCAGGCTCTGTGCTAACAGAGCCTGATGCAGGGCTCGAATTCACAAGCCATGAGGTCATGACCTGAGCCAAAACCAAGAGTTGGACACTTAACCGACTGAGCCACCCAGCTGCCTCTGAGCTTTTATTTCTATGGGATAAACACTCAGGAATACAATTGCAGGGTTGTATGGTGTCTATTTAGTTTTTAAGATTGCTATGTTTGCATGATAGATTGGCCCTCTTATCATTATGTAATCTCTCTCTCTGTCCCTGGCAATTTTTTTTTCCTGAAAAATCTAATTTATCTAATATTAATATAGCCACTCTCCTTTTTTTTTTTTTTGGATTAATGCCTGGATGGTATATATTTGTCCATCCTTTTGTTTTCATATATATGTACTAAATTCAAAACGAAATTTTTATAGATAGCATATAGTTGGGTCATTTTTTTTTTCCTATGCACTTTACCAATCTCTGTCTTTTTATTGGTGGGTTTAGAGCATTTACATTGATGTAATTATTGCTATGTTAAGTTTAAGCCTGCCACTTTGTGGTTTGTTTGAACATATTTTAGAATTCCATTTTGGTTTCTCTATAGTGCTTTTGAGTGTACCTCTTTGTATAGCTTTTATTTTAAGCGGTTGCTCTAGATGTTACATTATATACAGAAATTTCCGAAGTCTAGAGGTGTCACCATTTATTAATTCAAGTGTAGAGAGCTTATCTGACAGAGAAAGAGGGAGGCACAGAATCTGAAGCAGGCTCCAGGCTCTGAACTATCAGCACAGAGCCCGACAGGGGGCTCGAACCCACGAACTGTGAGAGCGTGATCTGAGCGAGTGTTGTATGCTCAAATGACTGAGCCACACAGGTGCCCCTAATGTATTTTTTTAACGTTTATTTATTTTGGGGAGAGAGAGAGAGACAGAATGCAAGCAGGGGAGGTGCAGAGAGAGAGGGAGACACAGAATCAGAAGCAGGCTCCAGGCTCCGAGCTGTCAGCACAGAGCCCGATGTGGGGCTTGAACTTGCCAACCTTGAGATCGTGACCTGAGCCAAAGTCAGACACTTAACCAACTGAGCCACCCAGGCGCCCCTGTTTAGTCCTTCTTTTAAGGTAGAACTTTAAATTGTGTCAAATTGTCTTCGTTTTTCCTCATCTGAGAATGTCTTGATTTCCACTTCATTTCTGAAGGATATTTTTCACTGGATATAGAAATCTGGAGTGACGGTTCTTTCCTTTCAGTATTATAAAATGTGCCACTTCTTTCTGGCTTTCATGGTTTCTGATGACAAATCTGTGGTAATTTGAATTGTTTTTTTCCCTATAAGTGTTGATAAGTGCGTTGTTTTCTCTGGCTATTTTCAAGACTTTCTTTGTCTTATTTCTTATAAGTTTGACTCTGACGTATCTTGAAATAGATTTTTTTTTGAATTTATCAAAATTGGTTGGAGTTTACTCAGCTTTTTGAATCTATAGGCTTATGTATCTTGCCAAATTTGGGAAGTTTTCAACCATTATTTTTGTAAGTATTTTTTAAGCTCCATCCACTTTTTCCTCTCCGCCTGGGACTCCAGTGACACAAATTTTTGATCTTTTGTTATGGTTCCACAGGTCTCTGCGATTTTGTTCATTATTTTAGTCTTTTTTTTTTTTTCACTCTGATCAGTTTGAATAATTTGTGTTATTCTCTCTTCCAGTTCACAGATTCTTTTCCCTGTCTTCTCTATTCTGCTGATGAGCCCATCCATTGAATTTTAATTTTGGTTATTGTATTTTTTTTACATCGAAAATTTCCTTTTGGTTCTTGTTTATGGCTTTTATTTCTTTGACGATATTTTCTATTTCTTTGCTGAGACTTCCTATTTTTTCCTTTATTTCCAGTGTGTTTCTAATTGCTCATTGGAGCATTTTGATTATGACTGCATTAAAGTTTGTGTTCGATAATTTTAACATCTGTGTCATTTTGGTGTTCGCATCAATTGTCTGTTTCTCATTTAGTTTGAGATCTTCCTGGTTCTTGGTATGATGAGTGATTTTGATTAAAACCTAGGTATTTCGAGGAGCGCCTGGGTGGATCCGTCGGTTAAGCGTCTGACTTCGGCTCAGGTCATGATCTCGCAGTTGGTGGGTTCGAGCCCCGCATCGGGCTCTGTGCTGACGGCTCCGAGCCTGGAGCCTGCTTCAGATTCTGTGTCTCCCTCTCTCTCCTCCCCTGCTCATGCTGTGTCTCTCTCTCCTTCAAAAATAAATAAAAACATTCAAAAAAAAAAAAACCCTAGGTATTTCGGGTATTATGTTATAGACTCTGTATATTACTTAAAACTTGTGCTTTAGCAGGCTTCCTCTAACACCCCTCTAGTGGATAAAAGGGGGGCTGCCTTGTCACTGCTAGATGGAGGTGAAAGGTCAGGTTCTCCACTTAGCCTTCACTGATACCCAAAGTGGGGGGCTTCTCATTATTGCTGGGCAGGGGTGGGAGTTCCCTGTCCCACTAGGGCTCTGCTGATATATCACACTTGCTGGGATGGGCATTCATGCCTTGTTTCTGCTCTCTACATGGACTCCACTGTGTGTGTGTGTGTGTGTGTGTGTGTGCGTGTGTGTGTTGGGATGGAGGTGGTCTTGTTGCGTCCTCTGATACCACCTCTGTGAGGGGTCAAAGGGTGCTTTCTCACACTCGGGTTGGGGTGAAGTCTAGAATCCCGATATGCTCTTCACCGACACATGTGGAGGTGCCTTCTGGGCGTGGGGAAAGGTGAAAGCTCCAGCTCCCACCTGGCTTCCTTTGATACTGTCCGGGGTGGGTATTGGGATGCCCTGTTAGAGCCTGGTGAGGGTGGATGTCTAGGCTCCCCAGTTGGCCTTGGGCGGGGAGCGGGGGGGTGGGGCACTGGAAGGCTTTGAGAAGAGGTGTGGCAAGACCTGACTGCAGTTTTGGAAGACTCCGTCTGGACTGCCTTGTGGAAAAAGGACTGGGTGTGAGACAGGCGAAGGGTGGAATCAGGACTTCCCGGGGGGAAAAGATGGTGGCTGGGGCCAGGATGATGCAAGTGGGGATCGTGGGAGCGGGGAGACTCCACATCTGTCTTGAAAGCTGAACTGGCTGCACTTGCCAAGGGACTGCATGTGAATGTAGGAGCAAAAGAGGAGAGGAGAGTGACCTAGCCGTCAGGAGGTGTGAGCAGTAGTTGATCCGGCAGGTGCTTTTTTTTTTTTTTTTTAAAAAGGGGCAAGTTAAAGTGTCCTCATTTGTTCCCACTGGGAGCCAAACATTTAGACAGCTGTCCTGTCTGGGAGAAACAGGCAAGATGCCTGTGAAGTCATCCCCGTAGCTGCACGACCTTGGACAAGTGCTTTGGCCTCATTTGGTTACTTCTAGATCTCTAGGTCTTGGCTTGATCATCTGGAAAATGGAACTAAAAATATAATCTGCCTCAGAGATAATCCTCTTTATGAAGATTAAAGGAGATGAAAGGAACACAGAGCACAGTCTCTACCATCCATGAAGATATCAGTGATGCTAATTCTTTCTCTCCACAGTGGAAATGGGCTGGAGCTGCCTCTTCCGGCCCTTGGTCTTAGATGGTTCCACCCATCGTCCCATTCCACTCCTGGGTCTGACATGAGGGGTGTCCCCCTTAATCCACTTCTGTGCCCCTGATTGGGCAGTCTACTAAAGGGCTTCTACTTGAGCCGTGGACGCCCTGGAAGCTGTTGAGGAGGGTCCAATGGGATCTAGATTGGTGTAGGGATGTCTTTCTCCATCATGGCACTATTGATGGTTTGAACCAGATAATTCTGTGCTGTGGGGGCTGTCCTGTGCATTGTAGAATGTTTAACATTATCCTTGGCCTTTACCTACTAGGTGCCAGTAGCACCACTCCCCTGATGTGACAACTAAAAATGTCCCTGATATTGTCAAATGCCCTCTCTGGGGTCAAAATCACCCCGATGGAGAAACACAAGTGTAGACCAATTACTGAGGCATAGGGGCTGGGAAAGCAGAGGAGAGAGCCTTTTGTGACCTCAGATGGGGCACAGGGCAGGAGTTGTTTGTATATTAGAGAGAATCTCAGGTGTGCCTCTTGGCTTTTCCACCTTCCTACGGAAGAGGTTTCAAGCTCAGAGTGTGCTCTGGGGTGAGGAGCAGGATGGGGACATGGATTTTGTCCCCTGCTCCTCTGTAACCTCCAATCCCCTTTTCCTCCTCCTGCCAGTCCCCCAGGATAGGCCAGCCATGGGGCAAGTGCTGCAGGATGGAGCGGCAGAGAAGGTCTGAGAGGTTTCCAGCTTATCATCAGCGAGGTCAGATGTCTCCCTGCCATCCTTCAACTGAAGCATCCACCTGTAGATAGAGAACAGCTCAAGAAGGAGGTTCCAGAGTTGGGGAAACCTGCAGGCTGTCTCTGCCATTTCCTAGTCGTATGGCCTTGAGGGCACATAACTACCCTGAGCCTCAGTTTTCTCATCTGCACATTGGGATGATCACATCCCTACCTAATAAGGCTTCTGTAAGGCCGAAATGCCCTCGTGGATGAAAAGCATTTGAAGAGGGTCTACTCTCCAAGTGTTAGCTATCATCATCAAAGACAATCATATGTGAAAGTACTTTGGGAATTGTGGGGTTCTATACACAAAGTAGTTGTAGGAAGGAAGTGTTCTGTTGAGAGACTCAAGGCTGCTTTAAATGCAGGTCATTTGGGGTGCCTGGGGGGCTCAGTCGGTTGAGCGTCCGACTTCGCTCAGGTCATGATCTCACAGCTCGTGAGTTCGAGCCCCGCGTCGGGCTCTGTGCTGATAGCTGGAGCCTGGAGCCTGCTTCGGATTCTGTGCCTCCCTCTCTCTCTGCCCCAACCCACTCACATTCTATCTCTGTCTCTCTCAAAAATAAATAAGCATTAAAAAAAAAAAAAACATTTTAAAAAATTAAAAAAAAATAAATGCAGGTCATTTAATCGCCAATCAAGTACATGTTTCCAGCTTTTGAAACAGCCACATGATAACTCTCTCTTCCAGGATGACCAAGGCATAGGATAGGGAGAAAGAGACGTTGATATCATCTGCTCTGCTACTAACATCCTTCCCTGGGGGAGAAGGTCTGAATGGAAACAAACAAAAGTTCATGAGT
The DNA here is from genome assembly GCF_028749965.1 of Puma concolor. Classification (NCBI taxonomy): domain Eukaryota; kingdom Metazoa; phylum Chordata; class Mammalia; order Carnivora; family Felidae; genus Puma; species Puma concolor. The sequence goes on from NC_141677.1 coordinate 80,094,194, forward strand.
AAATCAACTTTCAATCATTTCTTCAGAAGGGTCAGGCATTCAGAGTGGAAAGACACCCTAGAGCACAGTAAACCTTTATCATGCGGATGTCTCTCCCCGTTTGTCACACATCAGGACACGCTTCGCAATGTCCAGGCAGTTTAACCAAATTGCCCAGATCCTGTGGTCATGGCTTGACTGCCTGAGAACAAATCAGGGGACGAAGCTGCCGGGTGAAAGCTGAGAGTAACGAGTAAATTCCATTAACCTGCCAGTGATGAGACTGGCGTGAAGAATGGGTCTCGACCTTCCACCTCTGTGCCAGGTTGGATAAGTTTAATCTGCTTGAAGTTCCACTTGGTGGGAACTTTATGATCACATCTGTCATGACAACCTTCTGCTCTGTCTGCTTACGTGTTTCTGGAGCATCTTTGAAGTACAGGGCCAAGTGGCTGCTTTCTTAGAGCTGCTGGATTCTCTGACATGACTAAGAAATGGCTATTTCCAGGTTGAGGCGGTCCTATTCTGGTTCTGATTGGAGAACCTCTCAGGGTGGTCTAGGCGGGGTGGTCTCCTTAGTCCCGGGGCCTATGGATCGGTCCCTTTCTCTACCCTTAAAACCCAATTGAGCTGTGTTTGGTGCAAACAGGTGCAATTCAGGAGAACAGCTGGCTGCTTTTGTGAGGAAGGGGTGGATGGGAGGATGGCTTAGTTTTAAGATTTGTTTTCTTGGTTGCTAGTCAGAGCAGCTCACTACACACTAGAGTGGCTAAAAGTAGGATTGTGTTTCACAACCCAGTGATTCTGTCCCACGAACTACTGCGGGGCCTTGTGAGGGAGGAGAAGCAGGAATTGGAAACTGTCATGTGCAGAGAGGCCACCACCTTTTCAACTTTGCTCTCACTGTCTCCTCGTGGCTGCAGATGGCTGTCCCACAACTCTGAGACTTGATCTGCCTCCATTCCTGCTGGTCTCAGGGACCAAGACTGATCTCTCCCCGCTTTAATGCTAGATTTCATCCCACGACCAATCACGTGTGGCGAGAGATGGAGTTAAGTGTTACCAACAAGGCTGTGCTGGGGCCCTTCCTCTTGGGTTGAGAGAAGTAGCTCTCACAGAAGCAGCTTGGGAGGCTTTTGTTTCAGTTACCTATTGCCGTGCAGGAAACTACCCCCAAACTTAGCAGGTTGAAAGGACAACCACTTAATCGCTCTTCATGATTCTGTGGATTGAGAATTTGGACAGAGTACAGGAGAGTCCGCCTGTCTGTCTTCTACTCAATTTCCACCGGGGCTGGAATGGCCATAGTGGCTTCTTTACTCATACCTGGTGGCTCAGCTAGAAAGGCAGGCTCTGGTGCTGTGCCAGCTTCCCTGGCATCTGGGTTCCTTCCTCCTCCAGGGGGCCTCAGGGCTTCTCTGTCCCCAGCACCTCCCCACGTGGCCTTTCCACTTGGTGTCTCTAGCAGGATGGCCGAGCCAGACTTCTCACATGGTGATACAGGCCTCCCGAGAGGCAAAAAGCAGAAACTTCCAAGCCGTCTGTAGGCTTAGGCTCAGAACGGGCATGATGTCACCTCTGCATTTCATAGGTTAGAATGCTTGCAGGCTCAGCCCAGATTTAAGGGGAGGGGGCTAAGACTTGGACACTAGAAGGTGTGGTTCACTGGGCTTTATCAGGATATCCCAAGGGCATCTACTACAGAAGATGATCAGGTCCACTTTATTTAATTTTTTTTTTTTAACGTTTATTTATTATTTTTGGGACAGAGAGAGACAGAGCATGAACGGGGGAGGGGCAGAGAGAGAGGGAGACACAGAATCGGAAACAGGCTCCAGGCTCTGAGCCATCAGCCCAGAGCCCGACGCGGGGCTCGAACTCACGGACCGCGAGATCGTGACCTGGCTGAAGTCGGACGCTTAACCGACTGCGCCACCCAGGCGCCCCAGGTCCACTTTAATTGACCAGCTGCCCCAAGAAGGGGTGCATGTGCCAACTATAGCAAAGCTAGCTCACCTCCTTGACCACAGAGATCAGCACAGATATGCAGTCTTGTTCTTAGCCCTGAGGCGAATCCCTGGCTTGAAATGCAACCATGATATGATGCTGAGTACTTATTGTTGACTCCTTTCTTATCTTGCCTTCACACCTTATTGGTAGACTGTTCCATTACTTCCTAAATGGCCTTCCCCCTTCCCAAGTATCTTTGTTGTAACCTATCCTCCACCCCACTGCCAGCCTAATCTTTCTAAAATGGTGCTTTTATCTGGCACTCTTCTGCCCTAAAACTTACAACCATTTTCTTTTATCCACCAATAAAATCTAAAATCCTGACTTGGCCTTCAGTGCTCTCTATAGTCTCGCCCCGGCCACCTGTTCCAAAGTTAAGGCCTACTGTGCCCTGGCTCAAAATTAGTCCTCCTGCCGCTGCGGTTTTTCTCTCTGGTCCTTGTTGTGGCTCTGCCTCTGCTGTCCCTGGTTCCTTACCTAGAATGTCCTTCCTGTTTCACCTGTACCCACATCAGTTCTTCCCGTAAGGATCTCGCCCTTATGCCCTCAAGATGATCCTTGAATTGTAGCACAATTATATTGAGTTCAGGGGCACCTGGCTGGCTGAGTCAGTTGAGCATCTCTTGATCTCATAGTTCATTAGATCGAGCCCCGAGTCAGGCTCTGTGCTGACCGCTCAGAGCCTACTTGGGATTCTCTGTCTCCCTCGCTCTCTGCCCCTTCTCTGCTCGTGCACATTCCCTCTCTTTCTCTCTCTCAAAATAAATGAATAAACTTAAAAAAATTATATTCCGTTCAGGAGTCAGAAGGAACTAAGGAGGGATGATTAGTGTAACGTTCCATGGAAAGTGGGAATCCCTTCTGTGCAGGAGGGAACGAACGGGCAGCCTGGTTGAACACGTGAGCTCTGCAGTTGGATGAGCAGGACAGAACCTTGACTCTGTCACTTACCAGCCATAATCCTTGGTGTTCTCTTCTAAAATTGGGGAGATCAGTGCATCCTTAGAAGATTAAAAGAATATATGCCTGTCAAGTGTGTAGCAAGGAGCTTGGGAAAAAGTCAACACTCAAGCACAGGCCACTGTCTTCATCCCCTTGTCGTCTCCTTCCAGCCTCTACTTGAAGGCTGTGAGGCCATCTGTATTTTTCAGAAGGCCATTCCTTAGTTTGGTGACCCAAAAGAACCTTAGAAGGTTCTCCCTTTATGGAGCTGCAGTTGATCTGTTTCTACCTTGAGACCACTGGCCCTTGTTCCATCTCTCGAATGACACAGAAGTCCAGACAATCTCTTTTTTAAATTTAAATTAAAAAAAATGTTCTTTTGATGTTTATTTGTTTTTGAGAGAGGGAGAGAGAGAGAGAGAGAGAGAGAGAGAGAATGAGCGCGGAGGGGCAGGAGAGTGTGGAGAGAGAGGGAGACACAGAATCCAAAGCAGGCTCCAGGCTCCGAGCTGTCAGCACACAGCCCGACGCGGGGCTCGAACTCACAGACTGTGAGATCATGACCTGAGCTGAAGTCGGACGCTTCACCGACTGAGCCACCCAGGCTCCCCAATCTCTTTTTTCTGAAAGAGGTTTCCTGAACCCTGCCAGTTGTTGCCTTGGCACTTAAAGCTTACAGACCTATCTTCAGCCACCAACTGAACACATCATCCCAGCAGGTGCTCCTCAATGACCAGTATCATCCCCCACCCCACAACAGGAAGTATCAATTTTAGCATATAGTATGAAGGACACGTGGTCCATCAACAGTCCAGGAATTCTAAATTCTACTTTTTGTATCATGTTGTATCATCACCAAGTGACTTGCCCACATCACATTAGCATATGGTCTTTTAGAACGGCCTCTCTGAATTATGTTGGAAATCCATTTCTCACTTTTCTCATTTGAAAAGCAATGCTATCAAATCTTGTTTGTGCTTTCTGTGAAATCATTTGTCCCAGTTGCCTCACCCCCAGGAGGCTGCCTGTGCGGACTGCCTCAGAGGGACTCCTTCTGGCTTCCGGTTGGGCTCCGTGAGAGCCCTGGCAGGAGACCGGAGGCCAGGAGGAGAGTGAGCTCCATTTCTGCAAGGTTGCCTTGGGCCGGTGCATTCCTCTATAGTTGCCTCCAGCCCAGGGGGTCAAGCCTCACTGCTACCAGGCCCTGGAGTGTTCACTACTCCTCGTGGCTTCCGTGCACCCCTCCACCCCCGCCCCTTTGTAAGTGATCTTTTGTAAGTAGTCTTTTATTAAACTTCCTGCAAACTGTCCCATACTGAGTTGGCTCGGTGACTGCTGGTACCCTCACTGAAGACATTGTTGTGATAAACTCTGTATTCCACGTGTGAGGTTTCAACTGCCAGATTCTTCTCAACATCTGGTACCAAGATAAAAGTGGATCACCTTTCTGTGGGCACAAATGAAACCAATCGTGCTTCCCTTCTTGCCTTGGCTGCTGGGAAGCTCAGGGTCAAAGTTAATCGTCACTCTTAGAAACGTTTCTGGTTGGCATATTCATTTCTTCTTCCTTGTCGTGGTTTTGATTTTCTGATTCTGTTTTTATTTTTTTTATTTTTATTTATTTATTTTTTTCAACGTTTTTTTATTTTTGGGACAGAGAGAGACAGAGCATGAACGGGGGAGGGTCAGAGAGAGAGGGAGACACAGAATGGGAAACAGGCTCCAGGCTCTGAGCCATCAGCCCAGAGCCCGATGCGGGGCTCGAACTCACGGACCGCGAGATCGTGACCTGGCTGAAGTCGGACGCTTAACCGACTGCGCCACCCAGGCGCCCCTGATTCTGTTTTTAATAACCTTATCTCACATACCTTCTAAAGTAAGTTGCCTCAGGTAGATAGATAGATAGACAGACAAGGGAGAGAAGGATGACACCCCGTGACTAGGATGGGCCCAGGTACTTGAGCCTTCCCACATTTAGCAGCAGTCTTTTGAGGTGGGGACTGACCAGGTAGCGGGGTTGTGGCTTTGGGGGTTCACCTCATCCCAGGTACAGATATTATCCTCAAAGCACATGCCGTGTCCTTGTTCACAAGGCTACCAGGGAGGTAGCCTTGGTGACACCACAGTACCATTTCTGTGTTTTTTCCTGATCTATTTGTCTAGCAACCCCGCACAAAACATTTTTGTTTAGAGTGAATTCTGGAGTGACTCCATGTTGATTCCTGACAGTGAGTGCTTCCCCCCCGCTCTCCATTTGGACGGGCCAGCTGTTTATTAATTAATCCATATAAGAATTTTAGGAAGCTGTAAATTCAAATTCATCAACCCAGAGTTTCCAGGGTACGACTTATTTGAAAGTGGCGATGCTATCTCAACCTGTTTTCCAGTGAATACTGACAGTCGTTCTCAGAATAAACCCACAAGTTCTCTTTCTGTCCTGATGAATGTATTTGCACTTAAAGGCTTGAACCAATTTGAATGATCCCGAGCCTTTGTACAACCCCGGTTTCTTATTAACCATGAATACTCTGCTGTTTCCTTTTTTGAAAATCACCTTTTCTTTTGAGGTGGAAAAGGGTCATATTATGCATCTTCCCCAAGTGATGCAACTATATTCCTTTCCTGCTTTAGACTCCAAATAGAGCTAAACCCACCCATGGTATCTTCTTTTGGAGGGGAGTTCTCCCATGGGTGGGGTTACATGGCATGGGCCTCAACTGATGGACTAGATGAAGTCCATCGTTCTGTCCCACTCAGGAGTCAACAGAAGGTCCCTAACAGGTTCATAAGTACCACCATTGTCTGTTTAGTGACTTGGGAGTGATTCTTATAAGTTCAGGACATAGTTTATATATTATGTGCATGTTCTTCTCCTTTGCAAGCAGGGGAGGGGCAGAGAGAGAGAGAGAGAGAGAGGGAGGGAGAATCTCAAGCAGGCTCTGTGCTGTCAGCGCAGAGCCTGACTTGGGGTCAATCCCGTAAACCATGAGATCGTGACCTGAGCTGATATCAAGAGTCGTCGCGACCTGAGCTGATATCAAGAGTCGGGCGCTTAACTGACTGAGCCACCTAGGTGCCCGTCTTTTGCTGGAGTTTTTCTCTAACTTTTAGTTTCTCTCACAGCCCCCTGTGGGTGGCAGTAGATTTTTGTTGTGGTGGTGAATTTTTTTCCCTTCTCTTTGGGAACAATTTGATCGCAAGCAGCGGGGAGGGGAAGGGGGAAAAATTACAGAGAGGGAAGGAGGCAAACCATAAGAGACTCTTGAATACTGAGAACAAACTGAGGGTTGATAGGGGGCGGGGCAGAGGGGAAAGTGGGTGATGGGTGATGGGCATCGAGGAGGGCACCTGTTGGGATGAGCACTGGGTGTTGTATGGAAACCAATTTGACAACAAATTATATATATATATATATATATATATATATATATATATATATATATAAAATAAAAAAAGTGACTTCTTCAGAGCTTCCCATATGTCCTGAACTGATGCTGAACTCTTCTCAGAGACGTTGGCTTTAAGCCAGTGGTTCTCAATTTTGAACTTTCCCTTGGAATCATCTGGAGGACTTAAAAAAGAAAAATAGCGCTGCATGTCGTGGGGCCATCCTTGGGACTTTTGAATCAATTGTTCAGGGTGTGGCCTGAACATTGGGATGTTTGAAAGTTCCCCAAGTGATTCTAAAGCCACCAGGCGTAAGAACCGCTAGTCTAGGACTCTAGGTTCGTGATTCTGTGACTAGTGTAGTTCAGTGACTAGTGTAGAGTTATCAATTCTTTTTTTTTTTTTAATTTTTTTTGATGTTTGTTTATTTTTGAAGGAGAGAGAGACAGAGCGTGGTGGGGGGGTGGGGAGGGGCAGAGAGAGAGGGAGACTCAGAATCTGAAACAGGCTCCAGGCTCTGAGCACAGAGCCCGACGCGGGGCTCGAACTTGCCAACTGTGAGATCGTGACCTGAGCCGAAGTCGGACGCTTAACGGATTGAGCCACCCACGTGCCCCGAGCCATCCATTCAGAGAAAAGATGGTGGACAGTCAGTCCTTCTGGTGCAGATTTGGCCACAGCCCAGAGTCTGTGTTCTCCCTGCTGCTGTCATGTGTTGAAACTGGAGCATGCTCGAAGGGCTGTTGTGCTCCTGTCTGGCTTCCCCTGGAGGGGAGGGGTGAGAGTGGCCGCCCCAAGCAGGCCAGAGGACAAGGCAGGGGACAGAGCCAGGACCGGGCCGGTGTGGAGGGGAAGCCCAGGGGCTCCTTCCTGAGCCTCAGCGTTCACTATCTGGCGAGCGGCCTTCTGCCTGAGGCATGAAGAAAATGACAAGGAAGAGGGAAGACTGGCCGGTTCTCTAGGAATCTGTCCATGGTCGTGGGGACCTCACCCCACGAGGACGGACTAAGCCTCCGTGGTCCTGCGGCTCCTGCCCCCATCAGGCTCCCTGGCTGGACAGTCACAGCCCATCTTGACAAGAGCTGTCAGGGCTAAGCATCCCCTGACCTGCCGAGAGAAAGGGCCTCTGTGAGTGTCTGAAGATCTAAAAGTGCCCTAGTTTGTATTATTTTCAAACCACCTTGCATTTTTTTTTTTCTACAAGTAGCTTTAGGCAAAGGGCAAGGAAATGTTTTCACAGATTTGCTGGGCACTTGGGGACTTGGAGTTTCTTTGGAATTCACAGAGAATTTAGCCTTCTCTGGTACCCCGTCCCCTCTGGGTCTTGATGTTCATGCCGGTTCCTGTTCGCTTTCGTCTATGCAGCCAACTGAACATATCATGGGTGAACTCCCTGCAGAGCTGCTAACAGCAATAGTGTGACACATGATGTCCCAGCTACGGGACCCCTGGGTCTGTATGTGATCCTGCGTATAGAGAGAACGGCCAGTTGGTCTTGGCAGAGAACAAAAAACCCGAATTTGGAGAATACTGGGGCAAAGCGAGAGAGGGCTTCCGCTCGCCCAGGAGGGGAAGAAGTGGAGGATGCTGGGAAGCCACGGCAGCTCTTAAGCATTTGTAGGAGGAATCTGGCATTTCCTCCTAAGGAACAGCTCAGCTGGGTCCCTGATGAATTTTAAATGCCTTGACTGAAATAAATATTCGTTGACCGAATAGAAGAGAAATCCACAATCGTTTAGACAGAGAGGAGCTCTCCGATGCAGAGAAAAAGGAGGCCTTGGTAGGTGCCCACCTCCCCACTCCGCCCCCAGCTCACTTCCATCCTCTCTCTAAGCCGCCCCCCTGCTCGGCCTCCCCCTTCTCGAAAAGCCATTTGTAACCATTACTTGGGTGTCATGTTGGGTGATGAAGTGCATTCTCGCCCTTTGCCTTGGCGGCTGCGGGCTGGAGCAGGCCTGGCCGTGGAGGCGAGAGGAGGGCCGGCCCCTCTCTGCCCAAGGCCCATGCATCATGTCAGGTTGGCTGGTAACCTGAGCGCGACTCACCCCTCGCCACGGGCCTCCATGACACTCCTGCCAACTTAATTTCAGCCTAAGGGATGCTTTTAAGAAGATTTTAGAGCGCAAAAACATCTCCTCGAAAGAATTGTAGTTACATTAAAAACTAATTATCAGAGCTTAGGGGTATAGATCCACTGCCGTGTTTTACGCAGAGAGCAATTCATCTCCCAGACCCTGAAATATCATTACATAATAGGTTAAGGACACCAACCCAGGGGATACGGGGGGAAAGGTAGTAAAATCACCAAATGCCTGGAAACGACGAGCAATGTGATTGTGACAAAATAGCCCTGCCCTCCTGCCACGGCAGTTTCTAATATGACACGATTTTAAAGTAACACATCCTAAATGAGCCCACGCGTACAAATGTGGGTAAGTGTAGTCTGTCTGGGGCCCTCGGCTTACGTGTGCTATTTGTATTGGAAAGACTTGGCTTTTTTGGCACAAAGAACCAGATGTCACAGCGAGGAAAAGATGACGAGACGTTTCCTGCTGTCCGTGGGTGGAGTAGAGGGCTTGCCACGGACGGTGCCGTGCAGAGGATTCTTGTGTGTTACCTTATCTGTGCCTCACAACAAACTAGTGAGGGTGAATGAATATTACTTATTGCTATTTTACATTGGAGACTACGTAAATCAGTCAGGATGCTTTTGGTCACTTGTAACGCAACCCAAATTGGCTCACATACTAATTTACTATTTCAAGTAACCGAAAGGTCCAGAGTTAATAGCAGGTTTGAGTCAGCCAGTGAACAGTGTTGTTAGGCTCCCGCTTTTTTTCTGTGTCTGCTCTGCCTTCTACAGGGGCCACTTTCTTCCTGGGTGGATTCTTTTCCAGAGCCCAAGACGACTGCCTGCGACTCCCAGGATTCTGTGCTTCCTTCTTCACACCCAGCGGGGTGTCTCTGTCCCAGCATTCCCTCCAGATCCTGGGGCTCACTCTGATTGGACTAGCGTGGGTCACATGGCCATGACTGAATCAATGACACGGCCTGGGGGATGGAGCGAGTCGATAGGCTTAGCTTAAATCGCTTTAGCCACCCTGGAAGCGGGCATTGGAGTCAGGATCCAGGAGGACTCGGAAGCCTGAGGGAATGGAGGCAACCCCAGGGATAGGGATATGAAGTAACTGGTCCATGGTTCACGCAGGCAATTCTGTGGCAAAGCCTGAATTTGAACCCAGGCAGCCTTACTCAAGAGCCCATTCTCTAAGCCATGGTCCTTCCAACATTCCCTGAAGTCCTGTAATGAATATCTTATACACATCTCTTATGGTTTCTTCACTAAGAACATCACTCTGTACCTAACTTTTGGCAAACAATGATTCCAGAAAGCTATAGGATGTATTGTCTTATGACACAAAGTGGTAGAAAGGGCCCTGGAGTAAGAATTGGCCCTTGGTCACCCCGTTAACCTTGGACGGGTCACCTTGCCTTGCAGGGCCTCTCTTTTCCTCACTGAGAGTTGAGGGGCGATGCCTCCCCGTTCCGCACCTGGCTGAGTTGTTCTAGGGATCAAACAGAAGAGTGCTGCCTGGAAGAGCCTGAAGAACGCTAAACATTTGTGTGCGCATAAATGATTACGATACAGAGGATCCTGAGCGATTTTGTTGCAGATACGAGAAACCAACACTAGAAAATAACCTCCTTTCATCCTCCGACACATACGCGAATTCGTCAAAGTTTTGTAGTGATGTAGCCTACCGATATCACCGAAAACAGAAAACCAGCCGATCTTCAGGGATGTTTCTCGAAACCTATGCCCAGGTGGCAGCGTGTGCATTCACAAGAAGCTTTTAGTTGCCTCTTGTTGAGGTGTGATGATTATATATGTAAATGTTATTCTACTTTTAATTAAACTACAGCCTCATTGAAACGGAAGGTGGAAAGATCCTGACCAGCTCCATTTCAAGATACAATACTCTTATCAGGTGGGAAAAAGCACGTGGAGATAGCAGGCATCACGTGGAGCTTGGAGATGAGATCTCCGTCCTCTCCCACCCCCATCCTTGCCTGCTCTGAGGCCTCGTTATGAAGGGAGACAGGCAAACGAAGGCCACACTTACAACAAAATGAAAGAGTCCACACAAGATCTCAAGGGTAACTTAGGACCTTTCAGGAATAACGTGATCACCAGGTATGTTCACTGACCTGTGCTCTTTATTGTTTTTGATAGGGTGACCGCAAGGGTGACCCAGGCAGGGAAGTCAATGGTATCCTTCCTTCCTTGTTTGCTTCCTTTATTCACCCCACTATTTTTATTTTATTTTATTTTATTTTATTTTATTTTATTTTATTTTATTTTATTTTATTTTATTTTATTTTATTTTTTGCTGAGAGCCTACTGTGTCTCTGGCACCCTCCTAGGTGCCAGGGATGTGACAATGGACGAAAGAGAGGATGACCCCTGTCTCGGGGGAGGTTACCGTCAAATGCCTTGCATCTCCTCCCTTGAGATCCCTGGGACAACTGACACCACAGGTTGACTTGAAACTCTACACGAGGAGAGGTAATTTGTGGCCTGGGTGGGCCGGGCCTCTGGAGATGTGCCAAAGGCTCTGGTCTCTTCCATCCAGGGCGTTGGATGGGGGCACGGTTGACCCATCCTCTGTGTACCAGCCATACCTAGCTTCATGCAGCTCCTTATCAATAACACCCTTCCTCTCGTCTCTGAGCTTTTTGCACACGCTCTTTTTCTGCCTCGAGCCTGACTCCCAGTCCACCCCTCTACTCTCTGTCCTCTGCCCGCCCAACTCCTACTATCCTTCACATGTTAGTTGACCTGCTACTTTTTTCTGGTAACTCTCTCCTGCGTCCTCCAGTCTGTGTTAGGTGTCCTTACTAAATGGTTCACGTCACCTCGGTGATCGTGCTTACCTATGTGTTCGTGTCTGCTTCCCCACCAGACTCTAGACTTGGTCACCACTCTGTCCCAGGATTTAGTACAGGGTTTGGCAAGGGTTGGGTCTTGAGAAGTATTTGCTGATTGGCAAGCAGGTTCTTACCTTCCTCATCAGCAGACCCAGGAGACCTTCTAATCCCTATTCCTTATTTGACCTCTCGGTGGCACAGAGCCCTTGTAACAACTTTTCTCCCTGAAACCCTTTCCTCCCTGGTTTCTGAACTTTTTGTTCTCGGCTGGTTCTCTTCCTAGGCCTTGGGTCTTCTATCCCAACCACCTTTCTGCTAGTTCACTGACAATGGACATTTGTTGGGGGCTCCCTGTGCATTTTTAATAACTTCCCCCCTACTTGTATTGAGAAATAATGAACATGCCTCATTGTATACGTAAGGCATCCAGTACGATGGTTTGATTGATACATGTTTGTGAAATGATCACCACAATACATTTAGTTAACATCCATCATCTCATACAGGTACAATAAAAAGAAAAGAAAAAAAAATTCTCCTTGTGATGAGAATTCTTGGGATCCACTCTCTTTCTTTAAAGTTTATTTACTTATTTTGAGAGGGAGAGAGAGAGAGGGCAGGAGAGAGAGAGAGAAAGAATCCCAAGCAGGCCCTGCACTGTCAGTGCAGAGCCTGACATAGGGCTTGAACCCTTGAACTGTGAGATTCAGCTGAAATCAAGAGTCGGATGCTTAACCCACTGAGCTACCCAGGCACCCTGGGATCTCCCCTCTTAACTTTCCTATGTACCACCCAGCTGGGCATGCCGTCATGTTATACAGTGCATCCCTGGTACTTATATTTATCCTACAACTGGAAGTTCGTACCTCCTTTGGACCCCTTCCTCCCCCTTCCCCTCTCTCCCCTGGCCTCTAGGATCTAGAAGTCTGACCTCTTTTCTGTGCCCCTGAGCATCAAGTTGCCTTTCTCTCCCAGCTCTAGTTTCCTTGGAGTCCTAAAATTCAGGAGAGGCCGATACCACCCCAAGTCCTGAAGGGTGGGGCCCATGACCTAGGTTAAGCCGATCAGCACCTCCTGTGCCGCCAGCCAGGGCGACTGGTTCACGCGTCGGCGTGCATCCAAGCCCGTTCAAATGGAAGGACTCAGGGCTTGCACTGGGGCGGAGATGCTCTCTCTTTGTTGAGGCAAGATGTAGCTCCAGGAGCCAGCCTTTGGGTGAACAACACTGAGGAAAGCCGAGCTGAGTGATGGAAAGGAAAGGGGTCGCTGCAGACCTGGCTCAGTCCCTTCGTCAAGCCTTGGCGCCTCGTGGATTTCTTTCAGCCTCATGGATTTTCCTTCATTGTTTGAGCTGACTGTTGTGTTGCTGCCAACCTAATGGGTCCTTAGCAACATGCACATTCTCTTTCTGTCACTTGGCTCTGCAGGGTGTCTCCTCTGCTCTTTTCTTCTCACTTCCACACCTGCCCTGCCACCGTGGCTCTCCTCTGGCGCTGAAATCACCCCTGTGTGCTTGCAGCTCGGGTCCCTCTCTTGAGTTCTCCACACGTAGACCCAGATGCCTTCTAGACATTTCCGCCTGAATGTCCGGGTGGCGCCGCTATCCTCACCTGTCCCAAGATGAGGGGAACTCGTCTTCACCTTGCAAGCTGCTTCTCCTCCGGTCTTCTCTCTCGTGCCTCCCGACTGGTGGCGAAATCCACATGGATGCTCTCTGTTACCTCTGCGCGTGGTCTTCGTCTATGCTGTTCCCTTTGCCTGGAATGCCCTTCCTCACCGCCTTCCTTTTCTTTCCTTGATTACCTCCTGTTTGGCCTTCAGGACTCAGTTGCCTTCCACAGACCTCCCTGGGCCCCTGCTGCTCCAAGTGTGGGTCTGATGTTTTCTCAAGGGACTTCTGTCATGCTCAGAGTCCTTGTCAGGCTGCAGGGCGCATCCAGTGGGGTCGGGAGCCACTCATGTCCGCCCACCCCCAGCTGGTACTGGCTCATCACAGCTCACGCTGGCTTGTGTGAACCAATCCTGGGCGCCCCTGCCCAGCTCCGAGTCCGGGGCTCCACGTGGACAGCGTGAATTGGCACAGTGGAGTTATTTACACCATGGGAATCTGTAAATCAGGCCATTTCTGTTCGTTTCTTTTCAGAGAGCCTGTTTCGTCCCACTTGCCTCTCTAACCCGGAGGATGCGTGGTGGGCGGTCGGCCCACCCAGCCTCCGCCACAGTCTCTGCACAGCGCTGGCCCACCACACGATGCAGGTTTAGGGTCACGCGGGCATGACGACCTCCTCTCTCCTTGCTACTGTCCACGGAAGCCAAAAGCCAACACTTCTTCAGATTCTGAAGATCTGGCAGTGATTTCTGACAGAGTGTCATATTCTGACACACAGCCTGGAGTCCTTTGGTGTCCTTGAGGTGGAGTTTAACCGTCCGTGTGCTTTACCCCAACTGCCATCAGCGTGGTCCAGTTTTCCAAAGGAGGCACATTTCCAAAGAAATGCATCCTTTTTGTTTCCAAAAGAGACGGTTTAGAGCGAACACTTTCTATTCCTCAGGGCTCTGTGGTTTGGGGAGAAACAAAGGTAGTTAACAGAAAGGTCATTAATTAAACAGTCTGTCCGGGATCAATGTTTTCTTAACAGGCAGCCTAATCGAATGGGTAAAAAATAGCCTTGGAAAATTGTTCTGTTTCTTTTTTCTTTTTTTTTTTGGCCAGACCCCCACCCCTGACTTGCTGCACGGATCAGGGTGAGTGCTCTGTACTTTCCTGCTTCCTGGGAACCACCTCCATCCCCTGTGACCCTAAGAACACTCTAATAATGGGGCGCCTGGGTGGCTTGGTCGGTTAAGCGTCCGACTTTGGCTCAGGTCATGATCTCACGGTCCGTGAGTTCGAGCCCCGCGTCGGGCTCTGGGCTGACTGCTCAGAGCCTGGAGCCTGTTTCAGATTCTGTGTCTCCCTCTCTCTCTGACCCTCCCCCGTTCATGCTCTGTCTCTCTCTGTCTCAAAAATAAATAAACGTTAAAAAAAAATATTTAAAAAAAGAACACTCTAATAAAACACCAACCAGCTAAAGCCTGGTGCTTAAGTAGGAAGTTTAGTTTACTTGCTGTGATAACTTAAAATCTTGGTTTAAAGACTGTAATTTGCATAGAGTTGCCTACTGCACTGAGCACATAGTATGTGCAGCCACTGTAGTGGGGGCAGCGGCTGGCGTTTCATAAGACATGATGGTTTCTCGGGGCGGCTGGTTGAGTTTCTGACTTTGGCTCAGGTCATGCTCTCGCGGTCCGTGAGTTCGAGCCCCCGCGTGGGGCTCTGCGCTGCCAGCTCAGAGCCTGGAGCCTGTTTCGGATTCTGCGTCTCCCTCTCCCTCTGCCCTTCCCCTACTCGCACTCTGACCTCTCTCAAAAATAAATAAACATTAAAAAAGAAAAAGAAAAAGAAAAAGAAAGACCTGATCGTTTCTCTGAGGAATTTGTGGTCCAGTCCAAGAGGCAGCACACATTCACATCTGCCGTTTAAGAGAATGGTGAGTGCTTATAAAGGAGCCTCATGCATGTGAGGTTCAGGGAGGCTGTGGACATTAACGCACTCAGCATGTACTTGTTGCACGCCCCCCCCCCCCACCCCCGCTTCAGGCTCCAACCTGGGTTCTGGGGCTATGGTGCTGGACTCACAGATGGGAGGAGGGGCAGGTAAATCAATAATTACAGAATGGACTGATATCTGCTATAATAGAGGTATATACTCCATGATCTGAGAAAGTAATTCCAGTAAGGTTTCTGGGAATCTAGGAAGGCTTCTCTTAGGAGGTGACCTTTGATCGAGGATACGAACAGATGTCTAGGAAAGGTGCTGCCATGAAACACCCAAGAAAAGAGAAGGAAGAGAGCAAAGAACCTTCTAAGTGAGTGAGCAGCACGATCGGGGTGTGGAGGAAAGGCCAAAGGTGGAGTGTGGAAACAGTGGCCAGATTGGGAAGCAGTGGCTGTCCGCGTGGAAGGAAGAGGTCTGTTGGGCTCCTTTGCGTGAGACACCCAGGGGGTGAAGCCGTGAAACCCCCAACATTTCTGCATTGTTGGAGTCATGATTACCAAGGAGAGTTAAAGAGGGCCTCCAGGGGGACCTTGGGAGTCTGAGTTCCACTGATCTCAACCGCTAGAACTTATACCCTTGGTCCTCCGACGGGCCACTTGGGATTTATCTGCCTGTCCTGGCTGTTGGGATTACCAGTGAGTCTCCACATCTGTCTGCCAAGTCAGAGACTCAGCTGCCAAGTCAGAGACTCAGCTGAGAACCGGCTGCATTGGGTGGCTCTGTGACACTCCCTGGAGCATTCCCGGTACTTAAAGGAAATGAATGGATTTTGCCAAGACATAAATACAGCTTTTTCGTTGGTGACAGATATGCCCGCCGTCCTCGCCAGCAAGGGCTGGTCAGGATATTGTGCCAAATTGTTTTCAGAGACGCTTGCCGAGACATGAGGCGATGTGGGGGGTAGTGTTGGAGCCTGGGGGCTGTCTCTCTCACATGAACCTGGGGTTGGTGTGGTGGGCAGCAGACGGGCGTGGAGGTGGGGGAAACTGATCCCATTTTAGGCTGAAGGTATATACTCTCATCCTGCTTAACCAATAAGCAGTTGTTGATACCCTCCTGTATTCCAGGCCCTGGGCCAGCCTCTGATCATACAGCGATGACTAAGACATGACCCAGCTCCCCAGGCACCTGCTGTGCAAGTGGCCACATATAACGTAATCTTCAAGGTCTTGGGCTCTCAAGCCAGGCTCTTCCAAGTTTGAAGCCTTCCTCGGCCACTTATTAACTGTGTGACCGCAAGCAAGTTACTGGCCCTCTCTGTGCTTCGGTCTCCTCACTTGGCAAACCAGGGCTGACGCAAGTTCTTACCTTGCAGGGTTACTGTGAGCTTGGTACGCTCCCTAGCTAGTGGTCACTCAAGGTCTGACTTGATGTCCGGCCCGGGAGTTGAATGCCCCCCACAGGGATAGCAGCTGTGACGCGGTGTATCTAGGAAATGGAGGGAGTGGCCGTCCCTCTTCACTAATGTTTGTCAGGTGTATTCATCTCTGCCCTTTGCAGGTAAGGCCGTGAACTCTCCGTTTCTGCTTGGGCGCAGGAAGTTCACCCCTACTACCTGCTGGCTTACTGGTGGAGACAAATCTATTGCAGTTCAGTTACACACTTTCTGACCACCCCTACGTTTGTTCGCCAGACATTAATGGGTCCCCTGGTGTCCCAGGCACTGGGGATGCTGAGATGAACCTTGCTCCACTCTCGATCTTTTTATGTCTAGCACGGGAGCCACGCTGGACGACAGACCCAGTAACGCGGGCTCATCCCTGGACCTCAGATTAACGCTAACAACTCCAGTGACGACAGCCAACACTTACTAAGTGCTTCTTCTATGCCAGACACTGCTCTGGGGTTTAACGGGCATGAGTGACTACCTTTCATCCTCAAGGAAACCCTAAGAGGTGGGGACCATCATTACCCCATTTTACATCCAGGGACTCTGAGGCTCAGAGAAGCGAAGTGATTTTCCTAAGGCCACAGAAGACCACCGTCTGCCACCTGTCATTGTTGTATACATTTGTGCTCAGGAGTTCTCATTCCCAGTGTGGGAATGTTGTCATTCTCAGCAAATCCCGTGGGCTTCAGAAAAGCCTCGAGTTCAAAAAACTTCCCAGTTCTTATGGATCAGCTGCTCCCTCTCACTCCTGCAGGTATCTGGGCTCAACATTTGTCAGCTCTTTAGAAGTTTACCCAACTCCAGAGGTTTATTGGGTCAAAATCTGACCAATAAGTGTGTTACCATACATACTTACACTCAATAAAAATCAGAGTGTTTTGGGGTTTTTTTCCCCCAAATCTTCTGTGATCCACGTGAGGTTTCAAAGAAACACTAGTTGGTATCTCTACAGTGATATTTGCCTGGCTCATGACAAGGTCCTTTTGCCAAGCTGAGAGCGATCAGATCTTGGGTCGGGACAGGCTTCATGACCAGAAGTGCTGGCTCAGGACAAGCACGAAAATACACGAGCAAAACACAAGTGCGGGTGAGCCCTTGTGAAGGAAGGCAGGGAGCGAGGGCCACATGAGAGTATTTATTTCGTACCCTCTGTGCACTGGCACTGTTTCAAGACTTCTCACACAAAAAGTTTCCTCTGCCCCTCCATTCAGAAACAATTCTAGCCTAGGAAAAGAAAGAAATGCGGAAAAGCTATGTAATGCTTTCACGGTGTCATCGGCCCTTTGAGTGCAAATTTGGTTTGTGCAGGCCAGTCTCTATGTCCTGAAGCGGGGGCTGGCAACCTTTTTTTCTGTAGAGGGCAGATGACCCGTGTTTTAGGTTTGGCAGGCCATACGATCTCTGTCTCAACTCCTCAACTCTACTACTGAAGTGTGAACGCAGCCACAGATGAGGCATAAACGAACGGGAATGGGATCGTGTTTCAATAAAACATTGCTTAGGGATACTGAGAACTGAATTTCACGTGATTTCCATATGTCCTCGGAAACTCTTTTGGTAGTTAGAAAACTTTTAAAAAAGGCAAAAACTAGAACCCGTTCTGAGCTCGTAGGACATACAAAACTAGGTGGCAAGTCCGGATTTGGCCTGGGGCTGCGGTTTACTGACCCTCGTCATAAAGAAAAACCCCAACTTGTAGCTGGATAGAAATCGTACATGAGTAACAGTAAACTTGCAGGGGGAGAAAGTGAGCTTTAGCAGAGCTGCCTTTAACTGTGGCCACCCTAATGACTCTTGAGAAATGGATTGTCATCTATTAATCCAAATACTTATGTATGATTTCCGTGGTGGCGCACCTGTTTTCAGACGACTGAATAGGTCAAACGGCAGGTTAAATAGCTTGTTTTCCAAATCTTAATTCAGGCGTATGAGCAAATGGGAATTTGAACGTACTTAGGATTTTGATGTGATAGAAAGTTGAACTTGAATTTGCCGCCGAGATGTACATTTTTAGCAATTCCTACCTCTGCCTGCTTCAGAAGGCATTAGTTAATGGTAGGAGCGTGTGGTATGTGTGAGAGGCGGCGATGCGTTTTTCAATCTCTGTGTGTCCTTCATGAGCTGTTTGTATTCAAGTTTACCTTGTGCGGGCACAAGACAGCCCGCCCGCCATGCTCAATGAGAACCACTCTGCACGGGCTGCTGCCATTACCATTTCTTTTCCATTTAGGGGGCACCTGCCATTTCAATATCTTGAAAACCAACAGGTTTGAAAGGCTGCAGACTTCACTCTTGAAGGAACCATTATGAAAAGCGAGCAAAAATTTAGCAAAGGGGGAACGTTGGGGTGGGGGAGGCAGAGACGAAGAAACAAGCAAGCTGTTGATGCCCCTGCTTCTTTGAAGGAAACATTGAAGATTAAAAGCGTTTTTTCTTTCTTTCTTTGTGTGTGTGCATGTGCGTGTGTGTGTGTGTGTTTTGTTTCTTCCTGGGAAATGTAATTGGCCCACCTGATCTGTGAAAAAGCAAGCTCTTGGATCCCTTAGCATGCCAGACGTTCAGATGTCCCCCCAGCCACCCAATCTTTCTTTGAGGAACAGAGCTTTCTCTTAAGTAAACATTTAGGGCCTAATTGGATCATTGGTGTGGTGTCACAATAATTAACGCACCGCTTGGAGTAGTCACATAAATGTCTGTGTGAGCAGCACCAAGTCCTGCTGGGAAGTCAGAGAGGGCTTGTGGGATCCAGCCAGCAAGACTCTCGCACGATTGTTCTCGGCGATGAGGAAGAAATAGCAAGAATATCTCCAGGATACGTGGTGTATTATACAGAGATTTAAAAAAAAAAAAAAATCTCAACAGTGGTTGACTAGTGATTAGGGCTTTATTATTATGCTTAGCCAAGGAGATTAAAATGACCCCAAAAGAGAGTGCAGTGTTCTCGTTGATTTTATGTCTTGTTCATTGGTTAAGACTGGGATGCAGAAACCAACCTGAGCGAGTTTCAGCCTCACAAAGGATTCTCTGTGAGCACGAAGGGCTGCTTTTCTAGAACCCGAGAACGGTGCCGCGGGATCCCTGGGAAGGAGTTGCCCTGGAATAGGAGAGCTTGCCGCCTTCACTCCGCATCTGCTGTCTCACTTCCCCAAGGAGCCGCTGCCTCACCGTTTTCCCTCTGTGTACAAGTTTGTTTCCACTGTTCCGGTTGATGTCCACCGACCCGCTTTCTGGGGGGGACAAAGCCCGGATTCGGAGCGTTTGCCAGTTCCCATTAGGCAAATCTTCCCACCATGGCTGATCCGCAGCCACCCCCACGAAGGCGGTGTTGGGCAAAGGTGTCCAACAGCATTTGGAAATGCACAGCATTTCCATCGGGCTCTCGGGAGCACAGGCACTAATCAAATGTAAAGTAATAATAAGGTCAAGTAATTAGGAAGTGATGAGTTTTTTTTGAGTACTACCTTTGTTTTAAATATGGCTTATTAATCGTACGTTTATGTAATTTAATTTTTTAAAGTTTATTTTGAGAGAGAGAGAGAGTGGGAGAGGGGCAGAGAGAGGGACAGAGAGAATCCCAAGCAGGCTCTGCACGGTCAGCACAGAGCCCGACTCAGGGCTTGATCTCATGAACTGCGAGATCATGACCTGAGCCAAGATCGAGAGTCGGACGTGCAACTGACCGAGCCACCCAGGAGCCCTCATAATTTAATTTTTAATAGTGGTCATGTTAGCAAATTTTGCTCGCAAAATTCCCGATGATTTAATAATCAGCTCTCGTGAGCTAGCACGTATGAACTGATTCCAGCGCATGGCCAGGTTTTTTCCACATTATTGTGGAACACAAGGCAGCGGTCCCCCCCCCCCCCCCCCAGCTCCCTCTCCTACAAGGACTCCTTAAGGACCTCAAGCCCAATTCCACCTTCCAGGAAGCCGGAATCTAGTTGGTTGAGTCTGTTCTAATTTGGCCAGTCAGCTGTGGCTGGGGGTGGATTGGAGGCTCTTCTTTCCAGGAAGGGGCAGGGATGTTGCCAGAATATTCCACAGAATATTTCTGTGGGAAATATTCAGAAGGTAGTGTCTGTTCAAGACTTACTATGTGCCAGACACCGTAAACACATCTTCTCTTCTTGTCTTCAGAATTCTGTGACTTGGGCGTTCTTGTCTCCATGTTACAGATGAGGAAACTGAGGCCCAGGGAGGTTTAGTGACTGGCTCAGGTTCCAGATGTAAATTACAGTGTCAATTTAAATTACAGTGCTGAAATTCATATTCAAGCCCATCTTACCCCGAGGCTTCTTTCCACCAACCAGTTGTCTCTCATGTGGAGATAAACTGTGCCAAAAAACTCTGCCAGCAGTAGTCAAGCTCCTGACCCTGTGTGGGAATTGCAACAATTCCTCCTCACAGCGAATAGAGAAAGGGGGGTAAAAGAAGAAAGTCTGAACAAGAGATACAGGAGCAAAAGCATGCATGATTTTTTATCCCCCCAAACCCAGTCCCTCTGCGGCCTGCCTCTCTTCTTTCCTCTAGTCTCCGGGGGGCCAGAGGCAGATACTGGCTTCATTGTAATTTTGGGTGTGGGTGCAGATCACGTGGAGTTGAATAGGAGTGTGGATACTGGTTTTTTACCTTCTTCATTGTTTGCCTCGCCCAGCCACTTTTGTGTGTTCCTGCCCCCAGGTATTGGGCACAGTCAATTCTTCCTGCAATTAGTATTCATGGTCAGCTGAGCAGAACTAATGCAACAAACCGTTTTTACTTTGAAGGTCATATTACATGCTTCCGAGCTCCTGCGGAAAAGGCTCTTTATGAGTAAGTTCTTCTTGACTCTCTCCAGGAATTTAATTTTTGCTGCTCTGAATTTTCAAGCCCACCTATTGAAATCTTCAGTGTGGTTCCCCAGGAGACACCCAAAGCCAGACAGATAACCGGATAGAGCCAAATTGGTAGTATTTAAAAAAAAAAAAAATCCCTTTTTCCCTGGGGGTGCAAGATACGCGTGCACGCCCCTGCCTGTGTTCGAGTGGTGCCTTGGTGCCTGTCTCTTCCTTCCACTGCTTCCTTTGATATATGTATATCATTGCTCTCAATCCCATTAATTAAAGAATGCCCATTCATTTAAAATTGATAAAAGGAGGGTGCTGAAAAATCTGACTTCTGATTATTTAAAAATTATATTCGGTTATTGCAGGTAGTTTCTCAAATAGCAGAAGAAGCAAGAAATATTTTTTTAATGTTTATTTATTTCTTTTGAGAGAGAGACAGAGAGAGAGAGAGGCAGAGAGAGAGGATCCCAAGCAGGCTGTGAGCTGACAGCACAGAACCTGACGTGGGGCTTAATCTCAACAAACTGTGAGATCATGACCTGAACAGAAATCAAGAGTCAGACACTTAACTGACTGAGCCACGCAGGAGCCCTGCAAGAAATATTCTTTAAAAAAATATTCTTAAAAATGTTTAAGAATGTGAAATGACTTCTCTGTACTGAACGTGTAATACCAATTAATACTTTAAATGACCAACAATGGTCAGAAAATTCGTTTATCTGCTTTGGAAAAATCCCAGTTAGTCCAAAATGATGGCATAAATCAGTTAATTCTGAGTTATTTAAATCTGCTGTAATGTTGTGAACACACACTAAAGCTCAGCTTTTAAGATGTGCCAACAACACTATTTTGTCCTATTTTCTTTCTTTTTTATCCTCCTTATCGTTAAAAATAGCATCGGAATTTCCACTGATGCACTTCAGAGGTTTATATTACATGAAACAACCAAGCAAAATTAGGAAAGAAGTAATATCTGGGTGCTTTTAAAAAGATGCCTTTAGGGGCGCCTGGGTGGCGCAGTCGGTTAAGCATCTGACTTCAGCCAGGTCACGATCTCGCGGTCTGTGAGTTCGAGCCCCGCGTCGGGCTCTGGGCTGATGGCTCAGAGCCTGGAGCCTGTTTCTGATTCTGTGTCTCCCTCTCTCTCTGCCCCTCCCCCGTTCATGCTCTGTCTCTCTCTGTCCCAAAAATAAATAAACGTTGAAAAAAAAAATTTTATAAAAAAGATGCCTTTAATTCTTGGTTTCTGAATCTTACATCGGGTTTTGTTTACGTTTTTCCTTTCAGACTTTTTTTTCTGTTTTTCTTTTCAGACTTTTCAGATTTTTACTTATTTCTAAATATATGTCTTCGTTTGGAAACAGTGAGTCTTATGTGTGTAAGGTTGTGCTTTCCATTTTGCTTTGGCCACTAGGAAGCTCTGGGCCAAAATTGTGGCTGGCTTTTAGCAACTTGTAGGACCCTATGGTGCTTACCCAGGAGTATGAACCCCACCTCTGGATTCCAATCCACACCACTTCCCCTTAACTTCACTCTTATTCGTTAAACTTTTGTTTATGGATTTCTATAAGCCACCTCCCTCTGTCCTCCACATTTTAGAAAATGAACGAGGTACATAGCGTGTGCTCCTGCAAATTTGCTTACTGAGAAAATGGTGAGGTTCCCGAGAAGGTGACTCCCATTCCTACCCCGGGGGTGAAGTCTCCCACCTGGGGATCTCTGCTTCATTTACGTCTTGTCTCCGGGCCTCGCCCAGTGGTGGGCCCTCCAGTGCCCGGGGATGAGTGCAGTAAAAAAAAATACAGGCGGATGATAAGGAGCCTGAGGGCTGCTGAGCAAGGAGGCCCAGAAATCTCGCTTTCCAAAGGGTTCTTAAACTTAATGGGAGGAAGGATTTCTGCTATAACCTCTAGAGGTTTCTGGAGCGTGGCCTTGGTAAATGGGACAAGAGCCTTACAGGCTGGCGAGCGTGGGTAGATCCCAGTCTGCAAACCCTCTTGTGGCAACAACCTATGCTGTTTCCATCTCCGTTTACATGCATGTACACGCGAATTTGAAAACCTCACAGTCTACTCCCCCATCCCTTCCCTCCCTCTTTCTACCCTGCCAGTATTCCTACTGAGGGTGTTCCTCCTCAGAACCCTCGGAGACCACATCTGCTTTGAGGGAATATTGCCCAGATGCATGGCATCTTGCCCCATCTGTGCGATGCCCTCTCCCCAGGGGAGAAAGGGAGGTCTCCTTTGAAAATACCTTCTTCCCCTAGAGGGTTCACTTTTAAGACTGTATAAAGCTGCAGCTGCCTCTGGAAAAAAAAAGTAAAGGTGAGTTTTCTCTCTTAAAATCTGGTTAGTTAATAAGAGTCTTTAGCAAACAAACGCATAAAATGTAAGGCTGTTGGGTTTTTTTTTCTCTGATTAAAGTATAGAATCTATTTTCTTACAACATGCCGGATGATCTTGGCTTTTTTCCTCCCTGAGAATGCCGCAGACACAGAATCCAGTGCATCGACTCTTCATTTCTAAAAACCAAAACCAAAAGCAAAAAACTGCGCCCCCCCCCCACCTCAAAACCTCTATTGGTGAATTTCTTCTCAAAATGTGTGCTTAGGACAGCAGACATTTCTGACAAGTCAAGTACAGGTGATTAAAGCTTGCAACGTCAATCAGTTAACATCTGTAATTTTCCTTGTTCTCTAATGCTATTAGTTATTTCAAGGGTAAAAAAGGATGTTTTACTTAATTTTTTTGAATCTTACTAGGTACCCGTAGCTTAACTTAATGATTTGTATAAGTGATAGTAATTGCCGGGACTACAGTTGAGTATTATTAGCTATAAAATGAACATGGTTATATGTCCAACAGAACTAGCAAGGGACAGAAATGCAGTTGTATCCAAGAGAAAATAATTACAGCAATAATCAGCGTAATTCATGATAATGGCTGAATTGAATTTCACACCATAGCTCCAAGCACTTACATTTAATGAATGTAGTTTGTGCTTGTTTACTAAAAAGGTTTTTAGCAGAAAATCGATAATGTAACTTCAGTGTTTCTAATTGCAAATGCAATTATTTTTTTTAAAGTAGTGGTTCAATAAGGATTTTGTAGAGAAAATTGAGGTATGTGAGCTCTGCACATGTGGGCGCTTTAATTAGTCTACCTGTGCATTAGTGCTATGGCGCCTTAATATCTATTTATTACAACATATTGATTAAAATGGATTTGTATTCCATTTTAAGGCTAGCTAATGTAATGGACATTGAAACTTTTCTGGAAGCATTGGCTGGGATTACAACATGTCACTGGGTAATGAGGCTTTCCTTCAAGAGGTGATTTCAGAAATCATCCTACAAACCCAATAGTGGGGCCAAGGAGGGGAGGGCCAGGCGACGTGCTAGTCTCCGTGCAACAAGTGGCAGGGACACGCATGGGGTTCAGTGAAACAGGAGGCGTGTGCATTTATAACCTTGTTACGGATTCGTGCTTTCTTTGGTTAACTTCTGGGTGTGTGTTTTCCAAGCCCAAGGTATGCTTAAGGTGGTTATTTCGGGGGTTGATAATCTCCTCCAGAGTAAAACCTTTTGGGAGGCTTCTGAATTTGCAGATGCACAGCTAGTCTAGCCTGAACCCCTCATCCTACAGAAGCTGAAGGCAAGTGCCTTGTCTCAGGTCTCAGGACTCTGAAGTAAACCAGTTGACTTAGTTCAGGTCCAGCGTTTCTGACTCACACTGATGTGAGCCTTCTTTCCCAACTGTACCCTTTGTTCAAGACCAACCAACCTTCAGCTTAACCTTCTCCCCCATGTGCCTGGTCATTATAGTCACTGTCACATCACCACCACCACCACCACCACCACCACCACCACCATCGTCCTCTTTCCCGATGTCTTATCTCTGCGGCGTGCACGTGGTTGTATGATACGGTCTTGCTGAGCATTATGGGAACTCTTTTCCACCAGAGAGGGTGAAGATGTAGTTCTGGACCAGCTGAAATCCCTTAATAACCTGAATTTTAGGTATATCCACTGGCTTGAGATTTCAGAGCAAGCTCTGATAATATCCTGGTGTTGCTATCTCAAGACCAAGTTAATTTGAAATACGAATGCTTTGAGTGGGAGGAAGGCGTGTGTATTGTAATTTGATAAGCAATGCTAAAATGCCACTGAATCCCAAAGACTTTTAAGTCCTGCCTCCCACAATATCACTTGGAGTCTATGTGAGAAGCAAATGTACCAATCGCCCCGAGCTCCAACAGGGTCTTCTGTCCTGGTTTTATTAAAAATGGACCCCTGGCAGGAGGCCAGCTGAGTTTCTGGACCACCATGACAAGGCCTGGGCTGATAACTTTTTGGGAAAATGCCTCCTACGCTCCAAGGGCCAGGTAGGCTCCCACAGCCTCCAGGAGGCCCAAGAACCAGGAAGTGTGGGTCACTCCCTCCTCTGGCTTTCCTTGGCACATCAAATGAAAGGCCACGCAATGAGTGCTTCCCGTGTGGCGTGCGCTACGCTGGGTGTGTGACCGGGGTCACCTCCTGCTTGTACAACGGCCCTGTGAGGCGGGTGGTATGGTCACTCCCATTTTCCAGATGAGGACACCAAGGCTCAATAGGGTTAAGTCGATGGCCCAGATCCTGATGGTTAGAAAGTCGTTGAAAGAGCTGGAGTCCCAAGTGCCTTCCTGTACACGTCACCGGCTCCCCACTGTGTGTCCCCACGTGGTCCACATCGACTCTACCTGCTATTAGAGGTCACCAGGGGTGCATTTTTCTCATCACGGGGCTGCAAATTAGATTTCAGTCTCTCCCTCCACTCCCTACTCCCCTTCCCTGCCCCCCTCCCTCCACTTCTGGTGCCCTGTCCATGAATCAGTAAATGTTAGGTAAGCGAAAGATGCCAAGACCCAGGCGAATCTGACCCGATTGTGTCTCTTTTTGTGCAGAGAGCACGGCTGCCATCCACGTCCGTTGTGAGCCTCCGCGCCGTCTTCCTGGCGTCCGGAGGCCGGGCATGTGGCCCATTTCAGTGTGTCGCGACCTGATCGGCACCTGCACCACAGCGCCAAGCAGGTGGCTTTCGCCTTCGCTGGCACGTCCCACAAAGTAAGTGAGATGGAGAATCAGGTGTAGAGGAAGCTTATTGTGGGGGCGGGATGACAGAGTGGGAAGATCGTCAACTGTGCGACCTCTGGGGAGTCCCTTCCCCTCCTGAGCCTCAACTTGCACATCGGCAAGGTGGGGCTAATGCCCCTGCCCTGACTCCCTTCTGAGCTCGACAAGGCTCAGATGGGGTCTGTTATCCTCCTTGCATTCTGGAAGCTTTAAAGTGCTTGACAAAGGGTAGGGGATCCTTCTAACTAAGGAGGAAGGTCCACACGAGCTGCCAGACGGATGAAGTTCCTGGTATCAGATGCAGTCCCATCCAGTCCCATCCGTAAGGAAACAGCCCACGCATGCCTCATCCTTTCTAATGAGGCAACAGCCCTGTGCTCTCGTAGTTAGAGTCATTACTTTAGGGATAAAAACGTTAATGCGTTGCCAAGCTTTCTTTGTTTTTTCTTGGCTCATGGTGTATATTCAATATGGCTCCATGGAGCCAACCAGAAGCTCCTGCTTGACGGAATGATCTGTCAGGCTGGAAAAGACAGACACCCTAACTGTTTGACCAACAAATGTAGAGAAAATAGTGGCTGGTAAGTAGCAATTACATAATAATCTTATCCAAAGAAAATGGGGGGCTCAAATTAAGATGATTTCACCAGGAAAACATTAAGGTATACAAAGAGTTCTTAATAAATAGAAATAAATAGTGCTGGGCTTTCGCCATGGTTATTTTCGATGGTTATCTGCCCTCGCCACTGCTGCTCAGGCTGCATTTTCCGCGGGACTCAGAGCGGCATTTTGCTCTACAAAAACAACTAGCTCCTTTCCAGCCAATGATTACTTGTAATTATGCTTTCCCCCTGCTATTATTCTAATAGACCTGTCATGTTGCTCAGAGGACTCTGGCATTTAGAATATACGACGGCTTTTATGGATGGACTGCTGGAACACTTAATATAGCTCTATTTTTGAATTATCAAGTTCTAGCCTTTTGAAGTCTGTGTTAGTGGAACTCCTATTTATGAGATGTGCTGTGCTTAAAGGTTTGCTATTGATGAAGAGGTCCAACAGAGCCTTTATCGTAAGTACGGCAGCATTCTCCCTGGGAGATAAACAGCCGTGCTAAAAGGTATCGTGTGTACCTAGGCTGCAGATTACTAGCCAAGTACCTTCGTAACAGTATACTTCAAAAATACCTTTATCTTTCTTGTTTGTTCTCTTTTCCATGGAGATGAGTGACATTTCTTAAAACCTGGAGGGATGGATGCATGTTGGTCATCGTTGGTCACCCACATGAATCTTGTTTGGGGAACGTGTTCGTTCTGGCACAGGGTGTCTCCGTATAGGCCCAAGTGTGGCTTACATCCTCTGTGCTTGCCGTTCCGAGAATTTGCTTTTCTTTAATTTCCAGGGGTACTTGGCTGGACTCAAGTACTTTTTGGAGGGGGAGGAGGGTTAATGAACAGGGGTGCCCTGTCCTGGGGAATCTGGAAAACACTGTTGCGGGCAGAGCAAGGGCCCGAGGCTTGGCTCTCCGGGCAGTGATATGTGCAGAGAGCGGGCAATGGCATCTGGCTCCTGGCAGCACGCAGAGGCCTTAGATGGAGTGGCCTGGCCGAGAACTTGTCATCAGAGGTGGTTTCCAAAGGTCTGATTATCTGGGCAACTTGAGGACCACCAGCTGGGGTCGAATTTTCTTTTAGCAGTTAACCAGGTTGCTCTTCTGGGGACCCCAAAGTGCAGGCATTTGAGGCTAGAGTAACTGGACCCTGGAGGCATTTTGGGGGCCTCGAGTGGAGATCGCAGGGAAAGAGATGGTGTGGTTGACACACACGGGAATTTTCCAGGAGTGGGTGGTCTGGCTGTCTCTGGTATTCTTGAGGTACTCCCAAGTTTTTGGCGAGCATCCCAGGTGCAGACAGAACTTCCTCGGTAGCTGACGTCAAAAACGCAGAAGCAGGACCACAGAGCAGCTTTTGACCACGCGGCAAGGATTTGCATCGATTCCCCCAAGAAGGCAGGCTGTTGCTCCAGAGCGTTTCCCTGGTGTTTTTCATTTGGAACCGTCATGCATCAGAACCCTGACTGCATGCTCCCTGTCTAATTCATCTTCACCCATATATTTTACCATTACGGATAGCCTTCCCCTTAAGCTTGTCTGTTTACTAGCTGGGGTGACGGATGACAGCGAGTCTGAGCCATGTTAGATGGCATTTGTATGGCTCCGATGCCAGAAGCATTCTAAGCGCCGGTGTTGCATATTTATTGATCTCCATATTCCCAATAATCTGATGCCCGTCACATTTGACAACATTACGTGGAGAGGTCAGCTAGACGGGGCTAATGAAGCCGTTGCCAAGATGGATGTTGTTCCCACAACATTACCCTTGCAAATGGCTGTCAGTGGGGCATTTCACAGTCGGGCCAAGCACTTGAGGACTTTTTTGCTTTTTTTTAATAGTTGACGTTAACATTAAACAAAACCTGAAGCTATTCAGTCTTAGTATTTATATACGATAGAAAACATGGGCGCCCTGGCATCTTTCCAAATGAAAATCTTATTAACAGACATAGTGCTTGTGGCAAAGTCCTCAGCGATCGGAGATTGGCTTGGCTGTCTAAAATGTTTGACGGATTAGCCCAAGATGATGTGAAGGACCAAATGGGAAATGGCTGAAGTCTGGAGGATTAAACTGGCAAATAGGCTCGCTGTAGCAGGAGGCACGCGGTGCTTTTCTGACTGTTTCCAAGCTGCCATGCTGCTGCAAGTGGCTGACACAGAATGCGCTCGGATTTAGATAACGCTTTGCCGGAGAAAAAGGAAGATGTGAAATAATATTTGCAAAGAGGATCCTATTGAAAGAAATGCTACGCGTAAATCAATGACCCTGGAAATGCTTCAGGAGCACTTATGAAATACTAAAGGTTTCCCACACCGTTCCCACACCTTTAAAATAGAGAAGGTTCCCCACACCGGAACCTAGAGCCCTTTGAAAACCCCGCAAACAACCATTTAGAGACTTTCCCACTGTCTGCCCTGAGGATTACCATGTTGGACAGTGACCCTGTCAGTTCTTCTAAGGAGTCCATCTTGGTTTAACTCCTGGTGCCTGTTTACTGGTCGAAAATTCATTGAGTAATTGTGAGCATCTTTGTGCCAATGTGGTTTTTGAGCAACTTGTTGCATATCTTGATAGGGCCACTGAAAATTTTGAGTTCTTTAAGAAAAGCACAATAAATCTTAAGTTTGAAATGCAATGTTATGTAAAGGCAGGTGTATTTATGGATTTCTTCATGACAACGCTCCTCTCCCAGCTCATGCCAGAGTGGGCACAAACAAGCATATATAACAGAGCTGATAAGACTTGGCTACTGGCTCATCCAGAACTGTCTCAACAAGGAACTCATTTATCCAGTGCTAGCATTTAGGACCATGAATTCACCACATTGCCCCCAGTCACAAATAATTGAAGAACTTCTCAACTTGTTTATTTGGTAGGGCTAAAGGAAGGATGCCGGAGAAGAGGGGAGTAGCCATTGTGCCTTTTTCTTTAGTGGGTCCTTGTTCCTTCACGCCCTTTTGCAATGTGTTGAATGAAGAGGTAGGAAAGAATTGCCGAGTTGAAGAGCAGTGAAGGTTATTGCTGGGCAGATGCTTATGTTCTTTTCAGATGGAAAATTTGTTTCTCCTTCATCCCCCCTCCTCTACTCTCATGGAGTGATATACTATATATACACATATACTAGGTATGTGCCATATAGACACGTATACCATTAGGAAAGCATGTTCTCTCTTTGATGAATACCTAAAAGTCACAGGGTATACAAAGTCAGGTAATGGCAAAAGTTGGCTCCGGGTCAGGTAGAGTGGTATAGCAGGCTGCCTACAATTGAAGAGACACAATTCTCACTAAAGAAAACCACCATCGAAAAGTCATATGTGAGAGATGCAAGTTAAAGCTACCCCAGGCAGCTTTAATTTAGGCATGAGCAAATTACATGGAGAGCAGTTGCTATAGTAACTAGTAGACAATATGGTGTTTATGTTGCTATTGAGATATCTTGGTCTTTACCAAAATGAGAAGGAAAAAAAAAAAAAAAGACTTCCAGGAGCATACAAACCCTACATGAAGGGAACATTTCTCATAACTATCTTACTTTTTCCATTTATTTATAATGAAATGGGTATCTACAATTATATACAGCCCATGGGTTGTTTTGTTGTTATTAATATTTTCCTAACTAAGATTTTCTCTTGCAAGCCTGGTCTCTGTGGTATCTCTGAGGGCACCCTGGCCGCCATCTTGGATGGTCTCCAGGAGAATTCTGTGATGGGGCATGGCGTGCCCCGAGTGTAGGCCAAGATGGGCCACTTGAAGGTGAAGACCAAGAATGCTCAAGAATTCAGGGCAGGACAGATGCTGTGAGAGGTTGTGCTGTTCTGCTCTTGTCGGGTATCTGGGAGTTAGCACGATTTCAAAAAGCACTCGCGGTTCTTTCTAGAGACAATTAAGATGTTTCAAAGAGGACTTGTGACGAAATACAGTTGTCCCATATCTAAGGCTGCGGCTGATGGAGGGACGGTGGAGAACATAGTAAAGGGGACACTTGCTATTTTGATGCGGGAGTCTGGAAGGCGGATCCCAATAACTCAGGTCCCATTTTGGATATTGCGGCCTGGCAGCTCATTCCGTAGAAATTACCCCCATAACTGCCTCGCCTTTCACCGTGGTAGATCACCACTGCCAAAGCCGCTATGGGCAGACGGAGGGTGCATCCCAGTCCTTTCAAATTCTTAAAGCAAAATCGATTTATATTAATTTAATTTAAAAACTCATGTCAATTAGGGCTTTTTCCTTTTGGGGTGGAATAGGGGATTCTTTAGAGCAGGAAATGCAGGGGTAGGGTCCCACCAGCTCCAAATGATGGCAGTGATGGAAATAAAACTTGAAGGTACCAAGATGTCTTGATCTGTGCACAGTCTTGTCTCCATACTCTTCTTAGCACAGATTCATATGCAAGTTTTCCTCTACAAGACAACATGGAATAGAGGAGTAAACATTGTCTTTGGAGCCAGAAAATCTGAGTTCCAGTCTCAGTTCTGCATTTTCTTAGGATATGGCCCAAGGGAAATAATCCATTAATATTTCTCATCTGTAAAATGCTGCTAATAAATCCCCCCCCCCCCCCCATCAGCTGGGAATGGATGAAGCAGAGTGCTGGAAAGCTCTGGCCAGGTATCTGGGCTGTGAGTTCCATCCCTTAGCAGCTTTCCTTTATCGCCACTCCTGCTTTGGCTGGTCCCAGATGTGGGCCGGTCATTTACTTTCTCTGGCCTCAGTTTTCCCATCTGCAACATAGCATCACTGGCCTTGCTGGCACCAGAGTTGCCCCACTGCCCCTCACAGGCTGCGATTGCAAGGCACGACTTTTCCAGGTTCCGAAATGCCTTTCCTTTAAGAAACATGCGCAAAGGCCTCTCAAGTCTGTGTGGTCAAATGCTAACGCCTCCTCTCTTCCTAAGTTTGAACAGCTGCTCAACTGAAAGGTTGCTTTGAAAAGAAGTCCTGTGTATATTACCAGGATGGCGTGTGTATATTACAGGCATGGCGTCTGAAGCTGGAAGGAACTGAGGATCACCAATTTCAACTTTTCGCCTTTAGGATGATAATATGTTTTAATCCCCGTGATACAAATGAAGTGATTGAATTTCTAGAGCTTAAGCGACCCACGCAAGGCCTCACAACTCTCAGAAATTTGGTGGCCTCTACTCGCCATAAGCTTATACTTCCAGAGGGTTCACCGGAAGGGGGCATTTCCAAGGAAAAACGTTCAAAGGTTAAGGCTGGTGAATCTTTACTCAATCACTCTCAAGACAAACGCTGCATTGGATGAAAAACAGACAGTGGGCCGGGAGCCTGCAGGAGGTGGGAGGAGGGAAGTGGAGGTGTTGAACTGTTTGAGAAACAGTATTTGGTGACCTGATTCATAATTTCCATCCATCTCTGAAGCCCTCAGTACCTGAGATCTTTCACCACCTCACCCTGCACCATTGCCTCCAGATTGCAAAACTCATTAGACGATGAAGTAAGGCGAGTAAGAATCAATTTTTTGTCTAGCCTCAGATATGCTTTGGAATAATATGTCAAAACCGTTATCTTGTCTGTTGCGACTGGCTTGAAAATATCAGAATTTCTAAGGATATTTATGAGATTTCCAGGTACCATCTGGCTCTCTACATGTGAGTGTGCTTACACAGATGCTTGGATAATGTATAGGGAGCCATGCGCATTTATTTTTACAGAGGGTAATTATTACAGTCTCTCCTTCCAGAAACGAGCCTTTTGTTTTATGTTTTCGGCAAGAACTTGTGAAATATTAAGATATTTTACTGCCTTAATGTTCTGAATTGTTTGCCTCTCCATATTGCGATCTAAAACTCATTAACAGTTGAACAATTTAATCAGAATGAATCAAGTTGTGAAATGGATACACGGGCAGTTCACATGGCCATAAAGCATGGCTGAAACTTTTCTGAACAGCTTAATAAAACTTAGAAGGCAGCAAGAAATAAATGATTGTCCGGGACAATATCAGGGTAAACAGAACCTGGAGCCATGAACTTGGTAATTGTTCTTCTCACTCAGCACATTTGCCCAGGCTTGGTCTTAATTCATGGGACGGACCTATGATTATAGGGATTTAAGTTGCCTGTCCTTCGGTAAAATTTTTCTTTTCATAATGAGCATGATCAGGGAAGCAAAGTGAAAGTGGGTACATTAAGCCTGACTTGAATTCCAGAAGTGTTCCTCCATTAAAAATAGTCCCCAGGGATGCCGGAGGCTCTGACCCACAGTTTTTGAGAAAGACCGCAATTTCAAGAGTGACCTTTTTATTGCTCTTTAAAAATATCATTTATCCCAGAATTCTTGTTGCAGAGGCAGCCAAGTGGGTCTTGTGGAGGTGGGTTTTAGTTTCATTCCTAAGTTTGGATCGTATCCACATCAAATGCTCCAGGTTGTCGGACAGAATTAGCCGTGTTGTGCACTTGAATTCAAGGCGACCAGTAGGATGACCGACTCATCTTTGGTTTCCCGGAACTCAGTGACTCTCAGGGAAATTTGGGATGGTTCGTGACCCTAAAAGTTCTCAAGCCCCAGACATTTCCTAGGCTCAGTGCCTGAAGCTACTCTTCTTTACAATAGAAGAATTTTGTCTATAACTTCTTAAACAGATAATTATCCAGAATTGTTATGTTTACTTTATTTGTTATTTGTTTTTGGTAATAAAATAATAATATTACTTTTTTTTTTATCCCATCTTCTGAGAATTGAACCATCTATTTAGGCTCTTAGCATATGTCTGGGATTTAAAGTTTCGTCATCTCTGTGGGGGTCAGTGGGAACAAGAAAAACAACAAAACACTCTCCGGTTTGGGTCTGATAAATTCAAATTGCACCCTATGCCATGCATCCTTACTGTTTTTGTGATTTGCACCAGTAAAGCACCATTCCTACCCAGCACAGGCTTGTGTGGCCACAGATGGGAGAAGCTCCTATGGTCTTGTCTCTCTAATTTCTCATTACTAAGCTCAGGGTTGGGTTTCTCAAGACATGGGCTTGTCAACTTCCATTATTGCTCTTTTGACTGTTCAAGTAGATGAATTCTACCCCACCACCTCTTAGGTGTGTCAACAGGGGCAAATGCTGTCTCTCATTTGGCTTCGCCTCATTTTCTCATCTGTGCAGTGGTGACGGTAGGACCGGTGCTATAGACTTGCCATAGGTACAGCCCATAAGGGCCCAGCGCTTTGGTTGCGGGAGAGCCTACATGACCGTGATTCTGCCAAGTCTGGCCAGAGCTGCGGGCAGTGATGGCTGGCAGGTGCCCATTAGTGACTGATCACGAAAGGCTGATTCCAGTGTGAGCACAAGCCCCTCATCCATGATTTCAGGGGCATCTCCTGGCCTGAGGTCAAAGAGGCACCATCAGAGAAAGGGCCAGCTCAATTCTTTATGAATTGGATGTGTGGAATGTTTCAAGTTCCAAGTCAAGTTGATTGTTGTATCACAGTTTATATATAGAATAATCCCATCCCAGTCCCTTACTGGAGATTCTGGGCTACCTGGCTTTACTGCTGAATACTTTTCCTAACTACTCTTCATTGAATTCATCGAGATTTGGCAAAGATATATGTCATTTCTCTTTTGTTGGTGGCCACCCTTAACATTTTAACATGCACATTTATATTAACAGATAATAAAGTTTCTCCGTATCCTTATCTTTCCTTTCTTTAAAATTTATTTTGAGAGCGAGAGAGAGCGAGAGAGAGAGCATGCAGGGGAGTAGCAGAGAGAGGATCCCAAGCAGGCTCCATGCTGTCAGCTCAGAGCCAGATGCAGGGTTCGATCTCACGACCGTGAGATCATGACTTGCGCTGAAATCAAGAGTTGGGCGCTTAACCAACTGAGCCACCCAGGCACCCCTCCTTACCTTTGTTCTAAACAACATGAGGTTATGAAACGTTACACACAGCCAGAAGTAACAGTGAGCATTTTGGCAATGCTATGTCATCTAACTCTATCATTATTATTGTTATTGCTATGATTGTTATTATTATTATGAAATACAGCAGATCCCAGCTATCATGTCTTGCTACCTAGAAATACTTCAGCTTACAAGGACTTCCCTTAATATAACCACGATGTCCTTATCACAGCAAACAACATTAGCAATACTTTGTTAATATGATTACCTACCCCTTCCATTTATAACTTTCCCCAGTTGTCAGAAAAATCTCTTTTTACAGATGGTTTGTTTGAATAAGTAATCAAATAAGGTTCATGTATCACATCTATATTTTGGAGAAAATATAAAATGCCCTATGGTCTGGATTTTGCTGGTGGTTTTTGCTTGGTTTCCTATAATTTGTTCTTCTACTCCCCGAGGTGTTATAAACAAGTGTTTAAATTCAGTGGCTACTTTAAATTCGGGACGTTTGGGTAAGAACACCTCAGAGATGTCGCTGTGTACTGATTGCATCATGTCGAGAAGTGCAGGAATGTCTGGTGACCCCCTCTGTGGATACTAAGATCAAGGTTCACAGGGTATCAGCTGAATCCTTCATCATGAAGTCTTCCACAAAACTTTTCACCTAACACTTTTTAGAAACTTATGGGAACATAGACATAACAGAAAATTTACCATTTAGCACGTACTGTTCTGTGGCACCAAGCACATTCACAACGTCATACATCCACTGCCACAATCCATTTCCGGAACTCTTTCATCATCCCAAACTGAAACTCTGTACTCATTACACAATGATTCCCCATCTCTCCTCCCCCAGACCCCTAGGAACCTACTAGCCCACGCTCTGTCCCCGTGAATCTGTCTATTCCGGGCACCCCATATAAGCGGAATCCTATAGTATTTGTACTTCTGCGACTGGCTTATTTCCTTCAGCCTAACATCCCCAAGGTCCACCCATGTTGTAGCCTGGGTCAGAATTTCCTCCCTTTTTAAGGCTGAAGAATATTCCACTGTAGAGACAGGTCACGTTTTGTTTACCCATTTATCTGTAGATGGACACTTGGGTTGCTTTTGGCAACTGTGAATGCTACGGCCATCAACAAGTGTGCATTCGCTCATAGCTTTTATTGTTCACTGGTGATATTTGTCTAGCTCCGTTATTTCATTACAGGCTGCAGAATGATTTTCCAATACTTTCTATTTATGTACCAGCTTTCAGAATAATGAAGCGATGGGCCACTATCCCACAAAGGTGAAAATGAGGGTTTTTTTTGTTTTGTTTTATTTGTTGTTTTTGAGAGCGAGAGATAGTGTGAGTGGGGACATGGGTAGAGGAAGAGGGAGAGAGAGAATCTTAAGCAGGCTCCACAGGGGTCGGCCTGGAGCCTGACACGGGGCTCGATCTCACGACCCTGGGATCGTGTCCTGGGCCGAAATCAAGAGTCAGGCGCTCAAACCAATGAGCCACCCACGTGCCCCTGTTTTTTTTTTGTTGTTGTTAAACCAACTTTTTCTCATAGCTCAAGTTAGTTCTTGTGCCGTTTGACACAACTCCAGTGTTCTTCTATCACTTCTTTTATTGCTAGTACAACAAAAAGGTATCCCAGACTAACCTTGTACATTTCCTACCTGAAGGAAAAAACTCCTGCCCCCCTGCCCCCCTTTTCTGACTTCTCTAGTCTAAATATTTCATTGTTGGGTATCAGCTCTCTGTTCTCCACCTGGGAGTCCTAACTTTAACTCAGTTCTGACACTCTCTGCCTGGAGACAGCACCAGATTCCACAGGTTAAAGGCTTGGTCCCGCAAGACGGCCCCCCCCCCCCCCCAGACACCAACTGTGCTTCTTGCTCTGAACTTGAGGTTCCCATGACCCCTCCTCAGGTTTAGCATTTGCCAGAGTGGCTCAAAGAACTCAAGGAAACTATTAGAAGGGATACTCTTCAGGGGGCGCCTGGGTGGCTCAGTTGGTTGAGCGTCCGACTCTTGATTTCCACTCAGGTCATGATCTCACAGTTTGTGGGATTGAGCCCTGAGTTGGGTTCTGAGCTAAGGGCACAGAGCCTACTTGGGATTCTTACTCTCCCTCTCTCTCTACCCCTAACCACCCCCCTCAAAATAAATAAATAAGCAAATACATACATACATACATACATACATACATACATACATACATACATACAATTCAGGAACAGCCAGATGGGAGAGATACCCTGGGCAAGGTCCAGGGAAAGGGGTGCAGAGCTTCCATGTCCTGTCCGGGCACACCACCCTCCCTGCACCTCCGTGTGTTTGTCAACCCAGAAGCTCACTGAACACTGTACTTTAAGGATTTCTGTAGAGGCTTCATTACACGCGCATTATTATCTGTTAAATCATTGGCTGTTGGGTATTAATTCAACCTCCAGCCCCTATCCCTTCCCCAGAGGTGAGGCTGAAAGTTCCGACACTCTAATCACGTAGTCGGTCCCCTGGCAAGTAGCCATCATCCTGTGGTCTTCCAGGTGCTTTCCAAAACTCACCTCATGAACATATGCTCCAGCGTGGCTGAAAGCGGTTTGTTAAGAATAACAAAACACACTCATTTCACCTTTATTGTTCTCATCACTTAGGCAATCCTAAGAGTTTTAGGAGCTCAGTGTCAGGAATGGGGATGAAGACAATATATATTTCTTATTATAAATCACAATATCCCACTGTTCATTCCTGAAATCAACCATTTTTTTCAGAGAGAATTGGTTCATTTGGGATTTGGCGCTTAGAGACCA
Organism: Puma concolor; assembly: GCF_028749965.1. Taxonomy (NCBI): domain Eukaryota; kingdom Metazoa; phylum Chordata; class Mammalia; order Carnivora; family Felidae; genus Puma; species Puma concolor. Next base: position 80,131,654 of record NC_141677.1, read on the forward strand.
CAATCTGGGTAGTTGGTGTGCTCATTGCTAGTGGATTGTCATGGTTTCTAGGCTTTTCAGTAAACAGAGCTAAAACGTTGATGTTTTTAAAAGAGAAAAAATATAAATTCATACTGGTATTTTATTTTTAAGTTTATGCATGTATATATGTATTTATGTATGTATGTATTTTTGAGAGACAGAGAGAGAGAGAGAGAGAGAGAGAGGCAGAGGGAGAGAGGGAGAGAGAGAGAATCCCAAGCAGGCTCCATGCTGTCAGTGCAGAGCCCGACTTGGGGCTCGATCCCATGAACTGTGAGATCATGACCTGAGCTGAAATCAAGAGTCGGACACTCAACCGACTGAGCCCCCCAGGTGCCCCCATACTGATATTTTAAATTCAAAACTTGTGTCACAGTGTTTTCACTTCTTTGATATTACACGTGTATATCTTTCATGATGAAAATCTTAGTTCTGATAGGTTACCTGAATTGTTTTATTCTAGAATATATCTATAGTGGTTTCAAAATAGTAATGCCAGCACTATAAATACTAGATATACCCTCAGGAGTCTTCAATCTTTCCCCACACCATTTTGTTTCTTCTTTCCGAATGAAAGGGAACCATTTTCCTTAGTTTTTTGAGCCTATCCTTCAATTGTTTCCTTTTAAAAATATGAGCAGACACACACTTTCTCTTTTCTTAGACAAAAGATGCATACTTTATTTTGTTTTTATTTTCTTAAACGTATTTATTTTGAGAGAGGCAGAGTGTGTGCGTGAGTGGGGGAGGGGCAGAGAGAGAAGGAGAGAGAGAATCCCAAACGGGCTCCATACTCAGCACAGAGCCCGACACGGGCCTCAAACCCACGAACCGTGAAATCGTGACCTGAGCTGAAACCCAAGAGTTGGATGCTTAACCGACCGAGCCACCCCGCGCCCCAAGATGCGTGCTTTTTTAGCGTGCGTGCTCCTGCACTGCCACGCTACTCTAAGTGTTGGGCTTCGGGTTCTTTGCACCATTTAGCTATGATAACCGTTGCTGAAATTTACAGCCTTGTGGTTACATTGCTTTGCATTTTTGCCGTCATGTCTTTGGGATCGAGATTTAGAAATGGGATTGCTGGGCTGCAGGGTAGATGGCAGGGTAGATTTGTTAGCGCTACATTTCCTAATACTGAGCTTATCTTGGTGTGCATCCCTGTAACCGCCTGTAATATATGAGCCTGCTTCCCTACAGCATTAGCAGCATCAAGAGTAGATGGTGGTGTTGCTTTAGCTACAGGGAATGGTCCCAACATTTATTTTTACCTTGAGGTTCCTATACATGTGGACAGAACACGTTTGGAACCCCCACCCATGGCATGTTGGGGTTTTTATTTCTTGGAGGAAGGGGGGACTTTTCACCCTATCCAGATGCCATTAACTTTTGAGGTTTCCTAACACAGGAATTTTCTAGTCCCATTTTGATGGAGGGGGCAGCCCTTGGGGGCTCCTCTATTATGCTGGGTCTCAGTCTGGGACTCCTGGCTTCATCTGGGTGTTCTGTCCTCAGCTCTGAGCTGTGGAGCCTGCCTCGCGATCTGATGCCCTCTTGGGCACCAAGTTTTCAGCGTCTCTGTTTTGCCAACCTGGTTTTGAAGGCCCTCTTTAATTCTGGCACCTGGGAAGATTCCATTTATTTCTTTAGAGCTTATCTATGCATTACATTTTCCGTATACACTTCTATGCATGACAGATGGGAGGGGGTTCTTTAGAATCTCACGTGTCTATGTTGCTGGAAGAAACTCCGTGCAGATTTCCAGAAGTTATACCAAAGTGGGGAGGGAAAAATGGAAACTGGGCGTGAGGTGATCATTTGAAGGAGCTGTCTCAGTCCCAGATGTGAGGCGTCTGGGTCATGGGCCGCACATTTGTGCCATGTAGGCCTGAGCAGAGAAGAGACAATCACCACCTTATCTTCTGGGCCTCATTCCAGACTTCAAACTCCAAACACACCCCAAAACATACTGTACCAGATAGGCCTCTGGGAGGAATAGATCCTGAAGGGAAGAGAGACCAGGATTATCTGTAATGGGATAATTGGGAAAAATCATTTAGTCAACACTGTTGAATTTCCTCTCAGATTCCTAGTTGCCTATCCGCAATGTAATCAGTGCCTTCTGATAACATCCAAAAGGATCTAGAGCTGATCTTTCCCCTTTCAAAGGGGTGGGGCTTTGGTCTCTCTTCTTCGACCCCAGATATGTCTCCCTGCTGGTCTCTGTTGGCTGTGGTTTTGTTCCAGAAATCACTTTAGGTTGGAAGTAGCCCAGATGGTGAAGAATGGAATAAAGTATGTTGATATCTGCTCTGGTAGGAGATTATCTCAGCTTGTGTGCTAACAAGAGTGACAGTTCACAGGTGACTCATTTTATAAAGAGAAAAAGTTTTGGTGTTTCCTGTTGCTGCCTTGTCCCCTTGAACCTGTCAGTGTGTGTCTTATTAGGTATGGAGTGGTTTAACCCTTCCTTTGAAGAAGCGTTTTTGGAAATCTTCTCTAGCCTTGTTAACTCCTACCTGGTTTCTTTCCTTTGATTTCTCTCCATCATGCTAAATGAACAGGCTGAAATGAAAACTCCCAAGTTTTCTGAACAGAGACCTGATCATATCACTCCCCTGCTGAAAAGCTCTTTGGTGAGAATCAAGTCCAATCCCCAGGCCTGGCATTCAGGGCCCCCTGAAGAGGACCTGACGGCCTTCTTCTCTTCCACCCTCCCCATCTGGCAGCCAAGATGCCCCAAGCTCTTCCATTTCTTCCAGCTTTTGCCTATAGTTCTTCCTTGGGCCTGTGACACCCTTCCCATCAGAGACCATGCAGTTAACCCTTGACTTGTGGGACCACACAGGGGGCCAAGGACAGCTCTGCCAGGGCTCCTGGTCCACTGGTTTTGAGCTTTATCCTGTGATGGCTGTATGGCTTTGTGCAAACTCACTTAGCTTTTCCAGCTTGATGTGGCCCTCTACTTGTCTTTCCATCTCTGTCTAGCAAATTCCTATCTATCCTCAAACGTTGCTCTCCTGGGTCCCAGTGCATGCCCTCCATATTTTTACCTCTTTTTCAGCATTTTCCATGTTGAATGGTAAACTTTCTCCAATTGTTGCTTGGTACACATGTTGGAGGAGGCATCTTGCCTGGTAAGAGGAGATTTGTTGGTGAGATGAATGAATGAAAGAATAGATTCAGAAGGGGGCATTTTCAGTTAGTCACCATTTTGCATGGAAGAAATTGGACCAGAGGATCTGGTGGGGCCCCATCCTGCTGTGGAAGGAAAGGGGGTAGATTTCATCCTGTTACTAGCCAAGTTATTACCCTCACTCTGGCCTCTTCTGCCATGATGTTTAGGTTAGTTCCCTAGACTGAAATATCAGGGCAGAGACTGGGACCTCTGGATCTTCCACAAAGGGCACCCTTCCTATCAGAAGAGTTTCTGAGTCGATGAATGAAGCAATGAGAGTGTGTGAAGGAATGAGTGAAAATCCATTATCATGATGGAAAGAAGAATCTATGGGAGTGCCTCTGGAATGGATCTGAGGACTTGGTATGAATAGGAAGAGCAATCCAAGGTTACTACAGTCCAAGGAAAGAGATTGAACTGAGCTATATGTGTGAAAGAAAGAACAATAGGCAGAGGGAAAGAAGGAATGGAGTCAAGAGGCCTGGACTTTGCTTCATTGTGACCCCAGGTCATTTGTATTCAACTGTTTAGCTTCCCATTCATTTATCTATCTATCCATCCATCCATTTGTCTATTCAACCATTAATATATCTTCCCAATCACCCATCTGTCCGTCCATCCATCCATCCATCCATCCAAACATGCATTCATACCTGTCCATTCATCCAACTATGCGTCTGTTTGTCCATCCAGCCATCCATCTGTCCATCCAGTCATCCATCTGGCCATCTAGCCCATCCAAACATCCATCCATCCCATCCAAACATCTGTTCATCTGTCTATCCATCCATCCATCCAAACATCTATCCACCTGTCCATTCATCATCTGTCCATCCATCCATTCATCCATCTGCTGTCCATCTATCCATCTGTCATTATTAAACACCCATAGTTACATAGACTAGAAGCCCAAATATGAGAAAGACATTGTCTCTTCCTCCATGGGATTCAGTGTGTTATGGGAAAAATGTTATGGGAAACAAATAATTACTGGGTAATAAGATAATGACTTTAGAGGAGTCTTCTCTCCTCTGTGCTGAGAGTGAGAACATCTAAGTTGGCCTAGAGTCAGCAAAGGCTTCCCAGAGGAGGCAGTGTTTGAGTTCAGACCAGAGCAAGGAGGTGTTTATTACCTTTGGCTTCAAATTCTACCTCACCTGTGCAAGGCAGGCATGGGACCAAGTGACATCCATCTAAAGATCTCCGGGATTGCATGAGTGGCAGGGACATTGGGCACCAACAAGAGGTATGGAGGGCTAGTGGGGGGGACAGAGCCAGTTAAATACTTGGCTGGGATTGGGGCACCCCATCTTTGAGGGGCCCCCGGCCCCTCTGTCCAAGAACTGGTTATTGCCTATGGGTTGTTGGAGGAAAATCTTCACTGCCCTCAGTTACTTGTTTCCTGAGACATGTCTACCTAGACATGGACTTTCCAGACTCATTCAGGGCCCAGGGCCCATTGTCTGTAGTGTGCCACAAACTCCATGAATTTTAATAGCCTCCATTCAGAGTGATTAAAACCTTAATGAGATTTAATTATCTTGATGTTAAGTGTTTTGTGTTAAGTTATTGCAGCCTGACCACTCACTGTGAGCTGTAAGCTCAGGGCAGCTAACCCTACCTCTACCTTAATGGAAAGGAAAGTTGAATATATTTAAATGAAATTTCCCCAAAGTAATTGCCTTCAATGAAACACCAAGTAGGCAGCAGGATTGAATTTATAAATCGGGCTGGCTGCAGATGAGAGCTACCATTTTTGGAATGGTTTTCATTAATCCAGGGTCTCCAGAAGGAGCAATGTGAAAAGTTCAGAATGTAAGTGACAGGTGTTTATGGTTCGCAATTGCATTAAACAGGCTCTTAAATGCAGGTTAAAGGCCTTTGTGAAATACAGAATATACCTTAAAACGTGGCCTAAATTCTTGCCAGTTTGGACTTTGCATCACTGAAACCTACAGAATTAGCAGAGCTTTTGGTTAATCAGCTGTCAGTGTAAATTGCAGTCAAGCAAAATGCTTATAAATACCGGGAAGCACAGTTTGCTCGGCCTGTTGCTTTTTTTTTTTTTTTTTTTTTTTTTTTTCCCTTCTTCTTCTTCTTCCCCTGGGCCTTCTGAAGGCCTTCAGCTGATGGAGAGCTTTTAATTTCACATTTTGGCCCCCACCGCAGGTGATAAACAAAGGTTTCCCCACTGCTCTGGCTGGGGTCAGTTATCTGGCCTCCCCGTCAATCCCACTGCCCGTAATTACACACAAAAGGTGCCTGAGATCCACAGCTAATTTGTGGCCTCTGTTTAGCAGAATTTAATAGCAGGTATTACTGCTCCGCGGTAATTAAGGACCTTTGTCAATAAGACGGAATGGATGGCCACACTTGGTTGTAATCAGTGGGCTCTCGAGAGCCAGAGGAGTGAAAAGGGAGAGAAGCAATCCATTTTGTGAATAACACAGCCCTCCTCGGCCCTCCCTCCCTCCCAGATAGGGCAATGGAATAATAATTCCCCAGGCAATGAAAGTACAGGAATAAAAGTACTTACCCTCCAGCCGGTGATTTTTTTTTTGACTTTTTATTTACTCTACTGAGCTTTCTTATTTGCTCCAGGCTGCATTTGATGAAGTATTGTTTAAACAGCACAGAGCAAAATGGATGTAGGGAGGTGGGAAAAGGAGGAGGAATTTTAACCAGGTGGCGAGGGAGGCGCCCTGCTTTAAGGTGGACGGGCGTTCGGTTTATCAATTATATCTCCAGGATACAAAAAAAAAAAAAAAAAAAGACAAAACCAAGTGGCTTCGTGAAGAGGTGGAGGGTGTCATTTAGAGCTGTCTCTGAACATAGTCATTCAGCTCTAAATGGGTCGCCTGTAACAAGCGGGAAGTGAACTTGGGGGAGCATTGTCACCCTCTGCCTCCTCCCTAATGTACCGATGAATGGCCCTGCGGAGGGGGGCGAGGGGGCGGCAGGGGAAGGGGGGGCGCAGGGGCTGGCGGCCACAATTCAAAGAGACCTTCAAGGTGTGTGCCCCTCGCCGTAATTGGAGAGGAAGCTGCCTTTCCCTCGCCTATTCCCAGCCTTTTTACTGGTTTTAACAAGCATGATGCTTTTAATAGTGCTTTGAGTACCATGTCTTTATACGCCTCTCCCTTTTTAAAGCAGCTTTAACTATACTCTTTCTGTCGCTAATGCCTGAAAAACTTCTACCTTTAATCATTCCTGGATGAGGCGGCAAACAAGCTGCCTTTCCTTTGGCAATTACGTGGCTGGCTGCCGGCAGGGAAGGGGCTGGTGGGTGGGAGGGAGCAGGAGAGCTGCGAGGATGTGGATTGTAGAATCTGCAGTCAGGCCCAGAGCCTGGGGACACTGCAAGGAGCCTCTGGTTGGGGGAGGACTGGAGGTTAAGTTTAAAGAGCCAAACCTGAAAGGTGGAAGACGGAAATCCGTTAGACTACTAGGAACAACACACCAGCTTTGAGTAATTAAAAAAAAATTGAAATTAGCTTTCCAGTGTTCCAGGACACCCCACCCCTCCCGATCCAACACACAGTTCACTTCCTTCCCATTGAGAAGCCAACCCAAGTTGGGCTAAGGGGTGAGGCCCTTCTGTGAGATGAGCTTGAAGGGTTTCTCATGCCCCTTCTGGGCGGGGGAGGGGTTCAGGGTGGGCTGGCTCCAAGTGCAGGTCCTTAGAGAAGGAGAAGAAGGGGTCCATCCTTCTCCCTGGGGACCAGCCTCACACAGGTTTTGGGTCCTTCAAAGAGGGTGGCAGGGGCAAGGCCAGGAGGCTGGGAAGGCTCCCTGGCTCCGTTAAGGAGACTCACGAGCCCCTGGCCCCCCAGGCCAGGAGGGGTGGAATTGGTGCAGGGAGGACCATAGAAGTACCTGTTTCTTCATCTGGCCCCTTTTTGGCTTCTGAACAGGGTTTCTTCTTTCTGGAATGAAAGGGGGGGGGGGGAAGGAGAGGGGAGGGTTTTCTTCAGAGCTTCAGAACATCCCTTCTCCAAAGGCAGCACCCCTTTGGTCCCCTTCTCTGGCATTCGGGTTCTAGTCCAGACTCTGGGGCAACCTAGTTCAGCTTGTTAGGCCGGGCTCCTTGTCTGTAAAATGTAGGTAAGAACAGCTCCCGCCTTCCCAGGAGGACCTCTGAGGGTCCATAAGGTGGTGTCGATGAGACAGCTCACCGCTTAAGGCGGAAGGAGGCATCTGCTTTCCTCTGGGGTCTAAGGGTCCACTGGATTCCTCTCAACTCTCTGGCAGGTGGGGTGGGGGTTGCAGCCTGCTTCTGGAGTTCTGGACAGCCGTGTTGTGGGTGTCAGAGCTGTGGGTTGTGACTGTGCCAGCATCCACGTGGTTAACGATCACTTGGGGAAGTTTTGCTTTACACGGCATCACAGGGGAACCATGAACGCAGAGGCGGCTAATCAGAGGAAGAGGAGACATCTCCCCTCCTTGGGACCCTGAGAGGACAGACACTGTAGTAGGCTGAATAGCGCCCCCTAAAGATACCGTGTCCTCGGGGCGCCTGGGTGGCGCAGTCGGTTAAGCGTCCGACTTCAGCCAGGTCACGATCTCACGGTCAGTGAGTTCGAGCCCCACATCAGGCTCTGGGCTGATGGCTCAGAGCCTGGAGCCTGTTTCCGGTTCTGTGTCTCCCTCTCTCTCTGCCCCTCCCCTGTTCATGCTCTGTCTCTCTCTGTCCCAAAAATAAATAAACGTTGAAAAAAAAAAAATTTAAAGATACCGTGTCCTCATCGCTGGAACCTGTGAATTTACTCGTCAAGGCAAGAGGGTCTCTCTCTTTCTCCCCCCCCACCCCCACCCTCCATTTTCATTGAGATATAGCATTGTATAAGTTTAAGTGTACAACATAATGATTTGATAGATGTATATATTGTGATATGATTGCTATAAATGTAGTTAACATCCATCACCTCAAACAGTACAAAAATTTTCCCCCTGTGGTAAGAACTTTTAAGATCTACTCTTAGCAACTTTCAAATACACAATATTTGTCAGCTATAGTCACCATGTTGTACGTGACATCCCCAGAACTTAGAAATGGGAAGTCTGTACCTTTTGACCGCCTTCCCTCATTTCTCCCACCACTATCCTCTGGCGGCCACCAATCCGTTCTCTGTTTCTTTTTGTTTTTTTAAGAGTCCTCACATAAGCGAGACTGTACAGTATTTGTCTTTCTCTGACTTAGCGTAATGCCCTCAGGGTCCATCCGTGTTGGCACAAACGATAGGAGTTCCTTCACTTTTTTCCTGGCTGAGTAGTATTCCATTGTATAAATAGACCACGTTTTCTTTATCCTTTTATCCATGGATGGACACTTAGGTTGCCTTCCACTTCTTGGCTATTGTAAATAGTGCTGGAATGAACATGGAGGTACAGATGTCTCTTTGGGACAGTGATTTCATTTTCTCTAGATGGATACCCAGAAATGGGATAGCTGGATCATGTGATAGTTTTATTTTCATTTTTTTGAGGAACCTCCATACTATTTTCCATAGTTTCTGTACTAAGTTACATTCCCACTAATAGTGCACAAGGAAGGATTCCATTTGCTCCACACCCTCGCCAACATTTATTCTCTTGTCTTCTTGATGGTAGCCATCCAAACAAGTGGGGGGTGAAAAGGGGGCTTTCCAGATACAGATAAGGACCTTGAGATGGGAAGAGATTATCCTGGGTTATCTGGGCGGGCCCTCCATGCAATCACAAGTGTCTTTATGGGAGGGGACAGAGGAGAGCAGAAGGCAATGTGAAAACAGGCAGAGAGGTGGGAGTGCAAATTGGTGCATCCGCTCTGGAAAGCAGTGTGGAGGTTCCTCAGAAAATTAAAAATAGACCTACCCTATGACCCAGCAATAGCACTGCTAGGAATTTACCCAAGGGATACAGGAGTACTGATGCATAGGGGCACTTGTACCCCAATGTTTAGAGCAGCACTCTCAACAATAGCCAAATTATGGAAAGAGCCTAAATGTCCATCAACTGATGAATGGATAAAGAAATTGTGGTTTATATACACAATGGAATACTACATGGCAATGAGAAAGAATAAAATATGGCCTTTTGTAGCAACGTGGATGGAACTGGAGAGTGTGATGCTAAGTGAAATAAGCCATACAGAGAAAGACAGATACCATATGGTTTCACTCTTAGGTGGATCTTGAGAAACTTAACAGAAACCCATGGGGGAGGGGAAGGAAAAAAAAAAAAAAGGAGGTTAGAGTGGGAGAGAGCCAAAGCATAAGAGACTCTTAAAAACTGAGAACAAACGGGGTTGATGGGGAGTGGGAGGGAGGGGAGGGTGGGTGATGGGTATTGAGGAGGGCACCTTTTGGGATGAGCACTGGGTGTTGTATGGAAACCAATTTGACAATAAATTTCATATATTGAAAAAAAAATAAAAAAATAAAATAAAAAAAAAAAAAAGAAAGAAAACAGGCAGAGATTGGAGTGATGTGGCCATAAGCCAAGGAAGGCCAGGGGCCACAGAGGCAGGAAGAGGCAAGAAATGGACTTCTTAGAGCCTCCAGAGGGAGCACCGTCCTGCTGACGCTCTGATTTCAGCCTTCTGGACTAGATTTCTTTGGTATAAGTGAAACTAACACAGACATCTGGTGGACGGTCCAATTCTACAAATGAGGCAGGTGAGCACTTGAGGAGGGGGAAGGAAGGTTCTGTGCCTGGGATCTCCTGGCCAGGAAGGGCAGGTTAGCGGGGGCTCCAGCTGTGTGACAGGTGTTCTGATACCTGTGGCGTTCATCTGTGGTGTCACTCGGGGGATGGACTATGGAGTGGGCTCCACACCCAGCCCTCAGGGAAGGGGTATCAGGTGGGCGTGGGTGACCCTGGGGAGGGGGCGTTAAGGCGACTCTAAGTTCTGGGGCCGCGCTCTCATTGGCTCCACCCCAGGGCAGGAACACTGCTGTGAGTGGCCGGTCTTAGATCTGCCTCAGATCTTAGGTCTTTGATCCAGACCTGGGATGGACAGGGTGGCATCCCCTTACTGCATTTAATGAAAAGAACGTATTACAAAGCAACACAAATACATTATAATCTCTTAGTGATCATTTCTTATGCAGAAATGGGTATATTTTCTGATGTCGTATAAGAAATGTTCTCATAGGTCTGTCTAGTGCTATTTTTATAGGTCTTGCTCCTTTACACAATAGCTTTAATTCCGCGGAATAAAGTTTTTGGTTAAGGTTGGATTGTTTCCGTTGGGTCACTTGTAAGCTCTGATTTTTCATCTTTGGATAGGGATTCGAATTCATAGCACGATGGAAGGTACAGGCCAGAAAAAGGATTATTTCTTGATTGATTTCTTGGTTAACATTTATTGGCCACTCGATCCGTGTTATAAGGGTGGAATGAGAGATAGTGCTTTAGGGGAGGCGAGAAACTCACCTACGCGACCTGGCGATGGGAGCACCAGACTGTGAACGCAGCCATCTGACCGCAGAGTTTAGCCATGAACTCCCGCGCTTTTGGAAGCCGAGGCCAAGAATCATTTCCGGGAGCCCTGTCGTGCCCTCTGCAAATGGTACTCGTCCAGGGCCCTGGGCTGAGCCCTTGTTCGCTGCCAGGTTCAGGCAGGGTGCTTGGTACGTGGGTCCTCAAGGAGTGTCTGCTGTTTTCGGCTGAATTATCACTGGGAATTAATGAGGCCTGCGGGCATTCTTGCTGACTGTGATTTCTTAGCCAGGCATTTCTAAATACAAGCAGAAGTCAAGTTTGGCAGAAATGATTTGCAGACATCAGAGGCACGAAGCACTTTCTTTTTGCTCCTATAGGAGAATGGTTTATTTGTTCTAGGAACAAAATAATTAAAGGGTAATGCCCATCAAGTGGACATTATGATTTATTGCAGTTAGGTCAAAATCTCCACGAACATGAGTCTTCATTTTCAGGGCGGAAGACAGGAAAAAGAGAGATTATGTTCTGCTGTTGGGAGGTAGTATTTTGCAGCCTTAACACCACCACACCCCGGCTCTCCCCCAGGGCTTTTGCCTCACAGCTGGCTTCTAATCGAGGACAGTTGTCACTGTCTTACAAGGGCAGGGAAGAGAGGAGCAGGCGGGGCTGGCCTGGAGGCAGGAGCCTTCAGCTAGGGCAGCGGATTTTGGTTTTGCATTCTGCTCGGAGCCGTTGGCCGGGGCGTGGCTGCGTTTGCGTGAACTGCAAAGACCAAGCAGGGTCTCAGGACGCTGAGCGGTGGTGGAGGCCACAGGGCTGCGTGATGGAGGCTTGTAGCAGGGACATCACGGATCTGACGGCTGGGTAAGTCCTGGCTGTGTGGCTCTGCGCGAGTGTCTTCACTGTTCTGTGCTGCAGTTTCTACGTTGGACAATGAGACCAATCTATTCAAATGACAGGGCTGTTGAGAAGAGTAACCAGGATAAATGGACACAGTGCCTGGAACAGTGCCTGGCACGGGCAGTGATGTTCCCGAGGGGCCGGCTGCTGTCGTTAACGTGGTCTGGGAGCAGCCCTGTTCCCACTACTCAGCAAGGTGCTTATCTGTAAACCGTGGAAGGCGACTTGAGGGATGGAGAGGAAGATTAAGTGGGAAGCTTTGTAGAAAGCGCCCGGCTCACATGACTTCTTCACATACTATTGCTTCCTTCCTTCCATCAAAGCCTTCTAGAACTTAAGGAATTTTGCGTTTTTAGCAGGTTGTTCTTCTTTGGCTCCAAACTAGATCTGTTAGGCTGCCATCTGAGCCCACTGACTTTATCTACCAGGTCAGGTCACGGACATTCATCCACCTAGGGCCTGCTCCGTGACTGCCATGGTTTCGCTTGCTGTAGGATGGGGAGGTGAGATGTCCCTGTCCCCAAGATATGTCCCCTCATAGGGTTGCCAGATAAAATTCAGGATGCCCTGTTACATTTGAATTTCAGATACTCAACAAATACATTTTTTTTTAGTATGTCTCAAATACCATATGGGATATACCCATACTAAAAAAAAAAAAAGTATTTGTTGTTTATCTGACTTAAAATTTAACCAGATGAATTTTTATTTGCTAAATCTGACAACTCAATAACACCCCCCTTCTCCATGAAAATGCCAAACTTGGGGTCACTGCCTATAGGTTTGAGGAATCCTTCTGAGATTATTGGTACCCAGGATCTGACCCTGTTCAACTGTCCCTTCCTTGGTCATGGACTCTGGGCAAGTCCTCCCCTACCCCATTCTATGCCTTGGCATCCTCCTTTGTACCGGATTATCTCTCGGTGGTCCTTTCTGGTTCTCTTTCTTTGACGTCAGGGTTGGTGGAAGATATCGGGCCAAACTGGCATTTCAGTATTGTGTAGACAAAATAGCCCAGTGGCTTGATTGTATCTTTCCCTTTCAGACACTTGTTTTGGCTTCGTGGAGACACGATCTGAGTGCCTCTGACCTGCCCTGTCAGCCCCAATTCTCAGCACTTGTAAGGAAAGTCTCCTTGTAGCCTAGTCCGATCCCCAGGCTGGCTCTCGAAAGGGCATGTTAAAGTTCTTTTAATTTCCAATCCATTAAAAAAATAAATCTTTGGAGGGTTTGCTTCCTACATAGCAGCATGCTTTTTGGCCTGACAGCTGTCAAACTGAAAAACATTCCATGAATTCTCCCAAGTAATTTAAAAGTTGCTCGGACTGAAATACGGGGTGATGTCTACTCAGCTGAAAGGGTGCCATTGGTACCTGAGCAATCCAATTCACTACTTCCTCCCCGCCCCCCCCCCCCCCCCACCGGGAATTACTTTCCTAAGGAGAAAGAGAAGGAGTACATTTTCCTCATTATGAAATGGGTGTTCCTATCTAACTTGTGACTATTTCTAATTGATTCTACCGTTCACCGCCCCTCTGGGAAGAGCAGTCTCTTAAACCATCGCTTGTCTTTGGCCAGCATGACTTGGATGTGAACCAAAGTCCATTTTGGGGGCGCTGTGTTCCATGACATATATGTATACATCTAAAATCCTTTTGGGATCTAAGCATCACACTCACCTCCGAGTTTCCTTCTCTCTAGAGATTCAAACACGGCAGCCGCTGTTTGTTTTGAGCAAACACAGTGCCGTGAAGGCCTGTAATAGCTTGCTGGGGACTTGGAGCTAGAGATTTTCTTATTCGTCTTGTTAACACTTTAGAAGGTGTGTGCCGTCTCTGAATGCATGTTCCGAGTGCTCATTTGCTTTAATTTCTCAAGTTTCTCCCACGGCTCTAAGTTGCGGTTCTGCGAGTTTTGTTTCCTTTCTTCCTTCTCTCTTCTCCCTTTCTCCTTTTTTCTTCCTCTCGTCCCCTTCTTTCACGGATTTGAACTTGTTAGTCTCAATAAAAGGGCTTGATGTCTGCCATCAGGAAACCTTACTTCCATTCTTCCCCCCAGAAAAATGGAACAGGTTTCTTTTAACTAGTGCAAGGCTCTCCTCTCTAAAAGGTTTTTATTATTGAGTGCCCGGGGTCCTTAGTTTCAGACATTTATCTTCTAGCTAAGCAGGGACAAAAGAGGGAGGCAGCCTTCTGCACCTCCTGTGCCCCGAGTTTCTGAGTGATCACCCGGTGGTTAAATTGAAGTGGCCACAACATCTTCTTCATTCTGTCACTTTGGGCTTGCTCGTTAATTTATGAGCTTCAACTGTCAAAATAGTTTGTGCAACGGACCCTAAAACTGGTGATGAATCATTATCAGTCAGTTGGGTTTTACAGGCCTGCTTTTCCGCACAGCAGTCCTGCCTGCTGTATACAGCGTGCTAAAAGGAAACCTCATACATAGTGGACGGGACCCCAATGAATACATAATACAAAACAACGCGCCTCTTTGTGTAGGGCTCTAGGATGCTTAAAGTGTCAATAATGCTCCACCTCCGTGGTCGTCAGGATGACAGCCAGAAGCTCTTGGACCCTTTGGGAGGGATGTCCTCACGGTGGAGTGCCGCATTATTTCAAGGGTACTGTCTCCCATTGCTGTTACTAGGTTGTCCCAAAATGGTGTCCTTCCAAGCCCTTTGGACAAGGGTGGTGATGAGGTATGGAAGACGGGGGCCAAAATTCAGCTTCAATGAGTCAGAAAAAAAATTTTTTCCCCAATCTTTGTGATTATGGAATCTCAGTAGATACTCAGTAAGTTATAAAACCTTGTTTCTAGATTTGTAATGCCTTCAGATACTGGCCTACTTTTCTAAAGTAAATTTGTCAGGGGTGGGACATTGAAATGTGGAGAAAAATGTATGAATTTCTTGTGTTCCTTCTGAATTCTATGCTCTACCTAGGGCTTACTTATCGTGCAGATTTTTTCACCTTTTTAAAAATCACAGCTACAGGGGCACCTGGGTGGCTCAGTCGGTTGGGCGGCCGACTTCGGCTCAGGTCGTGATCTCGCGGTCCGTGAGTTCGAGCCCCGCGTCGGGCTCTGTGCTGACAGCTCAGAGCCTGGAGCCTGTTTCAGATTCTGTGTCTCCCTCTCTCTCTGACCCTCCCCCGTTCATGCTCTGTCTCTGTCTCAAAAATAAATAAACGTAAAAAAAAACATTAAAAAAAATTATAAAAAAAAAAATCACAGCTACAAGGTAGTTATTGAAAAACGAAATATATGGAGAAGGGAGAAGAGAAAAACCCTTCCCTTCAATCCAGGGCCAGCCTCTGCTAGCGCGTGGAATACTTTCTGCCTCCTGTGCATGTGATGTTACATATTTGAGACAATCTGTCTGTACCGTTTTGTTTCTTGCTTTTAAAATACTTCTCCAAGCATTTTAGTTGTTCTATGTTTGATCCCACTATTGGTATGTACCCTTGTTTATTCAGTCACCTCTTTCGTGACGAGCGTTTTTATAGTTTACTGCTTTTTGTTGTTATCAACAATAGGGGCCAGGCTAGGAGGCTTTCTGAAACAGTTCTACTTAAAATCATTGTACTTACAATGATCTCCTAAACTGGACACTTCCCTCCAGATATCTTCTCTCATTCCAAGAGCACAATGAAGCCTCAGTGCCCTCTGGGTATGAACCCTCCCTAGGGTGCCCTTCCCTAACCTTCTCCATGCAGATGATGAACTCCTATTCATCCTTCAAGACCCAGCTAATGCACCCCCCCTCCTCTGTGAATTCTGGATTCTCCCTCTCCGTGGAGTTGGCCACATCCTTCTTTGTGTTGACCACCATGTTAGCTGAATGGTAGGTATTTAGCTGTCTCTCTGATCTCCCTCTGTCTGTATGCTTAGTGCACAGCTAAGTCATCTGTCCTGGTGACGCTGGCCTCCCTTGGCTGCCCAGGGCCACCTGGCTTGCGTGGACTCTCCAGTTTTCTGAACTGTGTGTGCCTGGCATGCTCACAGATAAGCCAGTCATTTAGAAGTATAGCTCAGGGGTTTGGATGACGGGAATGAAACACTAAACTAAAAAAACAAAAAACACACGTTAAAAAACAAGACAGAGCAAACAACGACAACAACAACAACAAACCTTTTTCAAGCTCTCAAGACTCTTCCTTGATTTCCACCTCGGGCGTGAAGACATTTCCCCGAAATGTCCCTGTTGTTGATAGCTGCTGTCAGAGTTCATGATGGCATTTGTACTGAGAACTCCTAATTTGATATTTCTCTAGTGAATTTAATGAGTACGAAAAAGTGTCATTTAGACCTAGTTTTCTCTTTGTGCTTTGAAAAATGAAATGCACGTAGTTATCTGTAAATGAGATAATTACCTCCCTACTTTGCTAAAGGCACCTACTAGTGATTTTTTAGCTTGTTTCACTTAATGGAAGCTTTACAAAATGGGGAGCCCAGAGCTGCTAATAGACTTGTTGTAATAGGCTCTGAGAAAGGCAAATAAAAACCAGTTGTTCCAAACCAGTCACAGAAATAGCCTGATGACATGGCTGGGAGCTCAGACATAAATTCGAATCTTGGTTGCATTTAGAGCAAATGTAATAATAGCTGCAACCAATATTTTTAATATTACTGATCTTTCAGCAATAATTACCTAGAACTTGTAATGTCTGCAATTAGAACGCTAGCAATTCAGTGGTACAGACCAGTGGTAAACTGCACGAAATTGGATACTTGCCGTAATTGGTAATTAATCACTTTTCATTACCAGGAAGGGATGTTGTAGTTACTCTGAATAGATACATCATGCTAATTACAGGCAAACACAAATCTACATATTTGAATTTGGGGCTTTTAGGAAAATAAGCAACTCATGCCGGGATTCTAGAGCCGAGAGGAGATGAGTCCGCCCAATTACCATGATGAAGAAGGGGCCGTGTCTATTTTGACAAGAAGCCGTCAACCCCAAAGAGGTCCCCCTTGGCTAAGGGTCCTGGTCACATTTCCATTCGTTTCTGTGGGTAATTTACATTCCCGGCCTTTATGCAGATTTAGGAATGGTTCCAAATATTTACATGTGCGTGTCCGCCTTGGCGAGTTGGCATGATCACAGCGCTTCTGATACTGCCTCTGTCTGTGGAACTGGTGCAGCCACAGCTCCCGCTTGCTCCTTTCTCTCCAGCCCGGGTCCCTCCCAAGGTGTGCACCAGGATCACGTCCATGCTGTCGTCTTCACCCCTACCACGGGTGCCTGTTCTGTGAATGCGACCATCATTTTGCCAGACCTGAGGCTTCAGCAATTTTTATTTGACCTTCCCACCCCTTGCCCCAAACCTCCCTCATGCGCTCCGGGGCCTGTCACTTCTCCCTTCACAGGTTTTGCTGCCTTTGTGGCCCCCCCCCCTTCCTTCTCACTGCAGCTGCTCATTACTGGGGCTCCATGTTCTCTGTCAAGGCTGCATCCCAGGAAAATGCAGCCTTTGGGAAGAGGGCTTATAATAGGACAATATGTCTATGAGAATTCATGTAAAAAAAAAAATCATTCCCTGATCTCTGTTAATACTACCCCTGCCTGCCAATAACATAGAACAGGTCTTAAATCAATAGCAAAGGGGGAGCCATGGGGACAAACCAAACTGCTTCACCAAGGAAGCCCAGGTCCAGGCAGACGGCAAGAACTAAGTTCATCGAGGGCCCCAAAGCTCCGGGTCCTTAGTGTTCTTCTTTACTTTTAATGTTTTTAATGTTTATTTATCTTGAGAGAGAGAGTGTGTGTGTGTGAGCAGGGGAAGGGCAGAGAGAGAGGGAGAGAGGAAAATCCTAAGCAGGCTCCGTGCAGCCAGTGCAGAGCGCAAAGCAGGGCTCGAACTCACGAACCGTGAGATCCTGACCTGAGCCAAAACTAAGAGTCGGACGCTTCACCGACTGAGTCACCCCGGCACCTCTTCGTGTGTTTTTCTTTAGACCGCAAAGAAGGAATGAAGTATCGGCTGCTTGCTTTTGTGACTCTTGTCATCCTCGGTATGTCTACTCTCCCCTGGCCAAAGTTGCCTACGACCTACCAACAAGATCATCTCAACGTTGGGTCACGATGGAGAAATGGGTCCAACGTAAATACGCTACTTACAGGCAAAATGGGGTGTATGGAAGCCAACAGAAACCACTGGCCCTCCACTCTCACATGGGCCTCGAAGGCTCTTTGCAGCCTCTTACCTATCCTCTCGGCGTAAGAAGATGCCAGAGGTGTCTCTGAGGCAGGACAGCACCAATTCTGTCCTACTTGCCGACCTCCACACACCTGGCCCTGTAGCACTGGCCTCGGGTTGGGTTCAGAGGATTCGTCGCCTTTCCCCTGGCAGAAGAAAAACCATTCCTCATGGGCATGTGAACAGAAAGAGGGGTGGCCTGATTTTGAGGTTGCAGGTGATGGACTTAGCCTGCCCTGTAACTTAAGCGATGGGCACCTCACCTTTCTGTCTTGGTGGCCAGTTACCTTCAGTGACAGGTCCATCAAAGGCACACTAGAGCCAAATTAAAACACAGAAATTTATACAATTATACATGAAATGTATAGTCATCCTGATAAGGCATCAGGTTCTTATTCTGTTTCCTCCTCAACGTGACCCATCATGCAGAGCGTCTTTAGCCAGATTTCATTCTGTTCCCTATTCCTTCCTCGCCAGGGCCCCCGAATGGGTTCCTCGCCCAGCAGCACCATTACAGCCGCAGTCTCTTTCCTCTGCCTTTGTCACGGAGCTGAGTAATGATGTGACAACATGTGATTTGGCGATTGATGTCAAATGTTAGCAGCAACATTCATTTTCCCCTGAAATGGACAAAGAAGAGTATTAGTCATTTAGAAATTTCGTCTAGAAGCTACACCTCACGAGTGATATTCCAAAATTGAATTGGTCTGAAATTTAAAGTGGCTTTTAAGTTCCTCTCCTTTGATTGCTCCTCAGGTCATGTAGAGTTGTAAAAGGCCGAGGGAGCAAGTTAGCGATGGGAACTGCAAATGTCATTTGTTAGCTCCCTGACTCCTCTGCGGAAACCCATTCCTCCAGTGACAGGATGCTCCAGAGACCCAGTGTCACATGGAGAAAAATCTGTGGGCTTTGGAGAGACAGGCAGATCTGAGCCCCAGGCTTGGCTCTATCACTTAGCGCTCACTCCGTGAGCCTCAGTTTCCCCATCTGTAAAATGGGGTTCATAATACTGATTATTATCAGCCTCATTTTGCAGAAATCAGCAAATCAGTTTTAGGAAGGCCAACAAGGGGTCCAAGTTACAGAGAGAATGCAGGGAAAAGCGCAGCCCTCCCTGGGGGCCTTTGATTCCCCAGCTCCTGCTCTGAGCCCGGGAGACCTTGTCCGGCCCTCCAGCCTCCCCAGGAGGGCCTTGGGGCTTTTCACATACACTCCATGCGGTTAGCTACCGTCCCTTCAGCAATATCCAACCGAAGGGCGGCTGTGCGGGACTTGGGCTCAGAGACGGGGCTCCCGCATTGTCCCCAAAGGTCTTTCCAATAGAAGCCAAAACGGCCCTGGAGGATGAGAGCTTAAAATTCCCTCTCTCTGCAATCAGCCTTTTTCAAGAAAAAGAAATATGTAGCAGGCTGCGCTAGTTATTTAACATCTGGGAAGGCTCGTGCTCACTCTGAGTGCTCTGTGCACTCTGAAGGTACTGATATCATCGTTAGAAATGGCTTTCACCTACAGCTCTGATTCATGGCCTGGTTATGATTGTGATTCATAGCCTGCTAAGAAGCGGGCACCAGGCAGGTGTGCTACCTAGAAGCTGCGCCTACAAACAAGACCACCGGTGAGCCGCTGCGCAGCCAGATATGCTAATGAGATCAATGCAACCTTCTGTTAAAGGGTCCACACCTCATTTGCAAGTGAATGTTAATAAGGAGGAAGAGCTTGGCTCAGGCTGGACCAGAATCAATGGCGTGACCAGTTCTTCCTCAGCTAAGTAACATAATTTGTTCAATTTGTTTTATGTCAGTAAGTGAAGAACCCTCTACTCACGTTGATTCATGGAAGGAGGTTAGACAATGGTACAGTAGAAAGGAAATTAACATTTAACCTGCCTGCCTGGGTTTTCTAACGGATGTCTCAATATGACTGTGGTGGTGTGCGTAAATTCTCCTGATAAACCAGAACGAAACAGCAGCTATTTCAATCCCAGAGAAGACCCGGATGGCAGACACTGCGATGCAAAGCGAGGCCGGTGGATGTTGCGTCAGGAATCGAAAGACCCGAATACTCAGTTCATCACTTACGCGCCAC
Organism: Puma concolor; assembly: GCF_028749965.1. Classification (NCBI taxonomy): domain Eukaryota; kingdom Metazoa; phylum Chordata; class Mammalia; order Carnivora; family Felidae; genus Puma; species Puma concolor. Next base: position 80,151,460 of record NC_141677.1, read on the forward strand.
ATGAGTTGAGTCGTCAACCCCCCCCAGGCCTCAGTTCTTACATCTGTAAAATGGTGTTAGTCATGCCAAGTGCAAGAGGATGTTGTGAGCTCATAAGCTGTAACACAGCATCCTGTCAATGAGCTGATCTAACAGTCGTTGGTCCACGGTGTGCCAGGTGCCGACGATAGTTGCCAGAGACACAGTGATGAATGGAATCGTCATTGCCCCTGACCTAAGGAGATTACAGCCTGATGAGGATCCTTTAAAATTTTTCATTTTCAGAGAAGTAGGCAGAATATAATAGCGAACTACTCATCACTCAGAGTCAAGTATTAACCAGATTTTGTCACGTTTGCTTTGCCTTTCCCCCACATTTTTTGCTGGCTTATTTTAAAACAAGTCACAGACATTATGTTTGTTTTGGGTTGCTGTATTCCTAATTACCATGGATTTAGCTGCTTAAGCACCCCGGTGCATTTGTTATCTCACGGTTTCTGTGGTTCAGGACCTTGGGCACAGTTTAGCTGGTTCTTCTGCTCAAGTTTCACAGAGCTGCAATCCTGATGTTGAGCAGGGCGGCGGGGGTGGGGGGGTGGGGGTGGGGGAGAGGGGCTCATCTGAGGCTCAGAGGCCGCAGCCAAGCTCGTGTGGTTGTTGGCAGAATTCACTTCCTTGTGGTTGTAGGACTGAGGCCCTCAGCTCCTACAGGCCATCCTCTGCCTAGGCAGCGATTTGCTTCTCCTTTGAGGCCAACAGGGAAATATATCTGACACTTTACCCTCTTCTAAAGGCTCATCTGATTAGGTCAGGCCCACCAAGGATGATTCCCTTTTGATTAACTTGAAGTCATCTGCTCAGTAACCTGACATGGGCAATGATATCCCATCATATTCACAGGTCTTACCCTCAGTCAGAGGGAGAGGATTATTCAGAGTGGGTACACCAGGGGGTATGGATCTTGGGGCCATCTTAGAATTTTGCCTACCATGGCCATTTTATTCCTTCCATCTTAAATATGCACTTCAACAAATTATGGGCATTGTTCATGTATCACTAATGTTTCATGTTAATATCTTATGGAGATTGTTATGTTAGCTTAGGACAGCTTAGGATGGGTCACAACAAGTGACCTCCAAATCTCAGTGGCTTTTACCCACAAAGGTTTCTTTTTCGGTTCATGTTCCACACCCCACATCGATTGACTTTGGCTCTGTGCCCTCAGACCCAGTTTGAAGAAATAGCCCATTTCTTGGGAAAGAGGTGGAGGAACATGCAAAGGCTCTTCAAGCTTCAGCTGGGGAGTTACCAGGTTGCTTCCTCTTATTTCTTGTTTGTTCATCCTGCTCTCAATGGTCTGGGAAGCACAGTCTTTCCACAGGGAGGGTCCTGACAGGAAAGGGTCAGCCTTTAAGGGTGACCCAGGATAGCTAAAGGGTCACACACACACACACACACACACACACACACACACACTTTAATTTATTTATTTAAATTCAAGTTAGTTAACATATGGTGTAGTTAGTAATGTAGGTAGTAACTATGGTGTAGTAGTTGTAGTTTTAGGAGTAGAACCCAGGGATTCATCACTTGCATATGACACCCAGCTCCCATCCCAGCAAGTGCCCTCCTTAATGCCCTTTAGCCCATCTCCCCACCTACCTCCCCTCCAGCAACCCTCAGTTTGCTCTCTGCATTTAAGAGTCTCTTACGGTTTGTCTCCCTCTCTGTTTTTATCTTATTTTCCCCTCCCTTACCCTGTGTTCATCTGTAGTGTTTCTTAAATTACACCTATGAGTGAAACCATGTGATATTTGTCTTTCTCTGACTGATTCATTTCATTTAGCATAATACATTCTAGTTCCACACACGTTGTTGCAAATGGCAAGACTTCACTCTTTTTGATTGCGCTAGTAGGTATTTATCCAAAGGTTACAAAAATGTGGATTCAAAGGGGCACACGCACCCCAATGTTTATAACTGCTACCAACCATAGCCAAATTATGGAAAAAGCCCAAATTTTCATCAACTGAGAAATGGATAGAGAAGATGTACACATGTATGTACACGTATATGTGCACATATACATACATACTACTTGGCTTGGTGTACATTTTCAAGCAAATAATAGAATCACTATTATTCTAGAATACTCTCTTCCACATACCATTTTTCCACAAACCATTGACTTGTTAGAGAAGTTGATCAGTTGTTCTATAGAATGTTCTACATTCTGATTTTGCCCGCTTCCTTGTGATGTCATTTCACTTGTGCCTTTATGCCCTGTATTTCCTATAAGCTAGAATTAGCTCTAATTAACTTATTTTGGCCAAGAATACTTCATATGTGGTGTTTGGTTCTGCATATTATATTAAAAAGCATGTGATGTTTGGTGAGAAAATCTTTTAAAAACTTCATATTTTAAAGTGAGATTCTTACTCTTATGTCCTTATATCCATTTATCAGACATTTATTATTGATTAGGTCCTGTACCAAGCCTGGGGATATGACAAGATAAATAAGACAAAGTCTCTGTCTCAAGGATCTCATGGTTCAGCTGGAAGGGACAGATTTCAAGTGCAATGAGAACAATTATGCAAGAAAAAGAAACAAAGGGTATCCAAATAGGAAGAGAAGGAGTAAAAACATCTCTATTTGAAGATGACATAATCTCGCATATAGAGAATGATAAGGAATCCACAAAATTGTCTTTATGTCCACCAGCAATGAGCAATCCAAAAGTGAAATTAAGAAAATAAGTCCACCTACTTATAGCGTCAAAAATTATAAAATTCTTAGGAATAAATTCAACAAAAGAATTGTAAGTTGTGTATACTAAACACTACAAATATCATTGGAAGACATTAAGGACTTAAGTCAATGGAAGGACACCTGTGTTCGTGGGTCACAAGACTTAATGTTGTTAAGATGACAATACCCTCCAAATCGATCTGTAGATTAAACATAATCGAAATAAAAATCCCAGCTGGCTTCTTTTGCAGAAAAACAGGTATTGCCCCAAAAGAAGATACACAAATGGCCAACAAACACATGGAAAGACGCTCGACCTCACTAATCATTAGAGAAATTCAAACCCGAACCACAATGAGATACCACCTCGCGCCTGCTAGGATGGCCGCTCTAAAAAAAAAAAAAAAAAAAAAAACAAACAAAAAAAAAAACAGCAGAAAATAAGAAGTGCTGACAAGGGTTTGGACCAATTGGAACTCGTGTACACCGTTGACGAGAGTATAAAATGATGCAGCCTCTCTGGAAAACAATTTGACGGTTTCTCAGATGTTGACCATAGAGATCCAGCAACTCCCCCTTGGGTGCGTACCCAAGAGAATTGAAAGCGTACATCCGCGTAAATGTGTGTTCGTGAATGGTCATAGCAACATTATGCATAATGGCCAAATAGTGGAAACCACTCACATATCCACCAACTGACGGAGGGACAAACAAAATAATGGTATATCCGTACAACGGACTGTTATTTGGTAATAAAAAGCAACGAACGTGCTGATACCTGCTACCACTTGGATCAACCTTGCAAACATTACGCTAAATCAAAGAAGTTAGTTACCAAAGGCCACATATTGTATGATTCCATTGATATGAACTGTCTGGAATAGGCAAGTCCGTAGAGGTAGAAAGGAGATCAGTGGTTGCCAGGTGCTGGTGGAAGAGGACGAGGTGGGGAGTGACCCCTAACGGGCCTGGGGTTTCTTTTCAGGGTGAGGAGAATCTTCGGGAATTGGTAATGGTTGTCATACAACTTTGCGAAAATAGGTGGCTGCCAGGTTCCTTCCTCCCAGCTGCTCAATGGCAATTCAACCCACGTGGGACAGAGAGCAACTCTGCTTGGGGGTCTGGGAAGGTGTCAAATGGAGGCAACCCTGGAGGAGACCCACAAAAGATGAGGAAGGCGTTCCAGGAGGCAGGCAGCAGATTGGGGCTGCAAGAGCCCCGATCCATAAATGTTTTCACTTAGCACTTGGACTCTGCAGAGTTGCTCCCTCAGGAGCTGCCGGGGACAGGGGTCGCGTGATCAGCCCTAAGGCCCCCGTTCCCTCTTTTTAAAAAGAGGATTTTTTGAAATGTTTATTTATTTTAGAGAGAGAGGCAGAGTGCAAGCAGGGGGAGGAGCAGAGAGAGAGGGAGACACAGAATCTGAAGCAGGCTCCGGGCCCTGAGTTGTCAGCACAGAGCCCGACGCGGGGCTCGAACTCACGGACTGTGAGATTGTGACCTGAGCCGAAGTTGGACACTTAACTGACTGAGCCGCTCAGGCGTCCCGTTCCCTCTTGAACCAAAGCAGTTCTGCAGTTGACTGTGAAACGGGCAGGACCTCTAGGCAAGACTCTGTTCGCACAAAAAACCCTGTGACGGAAAACTGCCTGGGGTGAGCAGTCCTTGGTGTCGTTACTTGCCTCGTCGGAATATTAATGAATCTACATTTAATGATGAGGAAGATGATGACATAGGCAATGACCATCACCCACAATTACAGCCACCATTTATGGGGCAATGAATCTACGTCGGGCCCCATTCCAGGCACCTCCTCTTCACCATCTCCTTTACAAGGGCCCTAATGTGGTGAGTGGTTTTAGCCTCGTTTCTACAGATGGGGAGGCAGGCTCGCCTAGCTGTCTTGACCCAGTTTGCACAGTCAGGAGTGTTGATCTGGGAGGTGAACTCCGATCTCGTTGTCTTCCTTTCTCGCTCTTGGAGAGCGCTTCGCAGGTCGCAAAGCCCTTCATAAGCTGTACGTCTGCCGGTGGCCGCAGCGGCCCAGTCAAAGAGAGCCACACTGTTAGGGTTTGGCCAGTGCTCGGCGTGGCCACCCCTCCGCGGCCGTCCTTCTCAGTATCCATGAGATGCTCAAATTATGATGTTTTATTCTAATGACAAAGAGTATAACAAGCACAGGAAATGGCCTGGCATTAATCTCCACTCCATCTTGTGGCAGTGACTGCAATGAAAATGAGAAATAGTTTAAGCTTAACCCATTCTCATTACAATCATAATTACATTTTGTGGTCATTCTTAGTTTCTAGCAGAGCCCAAGTGCGCTTCATGTCAATTTGAAAGATACAGACAGCCCTTAATTTTTCTCCAGCACTCATCTGCCCAGCCATCTGCTGAGGACTGATCTTGGGGAAGCTGAAAGTTAGGCTTAAGGAACTTACTGCTTTATGTTTTAAATGGTTTGGCACGGACCTGCTAAACATCTGGATAAATGCAATTTACATGCATGTGCCTCAAAAACATTAAATTGGGCAACCGATTTATCTTTCTAATAATATGTTTAATAGGATATTCAAACCTGGGCTCTGATGATACAGCTGATGACACTGGCAACTAACCCAGGAGCACGCGGGGTGGCGGTAGGGGAGGAGCTGGGGGCCAAAGGAAGATGCCCCCAACTCTTAGGCCATTGCTGAAGTGTTGAGTGGGTCTGGCCCTACATGCCTTTTGCACCAGTGGTATTTTCTGGAATAACTACACAGTACGCAGCTTTGCAGTGTTCCTTTGTGACTGTTATAGAACAGATCCATTTACAAGTAAGCATCTTGCCCAATGGTTCATTCATTCTTTTTGCACATATTAATCGAGCGCCTGTGATGTGCTAGGTGTTGGCCAGGAGCTGGGGACGCAAAGACAAATGAAACCGAGACCCTGCTTTCGGGGCGGCTACTTTGTGGTGGTCAATCAGAGAGTACAACACGGCACAGAAAGCTATGTATGGGGTGCAGAGGAGAGCCCGGCCCCTATCCAGCTCCCGGCGTAGAGGGTGGATAGGGAGGGCCGGGCGACAGCCCTGCTTGGCCTCAAATGGTTATAGGACAGTGGATAAATCACCTGGCCTCTCTGGACCTCAGCTTTTTTCATCTTTGTAGATGTCTACTTGGGGCTGTTCAGAACGAAAGTAGATGATATGGTTGAAGTACTTAGTAGAAGCTAAGTGAGTAGAGGCTAAGTAATAGAGACTACTAAGCACTCGCTAAGTAGTCGGCAGGGCTTTGCTAGGGACAGCCACAGGAAGAACATTCCAGGGTGAGGGCTCAGCCTGTGCTAAGACCCGGCACTTTGAGAGGACACTCGAGCATGGCTGGGCCCTGGAGATGGGAGCGGCAATGGAGGCCACATTCTGGAGTGTCCTGTGTGCCAGGCTAAGGAAGTTAGATTTTCGTCCCAAAGCCGTGTAGCAGGGGGCTGGGAGAGATGATCAGATTTGCATTTTAGAAACATTATTCTGGCTGCAGAATGGAGAATGAATCCCCCAAACTAGGGGCAAGACTAGAGGCTGGGAGGTTGTGGCAACAATTCCAAAGAAAATCTGGGTGGTGATATGTTTCAGTGGATTTCGTTTCATCATGCGGGATATTTACACGGTTTTGCTTAAGTGAGCTTTAGGAGAATTTGGATTCTTGACCGGATGATTTCAGAATGTCTCTTATTGGAGCCTTCTGCCCAGTCTAGTGGACAGAGCCGGGTTGCATTTTTAATGCAAGTGTCCACTTGAGGCAGGGAGTGGAGTGTGGTACCATTGAGCTTGGGCTTTGGGGGCTAAGACCTGGGGCATGGAAGTCCCTCCTTCTTCCTCTGCAGAACACTCACCCTGCCCAGTAACCAGGATCTGTAGGTGAGTGCAGTGAAGTGCTGGGTTGGGGGTGAGGCTTCTGGACCTGTTCCTACTAGCTGTGTGATCCGAACAGTGGCTTGATTTCTCTGGGCCACTGTTTCTCATCTCTCTAAGACAACAGAAACAGAAGAGCCTGTGGGAAGTGCTTCTGGAGGGGTGGGTTTCGCAGTCCCATCTCCTGGTATCTCTTTCTGACTCTTGGACTGGTTTTCCCCAATGGCTCAGTGTCCACATGTGTTCCCATATTAACCTGCTACAGGCAGTCTTCCACTGTATTTTTGATTGGTTTTGAAATGTAATGTCAGGCCTCATCACGCTGCTTAAAGATAAATTCACAGATATGGACACGGCCGTTGGCAAAGGAAATCGGGACAGTAGCTGAGCACTGAAAGGGAAAACACGGTGATAAAACTGGAAAAGTAAATTAGACTTTTACAGGCAGGAAATGAGACCAGCCCTAATTGACCCAGCCATCTTTGCGCGAACCCTCGGTCGCACACGGAGGCCTGCCCTTTCTGGTACAGCTGTCTCTTCCCCCGGTCCTGAGTCATCCTCAGCTGGCTCTGAGTTGCAGCCTTGGGTTTGGCAGCTCATAATAGGCGGTGGAATTAGATCTGACCTTTACAATTGTGGCTTTTTTTTTAATTATTAAATTTAAAAATGGTTAAATCTCAAATGAGCTGAAATCTTTTGTATGAAGAACCCGTCTATCATTGCTTTCGTCCATAAAATATATTTAAACTCAACCATGTAATTAACGCCAGTGAATCCGCCAGGCCAGTTGGGTTTATTATGTGAGCAGAGAGCTCAGCCGTTCTCATTTGCAAAGGACAGCACCCGTTCCCTCACGGGCATTTTCTTGAGTTGCTTGGCAAAAGCTATAGGCAGGAAGTTGAATCTTATGTGGACTAGCTCCCACTTTGCCTCCTCCTGTTCCCTCCACAATCCAGGTTGAGCAGAAAATGCTTCACAATTAAAGAGAAATGTCCAGCAAAGGATAGTTAGCCAGGCTGATAGCACGTTCCGGGGAGAATATGTGTCAGGGGCAGGGATTCGTAGGCCCCAAGTCCCATCATAAAACCCTTAAGCTAAGGCCCAGCCTCAGACACCCAGCTGCAGTTTCCAAGCAGGGCAGAGAAGAGGTCTGTGGAAGTCCAATGGCATCTGCAAAGGAGATTCTAAACATGGTTCCAGGAATCCAGGCTTCCTCAATGATACCGAAAGAGCATTGGCTTGAGAATCCAAAAGACTTGAATTAAGATTTGTAACTTTGCTGCATTTCGTGTGTGCATTTGGCAAGTCATTTAACCGTTTTGAGCTTTAATTTTTTAATTGATAAAATAAAGGTAAATAAATAAGTCTCTACTTTGCAGGGTTATTGTGACTTAAATTCTTAGCACAACAGTTGGCATGTGGAAATCAGCTATTGTTCTTCTTTTATTTTTCTTCTTCCTCCTCCTCCTCCTCCTCCTCCTTCTTTTGCTCCTGGAAAATGGGTCTGCCAAACTGAAAATTGCCAAATAAAAGTTATACGTGCATGAGGTCATGAGGTGGGGAGGATGCCTTCCCTTTCCAACAACAGGAGTTATTAGAAAGCTGCAGTCATTGTGATAGTGCAGTCCTGGTCCAACAAAAGACAACACTCCAAGGAAACTGAAAAAGAGCCTAGAAGCAGAGCATGCATAAATAGCACTATGGACCATTGGTGGATATCATGGACTATTCAGTAAAAAGTGCTGGGAATGCCAGTTAACAGGGTAGGAGAAATTGAATGGGATCCCTACCTCACACCGTATGCAAAAATTGATCCCAGGTAGATTAAATATGAAAGGCAGGGGCACCTGGGTGGCTCAGTTGGTTGAGCATCCAATTCTTGAGGTTGGCTCAGGTCGTGATCTCACGGTCATGGGATTGAGCCCTGTGTCAGGCTCTGTGCTGAACGTGAAGCCTGCTTGGGGTTCTCTCTCTCTCTCCCTCTCTCTCTCCATCTGTCCCCTGCTCACTCTCTCTCTCTCTGTCTCTCTCTCTCTCTCTCAAAATAAATAAATAAACATTAAAAAATATGAAAGGCAAAACTTGAATATTTAGAAGAGAAAATAGAAGGGACCACTTTATAACTTCATGGTAGGACAGGATCTCTTAAGCAAAGCACAACGTATGGGTAAGTTAGACCACATTAAACTTCAGAACTTCTTTCAACAAAAACTTAGGTAACATATAAGAAAAGATTGGCATTTGGAATATAGACAAATGGAAAATAATCTATAAGAAAAAAAACAACAACCCCAAAGAAACATGGGCAAAAGACATGAGTGGACCTTTTATGGAAGAGTAAATAGGATTGGCCAGTTGACATGAAAAGATGCTCAATCTCCGTTGTAATTAGGAAAATGCAAATGAAAGCTATAAGGGAATTATGTGAGCTGCTGGATGTGTTAACTAACCTTATTGTGCTAATCATTTCACGATGTTTATCGTACCCCTTAAACTTACACAATCTCAAAAATTTGGGGGGAAAAAAGCGTTACCAAACCACCAGTGACCTTCTACAACTAATCCCACTCGTTTCACACGACCAGTCCCTGAAGTTTCCTTTCTTTTCTGATTTTTTTCCCTAAGTATTACTCATCGGCTTTAAATAACAAAGATACAACTGTATTTAGGCACCAACACACAATATACCAAAACCCACAAGACCCACAAAGGTCTAGCATTTTATACTTGCCAGGTTGATCAAAGTTAAGCCTGACAGAGCCACTCACGGGTGAGGATGTGGAGACTGGAGACTCATATAGATCTCGCTGGTGAGAGAGTAAGTTGGAAAACCACTTGGAAAATATGTTGGCAAGGTCTTGTAAAGCTATACACGTGCATCCCCTAAATCCCACTCCTTGGTGGATACCTCAGAGAAACCCTTGTTCGTTCGTACAGGGGGACGTGCCGTGAGGACTTTCACAGCAGCACCATGGGTAAAAGCAAAACCCTGGGAACCACCCTCATGTCCATTGATAAGAGAATGGTGAAAGACCCTAGGGTGTGTCACACATAAGTGAAAATGGATGGGGCATAGCTACGCACAGACACCTGTGTGAATATTAGGAACATAACACTGAGTTTCAAAAGCAACCTGTGGAAGGCCACATAGAGTAAAATGCCATTTTTTATGAAACTAAAAAGCCAATCAACACTAAAGACGATTTATTGTCTAGAGGGTCAAATGGTGAACGCACAATTCAGAGCTCTCTCTTTTAAAAGTTTCGTTAATTGATTTTGGGGGAGAGAGAGAGGGAGAGAGCAGAAAACTGTGCATGTGCATGCGTGTGTGCGCACGTGTGCAAGCAGGAGGGCAGTAGAGAGAGGGAGAGTATCCCAAGTAGGCTCTCAGTGTTGTCCGTGTGGAGCCCGATGTGGGGCTTGGTCTCATGAACTGTGAGATCGTGACCTGAGCTGAAACCAAGAGTCAACCATTTCACTGAGGCCCCCAGGCCCCCCAGTTCCGATCTCTTTGGAAGAGGCAAGGGGGTGAGTTAGGATCGAGCAAATAGGCGACATTACTATCGTAGGTAATGTTCTGTTTTTCCAGGCCAGTGCTGGATTCATGACATGCGTGTTATATATTTTTTTTTTTTTTTTTCAACGTTTATTTATTTTTGGGACAGAGAGAGACAGAGCATGAACGAGGGAGGGGCAGAGAGAGAGGGAGACACAGAATCGGAAACAGGCTCCGGGCTCCGAGCCATCAGCCCAGAGCCCGACGCGGGGCTCGAACTCACGGACCGCGAGATCGTGACCTGGCTGAAGTCGGACGCTTAACCGACTGCGCCACCCAGGCGCCCCATGACATGCGTGTTATAATTACGCTCCATACTTACCTACGTGTTTTGTGTGTTCTTCCGTGTGTCTAATAGGGGGTAGAGATACAAATGGAGTATCTGTACTGGGGGAGGGGGTGGCTAGGACTTGACTGGCTGCAGCCACAGTCCCAGGTTGGTTCCCTGGAAGCTGAGGAGTGAAGGGGTGCCTGTGCGGTGTCACCAAGGAGGCCCTACTGGTGCGGGTGGATGAAAGTAGGGAAGCTCTCGTGGGAGCCAAGCTCGAAAGGAACTGCAGCTTCCTTCCAAGGTCTAACAGCTTTGGTGATGTCCTGGGAAAGGGGGGGCGGGGGAACTAAATGTGGAAGCAGGTGCGCCTCCAGCATGTTGACGTATGAAAAGAACAGAGCCTGGAGTTTCTGGTGAGGGGACCTGTTGTGCCAACCAGGGTCTCTTGGGATCTCTCTGCCCACTTAGTGTGTGGTATTAGTGTGGTACAGCGTTTCCTGTTATTGAACTTCTCGGCACAAAAAATAAAGCTGCTGTGATAGGAGAGTGTCTGTGAGTTGACCTGTCTATAGGGATGTGGAGCCGTAGGAAGGGACGACAGGAACATTCTATGTTCTATAGGTCCGGGGACCCAGTGGTTTTGAGGACGAAGACAGTGGGAGGGGGCTAGTTAGCCTTTTGAAATATCCACAGTTCTAGAGACTTTTCAATGAACTCAAATAAAACAATGAAAAGGTAGAGCATTCTTTCAATTTTAGGGCAGTTTTAGAGTGAAGGCTGTTCGCCCTGTGAAATGAGGATCAGGCCCCCGTCGGGGGTGATGATATGACTGTTTCCGGGGCTCCCAGCCCTCTGTGATCTTTCCTTCTGGGTGTGTTAAAAATCCCCTGCTCTTCGGTATAATGGACGTGAAGAAGTGTGACTACTCCATTGTTTCAACTGAACAGGGGTTCACACTCCTGAACGATGCCCTGACCGGCTGATACCAAGGCCTCTTACGGACCCGGTTGTGACATGGCAATGACCGGGAGAACACTTGGAATTTGGGGTGCTCAGTGTGGGTTCTGTTCCTGGTCATTTAGCAAAGTCCCAGTGTGATCTATTGTCTTTTGGGACAAAAGAGGTAGAGGGCCCACATGACCAGCAGAAGGCTAGTCTTCTGGGAGCCTTGGTTTTCTGCTCACGCCAACACTGCTGAAGCCGTGTGACTTTCTGAAATGCCATCCTAATGAAATCACCAGCACAGAGTAGCAGGGGGGAGCTTACTGCTAGAAATCTGAATCTGATCGCTCGTCAGGGATTGTGCTTCTTCCTGTGAAGTTAACACAGGATCCTGGCCCCTCCCTCCGTCCTTTTCCTGCTGTCTTCCGTATTGAAGTTTGGTTAAAAATGTCCGCCCCAAACTGATCTGAGCAGGGCTCAAGGAACAAAGCCAATCTCTGGCTTACAGCAGGTACACTTTAAATGCAAAACCTAACTTGATAACGCATGGCTTCTCCGTGCTTTCCAAAGATAGATTTTTAAATGTGTGGAACATCAGGATACAGAAAGCCTTGGCCACCCCTGACCCCTGCCGCCAAATACTTAACATTTTCCCAGTGCTTAAAAGATGGAAAAGGTAACAGAGAACATCGTGCTCCTAGTGTGTGTGGTGACTCCAAATAGCTTATGGGCCTTCTGTATGTATGTTGGAAGCAATAAAGTCATGTTTGCTATTATTGCATTAGATAAAGGAAGCAGCTCAGATCGTGGCATACGGAGATCTCTTTTGCGGTGACTGGCCAAACCATGGGGAAGCCCTCCCTTTCTTTCCCCCCTTCATGATCGGCTTGAGATCTGGGAGGAGGGGCAGGAAAGCCTGGAAAGCCGGTGGGCTTCTAATTGTGTCTTTACAGCCAACTAGGCTACCAAAATGATTGTCTTTTTCTCTCCAAGCCTTACTGACCTGTGGCTAATGAGATTTGTGCTTCGATTAGTTGTAGAACATAAATTAGCTAATCGATGGCGATGGATTCACATTATTTCTCATCCATGAGTTCTGCTGCGGTGATCTGTATTGAATATTCAAATCAATTTCGAATACTCCAGATGATTCCGTTGACGTGGCCCGCTGGAATCTGGAGGCATCTGTAGCCTTGCCGGAGAGGGCGAAGCCAGGCCCAGCTACCACACTTGCCTCTCGTGGTTTCCGGAGCTCTGCAAACTGCCTTGTTTTCCCTTGTACACGGTAAGGGCCGTACAGGGTTCAGGAGAAGGTTGTATGTAAAAGGCAAGAGAGACCCCCGGAGAACGCACAGCCCGAGGTGGCCTCTTTCCCGAAAAGGAACAGGGCTAAATGGATATCAAAAAGTAGGTGAGCTGCTTTCAGGTTTTGGATACGCAAACTTTACCCGGAGTAAGTCTTGGGTCAGTATCTTCACTTTTCTGCGCTGGGAAGCGTTTCCTCGCGCTCCTGCTGTAGTTGTCTCGTCTGTACAATTAACCGGCATCTTGGCATAAAATGTGGAAATTTGTACAGTCTTTAAGGCATCTGTGGGCTTTATGGTAGAAGGTTCTGTTAGTACTGAAGCCACAGAAAATTAAATGTTCCCCAAAGAACCTCCAGATGTGCTTTATTCTAATGGGGTCATTATGCAGTAAATTAAAAGGCAGGGTAAATGGAACTGTAAAATTTAAATTACTCTAAAACCACATCTCTTTGCTTTGAGCATTCATTTGTGGGGTTGCATTTGCAATAAATGTGAATTAGGCAGCTGCAATAACTGTTAATCATATATTTATAAAATAGTAATGAGGAAATGAATAGCAGAGTAAGACAGCTGCACATTTCTCTAATAGTGTGTCAACTGTGAACATAATAAGATGTGGAACATTGTTTGGTGCTGGGCTGATAATACAGCTGAATGTAAGAGATCGCTTCAGCCTCTTAACTTTACATGAAATTATACATAAAATCCATAAAAGCCCATAATAATGCATTATGCCTCTGAATTGTATTCAATATTTTTCTTTGCTTTGATTTTCTGAAATGAGCTGTACTTTCACCAAAGCCATCTTCCAGGCATCAGTGAGGCTTTTGTTTCAGGCCGTGTCGGGCTTCGAAGATTGCAATTGGATTTAAAGAAAGCAGGGCCGGTGCAGGCGAGAAGTTAATGGTAGGGCTTTGTTTTGCTGTCTCGGGGTTGCTGTGCATAGCCGAAGGCACGCCTTGTCCTGGGTGAGGACGGTGGGTGGACAGGCCTCCCCAGCCGCCCCCTGATGTCAGGATTGTGGTGAGAGGCCACTCCCAGTCCACCAGAGACCTCGGGCTGCAGGTGACCTTCAGCCACTGTCCAGACAAGCATCTCCTCTGGGGCCGGGGATGGCGGCGCGGGTGGGTCTAAAAAGATGGGGAGCATCCTATGGACCAGAGTTTGGGAAGGATGGCTCTCCTGGTGGGTGGGAGGATGGCTGTTACTCAGAAGCCTTCATGGCCTGGTGTCTGGACAAACCTGTTTGCAGTGACCATCTGGAAACTGGGGCTTTGAGGTAGATTTCCCCCTGAGGGCAAAGAGGCAGGGAAGGGGATGATCGAGTGCTCATGTGGAGAGCTGGTTCTGGGACGACGTCCTCCCTAGCATGGCTGGGATAAAGCGGGAGCTCCTTGTAGAACATTCAGGCCTCTGCATGGGCTGACCCAACCGAATCTCTCCCGTCCCCACATTAAACACCCACAGGGTGTCAGATCTGCCACACCCTTGGGGTTTGGTGCTTTGAGAATGCTGTTCCTTTCGTCTGAAATGTTTTTCCCTGCTTGGCAAATTCCAGTCGTTCCCAGACTTCCCCCTTGTGAAGCCTTCCCGGACTCTCGGGCATCTTTCCCTTCTTCCCCGGTACTCATTGTACAATGTGTGCGTCTCCATTAAAACAGCCATCTTAACTGCACCTCGGGGTACTGTAAGCTGGTATTAGCATTCCCCTCTGACTGAGGGCTCCATGATTGCATCCTGGGTTTGTAGTTACTGGAGATTGGTATAGGGTTAGAGAAAATGGCCTGGAAGGGTCCAACTTGAAACTTTGCTGGTGTTTCTAAAACTAGGATGGGTTCCCCTTTTCTTTTTTTAAAAACAATTTTTTTTTTTTTTTAGGTTTATTTATTATTGAGAGACAGAGAGGGAGAGACAGAGCATGAGCGTGGGAGGGGCAGAGACAGGAGAAGGGACAGAATCCGAAGCAGGCTCCAGGCTCTGAGCTGTCAGTCAGCACAGCGCCCGACGCGGGGCCCGAACTCACAGACCGTGAGATCGTGACCTGAGCCGAAGTCGGACGCTTAACCGGCTGAGCCACCCAGGCGCCGCCCCGGGGTTCCGCTTTTCTAAGGGCAGCCCCCAGTTCTTGGGATGAAAGGTGGCTGTCTGCAAGGGCTGAAGGTGCAATTCTAATGGTTAGGGTGCCCCTACGATGTTCATTGTGGGATGTTTCAAAATAGAAAGTCAAGAGTTCATAACCACTCTCCCATCACACAAGACTTTTTTTGTATGCCCTCACTGAATACGGTGTATTGGCAGAGACTGGAGCCCCCCATTCCCCCTGAGAGGGAGGAGAGAAAGAGAGAAGAGGACAAGGGGGGGGGGGAAGGGCAGGAGGAGGAGGAGGAGGGGGAAGGAGATTGTTATACACACATACACTGAACATCCTATAATCTCCTCCTAAACAATATTTACTTGCCCGTATTTCAGTATTGAATGTTTTTAACCAAAAATTTTTTGTTACAAACATATAATATGGTCATTATTGCAGAAAATGTGGAAAACAGAACATGCAGAAAGAAAAAAATAAATGTCACCCACAACCACTCCCTTACCTGGAGATAATTCCCATTAACATTCGACGTACTTTCTTTCAGTCTCTGTTGTACTTGTGTTCATATTCACCGATCCAGATACGATCGCACTGTGCATAATAACATTTTGAAACTGGTTTTTATGTGACATAGTACGGACATTTTTCATATCATTAGATATTCTTCAACCTCCCAATACGTCATTCAACATGACCTCATAGAATGTACAACATAAGGAATTCCATAATTTATGTAATAACCATTCTCTTTTGTTTAAAAATTCCGTAGCTTAATCATTCTTTGCATGTTTAACCGTTCTCTTGCGGTTTAGCCATTCTTCATTTGTTGAATATTTATGAACGTTTTTTTGCTCTTTTAAATAATGTCATTAGAATTCTGAAAACCCTTTGCTAATTTCATAAGTAAAGTACGATGCGTCATTGTAATTGTATTTTTACTTTATTTCTAGTAAAGTCGAATTTTTCTCTTTGTGTTTTGCTTACTTACATGCATTTTTTCTTCTGAGATGATTAAGTACAGCCTTATTAAATTAGGGAACAGGGCCAGCACTGAGTGTTTATGGGATGCATTATTCATTTAGTCCTCGTATTAACCCCATTCATAGACACTGTGGTCCACGTGGGATAAGGGGGACCAAGGCTCGGAGAGGTTGAGGGTCCTCCTTGGGACACAGCCAGTAGGTAGTGGACCCCGGTACGTTGCAGTGAATGAGGCGTCATTTTTCTACTGGAATGCTGATGGCTTTCTTTTTAATTTAATGGAGCTGTTTCCATAGTAAGTTTTTAATTTTCTGTCTCTCTCTCTCTCTCTCTATATATATATATATAGCGTAGTCCTTTGAACAGAAACTGTCATGTCCCAAGGAAAGGATTTTCCCCCTAGAAAGCCATTGCTCTTTCCATCCGACTTTGTTCAGAGATTCACCTGCTTAGTGGTTCCACTTTTTGGATTCTTCCCTCTCGTCATCTAGTGATACTGTCACCATTGGCAAGGTTGGGGGAGTGATGACTATGGTTCGTCTCCTTCATGTGAGGAAATTGAGGACTTCCCAGTCTTAGAGATTTGGCAGGCAAGCCAGTTAAAAACAAACAAAATCCCAAATAGCATTAACAACACAGACCAACAAATCAAAGCAACCAGAACAAAAAGTACCCCAGTGTGGTGAGTCAGTTGGTTTGGATTGTGGGTAGGCTTGCCAGGTAAAATATAGAATGCTCAGTTAAGTGTTAGCATCAGATAACCAATATTAAAATTACTAAAAATAGTAAAAACAAAAACAAAAAAACAACCCTGAAAAATGTTCTGTGCTCTATTTGGCACACACTTACCCTAAAAAATTATCGTTGTTAGCGATTTGTTAGGAGACTTTTAGTCTTTCTACGAATATAATTTGGAGCCCTAACATATGTAGCAGCTAAAAAGGGCATTTTAGCAGTATAAATTTATTTTGGAAGTTCAAATGAACAATATTTTAAAATTGATCAATAAGAACCATAAAACTGTTTTGAATTTGGGCCTGTGAGTTACCTTCACAGCTTCTAACAGCCTCAGCTCCAATTCAAGTTAGATTCTGGTTTTTTTTTTTTTTTTCATGGCAGTGAGTAAATCCTCTTGCAAATGGTAATTAAAAAAAATAGATTACCTTAAAATTAGAGGATACTCATCAATTAAAGAGTAATACAGGAGAATATTTATTCTGAGATGTGCTCAGAAACAAGTTGCCACATTTGTTAATACATTCGACTATCTCCACTGTGCTCAATTTCTGAAAGGCATGTGGCTCTGATAAAAGAATATGTACAGTAAAAGATGAATTTGATTCAAGTATTCAAGACCCTCTGAGTATTCAGAAGAGCCCCAGGCTAGAGCAACACTTAAAACTTGGGGTGGCCTGCCCTCGTCCATGGCTTTCTGGACAACAAGGCTGTGTTGTGCAGTTGGGGTGGCCAGTGCCCAATGCAAAATTGTTGGTCATCTTGACATCAAGAAGCTCTTCTTGGGGCACGCCAAAGCTTGCTGTGGTAGTCTCAGTGCTGGCTCCAAGGGAGGGCCTGTGTATGTCCGTAGGAGCCTGTAGGTGTTCGATCATTGTCCGCTTTTCCCTCTGGAATAGTAATGGCTACCCCTTATTGAGTGACTGCTAAGTGCCAGAACTCGTGTAGTGGCTTTACATCGCTGAAAGCGTACTATGGCGGAGAAATGAAGTGTGCTTACGTAACTCCCAGGCAGAGGAGTGAGTGAGGCTGGAAGAGACTCTGGAAAGTCCATTATGGTGGGTGACCAGAGCCAAAGGGCTTTCTGGGTGGGTGGGTCTGGTGCACCTCACAGCCTTGGTTTTGATGAGCGGGCTAGTCCCCTGCAGGTGGGACGCCATCCCACGGCCTCCCTTCTGCCTCCGCTCCACTAAGCAAGGTAAGGTATGGCTGTGATGGCACCAGAGAACATTGGTTGAGGAACAAATGAATAGCGTGAGACATTAGACTGCTAGGGAACGTGCCCACGTCAGTCCAAGCCTGCTGGAGGATGAGCAGACCAGTAGTAGCTTGAAGAACGTTGAGGTCAGAGGCCACTTCTTACAATGGTGAGCCAGGCACTTAACCTTTCTGAAGTTCAATTTTCTCGCCTGGAAAAACATGGGGCAAACAACCACAGTGGTGATAATAGTCACCAGTTTAGGGGATACTCTCCAGTACTACATGTCAGACGCGGTTCTCAGAGTGTCTCCTGTATTAATTCATGTAATTCTTGCACTGACCCTCCCTATGAGATAGGCAATTTTACCCCAGTTTACAGGTGAGGAAACAGAGACACACAGGACCTTGTGCCCAAGGTCACACAACTAAGGCAATCTGGCCTCCCCGTTCATGCTCTTAATTTTTGTGTTCTGCGTCTGTGCAAAAGGTGTCTTGGGGTGTCTTCCAGGCCCATTCTCTGCTTCTCTGAGAATTGCCCCTCCCCATCTCCCATATGTCCTTGCAGCCATATTTATGCTGTGATCTGTTCCTTGGCCACGGATCCGATCACAGGGGACCTTAGAGCCAAGCTGGGCCTTGTGTTCTGTCTGAGAATATGGAGTTGGGACTCTGGGATAGAAGTTGATCTCCACTGTTTACGTAAACATATAGTGCCAGGTGGTAGGGGGTGTCTCTGTTTTCCCCCCTCAATGTCCAAAGCAGAGAAAGGAGAGAGTGGGTATCTGATTCCTGCAAAAAAGGGGCTCTGATGTGAAGATCACATTAAACAATGCCTGTAGACAGGACTTCATATACTCTGATCTTGGAGTAAATGATCATTTAGGATGCTTTAAAAGTTCATAGGTATTACGACCTCGCATCCTTTTTAGATTAAGTTTAGCCGAGATGAATTCCCCGCGCTATGTTAGTTTGACGGGAGTATTCTTATTTCACAGGGATGATGCTATGCCCACGGGGCCGTTTTTCCACATGGGTGGTGCGTGGGGACACCCGTGAGACTCCCTGAAAAAGTCCATCTCCCCAGCAGCCTCAGCCACATGGCTTGAGTTCCATTGGTAACATCCCGGCGGCAACAAAGGAAAAGGTTGCGCAGGTCGCCGTGGGCCTTTGTGGAGGACTGCTAATCTCCCCCAAATCACTGGCCTTTGAATCTCTATTGCATCCAGCTTTCTTTTTGTATATCGGCTCCATTAAAAGTGATTAAAGTGGAGATCTGATTGGATAAGGTCATCCAAATTCTGTAAACGCCACTTGCACACAAACGAACGCTTGCAATCGGTTTAATTTTTCAAATAAGATGATTAAATTCTATTATTGTCAGACCATTTTTTATTAAGAAAACCCTTTTAAAATGTTAATTATCGGGGCCCTTGAAACACTTTCATCTTCCCCGACTTCGCTCTTGAGCGGGAAGTATCTGCTTGTTCCCAACACCAACCAAAGGGAGGTGCAGGCTTCCCTATTTTACATCTGCAACTATTTTCCTTTGCTCTAATATTTATGTGAATTTAACTTTAATTTTTCTGCCTTTCATCTTCTGAATTAGTCGTATAATGCACAGATCGCTCCTTCACGGCTTCCTTCCTGTTTATTTGCCTTAACAATAGATTCATTAACTAGATTTGGGTGCTCAAGCCATGCGACCACATTCATTTCAAAGGAAGATTTAATGGCATTTCATATTTTTCTACATTAAGGAAGATTAAAGTATATTACAATACCCTTTGCTGCCCTATTTTCTTCATTTTAGAAGTGGTCAGTTTTAACATTTTTTCCCCCCTCTCTTTCTTTCATCTGCAGTGTTCGATAAATTGTCCAGGCCCTTTCAGATGATAGGCCCAGCAAATTGAGTTCTATATTACGACTCAGAAGCATTGTTTAGCCCATCAGCAGTCAGATAAAGCACCCCTATTCACACAGGACATCAAAAGAACAAATATATGTTCGAAGTGGGTAAAAAGAGGACTGAGGCTCAGATACTTCATTTTCTTAATTGTTAGTGATTATTGGGCCAGTTTCAGGGTGATCATTTGGCGGACTCTGAACCTATACTTACTTGCCTGATGTAATAGCGCTGTGAAATCTACATCCGTGTCTGCATAGACCTGGATCCAGATTCATGGCCACAAATGACACCATTTGCAGACAGGGCGGGGGCGTCATCTTTTAATAGCCCAAGGGGCAGGCACACTCACCTTGTAATAGTGGGCAGTAGTGTGAAATGCAAGATTCGAACTTATGCCTTTTTATTTCAGCCATGTACCATCTTGTGAAATAGTCAGGAGACTTTCAGGCATTCTAAAGCTAGAACAAGGGAGAGATTAAGATTTAAGCTCTTTTATTTTTATTTTTTGTAAGGTAGGGGAGGTCAAGGCTGTCAGGTGGCCCCTGGGCCGAAGTTTTATTCAGGAGTGCCATCCATCAGCCCAGATCATCACAGGGAGCCCTCCCCCATCTCAGTAAATGCAGCATAACCTCGCTGGACACAGACCCTAAACAAAAAGTTTGGGGATGTCAGTACGATGTGGGAGGAGAGGGCAGAAGACAGATTTTACGACAGTACAATCATGGGGTGTGGGTTTTAGGCAATACGCAGGTAGCCTAGTTTTCTCAAAAGAAAAAAGAAAATAATGGAAAAGTGTAACATTCATTCGGAGGCCTCAAAGGCATAAAAAACCCAATTCCAACTGTTATAGGTCCCTGCAGGAGTCTACAAAAGAACTAAGCTTTTTAAGTAAGAAAACTAGATTCTGGCCCACAGGGCCCTGTCACAGCTGCTTAATGGATGAAACTCTTTGGATATAAATATGCTGTTTACTTCTCAGCTTCAGCTTTCATAAAATATAACCTTTTTATGATTTACGACCCACAGAAAAACTGGAGGATGGATTTTTAGCTCTGAATTGGTTGGATGTCAACAAGAAAAATATAGACAACATATCGAAGTAGCAGGGTGTTAATGCCACACAAAATGATGAAATTATTTTTGTTTAGAAAAGTTAAGTTTGTTCTTAAAGTTGTTGGTGGATGGCAGTTGTGAGAGGCAGGGCTCATGAAAACCTGTGAAATGTCTCCCGTTTTCATGTGCTTGGCCAGTGGCTGAGAAGTTTGGGCATATTGACTTCAGTCCTCAATCAGTAATGTCTTGTTGAAAAGTTTAGGCCAGCCACAGATTCTTGAAAAGCGGGAACGGTCCTTCTTTGTCTAAATCATTCATTGCTACATCTTGGTTATGTTTTCCCCTAAAAGATGTAGAAGCCGCCCCTGATCCTGCCACAGGAGATGACAGAAGAAGACTTTTTTCCAGAAAGATGATTGCAAAAATGAAAAGCAAAACAACAAAGAAGCAAACCAAAAATCAAGTGAGCAAACAAACGAAACCCCCAAATAAGCAAGCAAGCGAGCAAAAGCAAAACCCTCAAATCGAAAGCAACTACAAACTCCCCCCTAATCAATCACAAAGGCCAACCTGGTCTTTGGGTGTCAGACTGGAAAAAGATTACATGCTAACTTGGCATTCAGGGATTTCTATTTGTTTTACAGCTTTTTTAGTTTAGTATATAAATATATATTTCTATATTCAGTTTGTCTTTTGTTCGTGCCTTAAAAAAAATCATATAACATTAAGGTTCATTTTTTTTTTTTTTTGATGGGTGTGGAGAGAATCTGATACCAGATAGATTGGCTAGGAAGTTTGAAAATAGGATTGCCAGTTAAAGGAATGAGGTTGTCAAAACCAAAGGGCTTTTCTCTTTTGACTCTTCCAAGCACTGAAAGAAAGAATTTACTGTGTGCTTTGAAAGCTACACTTAGCAAATTAAAATCTCTTGCTCTGGACGTTGGAAGACCAGACCTTTAGTCTGTCTACAGTCTAGAAAGAGCAGAGGTGTGAGGCCATGCCTTGGAGGGCTGTCTTGTGGTGACCCGAATGGAAGAGATCCTTCTCACCCACTGTTCTCTCATTTTAGACAAAAGATCCACCAAGAAGAACACCAAAGATGCCCACCCACATCCTTGGGTAGCCATGCATAACCTCTGTCCCTGGGAGAGACCTGTAGCCCTAGTAGGTAGAGCTGCCACAGCCATGTGGTTTAGGGGGAAAAAGAACATCGGCCAGAATTTTCATGAGTGTCAGCACCTACCTGTAGAATATCTCAACTCTTGTATTCTTTAGTCAACCAAGGTTCAGGAGGTAACTTCAAGAAGTCTCCTGGCTTTCTGTTTATTTTTAGAGGAACGTGCTGTTTATCTTTGGTTAGAAGTCCTCAGGGTGGGGACGCCTGGATGGCTCAGTCAGTTAAGTGTCTGACTCTTGATTTTGGCTCAGGTCATGATCTCACAGTTCATGAAATCAAGCCCGAGGGGGGCTGTGCACTGACAATGAGGAGCCTGCTTGGGATTCTCTGTCTCTCCCTCTGTCTCTGCCCTTCCCCTGTTCACTAGCACATGTGTGCACACATGGTCTCTCTCTCTCTCTCTCTTTCTCTCAAAATAAATAAGTAAACTTAAAAAAAAGAAGCAGAAGAAGTCCTCAGGGTGGAGAAAAGGGCTGTGTATTCTCAGCCAGGACCACTCAGTCAAGCTAGGAGCCAGTGTTGAGTTCAGGCAATGTTTTGTAAGCAGTGAGGAGTGCCTGAGGGCCCTTAAGGTCTGTGTTGGCTGTTAGGGGAATATTAAGATAAATTTCCTCATGTACTCAGTCCATATAGATTGCGTACTACAAACCAGATGCGATACAAGGTGTTTGGACCTAAAATAGTGATTTCATTCCCCATGGGACTCTCATTTTAGAAGGGGGATCTATAAGCCCACAGGCAATTACGATCTAAGTTGATCAATTTTTAGGCCCCTTTGAAATCACATGGAAAGGGATTGATAGGGATAGGGGTGGTTATCAAGGAAGGCTTCCTCGTGGGAGAAGCAATCGGTGTTTCTGGAAGCAGTGGAACCACACCACATGGAAATGTTTGGAAGTCGACAACTTTATGGAATGATAAAAGAGCAGACGAGATTCAGGGCGGCCCGAGTATGGAGTATACTTAGATTAGGCATCAGCTCATAGTTCAGAATGGTGTTCCCCAATCTTTAGTGAGTGTGTGGTGGGGTGGCGTAGGGTGTAAGGGAGAACTCTTGAAAAATACGGGCTGCTGAGTTCCAACCAGAGAATGGGCTTGGCCCTCCATAGCCCAGCACGCAAGGCCCAAGGCTTCAGGTTAGAGACCATTCAGAAGACCCGTGAGAGCACATGCCTCCGAGTCAGAACCTTGCATGAATCCCTGCTTAGACCGGAAAAGTCAGACCTGAGGGGTACCTGGGTGGTTCAGTCAGTTAATTGTGCAACTTTGGTTCAGGTCATGATCTTGTGGTCCATGAGTTCAAGCCCCGCGCCAGGCTCTGTCCTGACAGCTTGGAGCCTGGACCTGTTTCGGATTCTGTGTGTCTCTCTCTCTCTGACCATCCCCTGCTCACACTCTCTCTCTCCAAAATAAATAAATATTTTAAAAATTAAAAAAAAAAAAGGCAGACCTGAGATTGGCCCAGATATTGTCCAGGGAGCATTGCAAACCTTGAGGGGCAGTTCCTTGTAACCTCATAATCCCACGAGGTTCACCCTCAACCCTAGAGACCTGGAAGACATTGACCCTCGCATGTCTTCCAGAGCAGACTGAGGGTTTGCTCTGCCATTGATACAAACAATGTCCGTTTATTCTGCGCATATTGGGTCCTTGCCTAATCCTGTGGTGTGGAGAGGGATGTGGCCATGTTAAAGGCCTTGCCGCACCGGCGGGGACTTCAGAACAAGGTTTTGTTACTTTTCCAGTTTAAATGAAGTAACTCAATGCTCATGGCTCCTGCTTCAAGAATCCCCTTCTTTGCTTTCCAAGGACCTCCTCCCAGGAACACAGGGGTCTATGCCTAGTCCAAGGGATCAGTCCTGTGACTCTCCCCTTCCTAGGCCTTGTATCTATCTGGACGTAACCATAATTGCACATGGTATCAAAACCATCACCATTGCATCGTCACCATCACCACCGTCAGCATCAACATCAGCATCATCATGACCGCATCCTAGAGCTGCTTTATGCATACAATCGCTTGCAATCCCCCTAACAGTCCTGGGGGGCATGTGGGGTGGGATTATTGTCTCCATCTTACAGATGCAGAAACTGAGCCTCAGAGGTTATGGCTTTTTTTCCAGATCACGAGGAAGGTGTGATCCCTTGCACACAATGAAGCCAGCTCCGCCTGCCAAAGAGATGTCAGGAACGAGAGCCGAAAAGAACGTTTCCGTTTCGGGCCGGGGGCACTGCC
This sequence comes from Puma concolor, assembly GCF_028749965.1. Classification (NCBI taxonomy): domain Eukaryota; kingdom Metazoa; phylum Chordata; class Mammalia; order Carnivora; family Felidae; genus Puma; species Puma concolor. The sequence goes on from NC_141677.1 coordinate 80,175,538, forward strand.
GTATAGCAGTGCCTTGCAGAGAAGAACGTACCAGCTGCCAGATGTGCTCCACGTATGCTAGCTGCCCTCAGTCTCTCTGGGTCAGGGAGAAGGACCATCCAAGGGGGTAGACACAGGCTGCAGAGCTGGGAAGACAGAGATCTCTTTGCTGCCTTCAGGGCTCAGTTTAAGAATTACAGATGCTCAAGGAAGAATGAAGCAGGCTTGACGCAGGCTGGGGAGATGCCTAGGGCTGGGCTGAGGGGTCCTCAGGAAGGATCTCTTCCCAAGGATCCTGACAGCAATGCCCTGGAATTATTCTTCCCCAAGACCTGGGTCAAGAAACTTACCAGACATTCTTAAAGAACTGATAGCTCAGTGTGGTCCTCAAGAGAGGTTTGCAGACCTGTCCTGGGAGTGCGTGTGAATCGGTGGGTAATGAAGCGCCTTTGCTGCTCGGGGCCACAGGGCCTTGGGGCGCTAGGAGCCAAGTAGGGCTTCCCCTGTGTATCCTGCCACCATGCCGGGCAGTCTGGGATACCAAGAAACGGAGATAAGAACGCTTCCTGCCCCTGGGGAGAGGGTGTGGGTGGGAGGGTGTGGTGGGCATTTTGCCATCCAGAGACACAGCAATGGCGAGTGACACAGCCAGAGAGAAGCCAGAGAGAGATGGACTCTCTCTAAATCTCACTTTCTTCATCTAAAAATGGGGCTCGAACGCCTGGGTGGGTCAGTCGGTTAAACCTTTGACACTGGCTCAGGTCATGATCTCGCGGTTTGTAGGTTCAAGCCCCACATCAGGCTCTGTGCTGATAACTCGGAACCTGGAGCTGCTTCAGATTCTTTGTCTCCCTCTCTCTTTGCCCCTCCCCCGCTTGTGCGCGCGCGCGCGCGCTCGCGCTCTCTCTCTCTCTCTCTCTCTGAAACAAAAACATTAAGAAAATTTAAAAAAATGGGGCTCATGATGTGTCTCTTCATGCACAGTGGTCACAGTCAGGTTGGGAGTTGTTTTCTTGGTTGAATTAGTTCTGGTTTTGTTTTTAGTCTTTTCCAGTGCAAATCTCTGGGGGCCCAAGGGTGCTCAGTAAATATTTGTTAAGCTCTTGAAGGCGGAGCAGGGGTTCGTGTGGCCCGCAGGGCAGCCATAATTATAATGGATCAAGAAGCCCTACAGGCCCGTCTAGACATGGAGTGACAGCAGGAATCGATGGGCATCGAGGAGAGGGAGGTGAAGGAGGTAAGACAGGCTGAAATGAACGGTGGCTGGGAGTCAGCCGTTCTGGGTTCTGTTCTCATTCTGCCTAAGGTTTCAGGGTGGCTTTGGGTGAGTTCCTGAGCCGGTTTCCTTGATCAGAACGGAGGTGGGGGGTGGGCTTCAAAAGGCTCTTCCAATACCGACATTCTGAGAATGTGTTTGGTGTTGAACTACCGTGGATCTAGAGACTTCGCCCTGCTGGACCCTGTCCCCCAGGCCGCCATGTTGTGAGACAGGCGTTTCCATTTTACAGAGGTGGAAACCGAGACCAGGGCGCAAATCTGGCTGTCAACAAATGCAGTGCTGGGTCCTGCTCTGTCATCTTAGGTGGCGCTCCAGGTCGTCACCCTGTCAACCAAGGGATGCCACTGTGCCAGGTCGCGGACTGGAACCTCCAGGGCGACCACAGAGCGTGGTCCCGCTGCCACCCACATCCCCGCCTCCTGTCAACCATTAGCCTGGTGAGAAGAAGTCCATCCATGCCAGTGTCCTTACAAGCTGTAGAGTGCAGAGTGCTCCGAGGGCCTGTGAGCCGTGAGTCTTTCTGCATCAGAGGACTGTAGGGCCAGGACATCATTTCTGTCTCCTGCTCACTCCAGGATGCGGTGGGTCCTGGAGAAAGAAGACAAGCCTAGAAGTCAGGTCACTTGCCCCCAAATAAAAGTCTCCCATTCTTTCTCTCTTCCCCTTGGAGTTCTTTCATCTTGGTTCACGGGGGGGGGGGGGGGGGTGTCTTTGGAAGGTGGGAGCTCAAACTCCCATCTCCTCTGGCTCTTCTGGTTGAACTCCAGGAAAATCAATCCCTATTGCTTTTTGACCTTCAGCTCTCCTCAGAATCCCGGCCCCAGTTTCCAGGCTGGCCCTGACACAGCTAACTAATATCCAAAAGGAACAATCGGTAGGGAAAAAAAAAAAAAAAAACAAACCTTGGTGCTTTAATTAAAAACCCATGTTTGGCTTGTGTTCAGAGGCATATTTTTGCATCTTAAAATGTTTCTTTTCCCTTTGTAGTTGGGCTTTGCTTATAAATAGGGCTGGCTTGGAGTCACATTAATTTAATTTTATCTGTGATCCAGATCAGCCTAGAATGCTATTAATTTGGATTTGACTGCCAGCAGAAAACAGCATTCACTAAGATCCACTTTTTAGCTAGGTAATCGTGTAGTAATTGGGATGCGTGTTGTACATAATCTTGATTTAAATAATCCTCGGTTAGTTTTTTGTCTACACAGATAAAAAAGCTATTTTGTCAGTATTTTGGAAGTAGGAAATCATCTTGATTATTTTAATCAAAATCAGCATTTGTGAATTGTGGCGTTCTTTTATGAACAATTGATGTACAAGGCAGAGATTTGTCTCTCTGCCCTGCGTTGTAGATCTGTCTTGAATGCATTAAGATAGAGGAGAAGTGGCAGTCTTGAGGCCCCCAAGCCACACTGGTCTCATCTCTAGGTCTTGGTGGCCTGAGGGTTAGCTCTGGAGCAATTCCAGGTGATTGCAAATCCTGGCTCTGTCACTCAGAAATGGCAGGTAAGGTAAGGACCTCGGCAGGTACTTACATGACCACGACGGTTGTTCAGATTCCTCATTTGTAAACGGGGAGACTGATACCTACCTGGGGATTAGTTGTGGCGTGTTGAATTCCCCCCAGTGTCCTTTCCGTATGCTTTCATCGCCAAGAGGCAGTGTCCCACAGTGATCCAAAGCAGGGATCGGCAAGCTTTTTCTGCAAAGAGCCAGACGGTAAATATTTTAAGTTTTGCAGGCCGTACATTCTCTGTTGCATCTACTCAGCTCTGCCGTTGTAGCTCAGAAGCAGTCATAGACAACACACAGATGAGCGGGCGTGGGTTTGGGCCACCTGTCACAGCTGGCCAAGCCCTGATCTGGAGAAAGGCTTAGGAATCAGACGACCATAACGTGGAATCCGGTCTGATGCTCAGCTATCACGTGTGACCTTGGACAGAGTATGTAAGTTTTCCTTTGTCCATACCAACCACAAGGGTTAGGGGCAGAGAGAGACACACACACAGAATCTCAAGCAGGCTCCAGGCTCTGAGCGGTCAGCACAGAGCCCGACACAGGGCTCGATCTTACGAGCTGTGAGATCATGACCTGAGCCGAAGTCGGACGCTCAACCGATGGAGCCACCCAAGCGCCCCAGGCACTGACATTCTTACTCGTGATTGCCTGTGTCTCTTTCCTTGAGCTTCATCCATGTCTTTCCTTTGTTTTGGCTAACAGGGGTGATGTAGGGGAAGTCACAGGGCCAGTGGCCTGGGTTCTGGGATCTGCTGGGGTGGACTGGGAGCTCTGTGGCCGGAGAAGCTGGTGTTGGGGATGTGGAATGCTGCTGCTACTCCCACGACGGCCGCTGGGCTTGGCAGAGGGGATGGTCATTTGTAACGTGTGTCCTTTGTAGTCTCTTTAGTGCCACCATGTTTTTCACATTTTGGTGCTTTTTGTTGGTGATCTTAAAACAGCGCCCCGGGGCGCCTGGGTGGCGCAGTCGGTTAAGCATCCGACTTCAGCCAGGTCACGATCTCGCGGTCCGGGAGTTCGAGCCCCGCGTCGGGCTCTGGGCTGATGGCTCGGAGCCTGGAGCCTGTTTCCGATTCTGTGTCTCCCTCTCTCTCTGCCCCTCGCCCGTTCATGCTCTGTCTCTCTCTGTCCCAAAAATAAATAAACGTTGAAAAAAAAAAATTTAAAAAAACAGCGCCCAGATGTAGGGAAGTGCTGTGTAGTACCCCCAAGAGTAAGAAGGCTGTCATGTGCCTTACATTAGATAAGTTTCATTCAGGCGTCAGTTACAGTGCTGTTGGCCATGAGTTCGGAGTTAATGAATAAACAATGTATATTAAATAATATGTCTTTTGGGGGCGCCTTAGTGGCTCAGTCGGTTGAGCGTCTGACTTTGGCCTGGGTTGTGGTCTTGTGGTTTGTGGGTTCAAGTCCCGTGTCGGGCTCTCTGCTGTCAGTGTGGAGCCGGCTTCGGATCCTCTGTCCCTCTCTCTCTCTGCCCCTCCCCTGCTTACGCTCTCTCTCTCAAAAGTAAACCTTAAAAAAATAAATAAATAAAATGTCTTTAAACAGAAACACACATAAAATAAAGTTGTCTATTTACTGATTTTTGAAACTGTGCCCAGGGGCGCCTGGGTAGCTCAGTCAGTTAAGTGTCTGACTCTTGATTTCATGATCAGGTCATGATCCCAGGATTGTGAGATCGAGCCCTGTGTTGGGCTCCATGCTGAGTGTGGAGATTGCTTGGGATTTTCTCTCTCCCTCTCTGCCCCTCCACCACTAACATGCACGCAAGCATGTGCTCTCTCTCTTTCTCTCTAAACGAATAAACATTAAAAAAAGAAAGAGAGAAAATGTGCCCAGAGGCTATTAGGGACGCAACTCTATTTCCCATGGGGCAGTGGTTTAGTATTTGTTAATTCAATGTTCACGGTGACTTTATCGACCATGAATACTACAGCTGATGAGTATCTACTGTGACCTGTTATACACGTCATTGTATACCTTAGAAAGAAGGGTTTCAGTTGTATGATAAGGGTAGAAACAAGATTGCAGCATTTTGAGGATTGAATGGGAAATGAAGAAATATGGAGAGCAAGTGTAGACATGTCCTTCGTGAGGCTGAAGTGAGAAAAGGAAGAGCAGAGATTTTTATTTTTTTAATTAAAAAAAAATTTTTTTTCAACGTTTTTATTTATTTTTGGGACAGAGAGAGACAGAGCATGAACGGGGGAGGGGCAGAGAGAGAGGGAGACACAGAATCGGAAACAGGCTCCAGGCTCCGAGCCATCAGCCCAGAGCCCGACACGGGGCTCGAACTCACGGACCGAGAGCCCGACGCGGGGCTCGAACTCACGGACCGCGAGATCGTGACCTGGCTGAAGTTGGACGCTTAACCGACTGCGCCACCCAGGCGCCCCTATTTTTTAAATTTTTTAGAGAGCAAGAGAGCATGCGTGAGTGAGGTAGGAGCAGAGAGAGAGGGAGAGAGAATCTTAAGCAGCCTTCATGCTCAGCACGGAACCTGATGTGGGGCTTGATCCCATGACCCTGAGATCAAGATGCGAGCCAAAATTAAGACTTGGACACTCAACTGACTGAGCCACCTGGGTGCCTGGAGAGATTCTTTTACATGTGGTACATGATCTAGAAATGATTGTCCGTGGTCTTGAGAGAGAAATCTGAAATTTAAGTTCCTTAATGGATTCTTATGTTTTATATTAGCTGGACTCTTTCTGTCACTTTGGAGACTCTGTAGCCTTAATTAAATAATTTAATTAACTAACTAATTAATTAATTAATTTAGTTTCTGTCAAGAATCACCCCGAAACACATTACATGGAGTTGCCTACATGAGGAACAGTTTGGTTAGGAGATGACACCTGTGGTTGGAGCTTTGTGGCTTTCCGTTGAGACTGATATTTGAATATTGTGTCTTTAAACCCTGTCCATTTGGTTGGATTTACCAGATAAAATATAGGATGCCCAGTTAAATTTGAATTTCCAGTAAGCAACAAATATTTTTTTAGCGTAAGTATAGTCCACGCCCGACTTTCTGCATCAGACAGCTCTCTACGTTGCTTCAAATGTTTGGTCTCTCTGCTCGGATTGGGGTCATGCTGGCGTCTTGGGACTCCTGTTTCAGGGGACAGAGGGCTTTGGGATTCACCAGCACCTCTCCCTGAATGAATTTCAACCTGACACATAGGTCACCTACTGAGTCAGACCATTGCAAATATACTAAAAATCCAGCTCACCAATTATAGGTGGTAACCTAGCATTCAGAAAGACACCTAATTTCATTCTCAATTCCATGGCATTTTTCCTGGCAGCACAGTAAGGAATGAGGCAGGGTAGGTTGTGGATCTGGAAACCTGTGGATCATCTCACCTTTGTCCCTGACCTGCTGTGTGACCTTAAATAGGTCAGGTCCTCCTTCGGAGTCCTGCTCTTTGCATCTGAGTCAAGATATGGCATGGCGGTGGTTCACAAGGCCCTTTGCAGCCCTAAAACCCAATGAAACATTGAAAAATAGGCAGACATGATGGTCTTAATTTAAAAACCTAGAATTTTTCCATCTGGAGGGGAACTTACTTGGTCATGATTAAAAAAAAAAAAAAAAAAAAAAGATGCGTTCTATTTGTTTCCTAAATGCTTAAAAACATGATTGACTATAAGAAAGAAAATCCCCAAACCCTTAAGGAAACATTACATTTTATGGTGTATCCTCTTTTCCATTGAGGGACCATTTGCAATCTGTTTAGGGTAGAGTAGTGTCTGAATCATTACCACGACTCTGCACCAAAGGCAAGAATTTTCTCCAGCTGGAGAATGCCTGGGACTGATGCTGCAGCTCGCGGGCAGCTATGCAAATGCATCCTGGTGTACAAACCTGCGGAGGCAAAGCAAGGCTGAGGCCAGGGGCCACACACATGATTAACAGCCACAGAGCTGGTGACAGCAAAGACTTTCTTGTGCCCAATGCTTCCTTTGTCTCCGGGCGCCGTTCTAGACCGACTCTGCACGCTTTGTCTTTGGTCCCCACTATGGCCACCACCGCACCGTGATCCACGCAGCACGAGCCTTATTTCTTTCTCTCTTCTTGTGCAGAGGGGAGTTGGACTGGGGGACCAGGCAGGAGGGAGAAGGCTTCATCTTCCAAGGCTGGAGAAGAGAAATAAAATGTCTATTATCCTTATTTTAGAGACGAAGAAGCTCAGAGAGAGAGAGAGAGAGAGAGAGGTTAAGTAGCTTTCTAGGTCTCCTGCCTGCCGGCAGCACAGATGGTGTTAGAACCCAAGACTCTGGCTCGGAAACCTCCTCCCAAATGTATCTTTCGCCTGGACACGAAAAGGGAAAAAATTCAAATGGTATTTCGAATGTTGACACTTTTATTCCCAGGGCCATAGAAATGAAGAGCTGTGAAGTCAAGAGCATTAGCCTTGATTACCGGCTCCAGGAGGTGAAAGCCTATTTGTGTTTCACACATAGATTGAATTTCTTGAAGTAGTCCCGGCAAACACTTCCAGGCAGTGGACTCTCTGATTTAAGGTAGAAAGCTGTAATTAAATATAACCATCCTTGTGAAGCACAACAGAGATACGCCATGCTAGGAAGACTTCCCTGCTGTGCGTATCTTGGCTCTTTGTAATGTGTAATGCATTTGCATTTATTTGCATGCATGCTTAATGTTTGGAAACAGTGCATCACTTCAGGGATGGGTTGCCTCATTCCTGAGGACTTGGGTGGTGCAAAACAAGTCAACTTTTCCATTTTGAAGAGGCAGTAAAACTCAAGAAGAGAGAGCATGAGACCAGAACCTTGAGTTCAGATCGCACGTTGGACCCTTAGACTCTCTAGTGATGGAAGGCATCACCTTCCTCTTCGAGGCAGGGCCTTTGCACAAGTTGATTCCCTTGCCTGGGATGTTCTTACTAGATATGCTCTCAGGTACATGAAGATATTCAGGGGCTGACGGAGGGAAGAGCCTGGCCTAAAGTGGGTACAATCTCCAACCCATGTCACATAATCCCTGTTTCCCTTTTTCTCCTGAAGGGGAGTTGACCTTGGGTGACCAGGGAAGGCAAGACTGATTTACTTCTACAGCTGCTCGGGGCCAGGCTCCAGGGAACGGATGATGAAGGAGGTAGGACTTCACCCAGAATGAGCTCCCAGCTGAGACGAGATGAGGGGAAAGGTGTCTCACTAGAGGATAAAAAGCGGTGCTTGAAAGTTTGACAGGAGAGTTCTGAGTTGGAAATTTTTCCCGGGTCCATAGTTGTGCCATTGTGAGAGTGTAATTCCTCACTTTGAACTATGAGGATGAGGTTGGATTCCTCTATCAGGTCCGAACCTCCTCCAGAAGACTCCATTGCCATGTAACCTGAAGACCCAAAGTGTAAAATTTGGTTTAGTAAAAATGATCAAATTTATGCCAAAGCAATCATGCCTGATATGGGAGGAAGGCCTGTTAAACACTTCACGAGGGCATCTCATTTAATTTTTACCACACTTCTGTGAGGCCCAGACTCTTACACTCATCTTACAGGTGGGGAAAATTAAGGCTCAGAGGCTCAAGTAACTTGCTTGAGGTCACACAGCTATGTAAGTAGTTAATTTGGTTTGGTTTTAAGACTTTGCCATTGTAATAAACCATCTAAAAAAGTTGAGACATGGCACAAAAACAGACACTCAGATCAATGGGAGGGAATAGAGAACCCAGAAATGGACCCACAAACGTACAGCCAACTAATCTTTGACAAAGCAGGAAAGAATATCCAATGGAAATAAAGACAGTCTCTTCGGCAAGTGGTGCTGGGAAAACTGGACAGCGGCATGCAGAAGAATGAACCTGGACCACTTTCTTACACCAGACGCAAAAATAAACTCAAAATGGATGAAAGACCTCAATGTAAGACAGGAAGCCATCAAAATCCTCCAGGAGAAAGCAGGCAAAAACCTCTTTGATCTTGGCCGCAGCAACTTCTTACTCAACACGTCTCCAAAGACAAGGGAAACAAAAGCAAAAATGAACTATTGGGACCTCATCAAAATAAAAAGCTTCTGCACAGTGAAGGAAACAATCAACAAAACTTAAAGGCAACCGATGGAATGGGAGAAGATATTTGCAAACGACATATCAGATAAAGGGTTAGTATCCAAAATCTATAAAGAACTCACCAAACTCCACACCCGAGAAACAAACAATCCAGTGAAGAAATGGTTAGAAGACATGAATAGACACTTCTCTAAAGAAGACATCCAGATGGCCAACAGACACATGAAAAGATGCTCAATGTCACTCCTCATCAGGGAAATACAAATCAAAACCACACTGAGATAAGACCTTATGCCGGTCAGAGTGGCTAAAATGAACAAATCAGGAGACTATAGATGCTGGAGAAAATGTGGAGAGATGGGAACCCTCTTGCACCGTTGGTGGGAATGCAAACTGGTACAGCTGCTCTGGAAAACAGTGTGGAGGTTCTTTTGTAGCAACGTGGATGGAACTGGAATGTTACGCTAAGTGAAATAAGTCAGGCAGAGAAAGACAGATACCATATGTTTTCTCTCTTATGTAGATCCTGAGAAACTTAACAGAAGACCATGGGGGAGGGGAAGGGGAAAAAACAAAAAAGTTAGAGAGGGAGGGAGGCAAACCATAAGAGACTCTTAAAAACTAAGAATACACTGAGGATTGATGGGGGGTGGGAGGGAGGGGAAAGTGGGTGATGGGCATTGAGGAGGGCACCTGTTGGGATGAGCCCTGGGTGTTGTATGGAAACCAATTTGACAATAAATTTCATATTAAAAAAATAAATAGCTTGCAAAAAAATTAAAAAAAAATTTAAAAGTTGAGACAAAAGGAACTCGACCTGATAAGATATGTAGGACTTCCCCTGGGCACACTTTGTAAGAATCACCATGATAACATACATTTATGGGTTAAGATTTTACATTTGACTTCTAATTTTTAAATTTTATTTATGTATTTTTTAAATTTTATTTTTATTTATTTATTTTTTTTTTAAATTTTTTTTTTCAATGTTTATTTATTTTTTTGGGACAGAGAGAGACAGAGCATGAACGGGGGAGGGGCAGAGAGAGAGGGAGACACAGAATCGGAAACAGGCTCCAGGCTCCGAGCCATCAGCCCAGAGCCTGACGCGGGGCTCGAACTCACTGACCGCGAGATCGTGACCTGGCTGAAGTCGGACGCTTAACCGACTGCGCCACCCAGGCGCCCCTTAAATTTTATTTTTAAAAAAGAAACCATCATGCCAAAGTGGGAAGGTTTCAACCATGTAGTGAGTTCTCCAGATTCTCATCTAGAGGCAGAGTAGACCTGGAGAAATCATTTCATCACATTAGGACTTCCCTTTGTATGGAGTATTTAAGCTGCAAGGAGCTTCAGGACCTTGAGAGACATCTTGTCCTGTGGGTCCATTTCCAGTCCAAGAATGCCCTTTGAACACCAAGTTTTTCCTGAGCACATAGCTATTCTTTCATTTCATCTCTTGATAAGACTCCATAGTGTAGGGGTTCTTGAGCCCTGTTAACAATAATTCTGCTGTTGTCCTGATCCATTGGGAACCCCAGGAGTCTAGCTCCTCCGGGACCCCAGAAATGGGACTGGCTCGGGGGCACAGGATGCCATCCCTAAAGTCACTCAGGAAAGCGTGGGCACAGCTGGCTCTTATGCCCGGGCTCTCAACCCCTGGGTTTGTGGGCTTTTGGCAATGCCTCACAAACACTACCTAGCACGTGAGACAACTAGGAAGAAGCTACCTCTCCTGAAGTCCTATGGAACTGAGAGCTTATTATAAGACACAGCGAGAATTGTTTACCACAATGTCTTGCTGAATCTCCTTTGTGAAGTTGGAAGAGTCCAGAACATTCTCCTAGTGTTGGAATCTTGAAAACCTTGACAGTGGTTATCAGAGGCTTCTGGATTTTCCTTTTTCAAGGTTAAGTTTCCTTATCTTGGGATGAGAGAAAGGAGCATCCAGGAGAAAAATGAAGGGGACGGTGAAGGGTCTGGGAGTCCAGAAACATGTCAAAACCGACTGGGGGTGGTTGGGCATAGTCATTCTCTGCAAGGGCACGAAGGGATGCTTCTCGGAAGGAGGAACTGACTTCTTTCTTAATGACCATGAGAAAGGCTGAAGTAAGGCCAACTGGTAGACCAGATGAGCCTTGAGCTACCTGTCAAGTCAGAGATCCTGTGGCTTGCCATGCACAAAACCCCTTCCTTATCCTTTAATTACTCTGATCTCCTCCTGCAGACTCTCTCCCTCCTACCACATAGGGACCAAAATGGATCCTCATATTCTAATGTCTGATTTAAAAAAAAAAATAACCAGAGATACCATTATAACTGGCACAGGAGCTACAAGACAGCACAATTCAGCTCCTTCATTTCCCTAATAATGAATAAAATCACACCAGCAATTTCCCCTTGAATGCATTTGTCAATCAAAGACCCAACACTTAGAGAGCTCCCCCCCAGAGTGTCCTCCAGGTACTATCTGTAAGCAAGAGGAAGCACACTTCTCAGCATCGTTATAACTGGAGCAAATAGGCTGAGAGCTTGTTTAATTTTTTAAAAGAGGGTTCTCCAGCTTTTGGCTAGTCTAATGAAAACTGGTCTGTGTCTACTTTGGCTGAATCCTTTGCACAATGACACTGCCCTGTTCTATAATTTCTGCTAATTGCCACTTGAACAAAAGCCACATTGTATAGCTTCTGGACTGCTCTGTAGTCTCAGAGTACAACCGGCCAGGATATCTAGCGCATTCTCATCGTGAAAGCTTCTTCCCCACGACTGGCTGTATTTATCTATACTGCAGGGGCTGAAAGCCTATTTTCAAACTGGGTCTGAGTGTATTCCATAGAAGAAAAATTTAAGCAGACCATGAGTTGGCAACTCAAATATTTGCATGCTGATGACATCATCTTTTAATGTTTTTGTAGAGTAAGAATAATTGTGACCTAATAAGTGAAGCCTTCAAGAACTTCTATTTTGAAATGAGCTCATTTGCTTTAGAAACTTAAGAGAGTTCATTGGAGTTTAGAGTGTTCAGGGATAGTAGAAAGTAAAATGGTGATGTTAGGGGGATCTGGCATGAATTTTTTCTATACCTTTGGCTTCTTGGTGACTTCATGAATATTTTCTGGCTGTGAAAGGCCCTGTAAGTGAGCTTAGACGATTATCCGTGCCCAGAGAGCCTTCCGTGCATGGGGTCTTGAAAACAGAGGCATGAAATTGTAGGGCTAGGGTAGAGGTCCTTTATGGCCCAGTCACTCAACCATCCATTTTCAAAAGCTAACTTTAGTATCCTTGGGCTAAATCAGAGAGTGGTCATCTATGAGGTCCTGATAAAAACTATGTAAACTATTTCCAGTTTTAAGTATTTCACAGACATGCTAAAACCTAGACATAAACTGCCCTAACTCCTCATCGCCCCACAGAGCACACTTTAAGAGAATCTAGCCTGGATAAACATGGTTGATCCAAGGACAAGGTCGTTATGGTGACTGGGCTGGGTGGGCTGCTATAGACTTTTGCAATTCACAGAGCAATCACTGTAAAAAGAGAGAGAGAGAAGTTTTGAGATAGAGTTGCCAATTTTTAATTTTGCTGGGTGAAGACATAAAAACAAGATCATCCACTATCGCCACCTTTCCATAAAAGAAAAAAACGCATTTTCATACAAAAAAGTAGTAAGGGTATATTCTTGGAATAAAGGAGAATCCTTTAATTGAGGAAATTTGGTTTTATTAAGAAAATATTAAATTTTTCCTTTTTAAAAAATTTACCCCAGATTTATCAAGCAGTAGTCTTGGTGTTGACAACCACAGCCATAAGGATTTTGGCCATTTCTTTCTTTGGAAAACAGTGTAGAAGCTACACAGAAAAGCTTTTGTTCGAGGGGCGATTGGCAGGCACAGTGGAGCAGGGCAGGGGCACCATGTGAAGGATTTAGCAAAAGCAGATTCAAATCCCCTGTACAGTATCTTTGCCCACCCTTTTCTCGGTGACTGTACAGCCTCTCCCTGCTCACAGGCAGTGGAGGGAAACTTACTATGTCTAAAACTGAATTTTGAGGTTGCTGTAGTTGTTACAAATCATTATGGTGAGCTGAAACCCAATACCCACCCATTGTCCCTTGGTCTACCCTCTAGGGCCATAGGAAACAAGTTTAATTCCTTTCCCTTGTGACAGCCCTTCACAAACCTGAAGACAGCCAGTCTGTCCTTTTCCTGAAGACAGCCAGTGTGTCCTTCTTCCCCACTCTCTTGCCCTTCACCATGGGAAACATTTTGAATCCTTCCATAATTTCAAGATAGCTTATCATCCTGATTGTGGTATGTTGGCATTCAATTCGATTTGTCTTAAAATGCGTTGTACAGAACTCTGGACCTTGGAGAGACTCCACTGTCTTAGAGGAGGGGGGAATTATTGCCTCTCTTTTTCTGGATGTAGTTTAGTTTGTTTGTTTTTAAGTAAAAACAATCTGATTTTTGAACTCAAACTTGTAACTAAAACCAGTAAATTTTTTTTTTTTCTAATGTTTATTCTAAGGGACAGTACATGAGCAGGAGAGGCTCACAGAGAGAGGGAGACACAGAATCCAAAGCAGACTAGCACAGAGCCTGATGGGGGGGGGGGGGGCTCGAATTCACGAATTGTGAGATCATCACCTGAGCCAGTCAGGCATTTAACTGACTGAGCCACCCAGGTGCCCCAAACCAGTAAAATTTTTATTCATATGTGGCCATTCAGTTGGTTGTCTCATTTTACAAATATGCTCATTTCATCTTCTTTTCCTGAACTTATTTCTGCCCTTACCACTCTCAACTATCCAAATTGATCCCTCATCAGGTCAGTGTTACCCTAATTCAAAACCAGAAAAAGACAGTACAAAAAAAAAAAAAACCAAAACTATACTTCAATAAATTTCATAAATATAGATGCAAAAATACTTACAAAATATCAGCAAAATGAATTCAGCAATACAAAAAAAGGATAATACACCATGATCAAATGGGGTTTATATCAGGAATATAAGGCTAGTTTAAAATTAAAAATCAACCAGTGTACATGGTGTGGCCAAGGGCTTGAGCTGGTCTTCTAGGGGTGGGTCTCTCCAAATGAAATCTTGCCATTGGCAATGACATGGATGGAGCTAGAGAGTATTATACTAAGAGAAATAAGTCAGTCAGAGAAAGACACATACCATATGATTTCACTCATGTGCAGAATTTAAGAAACAAAACAAACATGGAATGGCAGGGGGAAGAGAGACAAACCAAGAAACAGACTCTTAACTGTAGAGAACAAACTGATAGTTACTGGAAGAGAGGTGGGCGGGGGGGGGGGGGATGGATTAAATAGGTGATAGGGTATTAAGAAGAGCACTTGTGATGAGGACTGCTGTTGTATGGAAGTGATGAATCACTAAATTCTACACCTGAGACCAATATTATGCTGTATGTTAACTAACTGGAATTTAAATAAAAACTTGGAGACAAAAATAAAAAATAAATATCAATCAATGTAAATCACCATTTTGGCAGAATAAAGTAGAAAAACCATATGATTATTTCGCTATATGTTGAAAAAATATTCGAAAAGAAGGCAACACCCATGTATGATTAAAAAAAACCCTCAAAGCTAACTAGGAACAGAAGAAAATGTCTTCAATTTGTTAAAAGGTATTTATGACAAACCTACACTGAATATCATACATAATGGTAAAAGACTGGATCCTTTTCTGGTAAGATTAGGAAAAACGGGGATGTTTGCTCTCACCACTCCTATTCAACATTGTAATTGGAGATCTTAAGTACAAGAAGACAAGAAAAAGAAATAAAAAGCATCAGAGTGTAAAGGAAGAAGTAAAACCATCTTCATTAATGTGATTATTATGCAGAAAATCCTAACAAATGGATACAAAAGTCTACTAAAACTAATAGTAAAATGTAGACACAGGTCATTGTTAAAAAAAAATCAATAAAATTTTTACACACTAACAATGAACATTTGAAAAATTAAATAAAAATACCCTTTTCATGGCATAAAAACACTAAATACTTATGGACAAATATGAAATACATATAAGACTTATTTACTGACAACCTCAGAACATTACTGAGAAATTAAAGAAACTAAATAAATGGGGACGCCTGGGTGGCTCAGTTGGTTAAGCATCTGACTTCAGCCCAGGTCATGATCTTATCTTGTGGTTCGTGGGTTCGAGCCCCGCGTTGGGCTCTGTACTGTCAGCACAGAGCCCGGAGCCTGCTTCAGATTCTCTTGTCTCCCTCTCTGTCTGTCTCTCCCTCGCTCACACTCTCTTTCTCAAAAATAAACATTAAAAAAAATTAAAAAAAAAAAAAAAAACTAAATAAATGAAGAGGTATACCATACTCATGGATAGGAAAACTCAATATTGAATTACAGTGTCAATTTTCCCCAAATAAATAAATCTGTTGATTCAGTGGAATCATGGTCAAATATCTTAGGCTTTTTTGTTGTTGTTGTTGAAATTGACAAGCTAAAAATAATCAGGGAAAAACCCCAAACTTGGAGAACTTATATTATTTCATTTTAAAACTTACTATAAGCCTATAGTTAACAAGTAACAATGCTATTTTTCTAAGTAGAAATATAGTTCAGTGGAACAGAATAAAGAGTCCAGAAATATACCCACATATCTATGGACAACTCATATTTGACAAGGATGCCAAAATAATTCGGTGGGGTAAAGAAAGGCTTTTTCAACAAGTGGTGTTGGAAAACTTGATATCCTTGTGGGGAAAAAAAATTACCTTTGATCCTGACTCCTATCAGAACAAATATTAACTCAAGAAGAATTATGGACCTAAATGTAAGGGCTAAAACTCTAAAACTTCTAGGAAAAAAAATATGAGAAGATCTTTGGAAGTAGGCAAAGCTTTGTAGACCACAAAAAAACCCCACAAACTATAAACAAAAGAAATGTTACATTGAACCTCATTAACATTTAAAACTTGTGTTCTTTGAAAGACACCATTAAGAAAATGAATAGACAAGTCCCAGACGGAAAATATTTGCAATATATATATTTGAAAAAGACCTTGTACTTAAAATATACAAAGAACTCTTCTAGCTCAATAATGAGAAGACAAACAACTTAATTTTTTAAATATTTGAAAAGACATTTGACAAAGGAAGATTTATGGATGGCCAATAAGTACGTAAGAAGCTCAACATCAATAGCCACCAGGAAAATGCAAATTGAAATCATGAGACACCCTACTCATTCACTAGAGTGGCTAAAATTAAACAGACTGACAATGACAGTAGCGGTAAGCATGTGGAAGCAGCTGGAACTCTCACACATTCCTGGTGGGAGTAAACAATGGAAGAGTCACCTTATAAACCATGTTGAAAGTTCCTTCACCAATTAAACGTATGTTGTCATATGGTCCCAAATTCCACTCTTAGGTACTTAAGCACAAGAAACGAAAACATTTCTGTATGCAAGAAGACACGTACAAGAATATTAATGGAGGGGCGCCTGGGTGGCGCAGTCGGTTAAGCATCCGACTTCAGCCAGGTCACGATCTCGCGGTCCGTGAGTTCGAGCCCCGCATCGGGCTCTGGGCTGATGGCTCAGAGCCTGGAGCCTGTTTCCAATTCTGTGTCTCCCTCTCTCTCTGTCCCTCGCCCGTTCATGCTGTCTCTCTCTGTCCCAAAAATAAATAAACGTTGAAAAAAAAATTAAAAAAAAATATTAATGGAAGCTTTATTCATAATAGCCTCAAATATCCGTCAAAGATGAATAGACACACCAATTGTGCTGTAGCCACACAAAGGAATACTTCCAGCCATAAAAAGAAATGACCTATGGATCCAAGCAACACGGATGATTCTGAGCAAAACCAACCAGACACAAAAGAGAACGTGATGTATGATTCCATTTATATAAACTTCTGTAATAGGCAGACAGCCTATTCACAATATAGTGACAGACAACACAGCAGTTGTTGCCTAGGGCTGGGACTGGGTGTGGGGACCGACCACGAAGTGACATGAGGAAACTTTTTGGAGTGATGAAAATGTCCCACATTTTGGTCTTCATGCTGGTTATTTGGGTGTGCACACATTTCAAAACTCTTGTAACAGTACCCTTAACGTAGGTGATTTCATTATATGTAAATTATACCTCAATGAACACATGAAGACACCCCTGTGTCTTCTGTATCCCACGTCACCTGGGCTCTTGCTCTGAGAGGGAGGGTAAGTGGTTAACTCTCAATCCCTCAGTGCGAAACGTAAAAGCCATTTTAAGTGCAGCATTTCCAGAACATTCTCCGGCATGCAGGAACTGCTGTTTTCAGGGTGAACGCACTGTCTGTCTGTCTGGGACGGTCCCGTTTTACTCTGGTTGTCTCTGCCTTGCGTTAACAGTGCTGTTGCACTCTTCCTACTGTTTCTGGTTTGGGTGCTAAGTTATTTGGCTGCTGGTTTGTCCTGGCCTCTTACCTAAGGTGCTGAGAAATCAGGCCTTCAAGAGTGTGACGATGAGCCTGTGGGCTAGTGACCAACTTCTCTTGGATGCCCTAATGCAGCTCTCCGGGACTGGGATTCCTTGATACCAGCCAGTGGTTGTCGAGGGCTGCCCACGTGCCAGGTGCCCTCCTGCTGCGTGCTCTATGGGGCCTGAGAGCCTCCAGTTCTGAAGCTAGTCCCTGGAGGGAGGGACCCCCTTTGTAAATGACAATTTTGAAGTTTCGAGAGCCCAGGCAACAACTCCCAGTCATCAGACTGTGTGTGTGTGTGTGTGTGTGTGTGTGTGTGTGTGCGCGCGCGCGCGAGTGATAGGGGGTGTCGAGTGGAGCCTCAGTGTTCACACTCTCCGCCACTCAAGATATGCCACAGCCTTGATTCAGAGATGACTTTGATCTGCTGCAATCAGAAAAATTTTTTTAAGCAAGATAGAGCTGGGCAGCATTAGACACAGTGATGTCATAATGACCTCTGGATATAGCTCCTCAGCATAAACTCCAGTCAATAAGGTTGCCTTCAGGTCGGGAGTTCAGCGATTCAGTTTGCTGGCTGAGGGACCCAGGTGGGGAGAAGGATGGATTTGGGGCCGAGTAGAGACACGATTCATTCTCCTGCTAAAGTGAGAAATGGGTAATTTTTTTTAATTTAAATTTTTTAAATTTATTTTTGAGAGAGAGAGAGACTGAGCACGAGTGGGGAAGGGGCAGAAAGAGAGGGAGACACAGAATCCGAAGCAGGTTCCAGGCTCTGAACTGTCAGCACAGAGCCCGACGCGGGGCTCGAACTCACGAACCGTGAGATCATGACCTGAGCTGAAGTCGGACGCTTAGCCGACTGAGCCACCCAGGCACCGTGAGAAATAGGGAATTATTTTCTTTCCTTAATGTTTTTGCTTTATGTTGTTTATTTTGTCCCCCTGTATGTTCATTTGTCTTTTCCTGCTAAGGTTACCACCTTTCTTCCCTCCCTGTGTGAATCCCCATCCATGAAGAGCGTGCCCAGCACTGAAATGCCCACACTGTCCCAGGCAGGAGACCTTGGTCACGCGGATCGCAGCTTCATGGCATCTTCCTTTGGGAAGATCTCCTTTGGGATGGAAATCCTGTGTCTCCTGAAGAGAGGAAAGCGGATTTGATGCCCTGTTGGCTCAGCTCTCATGCACAGGGCCAGTCAGCGTGGCAGCCGATGGGCACACGCCGCAGTGACCCCAGCCTGGTGGCCCTGCCAGGGTCTCCTGCAGGGGTGTCAGCATGAGAGTGGAGTTGAGAGGGTCCCAGACACAGGGCACGTGGTTGAAAGCTACTCCCTTTCCATTCAGCTCTCCAATTTTCTGATTAAGTCAAGGACAAAGGCTCAGTTTGTGACGGCGTATCTCTAACACTTCGATAACGTTCCTTAACACCATTTGGTTGGTTTGTCTTAGATTTTTTTAATGTTTATTTTGAGATAGCAAGAGAGAGAGAGTAGGGGAGGGGCAGAGAGAGAGGGAGACACAGAATCCCAAGCAGCCTCTGCACTGTCAGCGTGGAGCCTGATGTGGGGCTCGAACTCACCAACTGCGAGACCAGGTCCTGAGCCGAAATCAAGAGCCAGGCGCTTAGTGGACTGCGCCACTCAGGCGCCCCTGATTTGTCTTGTTTTTAAACAAAGGGAGAAGGCACCATATCAGAGCCCTCCTCAGGGATGGGCATCTGGCAGTTTGAGTTTCCGTTTTATGGCCGACAGTGATCAATAAAGCCACTTTTCAAAACAGTAAAGATTTTAAAAATAATTATGAAAACTTGTATAAAAATTTGAAAATATGGAAAAACAGACAAAGTAGAATTACTCATTATACCCTCCACTGTAATATTTTGATGTCTTTCTTTTTTTGAACGCAAAAATCGAATTCATATTCTTTTTATCCTTCTGTTTTCTTTCCCACCACATAATAACGTACCACCTATGGCTATGTTGTCATAAGTGCTTTGTAAACATAGTATTAAAGACTTATTTCTTTATTAGAAAAAATATAAAAAGGTAAAAGAAGGAAATAGCAGTATAAGAAGTAAAAATACAATTTCTTATGGAATGTCACTATTAGGATTTTAATGTATTTCTTTTTACTCTTTTCTCTTATAGGTGTGTATTTATAATAAATACCTGTAATTTAAAAATTGAATCACCCAGGGGTACCTGGGTGGCTCAGTGGGTTGAGCGTCCGACTTCGGCTTGGGTCATGAGCTCATGGTTCATGAGTTCGAGCCCCGCGTCGGGCTCTGTGCTGACAGCTCGGAGCCTGGAGCCTGCTTCTGATTCCGTGTCTCCCTCTGTCTCTGCTCCTCCCCTGCTTGTGCTCTCTCTCTCACTGTCAAAAATAAATAAGCGTATAAAAAATTTTTTTAAATTGCATCACACAATTTTACAATAACTTTTTTTTTTTAAAGTTTCTTTCTTTCTTTCGAGAGAGACAGAGTGTGAGCAGGGGAGAGGCAGAGAGAGAGGGAGAATCTCAAGCAGGCTCTGGGCTGATGGCGCCCGATACAGGCTCGGACTCAAGTAACTGTGAGTTCGTGACTTGAGCTCAAATCAAGAGCCATTGGCTCAACTGACTGAGCCACCCAGGTGCCCCCAGTAACTATTTTCATAGTTGCCTAGTATTTAACCCTATTCTGGTTTTAATGTTTATATATCACACATTACTTAACCATTCTGTATTCTTGTGGCTTGAGGTTATTTGATGTTTTGTGTACATATGTTGCTATAAATACTATCTCACTAGACAATGTGGTAAATAGTTTTTAAATTTTAAATTATTTGGTTGGGTTAGAGACCCCGAAAGCATTATTAATTCAAGGGGTGAGCGTTTTTAAGGCTCCTATACGTATCACTAAATTGTTTTCTAAAAGAGGTGTTTTATTTTCCACAAGCAAAGTATCAAAGTTTATCGCATCCTCCTCAGCATGTAGTACTTTCTGGTGTGAGATTTTAAGAGCTCATCTGACAAGGCAAAAGGTTGTATTTTCAGTTTTTCCAATTTGCATTTTTTAAAAATTCCTGCTGTGGCGGACCCTTTTCCCTCATGTGTGTGCAGTTCGTTTCTTGTCACGCCAACACTGTGGGTCCTCGGTGGGCTTGCCAGGTCAGGAGGGGTGGGTTTGTCTCAGTTATTTGGTAGAAAAGTGAAATCTTAGGAAGTTCACCATGAGCACACGGAGCTGCCATTGGCTTTACCACATTTCACGTCTCGGCTGTGGCCTCAGTCTGTTCACCCAGCGTCTCAAAAGCCAGAAAATTCTTTGGTACCCGAAGAAAGACGGGAGAAGCGAGCACAAGAAGTGACGAGCAAAAGAGACAGGCAAGCAAGCTGATGAAAATTTATGAAAACAAAACAACACTCCCCCCCCCCCGTAGAAAAAAATTAGTATCCCAGGATATGTCAGGATACGTAAGGGTTCACCCCAAAGTCTAGCATATTCTAAGGAGACAGAGCTGGATTTGAAGGTGTATAGAGAGACCTGGATTAGGATCCTGAGACCACCACCGTCAGGCTGTGTATACCTGGACAGGCTATTTGGCTTGAACCCAGGCTCTGCATCTGTTGTGGGTCCTTTCTTCTCAGGCCTTTGGGTGATCACGTCAGTGTTCATTAAATGAAGAAAACCAAGGATGGCATGAGTAGGCATTCAGTGAACAAGAGCTTTAACAAAAATTCCAGACCTAGGATTTTGTGGGGTTAGCAGTGGTGAACTGGAGGAATAAGTTTGGAACCGTGCTCTGAATTACCAAAAAAAAAAAAAAGGAATCAGTTATACTTCTGGTAGTTTATACAAATCTTTATTGTATTTCAATATTTGAACAAACCGGTGAGACAGTATTAGGATTTTATATTCTGAGGAGCTTTCGATGTTCCCATCATTGATGAAAGTACGCATGTCAGTCTTTACTCAAAATCTGCTGGAATTTTTGGGAGATGACTTATCGCTACTGAGAACAATAGCATTTAGTTTTCTCAAAAATCAAGAATCATTTGTTTTTCTAAAATTCTGTCTCTTTAATCATTCAACAGATCAAAGTTATGGCATTAAATTGCTTTTGTCACAGGTTGGGTTTCATTAAGTGGAAGGATCCTATTTCCTGCTTGTGAAGCGCTCCCCCCTCCCTCCCCGACACTTCCTGGGAACTCACTGGAGTCAGGATAACAAAGGGGCACTTGGAAATGCCACTCAAGGTCAGAGCCAGACGCATCAGGTGCTCAAGCGATGAGCTAGGGAAGAGCCATCCCGACAGTGTTAAAATCTGGTTGTATGGTAGATGTGTGTACCGACCGTGGCCACGAACCTGCGAACTGTGAGATCATGACCTGAGTCGAAGTTGGACGCTTAACCGACTGAGTCACCCAGGCACCTGAGTTCAGTGGTCTTGAAGGATGAACTGGCATTTCCCAAGCAGATAGGGGGCGTGGAACACACTTCTTGCTTTTATTCTGCAGAGCCTAATGGATGAGAAATACAGCTCTGGAAACAGACGAGGCTGAGTTGGAATCCGTGGGGCTCTGTGCTCTTGGACAAATGACAACCGTCTGAGCCTGTTTCTTCACCTGTAAATTGGGAGAAGAATGCCCCCTACCTTGTAGGGTTGTTTCAAAGACTATATGGAAACCGAATGCAATGCATGACCCACAGTAATAATTATATTCGTTTTATATAATAAATATGTGAGGGATGAAACAGATGCGACTCTGATTGAGCCACAAGCCAGGTGAGCTGTTTCAGTTTAGATCAAATTCCTCATCTGTAAAATGGGCACATTGGGCCACATGACTGCCATGCTTTCTTCCAGCCTGAACATCATATGAAATATTACTTTGCATTACTAATTATCTTCTCCTGTAGGATCTTCTTCTTCTAAATGCTTTTTGAGCCTTTGCTATGCCTAGAACAGTGTCTGGCTCATAGTTGTAGCTCAATAAGTAGGAGTTGAGTAATTACCACAAATTTGCTGTTTGCTTGAGTACCACGTGATCACAAATATGGTTCTTATCTAAGGGTTTCTTAAGACACGTGAGAGTTCAGCTCTTCCAACAGGATGGATATGTCCTTTACGTGACTGAAAAGGGTGTGAAGCTTTGAACTTGAAGAGTCTGATATATAGCTATGTTTTCAGGGCAGATTTAGGCAGAATGCTTGTTTCTGGTACCCAGGGCTGCATATGGGTAGAAGGAAGAACAGAAATGGTACTTTCTTGGAGGTTCCATTTGCTCCTGTTTGAGGGGCCACAATGAGTACTTTGGGTAGTAGCTATACTCCTCTGTACTGTGCAGGGTGGCAATTCTCGGCGCCCAGGCTTTGGTCCAAGTTCACTTGTCTGCATTTTTAGTTAAAGCGTGGTATTTCAGGCTATAAGAAACTATCCTAGGGGGCGCCTGGGTGCTCAGTAGGTTAAGCGTCCGACTTCGGCTCAGGTCATGATCTCACAGTTCGTGGGTTCGAGCCCCGCGTCGGGCTCTGTGCTGACAGCTCGGAGCCTGGAGCCGGCTTCGGATTCTGGGTCTCCCTCTCTCTCGGCCCCTCCCCCACTTGCGCTCTGTCTCTGTCTCAAAAATAAATAAACATTAAGAAAAAAACTATCCTGTGGTTCATGGGCATGACCAATCCCAATTCTGGGCCATGAATGTTCTTTTTTGCTTTTTTATAATCTTGATTCCAGTATAGTTAGCACACATTGTTATATTAGTTTCAGATATACAGTGTAGCGATCCAACAATTCTATACATTCCTCGGTGCTCATCGTGATAAGTGTGCTCTTAATCTCCTTTATCTATTTCACACACACCCCCCCCCCCAACTTCCCTATGGTAACCATCGGTTCTCTGTAGTTAAGAGTCGGGTTTTTTTGGTTTGTCTCTCTTTTTCCTTTGTCCATTTGTTTTGTTTCTTGAATGCCACAGATGACTGAAATCCTCACCCTTTGCAGACCTTCCCTCAAGAGACGCGGAGCACCGGGCGCCTCCGTGTGACTGTTCTGAGTCACCAACATGACTTCCACTTTGTGTGTAGGCGGATGGAAAATGCATTCCCCTAATGAGTGTTCCTGGACTTTATTAAAAGTGATACCACTTTCCTCTTTAATAGGAACAGCAACATGGCCCTAAATTCGAATCTGTTCTCCTGAGGAAGATAGTACCAGGATTGAAAATGAAACAAACATTTTTTTTTTTTTTTTTTCTGACGGCAGCGTTCATATTTTGATCTTGAAGACTTCTTAGGGTCCTGGTCCTCCGTCCTTCCTCCTCGCCATTCATCGCATTTAAGGTGCACTGCCGTGATACAGTTTTTCTGTCTTAAACAAGGGCCGGGGCCCCGTCCCGGGTTGTCTGTGGGGCTCCAAGGCTTCCTCCAAGTCCCTAAATAGGTTGAGGCGAACAAC
The DNA here is from genome assembly GCF_028749965.1 of Puma concolor. NCBI lineage: Eukaryota > Metazoa > Chordata > Mammalia > Carnivora > Felidae > Puma > Puma concolor. Next base: position 80,199,258 of record NC_141677.1, read on the forward strand.
GCTCTGCTGTTCACAGGATGCAGTTCTGCGTTAAATGGCTGCTGAATAATCCCAGCAGAAGGAAGAACAGGATGCCGTGGCTACCTGCTGGAGGTCATGGCCACGGCCTCTCGGCATCGGGTTCCCCTGGATTTAGGGTTAGGCTGGTGATACCGAGTCTGTTGGTTTTAAGTAGAAGGAGGAGGGAGACACCCACCCAAATCCCTAAAACCTTTCCGACAGCTCTAATGTCCCATTTCTGCCAACCAGAATCTCACGCCGGTGATTTGCTCAACAGCTGGGTGATGACATACTTTTTGGGTACAATATATACACTAGGCCATTAGTCTGCAAGCAGCAGTTGTCAGCTTTGTTCCCATTTAGAGTAATTTTCTCACTAATATGGCATATTCTTCAGGGATAAAATGCATTTTCCAGCCAGATATTCCCCCTAATAGTGAAGTTGGTTTAATGATCGGATTTCAGCCAAGGGAAGGGAAGCCTGCGATTGCCGCTGGTTGTATATTGAAGCTACCAAAAATGAAAAGGCTTATTTTAAAACACATTCACCTGAACAGGCAAAAGCCTCTCCTTTCCAGATTAATGAAGCTCATTCGAGGGGAAACTTAGGTATGAATTTAAGAGCTAAGTAAGGTACTTAGAGCCTTTCGGTGCAAAGCGCACATAGGTATATATTTTTGAACTGTAATGCTGGCTGGTGGGGTTTTAATAGGGGCAGTGATAACCGGCGAGCTACAAAAAAGGCAGCCGTCTGCAGGCTGACCCTCGCCAGGATGACAACATACGATTTTTTCCCCCCTCTCCACATACAGGCCTTGAATATTCAAATCAATTAAACAATTAATTCCCACCCTGCAAACTTGCACGTCAAGCTTCAGCCTGTGGCCAATTTCTTCGGTTGAATTATAACCCCCCTGAAAAGCAGCAGTTCCTAATGGAAAAGCTGACGGAGTCTTAAGTACATGCGGTGAGTGGAGCTGCTCTAATTAACTCTGCTTTGGATCCCCCTCCCCCATTAATATTTTAAAGATTTTTAATTAAAATAATTACACGAATTTATGAAAAATATTCAAGCACCTAGAGTATTTCTATGGTGCCCTGGTCTCGGCGATTCTCCTTCCTGGTGTCCCTTGGGTGTGGATTTCCACCCCGGTCATTATCGCCCTGAGCCCAGCTGCGGGGGAGTGAGATTTATTTCTGAGGCTGAGGACTTCTTCTTCCTTTTACCTTCGTGATCGCGGTTGGAGGAGCCGCATGTCCACAGCCACCTTGCCCGGTTTGTCAACATGGATGGTTCTTTTTTCCTCTCTTGCTCTCTTTCTCCACTCCTGTTAGTCCCCCCATCGTTCATTGTCCCACGATGATGCTCTGGAGACAAAAGCCCTTCCTTTCTCCCTTCTTCACTTAGTTTGCAGAACTGCTAAGGGGGTAGGGTGCAGTGGGGAGGCGGGGGCTGGAGGGTGGTGTCGGCACACTTTCTCTGTAAAGGGCCAGGTGGGAGATATTTCAAGCTTTGCGAGTCGTGTGGCCTCCGTCGCCACTCTGCTCTGCTGTTTTAGCCCAAAAGCAGACAGAGACCATACCTAAGTGAGGGAGCGTGGCTGGGTGCCAATAAAACTTTATTTATGGACATGGAAATTTGAATTTCGTATCATTTTTGCATGTCACAAAATATCCTCCTTTGAATTCTTCCCCAACTATTTATTTACATATGTCAAAACTATTCGTACCCAATCAGCCATTACAAAATAGACAACCGGAAGGATCTGGCCCTCGGGTCATAGTTTGCCTCTCCATAGTGGTGCTTCATCTGGGGTCAGACCGCTTGGCTGTTCCGGCTCTGGAAAGGTCTTAGCTGTCTGTGCGACTGTGGGCCAGTGGGTAGCCTCAGCTTCTTTGTCTAGAACTTGAAGATGGCAGTGATGGAGTCTCCCCTCGGAGTCTGGTTGTGATTTATTTATCGCATTTGTTACGACAAACAAAAACCTAAAACACCCAGGCTTGGGCCAGAGCATCCAGGGGCCGTGTCTGATCCCCTTGGGGTGAGCACTTCTCTTATTGGCAACAGGAGGGTGGCCCCGTGGGCTTTGCCTCTCGGTGTGTTCGGATTCAGCAACTGTTGAGCAAATGTCCCCTAACGCAGGACATTGAGTGGGGAGCTGACATCTCTGGGGCACTCCTTGGAAGAAAGGACTGGGCCCTTTTGTTTGTGTGATGGCTATTCTGATGGCTGTTACTGTCCCCATCGGCCCTGTGTTATACACCATGAAATAAACTGGGAGGGGCTAACACTGACCCCAGACCACTCGGGACTTTGAATCCAGGTCTTCCTGACTCCAGAAGCCAAACCTGAATCATTCTCCTATGGCTGTTGCCATGTCTATATATCATCTGTACGACTGCCTACGTAATATTTTTAAAATAGTCTCGGTGTTTGTACTTAGGTTCCTTTTTAAGAAATTTTCTTTAGAACCAAATTTATTCTGTAGTACGGATGTGCTGTTTGTATTTTAGCTAATAACCATTTTTTACAGAGTAAAAATGAGTTTCTAATGTGGACCGTTGAAAATCATCTTAAGGATGGTTGGTTATCTTAAGGGTGTCTGCTCTGTTTTTAAATGTCTATTTTTGAGGGAGAGAGAGAGAGAGAGGCAGTGAGAGAGAGGGCCAGAGAGAGAAGGAGGGAGAGAATGCCAAGCAGGCTCCGAGGTGTCAGTGCAGAGCCTGACGTGGGGCTTGAACTCGGGAACCTCAAGTTCATGACCTGAGCCAAAGTCGGACGCTTCACCAGCTGAGCCACCAGGCTCCCCAAGGGTGTCTGCTCTTCAAAAAACATTGCATTACGCTCTGTGCTCCTAGCCAGATGTGGCCAGAGCCTTGGCATCTGGCCAGTCCTTTGGATGGCTCAGCCCTTCCTATGGCCTGGGTTACCATCTCCAACTCCTGTCCGTCTCCGTGCTGGGGCTAGCACTCGACAGAGGACTTCCTCCTGTCCCTTCCCCAGCTCGCCATGAAGCCATATTCGGCAGCTGCCAGTCAGACTAGCTCCCCAGTCACCAGATTGGACTCTAGGGCTGGTCTTGCCATCTTTCCTGCTACCACTGCCCCCAACCCCATACGGGGATGTTCTGGACTTCTAAGTGCCTAGGAAAATGTCCACTTTGGGTCCCACCAGCTCAACAGCTCAGTGCCATGGGAATAATTCCAGCCTCACTGACACCAGTGTTCTGATCCCAAATGGGCCTCTTGCCAGCTATGTGATCTCACTTGGAAAGCCTGACTCCCCCTAAGCCTCAACCTTCTTACCTATAAGATGGGGGTATTAGTAAAATGTTTTTCGGGGATATTATGAGGATGTACAAGAGAAAGGTCTTGAACGTGCTCAGTGAGAAGTACTGTGGATCCAGAAAGAGCAGAGGCTCTGGGGGCTGACCTGCGATCCCGCCCCATTCCCACCCCTCCCACTGCCTCCTGGTGTGTAAGCTGGTGAGCTAGAACATTGATAATGGTCTGCCAGTGGAGTCACAGACCCCCTGGCATTTCTTTGTCTACATATGGCCCTCCTTTGGACGCATCCATAACTAAGAGTCTTCCCCAGGAACCCAGGAGCGTCCAAGCAACCAAGTTGAGCCGCTGTGGCTGTCCGCCCGCCCCCACCTGCCTGAGAAAGCAGGCGGAGTCCCTCTGCCGCCCCACCTGGGCCAGGCCCCAGCCTAGTGCTACCATTGACTTGTACTTGAGTCTATCTCGTGTTGATTTTATGAGAACTTTCCCTGAAAATCCCCATGTTCGAAAGACGACACCGGGGACCCATGGAGCAGGCTCATCATTTGAATAATCAGCCATTTAGTGACATGCCTAGCCTAGTTTAATGACTGAATCAGTCAAAGTATGACCCCGAGTGCCGGTTAACTTTTAAAATAGCTGTGCCCACTGCATGACACAGCCAACAGGAAGCCATTAAGGCGCTGGCAATTACTATTTCCATCCATCGGCAAAGTCCCTATTTTATTTTAATCTGCGTAAGTGCATTTTCTGCACGAGGTTAAAATATAAATCCCTTCTCCTGAACAAGACTGGTTTTCTGGCTGACTTGAGAGCACAATTTACAACTGATTTAATTTGTTCTTCACAAACATTCCTAATGACATTACCCCGGTGCATATACAGACTGCCTCCTCTTATTCCATTAACTCCCAAATCGGGTTTAAAGACCATATTGATGCTAGATGTTATTATGGGTGATTATCAAAACAACAGACAACTCGGCAAAGTGTTTACTAACTGGTTTATATATAATTTCTGTAATAACGACAACAGATGGTAATGCTACAAACACTAAATCACGCTTTTCGCTGCTGAAACAAATTGGCAGCCTGCAGCACAGAAATGGTGTATGTAGCTATATACAGATGCTTCACTCATCAGCTATGGTGTTCATCTTATTAGGAAATGGGTCTGTTACCGCTATTACAGGTAATCTTTCCATTTACAATTACAAAATGTATATTTTCAATGAAAATGGTTTTCTGCAGCTAAGCTGCCTGAAGGATATTTCCCCTCTAATTACCAGCCCTGTGAATGTGCGCCTCGGCCGAGCCACGCACGGGGGTGTTTGTCCCAGTTAATGGTGGCGGCTGCATTTCACTTGCGCCAAGATGAGACTCCTCTCAAAGACCCTCCACCTCTGGCTGGAAAGGCCACCAGGCAGCCCTCCGAGGTGGGTCCATCAGTGCTTTAGGAGCAGGGTGTGAACAAGGCGACAAGCAGCCCAACACGGAGGGGACCCTTCCTCACTGTGGGTCTCCCATCCCCCGAGTGAGTCGCGATGTGGGAGAGACCGGGGCATTGATCAGCTCCGCCTCCGTGTTTTAAAGATGGGAAGCTGACGTCCAGATGGCCCAGGGAGGAAGGGGCTAGCCCAGGTCGTGGAGTGGCAGGGCTGTGACACTCGTGCCACCCCTGATTGGGAGCGCGATGTTTCTTTTGTCGCCCGTGGGAGCCCTCTGCCAGGCACTGTTGGTGCAACCCGGGGCACCCCGTGCTAAGAAAGACAGGGGTCTGAGTCTCAGCGGCCCCATCGCGAGCCCTTCCCACGCATCCCCCTCACTGAATTCCGCAGACCGCCAGGGAAACTGAGTACTGCTGTCTCCGCCTGACCGCTGAGGAACCCCTGGGACACCAGGGTGAAGTCACTTGCCTGCCATCCTGTGAAGCTGTAGGATTCAGATTTGAATCCAGGCTGTGGACTGGATCCAAAGGCTGGGCTTAATCGCCGAGCTCTGCTGCCTTTCCAGAGCCTGGCATCCGTGCCTACGTTCTCTTAGGAAAAACAAAGGAAACCACATAGAGGGGAGCACAGGGGCAAAGGGCAGGCGACGTCGCGGGCGTTTCCGACAGTGCGGGGCCCCCGCCTTAAGGCCCTTTGACCTTTCACATTTCCCATCAAGGTGGCAGCCGGTTCCTACACCAACCAGCTGAAAGCCAGAGCCACACGGCTGGGGGGAGAGGCTGTGGTGTGGACACCGAGGAGTTGGGATTGAGAGTCGGGTCCGGGCCCACTCGCCCGCCTGCGTTCAGCTCAGCCACTTACCAACCATGGCACCTGGGGGACTCGCTCACCTTCACCTTCCACAGCCTCCTCTGTGGAGGGAGGCTGACCCTGGTGCCCGCCTCCTAACACAGCGCAGGGTGGGGGTGGGGACTTGGAAGTTGACCCGTAGGGAGTCAGCATGATGCCTGCCGTAGAGCAGGGGCGTGAAGCGCGTTGGCTCCATTCACTCTTCAAGCCACCGTTTTGGCCGGGATGACTGTCCACGTGCCCACTCTTGGCTCTGGATGGCCCCTCGGGGAGAGGGGACATTTGCCTCTGCCAGCCTGGTCCCCATTTCTGAGTGCCTCCGCGCCCCCCGGCCCACGGGCATTCCCTACTGGTCAGCTGTGGCTTGCGGTGGCTTTGTTTCTGTCCTCTTTAGGGCCTCCCTTCGTCTGAGGCCTGGTCACTGAGGGGATAGGGGTCCATGAGCTCATGGAGGGGGACAGGTATATTCCACAGATGAGGAAATGGAGGCTAGAGCAGAAGCAGCTTGCACCAGCTGGAGTTTAAGTGCTTTCTGGCTCAGCTCACGCCCAGTGCTCTGGAAGACACTGCCGTGCCTCTGAGGACTGACCCCGGACAGGACCCTGCCACGCTCTGGTGAGAAGCCAGTCACGCGCTTCCCAATGGCCACTTTGTGAAGGGACAAAGAATTGTTTCCTCCCTGTAATTTTCTGCATGGAGGTCTCCCTACTGTCCCCCCGCCACTTCCCTCTGACCTCGGAGGCGGCCCCGCGCCCCGGCCACACGGCACTGTCTTTTCACTGGTACAATGAGCTGCTGTTCTGGGGTTTGTGACCAAAGAGCAGTGCCCGCCCTTACTGGTGTGGGAGGAAGCATCTGGTCTGGGTACGTTTTCGGAAGGACCCCTCCTGGGCCCGGGGCCTCGCCAGCAAGGCTGTGCGGCCTCTGCGGGCCAGGCGTTCTCCACAAGAGCGTGAGCTCGTAGACCTGCAGGCCTCACTTCAACCCCAGAATTGGTCTTTTGCCTTGGGAGGGCCACGTAGCTGGTGGAGAAGCCCCTTGGAAATGAATTTGAGTTTAAAGCCCGGCTTGTGGCTTATTTGGTCAATAACAAATAAACTTTACCTCTTTGTGCCTCAGTCTTATCTTTAAAGTGGGGACAACAGAACCTCCACGGGACCACTCAGCATGAAATGGGCTGTCACAAAATGGAAGCTCTTATTAGCCACCTCTGTGATCTCTGTGTGATTTGTGAGATTGTTAGGCGTTTGACATGTTTTTCCAGAATCCAAGCCAGTGGGAAGGCCAGCTCTGCTTCTACAGTCTCCGTGCCTTCTCCAGTGGCTGTGATCTTGGAAGCCTTTCCTTGGCCACATCCTAACCAAACTCGGAATCACAGACTGATTATAACCCATTAACCATTCCAAAGGAGGAGCCTCTTTGTCTTAAACACAACACGCTGGTTGGAACATGGGAAAATACGATCTGTGTTCCATGATACGGAAGAAAATATTTTCTTTCGATGGGAAACATCATCCAATGAAATATTGTGAGAGAGTAGATAGGAGACTAGAATTTGCAAAACAAAAACAAAAACAGGCCTGATAAGAAGTCCTCGCTCTACCCTATTGTAGCCTGGGAATCTTGGACCTCAGTTTCTGTATCTGCAAAATGGGGGCATGGGCAGGTTTGAACTCTTTGGTGCCTAAGGATCTCACAGCTCTGACGTTTACGGTGTCTGCAACTGTTGGGAAGTCCAGTAAGCAAACAGAACTCCAGAAGCTGCCTTTGGGACCCACCATCTAAGCAAGAACGAGGCTCTCTGCAAGTTTTCTGGGCTGCGGAAGCCGGCTCAGAACCGCCTTAAATATACAGCCCCAGAGGACTGTGATTCTCCCGGCCGCATCACCACGCTGGCATAATTAACAGGCATGTTGCAAAGTGTACCCAGCATATCTAGCAGGTTTTAAGAAATGCCTCCCAAAGATTATAAAAGACTTTAATTAGAATTTCACAAAGGTAGAGGCTGAGCATTTGCTAATTGCCATTGCCGATTTTTGTTTCAGGGTTTGGTGCAGCTTCAGAGATAGGAAAGAGCCAGCAGTGTTTTAAGGCCACGGTCCAATGTGACAACAGTGACAGATATGCTAATTTCTTCATGCACTCCACTTCACTTCTTTTATTCTTTCCAATTAAAGCAAATGCTACTGAAACTGTAATTAAGCCAGGGCTGGGCCCTGATTGCCTGCTGTTTTAATGAAACCCTATTGATTTTTCTTTCCTTTCTCATGGCCACACATGGTGCTCGACGGTCAAACGCAGGCCCTGCGACAATGTCCCCGGCAAAACTTAATTCTGGCCTGGGAAAATGGAGACCCGGTGGAGAAGCTATCAAAAATGATGTCAGTGGGGAAAGGCCGTACCTTGTGAGGCCACGCGGCGACGAGAACCACCCATGACAGTGTGACCATCCACAAGAAACGCATTGCCTTGGGCGAAGAATTCAAATGCCCTTTTTCATTCTAGTACTGTTTCCATAAGATGCAGCACAGTAGTTAAACTCTAGTGGCTTAACTAAGCTGGATGTTAAAATCTGGGCCATTTGGAGCCCCGGAAATGTATGTTATTGACGGATGTTCACAAACCAGAGAGCAGTTTTGGGGATGAAGTATTGGAAAAACATTTTACTTCTCTTTGGCATTAATTTGAGAATGAGTTTGTTTGTTGTTTTGTTTTTTTTTTAAATGAAGCATCTCTCTGAAATTATTCCTGCTCACACCCCCCTACCCCGCAGTGAATACGTAGATGTCATGCAAAGAAAATGAAAGGGAAGTATTGTTGAGCATTTCAGGAGCTCCACAGATATTTAATGGTGGCAGGTTCAGATTCTGATTGGGAGAAGTAGGGTTTCAGGTACTGTCTGTGGTTTTCTGTATCTAACGACAGGGTTCCCCGTGCGGGACTTGGAAGGAAGCATGAAGTGCCACCTTGTTTGAGCACAGTCGATGCTCGGGCTCCCTGCCACCCCTCAGCCGGTTCTTACCTGAGTCCCCCATTGGTGCCACTTTGGGTTGGGGAAGTAGGAGGAACAGGGAGGCGGGACACCCATCCTGACAAAGCACATCTTCTTTTCCTTGGTCTGTCTTCTCATGCGCCCTCTCCGCCTCTCCCCACCGAATTCTCCTGGGTCTGTGAGCTTCTTCCCATACGGGGGCGACTGGATGACATTCCCAAAGTCTGAGTGGACACATTCTTGCTGTTGTGATAGAAACCTGCCGGAGCACGAGACTTACACCCTCCCCACCCTGGCCAGAGCACTGGGGGCATCCTCCTGATCAGGGCCGCGATGCTCGGATTCATCCGCTGCCTACTGTGTCATAGGTGTTCCATGTGGCTTATGTCACTACCGCCCTATTGGACTCCATTGAATAGAAGAAGAAACAGGCCAGAGGGAATCAGGGCAATTACTAAAGTTATGTGGCTGAGGTGGGGAATGTGGGTAAAAAGCAGATTGCTTTCCAGGGAGGATGAACACGGATGAAGGATGTCAGTGTAACGTTGGTTCAAGTCTTGCCTTCATCATGAACCCTGGGGCAGTGGTGACTTGGCCCAGCCCATTGTCCCTTGCAAGGGAGCCGGTCTCTCTTCTCCGCGAGTAAGATGTAAACTCTCTGAGGGTAAAGTGGAGGGCAGGGCTTGTCCCCTTCAGCATGACTGACATTTTGGGCTGGATCGTTCTTTGTCCTGCTGATGGTGGCGGCAGGGGACAGGTGCGCGCTGTGTACTGTAGGCTGTTTAGCAGCACCCCTGGCCTCAACCCCCTGGACGCCAGTAGGACATTCCCAGTTGTGACAACCAAAAATGTCCCCCAACCTTGCAAATGTCCTCTGGGGGAGAAAATTGCTCCTGCTTCAAAGTCACTGGTTTGGGCATTTATGTTTTGTTTGCTTGAAGCATAGTGCCATTTTAATTTTGTTAATGTTTATTTATTTTTGAAGGGGGGGGAGGGGCAGAGAGACAGGGAGACACAGAATCCAAAGCAGGTTCCAGGCTCTGAGCTGTCAGCCTAGAACCTGATGCAGGGCTCGAACTTACCAACGGTGAGATCATGACCTGAGCCAAAGTCGGATGCTTAAACGACTGAGTCACCCAGGCGCCCCAGGTAGTACTATTCGAAAATATACACACCAAATGCTTTGTTTTCGTCTAATGGCTTATGCCATTGTTTACAACCGTGTAACAATATTCTTGTTTCGAATAAAAATGAAAACTCAAAATTCGGGTTTACACACTAGAAAAGATGATTCGGATTTTTTTTTTTTTTTTTTTTTTGAGACCCTAGAATCTTCTTTAAGGAAATTTTCAAGAAACAGCAGGGGCTGGGAGTCAGAAGACCTTTGTGTGGTCTCGGTCTGCTTCTTGCTGGCTGGTATCTTGGCAAGTCCCACGTCCCCCGAGCCATGAGTTTTTGTCATTAATGTGAGGAGGATGTGGTAGTGATTCATCTCCGAGGGTCCTGGTAGGACTGACATTCTTCATAATTGAACAGACGCATAACGAGTAGTACAAATGTGGGATCAGGGAATTTCCAGTTACGGGCAAAATTTGTGTCGGCCGAGCAAGGTAAGGAGAGAGAGAGAATAAGGAAGATAGCTGATAGGAGATGCTGGTGCCCAATTCACTCAATAACCTGGCTTCAAATCATCAAAGGTTTCCATGCAGACTCCTGGATGCCCATGTCTTTGTCTAAGGAAAGGCGTCGGCAAGACTGGATTCCTTTTACAGAGATTTGCTTTACCTTCACATCAGGACAGTTAACAACAACAACAACAACAAAAATTAGTCGCCTTGTGGTCTAGGACCAACCCTGCTGACACTCTCGGGGTTGGGGAGAAGCCTGTTCTGAGATGTTTGCAGGATTCTAGAAGCAAGGAAGCAGATGACACCTCAAGAGTGGTTGCCAGAGCCAACTTCCCCAGAGAGGAGAGAGAGAGAATTTAGAATCGTTTAGAGAGCAAGGGTAAGTTCTCTTAAAGCTGCTCTTCCCAGGGCAGATCCTCCCAAAGCAGAGCGTTTCGGGTTTTTCTCCACTACGTGCACGAGAGTAGCACCTGTCTGGGAAAGAGCCGGCTTCCGTATGGGCAACAAAAACCCCCCTCTGGTCTTGCTTTGCCTTCATTTCACCTTTTAGGACACACATCTATAGAAACAAGCCGTTTTTGAAACCCCACAGAACCAATGACCTTCTTTTTACAGATAAAGAGGAAAGGCAGATTTTTTTTTTAATTGGTTTTTTAAAAATTACATGTACTTTTGACAGAGACGAAATACCCCATTCCTTGGTGTTACCTCAGACATCTTGCTTGTTAGGACCAGAGCGAGAAGAAAACGGACCCCAGGAATGGAGCTGCAGGGACCCTGGAAAAAAGGGGACACTATCACGCCACCGCCGAGTTCTGTCAACTGTTAAGTTAATTAGAACGAAATTAAAAACACATTTGCCAAGATGTTCCGCAGCCAAACCAGTTAAATAGAGATTTTAACAAAATTGAAAGCACATTATACTGAGATTTGTGGATCCTGGCCCGGTGAGTGAGCGCCGAAAGTGTGATAAAATAACAAAATTGCTGCCTAATAATCTATAGAATAATATTGTCAACTAATGGATTATAATAAAATAAAAGCTGTTATTAGGGTAAAACATTATAACAAAAATCCAACTTTATTTGCAGCGCCTCCCCCTTAATGGTTTTGGGCATTTTGAAAGGTAATTTAAACAAGTACATTGTATCCTTATTGAAACTGCTTCATCTCGCTGGCTGCTGAAAATGGCTTTAACCATCTCTCTGAACAAAAGCACCCCTAATAAGACAACAACAAAAAAAAAACCCCAAAGCAATGGCCCAGCAGCGTTGGGCTCTGGGAGGAGTGGAGCCTCTAAGGCAGCAGCTTTCTCCTTGCATGTAATTAGATGAATTAAAAGGACAAAGTGGTTAATGTAACTGTTGTGGGGGGGCGGGGGGGGGGGCTGGCCCCTTTCATCCCATCCATTTCAGACAAGAACCTGTGGCTTTTGCTTGAGCAATGCAGAGAAGAATGTTGGCGGTAGGGAAATTAACAAGCTTAATCTACGAGGAATCTGCTCTGAGTCAGGGATGAAATGTATCTCCAGCAACGAAAGGCTGCTCATTCCGGCTTCCCTTTTATATGCCTAATAAAACTTACAATAAATTAACTGCATTTTAGTTTGCAGCCAGGCTCTGTTAATCAGGGATGAGGCACCAGGTAGTCAAGTCACAAGGAGCCTTCAACGGTGCATTTCAGCTATGCGGTGCGGCGGGCGGGAGCCCCTCTAATTAGCCTTCCTTCCGGTGTTGATGTTTCAAGTCCTGCGGCCGTCACTGGGCTTCAGGTTTTTCAGTAACCGGGTAGTGACAAGGTGGGGGGGGGGGGGGTGGGGGGTGTATGTTACCACCCCAGGTCACTTGACTGCGGGAGGCGGGAGGAGTTCTTGGGGGAAAAAATCTAAGCCAGATTGATTCTCTGTTTGCAGCCCTTCGGCGCAGGATCCCGGAAGTTCCCTTGGTAATATTACACATTGCTGGCTCGTCTGGTTCTTCATACTCACCTATGCTACCGTCACGGTGATATCTCATAGTAAAAAGCAAAGCAAGTTCTCGTTCCGGCCTTTGGTTGCCTTCTCTGCAGAACTGGGAAACCGATCCAGTTGGGTCCAGTGCCCGAGAAACTCTAAAAAACAGCGGCGGGATCCGTGGGAGGGTTTACTCCATTGCCGTCTGCCATTTTGTACGCTTGGCCTAACACGGACTCAAAACAGCAACTCGGAGCCTTCCTTGACCTATCGGCAAATTATGACTTTGTTTTATTATAAAAAATAGAAAGGGGAAAATTAAATTCATTAGCTCCAATTACTAAATGATTCATCTGGCTGGTTAATGAAGCTGCACATTATGCTAACAAGATAAAGGCAAAGAATAACATGTGGGCATCAGCGGCTACAGGCAAGCTGTGCTCTGCTCCGTTGGAGACACCCAGCTGAGATGGATGGCATGACTTGGGGGAGCTGGCAGGGGGGCCCCGGAAGGGAGAAACCGGAAGAAGGGGTGCTTTGCCTGCCTCTCAGGGAGATCTGAGGAGGCTAAGTCAGGGCTGGCAACACTCTGGGGGGCGGGGGGCGGGGGGAGGGCCCTTCTCTCCCTTTCTGGGTGGGAAAGGCTGATGGAGAGTCCGGGGGAAGCCCTGTGTTGCTGTCAGAAATGGCGGACCTCCCAGGTCATCCCAGGGAGGGTTGGGCCCAAGGCTCGAGGCCCTTTAAGGCTCGGAGCTTCAAGTAACCTCTCGGTTGGGGATATGGGGTCATTAGGAACAGAGAGACTGTGGAGAGGGTCCCTGTTCTCTATGTTCTCAGACATTTTCTAGGCCACGGTTGGGATTGGGCTCACAGTAGAGGTAAGGCTGGATCCTTGAGCCAAACTGCATGGATTTCAATCCTGGCTCCCCCAGATCTCAGCTTTGGGACCTCAGGCAGACTTTTCCTAATCTGTAAAATGGGCACAATCATAACACACACCTTGTAGATGTACGTATCAGTCTATTTGTTTTTTTTTAATTTAACTTTTGTTAGTAGTAGTTGTGGTCCTATGGCTATCATCTCTTCCACACCCATCCTTTGGGTCTCTTCTGTGCCACACCTTTGTTCTGATCACATCCGTTGTTTGTAACAATGGTACACCGGTAACCCCAGTACCCTCTGCACCTCTGGGCCCGGGGAGGCGTCTGATGAATACCGCTTATGTAAAAGGCTCCCCAGATCTTTCCATTCACTCCCTCTGAGCAAACGAGTACTTGGGTCATTGCTGAAGCTCTCCACTCCGGCAGGCCTCTCCTCTCGCCAGACTTCACTGTCTCCACTTCGCTGCTTGGAATTCTGGCTCCCGCTCTCTGGTTTTCCTGGGCACTCACCCCTAACTGGCTGCCAGAGGCAGGTGGGCATCCAGCTGCTTTGCGAATGGCCACAAGATGACTCTGTCATTATTCCCACCGCTTGAACTGAGTCAATCTGATCCTCCTTCCATTAAAAAAACATTCATCAAATAGCAAGAAAACCCAATTTTAGAGGCAACCTATTTCTCCTTCTCCCTCCGCCCCTCCCCTGCTCACACTCTGTCTCTCTTTCTCTTAAATATAAATAAACGTTAAAAAAAATTTAAAAAAGAAAGGGGGCCGCCTGGGTGGCTCAGTCGGTTGGGTGTATCTGACTTTGGCTCAGGTCATGGTCTCACAGCTCGTGAGTTCAAGGCCCATGTTGGGCTCCGTGCCGACAGCACAGAGCCTGGAGCCTGATTCAGATTCTGTGTCTCCCTCTTTCTCTGCCTCCCCCCCCCCCACCCCAGTTTGCACTCTCTCTCTCTCTCTCTCTGTCTCTCTCAAAAATAAATAAACATTAAAAAAGTTTTATTTTTAAAGGCAACCTATTTCTATGCTGCCTGGCAAAAGAAACCCAGGACTTTGAGTTTGAATCCCAGCCCTCCTACGTGCTCTGTCACTTCAGCCAAATCCCTTCACCTCTTGGGGATTGGTGACAATAATGTGCCTTGCTGATGGTGGGGGGAGGTCTTGAGTGAAGCTCTTTGGAAAGGGCAAAGGGTTAGGTCATATGTCCCCATGCGCACACGAGTCCCCTTTCCTGTTTGCTGCAGTGGCGGGAAATGGCACCTCTCTGAAGTCCCATCACTTCCTGCTTCCCAGTTTCAGTAGGAGCTGGGCCAGTAGGTGTAACTGCAAGTCGCCCTTCGGCGCGGATCCCGTGGCGCTTCCTGTGCCCAGCGCAGCCAGCCTGTTGCGGGCAGGGGAGCAATGCCAAGGGAACCATGCTTCACCCTCTCCCCCGTCACCCACGTGGATGTGTCAACAGCCCCTCCCCTCCTGAGGATTAGCGCCTGGATTACTTCTGTTGGCGTCAGAATTGTCCTTATCTCAGCCATCATCATTTCAGCCGCAACCGGTGGAGCACTTCCTAAGTGCCAAGACTTCCGCACCTGACTCTCCCCCCCCCCCCCCCCCCGCCAGCCGTCACCGACAGGTGACAAGAATCCGGGCTTTCCTTTATCAGCTAGCTCCTGGTTTGGAAAGATTTGTTTCTATCTGTGTCTAAGGTACAAAAGAAAAGAGGTGTTTTAACGCTGGGCAGAAGTGTGAGTCAGAGACAGCTTCAGATAATCTGAGGTTTACCCACGCCTTCCGCTGCCATCACCACTCACGCTCATACCCCATGCTCCAGGCGTCGCAAGGCAAGGGTGGTAAGTCTAGAGCCATAGTTTGTCAACACCGCTGAGACTGCCAGTCTCTGGACAGGTCTGCATGTTGCTAGTAATTGTGGCAATCTGGCTTCTGTGGGCACCAAATGTGTTTATTCTAAAAGATTACAATTTTGCAAAATTATGGTAAACCAACCAGCAATGCGAATGGACTTTGAGGACCTCTTGTAACTGGTCTTCTCCTCAATACCATTTAATATAAACATGTGCTTTACAGGGTGGAAGCCTACGTGTTACAATGTCCCAGAAAGTCAATGGGAAATGAAATGAATGTGCGAACCTTAACATCTTTTGGAAGTAGATATATTAAAAAGAAGCATGGAGGGGCGCCTGGGTGGCTCAGGCGGTTAAGTGTCTGACTCCTGATCTCAGCTTAGGTCATGATCTCATGGTTCGTGAGATCGAGCCTTGCATTGGGCTCTGTGCCGACAGCGTGGAGCCTGCTTGGGATTCTCTCCCTCTCTTTGCTTCTCCCCCCCCCCCCCAGCTCCACATGCTCTCTCTCTCTCTCTCTCTCTATTTAAATAAACATTAAAAAAAGAAGCGTGGATAATATGTTGCTTTGGACTTTGGGGTTTTGCTCTGATTGTTTTTACTGCTTGGTTTGCTGTTGTTGTTGTTTGTTTGCTTTACTCCTTGGTAACAACTGTGTTTAGTGTGGAGGTGGAAGGGCATCGAGAAAGTGGGAAGGCAGAGAGGGCTGCCACGGAAGGTTCGAGGTGTTGGCAGATGATGTGGATGAGAACACAAGTGACATATGCTTTTGCACACACAGCTTTGGGTCTGCCACAGTGCAAGAGTCAGGAAGAGTTTTCGGGACAAAGTGGGCAGTGGGTGTGGGGCAGGGAGCCAGGCAAGGGCAAGGCTGGCAGGTTGATGAGTTCCTGAGCACAGAGGCTATAGCTCTAGTGAGTGAGACGTTTGGCCTCCTTCTTGCGGTATGCCTGTGACCCTCAGCTCGCAGGTGTCTCATCGGGATGCCCTGATGCCAGAAAGGGGAGCCCAGGCAGGGGCCACGGGAGGCCATGATCCTGGGAACCAGGGGAACCTGCTGCATTACAGTGTCTGCGTCCGCTTCCTGGTCGGAAAGCGGGTCACCCCGCCTTTCATCTCGGAGACTGGGAGGGGAGGGGCAGCAGAGACCCCAGGCTCTAGGCTAGAGCCGCCAGTGGCTTATCATAAAGGTAAGATCAGGACTGGCGGGAGGAGCCATATTCAAACATGAACTCAGTGAATTTAATGTTCACAGATCTCAAAAACACAGCAGAAGTGACCATTTCCGATTGGCGGCCCTGCTGGTGTGATGCGTTATAGCGGGACCAGTCATCGAGGCTCAGATCATACAGTTCCACTGAGTAAAGGCTCCTTCCTTGGCTCCCAGTTAGGAAGCTCAGGAAGCCGGAAGGCTGATGGATGGAGATGGGAGGGAGGCTCAGGGAGTGAGTCAGCAGTTCCCTCCGTGTATGTGCGGCCCACGGCTGGCTTGGTTCGGACCGTCATCCATTTGTAGTTCTGGACGTTTCAAAAATATTTGCTGTTCATCTATCCCCTCTGCCTAAGAGCCTTTTAGCAACGCTCTGGTTGGGACTGGAAGCATCCTCTGAAAATCCTCAGTGATGCATTTGGGGAAAGCTCTGGAAGCAGACACTGGGTCACTGTGCCTCCCATCCCCTCCCCTACTCACCTTCTAAAGGCCCCACGGGGCATCCAGCTGGCAACACCCCGAAGCTGCCAGAGCAGATCAACTCTACGTGAGCGTGTCCTCCGAACTCTAGGCCCATCCCAGTGGTCCACCCCCTTGGCCTCACCTAATGAATCGGCTGTGAATACGAGCCACAAATATTCCAGAAGGATCTTGGGTGCCAGGTGGTCACTACTCTCTGTTCTTTAAATGCCACTGAGTAAGTTGGGTGAGGAAGAAGCCACTACCTTTGGGCTTTCTGCTGCCCGTGGCTGCAACGCTTCAATTGTCAATTGATCTGAGAGGCTTTTCTGATCACTTGCCCGCAACAGCAACCCTCCTGTCCATCGTTCTTTATCCTCCATGAGGCGATCACCATCTGGCTTCCTGTACGTTCTACCTGCTTACATGGTCCTTGGCCGACTCTCCTCGCTAGCACGTTCCATGAGGGCGGGGCTTCCGGTTCGGCTTCCTGCTGTACCCATGATGCCTGCCATGCAGAGTATGCTGGGTGAGAGTGTACCGAACTCACGAATGGGCGTAGGAGGCCTCGGGTGGTGCCTCTTCTCTGACCGAAGCTGCCTTTGGTCGTCCCCGCGGTGCTTGCTGGGATTGGGGGAATTGGGACCTGGCATTCTCCCCTTCCCTTCCCACGCTCCTCTCTCTACATTGTCCTTGGCTCGTCACATGCTCGGCCACTTAGGGGGTGCAGCTACTTGACGAAAGGGCAGGAATATCATAAAGTGCACGGCAGAGCAGGAGAGATCATTGGTCACAATGAAACCGGCCCATCCAGCCTAGCCTGCTGAGCCTCTCCCTCAGTGGATCTATTATATTTGTTCAGCAAATATTGAGTGCCCGCTGTGTGTGAGGCATGTGCCGGGCCCTGGGGCACAGCAAGGGGTGGAAATGGAACGATTCACCCCCACATCGTGCTTGCTTGCCACAGGAGAGGCAGCCATCGATTAAACACGAGTCACACAACCAAACACATTTCTGCACCTAGTCATGAGGGCAAGGAGGACAGATGCCCCAAGAGTGGATCGGGAGCTGGACTCGGCAGGTGCAGGGGGCATCTGGGCAGGCTTCCCCGAGGAGGTGAGGTTTGAGGTGGGATCTGAAGGAGAAGCAGCCAATGAGGGGTGAGCCGGTAAAGGCGGCCACAGGGGGAAAGCGTTCCAAGGACAGGGACCAGAATGTGTGGGGATGCACCGAGACAGGAAGGATTACGGCCCAATTGAGGAATTAAGCCAAAGCCTGGCGACTTTTCCCCCTGTCTTCTGCCAGATCCTTGTGGAACCATCCTCTTCTTTCATTCTGGGTCGAGGTTTCAGAATGAACTGGCCTTTTCCAAAGCTTCCCAAACGAGCCACTTGTGCCTTCCAGAATATACTTGACATCTGCTGCTTATCCATGCCTTCTTAGGCCTGTTCTGCCCAGGACAAGCCCTACGCTGGGAGCCACGGGGAGCCAGCCCCTCTCTGAACCCTGTCTCTACACAGTCAAATCATATCCCCTGGTGTCTCTGGGAACCTCTCCAGTGACATGGCAGCTCCATTTCTTAGGGAAGTTTTTAATTAAAGGGTAATTGGGCTGCGGACACAACAACAAACAAGTGCCAGCCGGTGACACAGCGATATCCCTTTTACCGCCTGAGCGGTAGAACATGGAACTAACATTCTAGGGCTTCTAACACATGCCTCTCCTAAACATGCAAAATATAACATCCCAACTGTATGCTCGTTATTTAATAATATAGTTAGTTAGGCCTGAGTTGTGAAAATCCTGACCTGGGTAATTACAGTGCCTGATGCTCTCTAATTAATGGCTTTAGAAGATCCATTTTCTAAAATTAGATTCCCTCCGTGACTGTCATGAGCGATGGCACCATTTTGGTGGAGGGACAAGGTGGTTTTCCCCGCGACCCGATACTGACCTTGGTGGTGATTTCTAACGGACTATTATTGGCTGCCCAGCGAGGAGCGGCCGTTGCTGCACGGACACCAGGCCACAAAGCCAGAGACCATCTCTGAGTCATGTGGCATCTTTCTAGCAAGAGCGGATGTAAAGTCATCCTGCCTGGGTCTTACTTGAAAGTCAGACATTGGGAGCCTTCACCCCGCAACAAGGGTTCAGCCCCATGATGCAGTGAGGCCCATGCGGGTGTATCGGGTATGTAGGGGGAGAAGCCCAAACAACAGGTCCAGCTTGGCCCCCACTTTCGGGGAGCGCTTCCCAGCTCATTCTCTTCACAAACGTATTTTTTGAGCGCCTACTGAATACCAGCTCCTCTGTGAGAGTTCCCGTCCCTGAGGGGTTCCCAGGAGGTCAAGGAGGCAGGCAAGGGGGCAAGCAAGGCACTTTACGTGTGAGTGCTGGTGCGGGGTATTCGTGGTCACCCTGCCCGTCCCGAGCACCACCCGGGCCTAAGACAGCGGCTCCTGGCCTGCGGGTCTCAGATATATAGAGAACCAGGGAGGCTGAACCGAGCTGGGAGAGGAAGAGGGGATGGGAACAATTCCAGACATCTCCAGTAGTCTCTCAATCCCCGGTGGCCAGCCCACATTTCCTGGCAATAAAGGAATATGCGTTAATGGAAATCGTTACTTACAAAAAAGTTGGGAGCTGAAATATATATTAGTTCAGTTTGGGCAGATGGATTATCCCACCCTGATCAAAAGCATAGAAGGTCTTGTTATGCACATAGTTAAAAAAATTTTTTTTAATGTTTATTTGTTTTTGAGAATGGTGGGGGGCTGTGCAGAGTGAGAGGAGAACAGAGGATCTGAAGCGGGCTCTGTGCTGACAGCAGAGAGCCCGAGCTGGGGCTCGAACTCACAAACCGTGAGAGCTGTTTAACCCGCTGAGCCACCTGGGTGCCCCTGCACATAGTTTTTGAAAGTGTAACTGCTGTATTCCATCTCACCAACTTGAGTACAGATCATTAATTTTTTTTTTTTTTTGATCAATCTCTGAGGGATTTTTATTTTGGAGAAAAACAAATATAAGCTGAGAACACACATGTGATTACAAATTTGCTTTCGCTCTTTTTTTTTTTTTCAATATATGAAATTTATTGTCAGATTGGTTTCCATACAACACCCAGTGCTCATCCCAAAAGGTGCCCTCCTCAATACCCATCACCCACCCTCCCCTCCCTCCCACCCCCATCAACCCTCAGTTTGTTCTCAGTTTTTAAGAGACTCTTATGCTTTGGCTCTTTCCCACTCTAACCTCTTTTTTTCCTTCCCCTCCCCCATGGGTTTCTGTTAAGTTTCTCAGGATCCACATAAGAGTGAAAACATATGGTATCTGTCTTTCTCTGTATGGCTTATTTCACTTAGCATCACACTCTCCAGTTCCGTCCACGTGGCTACAAAGGGCCATATTTCGTTCTTTCTCATTGCCACGTAGTACTCCATTGTGCATATAAACCACAATTTCTTTATCCATTCATCAGTTGATGGACATTTAGGCTCTTTCCATAATTTGGCTATTGTTGAGAGTGCTGCTATGAACATTGGGGTACAAGTGCCCCCATGCATCAGTACTCCTGAATCCCTTGGGTAAATCCCTAGCAGTGCTATTGCTGGGTCATAGGGTAGCAGATCATTAATTTTTTGAATAAAAGGGACATGGACACAAACTGGCCACAGTCACCGCAAGTCTGGTGTCTCTCTTCCCCCTTGAGTGGGACAAGAGTCTGAAGAGGCCAGACCTGCCTTCAAGGTGACGCAGAAAGAATTGGAGAAGGCGGTCAGTTCACTGGGGATGGGGGACAAGGGTCAGTGCCGAGCTGTGGGTGCCTCCATCTTCGTCACAGGCGTCACTCTTGCAACTGGACCTGCCCTGTCCGCTCCCTCGGCGGCGGCCAGGACAAGGCCCTCGCTGGCCCAGGCCCCGTGTGGGGAGCAGTCTGGATTCCCATGGTCACGACTCCTTACTGATGGTCAGGTTCCTGCAGGCTCCCCTATGCTGTTCCTCTCTCCTCTGACCCCAGCCCCCTGCTCATGGATAATCCTCAGAATCCTTCAAGCCTCAGCCCAAACGTCACTTCTCCCCGTGTCCCTGTGCCCCAGCCCTGCGGGTGTCATGTTGTTACGAACGTCCATCTGCAAATACCCATAAAGCACACCGTCCCTCAGTGCGCACACCCTGTCTGTGCAGGGGTGCGGTGGATGCGTGCCCCTGTCCTCCAGCAACACCTGGCCCCGTTAATAGCTCCACTCTCGGCAAGGTGGATTGCCTCCCAGGCCCTGTGGGAGGCAAATAACCTACCAGGCTGATGTGCGACACCAAGGCTTTTGTAAGGAATAATGAGAAATTAAGCACGCATAGATTCTTTCCCCCTCGTTTACCACATTAATGGTAGTCCAGACTTTTCCACCCGAATATCCTCATCTTTCCTTCACAAGCTCGGTAGCTCTTCATACCACGAGGCCGAAGCAGCCCGGCGCTGGTTGAAAACCCTCGATCATAGCAGACTGGCACTCGGGAGACGGTGCTTTTGCTTGATGAGCCTGATTTTTCACTTTTAAACTAGCTGTTTTGGCATGATATGGACAAAACCCCAGGAAAAGCAATAATTGAGTATTGAACCACCTTCTGCACTGACACAAACAGCCCCGATGATTTCCAGGGTCCCGTGCTGTGTCACTGAATGGCTAATTTGATCGTAAATCCTCCTGGGTCCGAGACAGAAACACTCACCAATGGAAGCGTCTGAAGAAGGACCCCTTAGGGTAGACTGGTGGCTCCCGATCTGGTGTCCTAGTTAATCAGTCCCACACTCTCGTTTTCCCTTTCACACGGGAGTGTACTGTATCTGGAAGCAAACCAACAGATGTTTGTAGACTTTTAAGGACAGGATCCATTACATAGGCTCATTCGTTCCAATTTAAGACTCTCGCCATCTAGCTTGAAGAAAGGCTGAGACAGGTGGAGGTGGTAAGCCATCGCAAGGGCTTCATTGCTGGGTGTTTCCTGCTTGAGAGGGGAGGTCACTGGTGGTGCATGCCTGGCGTCTCCCCGTTGCTTTGTGGGAGTGGTCTCTTTCCCTTTGGGGACCGCTTCTCTGCTCCGTGCAGCTGCCGTGAGGTTTCGAGCCTCAGTGCACTTGCGCCCACCCACGCCCGGCCACGGGGGGCAAGCGTGTGACCTCCTGATGTGGGGGCGAGTGTGTGACCCGCGAGTGGTAGTAGTGTACCCACCTGACACGTGTGATGAATCCTGTAGTGGACGTGTGGGGGCTCAAGCTGGGGGCTCCAGGGTCCTGTCCCAAGGCTGCTATAGAGACGATAGAAAGAAGAATCTCTCTCTTTACGTGGGGCTGGCTCAGCTGGGGCTCCCGGCGGCCATGTACCCAGAAGTCAAGAAGGTCCCTCCATTCGGCCCCATTTGTTTACCCCCACACAACTGGGTTGCAGATTCCAATCCTTGACGTACCGATTCTTTAGCTCACCTTGGATTTTGGGCCACCTCAACCCAATATTCCTGTCCCTCAATAAATTCCTTCTATTTGCATGGTGATCAGAGGAAGGTTGCCCTCACTTGAGAACAAAGGAGTTCTAAGTAAAACTAGGAGGCAAATCTCCAAAAACAGCGAGTCCTTTTAGTTGAGCGATGTCGCAGGACGCTGTCGGAAGAGACACATGACAGGGCTCCAAAGAGTCGAGAGCATCGGTGTGGGAAAGGACCAAAGCTGCCATCCTGTTTAGCATTTCCCAAGTTGTGTTCATTGGGAGGTGGCAGCTTAATGGGACTTACGAGAGGGTTCTTGAGAAATATTTGGCAGTGATGGAAGTGTGAAAAGGTGGATTGAGTAAGTTGTTGAACGAGTTTCTTTACTGCAGGACTTCTCAGAGCCTTTACAGTGCTAAGGAGAAGTGTGAGTCTTCAGGAGGGGAATAGAGAACATAGCATCCCCGAAATGTTTATTCGTGAAAGGCTTTTAAAATTCAATGGGGCGCCTGGGTGGCGCAGTCGGTTAAGCGTCCGACTTCAGCCAGGTCACGATCTCGCAGTCCGTGAGTTCGAGCCCCGCGTCGGGCTCTGGGCTGACGGCTCAGAGCCTGGAGCCTGTTTCCGATTCTGTGCCTCCCTCTCTCTCTGCCCCTCCCCCGTTCATGCTCTGTCTCTCTCTGTCCCAAAAATAAATAAAAAACGTTGAAAAAAAAAATTAAAAAAAAAATAAATAAATAAAATTCATTAACATTGGCTGATCGTAATGTGGCCCAAGTCATCGGTGGCTGAGCCTCCGTTATTGAAGTGACACAGTTACTGTCTGAGCTGGAAACGGGGGCCCTGCTCAGAGCTCTTCCATCCCCTTCCACCTTCTCTCCTGCGGAAAATAGAGGCATCCGGACTTGACAAGGAGGGGCCTGCCTGCCAGGCCCCTGCCTCACAACAAGAGTCGTGTGTGTCTCTGGCAATGACAGGAAGCACTGGCTGGGACATGCACGCGGCCAGGAGTAGCAGGGTCTACACCAGGGCCCATGTCATCCTAACAAGCAGCACAGCGGGCCCAGGAGAGCTGGGCCTAGGTGACGTATGGTCACTATAATGGCACCCAGTTGGCCAAATGTCTTCAACGGTGATGGATGTTCATCTGGAAGGTCATTACCACAGGCGTTAGAAATGCCCCCTAATTTTAGAAACACTAAATAATTCATGTTGGCAGCTGAGAAAAAAAAAAAAATTCAAGGCTGGTCTGTATTAATTTACCCAAAGTGAATTTTGGTGCATTATTGTTGTTGTCGCCATTGTTTGGTGTGGAACAAGTTATAGCAAAGCAAGGGGATGGCTCTGGGTCTTGGTCCTCCTGCCCGTGAGCCATCAGCGGGTGTCGCCTTTTATGATGGCATGTCACTGCTCAATGTGGGAAGCTCCACAGTGCACAGCACATGCTTTTTCTCTTCTGTTTTAATTTGGGGGTCAGTTTTCTTCAAGTTCATCCTTACAGGGTGTGTGTGTGTGTGTGTGTGTGTGTGTGTGTTTAGTCCGTTGGTTCATCCACAACTGTGATTTGAATGTTTCTTTAGGCTTTCTAAGCCTAAAGACAGAGGCCCGAAGGCCATTATAGCGGAAGAAGTCCCAGTTTGGTGGCCCCAATATCATTCTCTCACTGCACGTAGGAGTGGGTTTGAGTCAGCCGGCTTGAACACCCATTACAAAAAAGGAAAAGGAGACAAAGGGAAACACTGGGGTCCACCTGGAAATCTGCAGCTGTACGCAGAGTATCAGCAACTTGTGGCTGGATACGCACATCTTAGATGAAACCGTAGGCTCCTTTGGTCAGATGGAGGCAGTTAGTGCCGTGGAACTACAAAGACAACAATTGAGACCTAATGAGACAGTGAGAGCGAATAACGAAGGAGCACTTTCCTCTCCATGTGTCTGATGCTCTACTGGTCCTTTATATGGAAAGGACTTGGCCTTTGGAGCAGGAGAGTTGGGCTCACACTTCAGCTCTATCACTCCCCACCAATGTGTTCATTGGCAAGCCGGCCATTTCTCTGTGCCTCAGTTTCTCTTCCACAAATGCCAATGATAAAATCTTCCTTGTGAGTTTATTGTCAAATACAAATCCATGCCTACGAGACAATTCAGATCAAGCACATTGTGGTAGGTGCCCAATACAGAGTTTCCTTTCTATTGGGAGAACCTGTTAGGGCTGGTTCTCAATGCCAGATGAAGCCATGTATGGAGGGTGGGGGTTCAATTTCAATGGTCCTGGACGCAGGGCTCGCATCGGGCTGTACTCGTGGTTTGTCCTGAGCTTAACCTGCACTGAGAGCACCAGAGGGTCTGTGTCGGTGGGTTTTGTTCACTCCATTTCAACCAGAGCCTATGTGACGATCCAGGCGCCCATGCCGGGCACAGGGAGCTTGGGGGCGAATCAGATATGTGGTCCTTGGATGGAATAGATGGGTCTGTCAAGATCCTCGTCCCCACCCTTAATCTTTCTTAAGCCCCTGCTTGAAAACCTCGTAGAAGGCATACCCGGGAGCCACCCACATCCTTCTCCCATGGGAAGAACCTCATGTCTTCCTGAAAGGAACACAGTTCCATGCAGACACAAAGCCAGAGGCTGGAACACACTCCAGTCCCTGTGCTCTAGACCCCACAAAGCCAGCCACCCAGAACCAAAGGGGAGGGGAGGCAACTGCCCGGATTAATTGAGACAAAAGTGGATTTTTCTCTTCTTTCTTTTCTTTTGGTCCCAAATAATGCAAGTCACTGGGGCTGTTCTCTCTGCTCTCAGAGAAAGGACCACCCGGACCCCATCTGAGTGTCCCTTTGTTAACCAAGGGCCCCAACTCCTGTGGCTCATTAGGACAGTAAGCAGAGATGGTGTATCATGGAGGCCGCTGTCCCTCTGCCAGCATTAAATCGTTCTAGTAGCTGCTTGATGGGGTAAAGCAATTACGATGCATTTTTCATTCAATCAACTGAATCAATTAATTGCTTTACTCACATAGGAACAACAAAAAACAAATCCCAAAGCTTTCTTGTTAAACAGTAAGCATGCTAGATAGGCTGCTTTTAAATCCAACATTTACATGAGATTATCTTCTTATATAATTAACAGCTACCAGTTAATAAACATGCCTCAGATAAAAGAGTAGCCCTATAAATGAACAAAATGAAAAAGCACCATTTAGCCTGGTAAAGGTAATAGGAACAAGCAATCTCCAGGAGGGCCCTGCTGGAGACGTTTCCGGAAGAGCTGTTTTCAGAGGCCATGTGGACAGTTGGAAATGAAAGGGAGAGAGAGAGAGAGAGAGAAGAGAGAAAGAGAGAGAGAGGAGAGAGAGAGAAGAGAGAAAGAGAGAGAGAGGAGAGAGAGAGAGAGAAAGAGAGAGAGAGGAGAGAGAGAGAAAAGAGGGAAAGAGAGAGAGAGGAGAGAGAGAGAGAGAAAGAGAGAGAGAGGAGAGAGAGAGAAAAGAGGGAGAGAGAGAGAGGAGAGAGAGAGAGAGAAAGAGAGAGAGAGGAGAGAGAGAAAAGAGAGAAAGAGAGACAGAGTAGAGAGAGAGAGAGAGAGAGAGAGATTGGGAAAGCCTATAGTTCAAAAATCTCTTGAATGAAAAATACTTCTTGAGAGATGAAGTGTGGGGAGGTGGTGTTCCCCTAGAAAAGTGCTTCATATATTGGTACATGTTTTGTTCTCCCAAATTGGAAAAGGTCTAAATTTCCTGGATTGTCCACAAAAACGGGAAATTGAGAGAGAGGTAGCTGCAGAGTCCCCCGCTGAGCAGGCCTGAGATGTGGTTGGTCAAGTTCACCCTAAGAAGAGTAGCAGCATTTGAAATGAGAAGGTCTGCACTACTCCTTGGGAGCTTTTTTGCAAACAAGCACGTAAGAGAGTAAGGTCACTGCAGCTCTGGGTGAGAATTTACCCAAGGGGATTCTGCAAAGTGGGAGGCGAACGATTCCACCTCTGGAAGCTGATATTTATACCTTCATCAGGGAAAAGCTCATGACCCTTCTCTCCAGTTGTAATGGAAAAAAGGACACACATTGAAGGAAAAAAAAAAAGTTTTTAAGGAAATCTCCCTCTAAATGAAGAGGGGAACTCCCTTCAAACACCAAAATGAAACCCAGGATGGCAGGAACATCCTGTTGGGTATTTTGAAGGAGGCGACTCCCCCATTGCCAATTGGATCTGGCAGAACATCCTATATACTTGGCAGGGAAATGGTCTGTGTCGGGTTAGGATGATTTGTGTCATGTCCAAGGTGCAGTTAGACCCCAGTCGCTCGTCCGGGTATAATCCAGGGACTCTACTCATAATAGTGAGGCCCCCCTTGCAACTCAGAGAGGTGCAACCAGTTTGAATGACGGGAGCCCACTGTTAGTGGGACCCAACCAGCTCTGTGGAAGGAGGGAATGCCTTCTGACATCACAACCCTGTCCCAGCTCCAGAGAGCACAAGGACACGGTGACTTCCTAGTGACCCTGCTCTCCCAGTATGGGGCCCTGAGCCCCAGACCCGCTGCATCCTGGGAAGGTTTCACTTGAAATAAGTAACGCCTCATGAGTGAGTCTCTCCCAATCCCGAAAACAAACAGAAAGACCACAATGGGGAGCAGAGGTGGTCTCATATCTAGAATACAGCTCTGCACACCTGAGATGGAAGTCTCTTCTCTTTCATAGTGTGATCAAACAAGATAATGGAAGGCGAAGTGCTCAGGGAAGCATCTCGGGCCAGCACAATGTAACATAATTAGTGTCATCATTTCCTATTTGCAACATAAACCCAATTTGCTTTCCTGGGACCTCCATAGGTGATGTGCCTGATACAGGTGTGAAAATTGTAGCTTTCCTCGTTGTTCCAGCCCCTTTGTTTGTCCAGAACCAGCGGGGGGGTGGGGGGGTGGGCGGGATCATTCTGCTCATCTTCAAGGCGCTTTATGTGAAGATGTGCAAATGTTTCCTCCTGCTTAACTCTGTCTTGGCATCCTTGGTATCCAGGGACCAATCACGGGTCTATGATCTGCTCTTTTTTTTTGGGGGGGGGTGGATAATCACAGTTTTTACTGACTGCTTACTACGTGTTTGGTACGGGGCTGAGCATTTTACAGCTCTTCTCTTATGGTGTTCTGACAACAGTCCCATGAGGACAGGTTCTATTATTAGCCATTTTACAGGTGGGGAAACAGGCTCAGAGCTCCTGAAAATCTTAACGACGAGGCTAGACTCCCTAACGGTTCTAATGAAATAACACCCAAAGCGATACGTGATATTTGTGTGTTTCGTTTCAGCAAATCCAGTGACCACTCTTACATTCCAGGATTTATGCGGGACGTGGACACACGGGAGAAGTCAGGCTTGGTCACTGCATTTGAAGAGTGGTGGCTGGAGTACAAGGGGCAGATGAGCAAAGGACAGATTATATACCACAGAGAGCGGGAAGCCTGGAGGGTCAGGGCCCAGAGAGGATCAGGTCGCTGCTCGGACAGTGGCTGGTGCAGGACGATGAATGGACCGGGTGAGCGAAGGCAGCCCCAGAGAGGTTACATCTAAACAGGTCTTAAAGGGCCAAAAGGGGGGTTTTCCCATCAGAGAAGGCGTGAGGGAGCATTTAAAGCTAAGGCACAGGGCCATGAAAAGCTTGAGGCATCCATGGAAAAGTTCTGAGGTCCTGGAGCACTGGGGGGCATGGTGGGCAGCCACAGGACTGAGCAGGAGGCAGGCGTCTTGGGGGCAGGCAAAGACTCCCTAACAGGACAAAAAAGCATCACTGATCAAAAGGGAGAAATTGACACATGGAAAATTTTAAGGCAAAGACGTGATCTCGGTCAGCTTGGCTGCTATAACAAACACCACGGACTGGGCCCCGTAAACAGACATTTGTTTCTCACAGTTCTGGAAGGTGGAAGTCTAAAGCAAGGTGCTGGCAGGTCTGGCGTCTGGCGAGAGCCTGCATCCCCTTCACAGACAGCTGCCTTCTCACTGTGTCCTCACATGGCAGGGAGTGAAGCTCTGTCTCCCGTGTCTCTCTTTACAGGGGCCCTAAACCCACTCATGAGAGCTCCACCCTCGTGAGCTGATTACCTCCCAAAGGCCCAGCCTCCAGATACATCACATCCGGGCCGGGGCTTCAACATGTGAATCTGGGAGGGTGGGGGTGCGGGGGGGGGGGACAAAAACATTCAGTCCACAGCAAACCTAATGTTATCAAAAGACACCCTAAAAAGAATGACCAAACAAGCGGCAGAAAGCAAGATTTACGAGGCCCTCCAGCAGGGTTGAAATTTGAAAGGTGGGCAATCCCAAGTGCTGGTGGTGGGTGGGAGAAATCCTCAGGGGCCGCTGGTTCAAGCGTAGCTGATATCACCACTTGGGAACGTGGTTCAGCTACATTTTCTAAAGCTGAACACGCTCCGTGCCCAGCAAGCCCACTCCTGGTCATGCCCCGAATGGCACTGTGTGCACACGTGCACCAAGGAACGTATAGGAGGGTGGGTGTTCAAAGCAGCCTTCTTCAAAATACCCCCAGACCAGACTGCCCCCCAATGCCCATTTCCTGGAGAATGGATAAATATGTTGTGGTTTTCCTGATGGTGGAATACTGTATGCAACGGGAATGCATAGTCTACAGCTACGTGCAGCACTGGGGATGAATTGCAAGACGAAGCCCGACTCCAAAGATAGCATAGGGTACCATTTTATTTCTATAAAAGACAAGAGTGGGCAAAAACTAGTCTGTGCTCTTAGAAGTCAGGAGGGGACATCCCCTTGGGAAGGGGGCACAACGGGGCTTCTGGGGGCTGGTAAAGTTCTATGTCTCAATCTGGGTGCTGGGTGCCAGGTGCACTCTCTCAGCGAAAATGTTGAACACTTGCAATGTGCTCCTGTAGGACACGTCTCACATTTCAGTATAAACTAAAAGAAAGTCAGGGTGCTAAAACAGTGGCCGTGGGCCAGCGTAGTGTTGAATGGTGCCCTCCGCGTCCCCCAAAGACATGGCCGTGTCCTAATCCTTGGAACCTGTGAAGGTGACCTGAGTAGGAAGATAGGTCTTTGCAGATGTTAAGAATTAACTTGCAGATTAAGTTAAGAATCAAGAGGCCATCGTTCTGAATTCTCCGCATGAGCCTCAAATGCAATGGTGCCTGTCTGTGAAAAAGACACATGGAGAAGACGAGGGGCTGTGTGAAGACAAGCCAAGATCAGAGCAATGCAACCAAAAGCCAAGGAACACCTGGAACCACCAGAGGCTGGAAGAGGCAAGGGAGGGTCCTCCCGTAGAGCTTTCAGAGAGAGCCTGGCTCTGCTGACACCTCAATTTGGGACTTCTGCCTTCCAGAACTGTGACAGAAGAAATTTCTGTGGTAAGCCATCCAGTTTGTAGTAATTTGTTACCACAGTCCCAGGAAACTAATACAGCCACATAAACCTAGTTCTTATGGGAGTGAGGGTTGAGGAGATTTTTTTTAGGCAGGTAGGGACATGTGTAGGGTGGTGATTTCAAAAGATCATCCAGTTTTCTCGTGGAAAATGGATAGGAGGGGAGGAGACAGGAGGCAGGAGACAGCTTAGTCATGTACTCTTTAAAAAACACAACCTGTGGGGGCGCCTGGGTGGCGCAGTCAGTTAAGCGTCCGACTTCAGCCAGGTCACGATCTCGCGGTCCGTGAGTTCGAGCCCCGCGTCAGGCTCTGGGCTGATGGCTCGGAGCCTGGAGCCTGTTTCCGATTCTGTGTCTCCCTCTCTCTCTGCCCCTCCCCCGTTCATGCTCTGTCTCTCTCTGTCCCAAAAATAAATAAACGTTGAAAAAACACAACCCGTGCATGCATCAGTTCCTTAAAAAATGTCCATTTTCTCGTCTGGGGAAAGTTTGGCCAGTGGAAGGTGAGAGAGTGGTCAGCTCTCTCGCCTCCTTTCCCCAGGACTCAGAGCGGGGCTTGTGGCAGAGTGAAGGCTTTATTGAGGCATAATCTACGGAGAGTAAGAGCCCAGATCTTAAATGTAAACTTTGATGGGTTTGGAGGAACCCAAACCCATACATACAGTCATGTAACCAGTCCCTTGGTGAATATTTCCATCACCCACTTCCTGTCCCACTCAACCACTGAGCTATTTCTATTAGCATAGATTAGTTTTGCCTCTTCTTCAGTGAATGTCATACAAATGAAATCATATACAGCAAAACCTTGGCTTGTGAGCATAATTCATTCTGGAGCTACGATTGTAATCCAAAGCGCTTGTCTGTCAAAGCAAATTTCAAGAACCATTGCCTTAGTTGTGATCATGTGACAGTCAGGGTCACGTACTACTCGTATTGCAAGATATCGCTCATTTATCCAGTTAAAATTTATTAGAAATGTTTGCTCATCTTACAGAACACACGCAGAACAAGTTACTCGCCATCCAAGGTTTTACTGTATTTTGTACTCTTTCATGTCCAACTTCTTTCATGCAGTAGAATGTTTTGGAGATTTATTTACGTTTTTGCTCAACACTTCAGATAGTTTTATTGTGGAATAGTTTCCATCATATAGATATACTACTGTTAATCAGTTCTTTTGTTGATTATTGTTCTTTTGGTTATTTCCAGTTTTTGTTTTTATGAATAAAGTAGCCACAAACGTTCTTACACAAGTCTTTGTGTGGACGTATATTTTACTTCCTCTTGGGTAAACGCCTGGGACATAAGTGTAAGGATTAACTGTAAAAAATGCTGCCAACTGGTTTTCTAAAGTGATTGTGTCATTTTGAAATTAAAAATTTTTTATAATGTTTATTTATTTTTGAGACAGAGAGAGAGAGACAGCGTGAGCGGGGGAGGGGCAGAGAGAGAGGGAGACACAGAATCTGAAGCAGGCTCCAGACTCCGAGCTGTCCTCCCAGAGCCTGATGCAGGGCTCGAACTCACAAACTGTGACATCATGACCTGAGCCAAAGCCGGACACCTAACCCGCTGAGCCACCCAGGCGCCCCTGTCACTTTGAAATTTTTAGAGCCACACCAACAGTGGATGAATGTTCCCGTTGCTTCACATCTTTGTCAACACTTGATATTATAGGTTTTTTGTTTTAGTCAATCTAGTGGTGAAAAGTGGTGTCTTATGTGGTTTTAATTTGCATGTTGCTGACAACTAATGGTTTTGCACATCTCTTCATGTGCTTATTGGCCATTCATGTATCTTCTTTTGCAAAGTGCCTGTTCAAGATTTTTGCCCATTTTATTTACTGGTTGATTTGTCTTGTTACTGAGTTATAAGAGTTCTTTATGTATTCTGGATATAATACCTTTGTTAGATTTATGCATCAAAATATTTTCTCTCAACCTGTGGCTTATCTTTTTGCTTTCATTTTTATTTTTTAAAAATTAGTTTATTTATTTAGAGAGAGTGGGCATATGCATGTGCAAGCGGGGGGGAGGGGCAGGGAAAGAGGGACAGAGAGGATCCCATACAGGGTCTGTGCTATCAGCGTGGAGCCTGACACAGGGCTTGACCCCATGAACTGTGAGATCATGACCTGAGCTGAAATCAAGAGTGGGAAGCCTGACTGAGCCATGCAGGTGACCCTATCTTTTCATTTTTATTTTATTTATTTATTTTTAAATGTTTATTTATTTATTTTGAGAGAGAGTGTTGGTGGGGGAGGGACAAAGAGAGAGGAAGAGAAATAGATCCCAAGCAGGCTCTGTGCTGTCAGTGCAGAGCCTGATGTGGGGCTCGAACCCACCAACTGTGAGATCGTGACTTGAACTGAAATCAAGAGTTGGACGCTTAACCAACTGAGCCACCCAGGTGCCTCCATATCTTTTCATTTCTAAATTGGTTTCTTTTAGGGGTACCTGGCTGGCTTTCGATCTTGAGGTTATAAGTTTGAGCCTCGCATTTGATGTAGATGTTACTTAAAAATAAAATCTTAAAGTTATTTGATTAAAAACGATGGTTTCTTTTGAAGAGAAGAAGTTTTTGGTCTTGAGAAAGTCCAACTTATGATTTTATTCTTTAGAGTTAATCCTTTCCATGTCCTAATAAATAGTCGCCTACCTTGAGATCATGAAGATTTTTCTCTTATGCTTCCTTGTAGACTTATCTTAGTTTCAGCTCGTACATTCAGGTCTGTGGTTCTTTTCAGATTAATTTTGCGTATGGTATGTGAGGTGGGTTTAGGTTCATCAATATTTTTCAATTGAATTAAAAGGCCCAGGCATCCAGGTAAAGAGGGCAGGGAAAGGACGTTGGTTTCCAACCATACACCAACCGATTTGACATTTATTTCGAGAACTTCCTGCATGCTGGTCACTGTCTTAAGCCCTAGGGTTACATCGTGGTAGCCAAATAGACATGTCTGCTGCCTGTATGGAATTTGTTATCTAGAACATAAGTAGGTAGACAGGGGAGAATCGCAGTGACTTAAAATGACTCCTCTACCAGGAACTAGGAAATCGAAGTCCCTAGTGTCACATATATTTGGGGAAGGCTTACCGTGAAGACACAAAGGCATCCTGACTGAGTCGAGATTTGCAGGAAAACGAGGGGGTAACTAGGCAAAGGGGCGATGCATGGAAGAAGCAGGATGTGTTGTGTCTGACTGCAGGAGCACATGCTCCTGGGGCCTGGTGGGCAGTGCTGAGAGTTTGTTTTGGTCCTGAGAACAGTGTGAGGGCACTGAAGTTTTGGAATGTGTGTGTGTGTGTGTGTGTGTGTGTGTGTGTGTATGTGTGTGTGTGTGAGAGAGAGAGAGAGAGAGAGAGAGAGACGCATCTGTTTGCATTTCGCACCCATCTTTCCAGCAGCAAAGGGGAGGACAGAGAGAGATGGAGGGCACGTGGCCCGGCAAGGTCATACACTAAGCTCATGTTGACTGTGGTGCCGTTGTTGGGAGAGCTTGCACTCCTCTGCGGGTGAACCTGGCCTTGGGATGGGCCTATGAATGTGATTGCAGTGACTGCACCAGGGTGGGACTCCGGACCCCACGTGGAACGAGGTGATGAGACCCTGGGGCCGAGTTTGACTGTTCACAGAGCCGTTTCATATCTATGACCTCATTTCACTGCACAGTGATCAGGGAGGAGTTATTGCTATTTATATCTCTCGTCATTTGCTACTTTACAGAGGAGGAATCTGGGGGTCAGAGAAGGTGGGGGCCCTGCTCCTGATTACGCAGCCGGGTAAGAGTCAACCCTGGCCTTTCCTGCTCCAAAGCCCTCCTCCTTCCCCCACATAACTCATAACCAAGAATCCTGTCCAAGTCAGATGTGTTTTCCTAGGCTCTAAATTTTCCATGGGCTCATGCTGTGGGGCCATTTCGAGGTTGAAAGTGGATCTGGGCATTGGAGGATTAACTCTCCCTGGTTCAGGGAAGCTGTTGAGATGGCTGGGTGGGGTGAGTACAGCTCAGAGATAGTGTTTTCTGTCCAATGACCTCAGCTGCTGGCCACCACCTGGGCAGACATGACCAGGAGCATCCTGAATGGGTCTGGTGGAGAGAGCCCCAGACTTAGAATCAGCCAGACCCAAGTGCCAGTCCTGGCCTTCCACCCAGCAGCCCTGACACTGGGCAAGGCTCTACCTTTCTGAGCCTCAGTTTCCTTATCTGTAAAACACAGATCCTAGTATTTGTGAGAATGAAATGGATAGCCATTTCCTGTGAGAATGGTATTGGTGCTTGGCTCATAGTGGGAGCCTAATAAATGGGAGCTACTGGGGTGGCAGCATTATTCTTGTCATTACTGGGGAGTGAGTTAGTTGTGTGGTTGCAGGGCGATTATCATCAGCATTGCTAGGGGGAAAAGGACAGGTTGATTTATTCCTTGGGCAGTTCTCTTTCTGTGCTGGCCAAATGCCTGATTTGGAACGACACAGCACTTGGAGGGTGCTTACGGTTTCAAACCTTAAGACTGATGTGCGGTAATAATCCTTTCCGTGTGCGTAGCATTTTCCCCCTTGCAAAGCACCGTTACATCTCGTATGGCGGTTTCTACCCAAACAACCTCTGAGGTCGGCCGGGCAGGTGTGATTATCCCTGTGTTGGGGATGAGGAAGTGGAAACTTGGAAAATCAACATGATTTGTCAAGGATCACAGAGGGCGATGGTGATAAAGGTAGGATGAAAACCTGGCCAGGTCTTCTGACTCGTTCACAGCAGCATGTGGGCAAGAGGTATACTCCGCCCATGCAATGTTCTCTCAGGAAGAATCATGAGAGCTGCCATTTATCAAGCACCTACTGTATACCGGGGCCGAGGGTAGGATAGGTGCGTTGTGTGTGTATCAACCCATTTCATCCTCTCAATAATCCCCGTGAGGCTGACACTGTCCTTGCTTACCTACAGGGAGGCTGCTATCACAGAGGTTAGGTTAGGGGCCCGAGATCCCCCAAATGGTGAGTGAGGGCTGGTTTGGGATTCCCATCTGAGCCAACCCGATGGCAAAACTGGCTCTCTCTTGACTCTCCTCTTCCGCCCCAGAGGAGAGAAAAGGACCGTAAAACTATGAGCAGCAAAACTGCCTGGATAGACATGGGTTTGAGTAGTTTCCTATTTTAACCGGGCTAAATGAGACCTTTATCTTCATGGCGTTGGCTATCATGGCTGGGTGGATGTCTGGGTATCTGTTTAGGAGCTAACAGGTTTAGTTTTATTGTTTTGTCAAAATACTGCAGAAATCAATATATCTCCATAATTCAGTGTTATACCAAGAGGCATTTTTGTGCCATATATAGCAAAAATTGTATTATACTTTTGAGATCATAGGTAATGATGACAAAGTGTTCTGTGTTCAATTCTAGCATTAACGTCTGGTTTGAACAAAGCTTGAAATATGATCTCAGAGCTAAGAGGCTTTAATATTAAGATCTTTAACTGTAATTTATGTGACAGAAGATAGGGTTTAGCATAATAAAATGTAATGGGCTCCTCAAATGAAGAGGACGAGAGACAATTGAAAACAAGGTAAAAATGGTAAATTATAAATAACGGTAAATCTACCTTTATGTTGTTACTTCATTTATTTTTGATTTGTTAGATAGGGTCTATAATTTCTCATTTTCCCATGTTTCAGAACAGAACATTTCTCAAATGGTGCCTATTTGAAATGAGAGCCCAGAATTACCATTGGCCTCAGCTTGCTAGTTAAGGGGGTCCAGACGTTTCCGCCATCGTTCTTCCCCTCCCCCTGTGCTAAGGTTCCATCTGTATGATTCTAGTCATCTACCCTTCGGTCCTCTCTCCCTTTGTGTCTTTTCCTTCCTGGTATTTTTGTCTTGCTTATGCTTTTTAAATCAGTCTCTACTTTAGAATGTCAGGATATAAATTTGTACACAAGTTACATATACATTAAGGATTTTAGACCAAAACGAGAAAATCATATTCATAAAAACAAAGTAGAGGAAGCAAATTTATTTACCACAAGGGCTGAGGGGTAAGAGCAGGGTAGTTTATGGAAAGAAAAGAGGTGATGATTCTTCAAAGGAGAGAATTATCTAGTATTTAGCCTGTAAGATTTTTTTTAAGGATTTTAGTTTTAAGTAACCTCTATGCCCAACATGGGGCTCAAACTCAGGACCCTGAGATCAAAAGTCGGATGCGCTTCACAGGAGCCAGCCAGGCGGCCCTTAACCTGGAAGATTTTGAATGATAAACTTCTGTTTTTGTAAGTCACGTTTGCTTTCTCAAAATCTGCTTGTTTTCTAGATTTGGAAATTAACAGGCAGAATTGACGTAGAAAGTTAAGGAAGGTCTTAGAATGGAATCTGGCCTCCCGGGCTCTGGGTTTTGGTTTTGGTTTTTGCTTTTGTCTGGAAGAGCCCAGGTTCAGTCTGCTTTAGCGGTGATGATGAGTCCCCCTCCTTGTGGCCAGCAGGATGGGGGTCTGCTCCGAGTGAAGTCTGGGACACTGGAAGACAACCAGCCTTCACCTCGCCTCCGTCACAACTGCAAAAGTATTTGAAGCTCTCCTGCACCCATTTTTGAAGGAGGATTCAAAATTCACCTTGGCTTCGAAGTGAAATGAGAGGAATCAATTAGCCTGGGCTCTTCCTCTTCCTTTTCCTTGGGTCTCACAGAGGTCTTAGTACCAGCAGCGGGCAGATCAAGTGAGAATATTTTTGTCTGGAACTGGCTGAACAGGTTCCTACAGAGTTACTGAATGCGTTTATGCTACGCACGCTAACAGCTGCGTTTGCCTACTGGCAGTGACTTCTGGAATACTTGCCTGAAGATGCCCCCCTACCTACCTACAGATCTGTTTGGGTTACCAGCTGACCTCTTCAAGCAAACTTTTAAAATGAAAACATCCTGGCCGGGGAGTAGCATCAGACTTGTTATCAGATGCCAGTGTGTTGCTGTGAGCTACTTTACTGGGGCCATTTCCTCTAAGGGCAGGAGGAACTCCAGGTTTAGGAGGGTCCTCTTAGGTATCCCACGTGAAAAACAAATTTTTTTTACGTAAGAGATTTGACATTCGCACAGCCTTCCGAAGGGCTGGGAAATAGCTACTTAGCAGGAAATGTACAAGGTCTCTCCTGGAAACTGCCCGTCCTGGGTCTTCAGAGCTCATTGTGGGCTGCCTCTTCCCACCCCTTCTGCCTGCACCTCCAGAGTGGGTGACAGGACTTTGGCCTGTAGATTTGATCTCTGTGTATCTGCCTGTAGCCGCCGCTGGAGACCAATGATGGCTCTTTTCTCCTTTCTACCTTCTAGATCTTGCAGGGCAAGCTCATTGGCCAACCCTGACCCAGAGTCATGCTGGGAGAGGGAATCTTGAGTCATTCTGGCTTTGGACCTCTTGGTACAGAGGGGCCCGCCAAGTGGCCCGCCAAGATTCCAGGGTGTTCCCCTGCCTCTGTCCGGAGACCGCCGTCTTCCTCTCTTCCCCCGCTCTGCCTTCACAAAATCCCATCTCTGGCACATAGTTAGGGGACCCTCGTTGGCCATGTCCATGGTTGGGCTCTTGCTTATCCCCTCCCTTCTCCTCCAGTTATCTGGGTCTGATTTCCTTTCCTTCCTTGGGACCTGGAACACCTTTCTACTCCCACTTTGCCCTCATCTCTCCAACTGTTGTCCTCCCAGCTCTCAGCTCCCGTGTCTCTGCGTCAGAGACACCCGACCCCTAAGCTGGGCAGGCCCCACTGTTTGCTCTCACAGGTCCCTCTCCTTTTCCTCCTTGGCACATGTGTCTCACATGTATAAGTAAATGCTCATCTGTGCAATTACATGTTTACACCCTCGTTCCCTGCCAGGCTATGTTCCTCAAGATCAGGAACTCTGTCTCTCTTGTTCACTACTCTGTTCCCAGAATTCCCCGCAGGTGGCCCTCAAAAACTGTCTGTGATGTGAGCGGAAGGGTAAAGTCATGTTTTCCATGGTTCTCGGTGCTAGATCATTGCTCGGGAAGCTTTCTTGCCCACTAGATCATGAAATTGAACAACCGTGGTTTGTCGCTCTTCCCCCATCCGGAAAGTACTTCATAGTTTACGGGTGACTTTCTCTTCACTCATGCATTCATGCATTCATCCAGGAAAGATGTCTGGGATGCCTACCATGTGCGTGACACAGACTAGGTCTGCAGTTTACCTACAAGTTTGGAAACATAGGGCTGAGGCTCAGAACAGTAGAGGGACCAGAGCGTTTGTCAGGGGTTGAGAACCAGCCTATAATCTCCACACCACATTGCCAGAGGCCACACCACGTGGTCCTTGGGTGCCTCCAGAAAAATATAAAGGAAAACAAAACACACGATTCTCATCCTTAGTGAGTGGTTCGGGGCACACCATCTAAGTGGAAGATTCATAACAAATGAGCATTAAAAATCTAGTCGTCAGGCGTGGTGCTGATTTCAGGCAACTTCCCCTCAACAGTGCAAATGTGCATTTAGAACTTGCGAAAAGTATCAGCCTGCTGAAATCCTTCATTAGCAGGAACCCACTGTGGATTAAATGAAATTCTGTAGCCCAAGGAAAGAGATCTGTGGGTCAATAGTCTGGGAACATGAGAAGGGTTATGCAGGGGAATGTGATTTATGAAAAAGTTTTCTGACTTCACAGCAGTTTTCTCTGAATCCATAAATGCCCAAACGTTTAGGCGATAGTCTACATATTTACTTGATGGCAATGAACCCCTTTACCAAGTGTTGGGTGTCGGGAAGCAAAAGCACAGGGGGAGGAGCCTCTCTCCCTCCAGCCCACCTTCCCTGCCCCTCACCCTCCCACCCCACCATCTGCAGGGGGTGAGGCCCACGCACCTCAAAGGGCAGAGCAGAGAGGAGATAAGCCTACTGACTGCCTTCAAACTACGGAGAACCAACAGACCCCTGACTCCTGCAAGAGGGTCAGCATCTTCTCGGTTCCCACGGTACTCGGTCCCCCAGAGGCAGGGTGGTCCCTGGGAGATTTTTCATGGTTTCATTGAGAAGTGGGTAAAAGGACAGTTCTGTGGTTCGGATGAAACTGTCTGCAGGGTCTATCTTTGGTTGATTCGGCAGCACAGACTGGTGGCTGTATCACAGAGGTGTTTGTTCTGTGGCCTAGTAGTCAGGGTTGTCCAGAGAAACATATAGAATAGGAGAATAATTTGAGGAATTGGAGCATGTGATTGTAGAGGCTGAGAAGTCCCACGATCTGCCATCTGTAAGCTGGAGACCCAGGAAAGCCAGTGGCGGGATTCAGTCTGAGTCTAAGGCCTGAGAGGCAGAGGGGCTGGCGGTGTAAATTCATTCCAAGGGCAGGAGAAGACCTATGTCCCAGCTCCGCAGGCAGGAGGGGACCACATCCTGCCTTCTTCTGCCTTTTGTTCTGTTTAGGCTCTCAACAGATTGCCTGATGCCCGCCCACCTTGAGAAGAGACATCTACTCTGCTGGGTCCACTGACTCGAATGCTAATCTCATTGGGAAACAGCCTCACAGACAGACCAGAAATAATGTTTCATCTGGGCACCCTGTGGCCCAGGCAAGTAAACGCATAAAATTACCCATCACATGTGTGGTTGCTCACTCTAGCCCAGAGGCGTCCGGAGGGCCTAATCCTTCCCTATCTCCTTCTTGGCCAGTGCTGGCAAAGAGATGCCAACTGATGTGGCTCATGTCATGGCCCTCACAACAGGACCACATTGACAAAGGTTCTTGAAGGTCTTGTGCCCCGGAGCTGGGGCAGAAGCCAAGATCAGGATGCTGCATCTAAGGCTACTGGCAACTTGAGTTTAGTAAAGAATGGATTCCATTTTGGCTGGCTTTGAGATTTGGGTGTTTCCATGCAACTGTCATACTGAGACTGGCTCATAGAGTTCTTCCTCTGGCTCAGAACCTCTGGTTCATTTTTTCAGTTAGAAGAAAAGATTCATTTATTGGGGCCTCGTTGATGAGGAACTCTTGGTTGGTATTGCTTCTGACAACAGCTACTGGAGACGGTGGTAAAGCTGGGGCTATGCCACATGCTGGCTGACTGCTTAATTCTACCGGGCCGCGCTTAGCAGGAGACAGTGTAGAGAGGGCCCACATGAGAAGGTAAGACTGAGAGTGTTTCCTTACGCTGTCTGAATCCTGGTGCTTTCCCCGAGGCAGTCCACGAGCTTTATAACAAATGTGTGACACCAGCAGCACGGTGGCCCATGGAAAGCACACGGTGCCGAGCCCACAGGGCCCTGCCAGTTTGTTCCCGGTGAGGAATTCAGGGCTGGGGAGGTGGCCCT
Organism: Puma concolor; assembly: GCF_028749965.1. NCBI lineage: Eukaryota > Metazoa > Chordata > Mammalia > Carnivora > Felidae > Puma > Puma concolor. Next base: position 80,238,985 of record NC_141677.1, read on the forward strand.
TCCTGCCTAGGCCCCTGTCCCGTGGGCTCTCTGCTCTGAGCTCCTCCCTGTGTCTTTAAGCAGGACCCCAATACTCAGCACTCTCTGTGCCTCCCACCTCCTGACTGCTGTTTCTCCACGCCTACCTGAACCCCCTCCCAGGCCCTCCCTCTCCTCGTACCCAGTCACATTCTACTGGGTCCTTCAAGGTCAAACTCAAGCTCAAGGTTTACCACGTCCACAAAGGCCCCTCTCAGCCCTCCTTGCCCCAATTCTGTCCAGGAGATGGGACCAGGGTCAACCGAGCAGCTGTCTTCCGTGGAAACACACACGGTTCCAGCATCCTGGAATCTCCCTTCCTAGTGAAGCTTCAGACCCCTGTCTGTGTCCAGCCTATCACTGTCCCTGCTCACCAGTATAGGTGCCTGGCCTCAACCTTTACCCCAGCAAGTCCACCAGGTATGTTTGGAATGCCTTGTAAAATGCAGACCCTTTCTTGGGAATGTGGGGGGATTTGTCACCTAGCTAGCCATGAGCCTGGAGCCCTGGAGTGGGGGGAGGAGCGTACTGAAGGCCTGGCAAAGCCCTGGGGAGGCAGCGGTTCGGGAGGTTCAGGGAACCCCGCACACGGCCCTGGGGCAGCTCACCAGTGGGTGTGCACAGCCGTGGGCACAGCTCCCAGCTCACGTGTGCCCCCCCCAGCTGTGGGGTATCTGCCCTCCTGGGTCCCTCCACCAGCCATCACAGAACAGAGGGCTTTAATCAGGTGTCTGCATGATCACATCTCGCCTCTACCTGGGGGACCTCAGCCACTCTGAGGGGCTGGATTCAAACGAGCAGGAAAGTTCTGGAGCGAGCCAGGCAGGCAGCAGACTCTTATCACAGGAGGCCATTCATCCGTACGCTCAGTTCCCCACCTCACTCGACGCGTCATCTGGTCCAACGGTCCAAATGTCCAAGGACAAGGGTCTGTAGACAGATTTCCTTAGGTGGGGAAAATGTCTTTGAATGACATTGGCTCTCATTGGGGTAAAATGAAAGATACCCATAGGTGTCACTTCAAAATTCAGTGTGGATTTCCTCAGCCGATTTCCCTGGGATTTCCATGGGACCAGTGTGCATGTGGGTGGGGGGGGGGGGCAAGTACAGGACAGTTATCACCCCCCATGCCCTTGCTTTGACTTGTTTGGAGGCAGAAACCCTCCCAGTCTGTGATTTCTGGAAGGAAGCCTTGCTTCTGTCCCCACCATCAACACCACTGTCGTCATCGTCACCATCATCATCATCATCCCCTCCATCACCGCCACGGCCACGTCTCTCTCTAAAGTGGGGGAAATGGCTGAATCCATTTAACAGTGCGTCTTTAATTCCGACCAGATTTCCATTCCCCTCACTTGCTCGAACACTTTTCTGAACATCTGGTGTAACAGGTTTTAGAATTTGATTACAGCACCATCTACTGGGTACTAGACTTCCCGGTTTTCCAGGCCTTTCCGGCACGTTGGCTTTTGCTCCTTCTTTCAGTTTTTTTTCCTCCTCTCTCCTCTGCTCTTCTCCCAGTGAAAGCACCAATTGTCAGCTTGAAAAGGTGCCATCAATTAATTCATAAAGGTGAGGCTCTAGTAAAATGACGAAAAGCTTCCATCCCTCGCCAATAAATACTTACAAAGACAACGGCCCGCGCTTACCACAATGCGTTTCATATAATTATTTCCTGGGATCAATAATCTCATCAGGAGGCGCAGTGATGGGGACATCACAGTAATGAATGGCTGGGTGCTGCGGCCATCCAGAGTGCTGTCCTTAGCCCTGTCACCTCGGAGCCGCCCAAGGGCATGACGGGAATCGGGGCTCTGCCGGCCACAGGATTAATCATACTTATCCCAACTCGTATTCGTGTTATTTGCCTTCTGTATGCAGCCTGCCCCGAATTGATCAGCATGGATTTCTTGCTGCACAATAGGCCGCTCTTGCGGTGTAGAAGGGAGTGGGAAGGGCTCCGTGTTCGTGGCAGGGAAGGGACAAGTTGGATTAGTCACGCTCAGGAAGTAACAAAAACTGAATCACACCAGAGCATCATCGCTGGAGCGTGGTTGTGGAAGCCAGGCTAGGAGTCCTCAGGACTCTGGAAAGGGAAGGAGAGGTGGCCTGTGTTCTCAGGTGTGTTCTGTGGGCGTCAGGCCTTGCTGTGTCAGTCCCGGCCACAGGAGGAGCAAGGAGCCAGGCCAGCAGGGGAAGGGGACTCGCCTGCCGCCATCTTTTTTCTTCCCAGTTTGCTGTAGGGCATTGGCCATACTTCTTCAGAGATCTGTTTAGAATGTCCCAGGCTGGGGACCCGGGGGGGCTCAGTAGGTTGAGCGTCCGACTCTTGATTTTGGCTCAGGTCATGATCCCAGGGCCGTGGGATCAAGCCCCATGTCAGGCTTTATGCTGAGTGTGGAGCCTGCTTGAGATTCTCTCTCTCTCTCTCTCTCTCTCTCTCCTTCTTCCCTGCCCCTGTCCTCCACTGTGTTATCTCTAAAATAAAAATAAATAAGTAAATAAGTAAGTAAATAAATAAATAAACAAATAAATAAAAAGTCCCGGGCTTTGGGGCAGTTGCCCCTAACTGGGCCCTGGCTGGTCCCTTCGGGCAAGGACTGGCTCTCGTGGTTCTCCACGTGTGCAGAGCTTTCTCACCTCTGTGCCTCTGTGGAGGCTGCTCCCTCTGCCTGGAGAACCCTTCTTTCCACTGTTCTCTCTAAGTCACAGACTGAGGGACTCCCAGCAGTTGGTCTGTGGCTCCTCCCAGTCCTGCTGACCCGGCTCATCCCTGGCTGCTGGTGAACGACCCCTTCTCTTTCAGTGATTTCCACCCCCCCCCCCACTTTCCCCACTGAGCCGAGAGACCAGGAGACCCTGCCTCCCCTATCTTGGCATCCCGGAGGCCTGCAGCCTGGCACACAGTATTCTCACTGGTGGCTTCATTCATTAAGTCACCAGGTTGAGTGTGCCGAGTACTTGCTTTGTTCCAGGTGCTGGGGCCACGGTGACGGGCAAAGCGGCTTGACCTGTCCTCACGGAGCGTGCCGTCTAATGGGGGAGGCAGGCATTAATCAAATACTCCTCCCCCCCAAGTATATACGCACAATGGGGATGGGGCCTGCAGAAAGGAGCCGCGAGTCTAACAGAAACTGACCTCATAGATCCGGGGAGGCTTCCTGGAGCAGGCGAGGTCGGATCTGAGTCTGCGGGTGGGGCAGAGGGATAGGGAGAAGGTAGGTGGGAAGATGGGCAGCAGAGGGAAGAACATCGCTTTCCCCTAGAGGGAGCATGGCTCTGCTGACCCCTGAAGCTGGACTTTTGGCCTCCGGAACCGTGTAAGAATTAGTTTCTGTTGTTTTAAGCCGCCTCGGTTGCGGTACCTTGTTACGGCAGCCCTTAGACACGAATCGGGCATCTCTGAAGAAAGGAGAGGGTAGAGCCCAGCACGGTCGGTCTGAGGAGAGGCGAGAGAAGAACAAGACGGGGAGGCTGGTGAGGGCCGGTGTCCAGATCACAGAGCCTGGCTGGTCGTGTTGAAGACGTGTTCTGTGGTTCGAAGAGTGGGGCGTGTTCGGGAGGCCCGTTCGCAGGGTGGGGGCGTCCCGGAGGGCAGGCCCCATGGGGCTGCTGCTGCTGATGATGATGATGGCTGCAAGTATCGTGGTGGCGAGGGAAGCGGAGGGATCCCGGAGGCCAAAGGGCAGCGGTTGAATGCTTGAATGAACGAAGAATGATCGGGCCGAACCACCTGCAGAGGAAGAGTGGGGTAATTGTCCGCAGAAATCCGCTTGTGTTCGCGGAGCGCAGAGGGGCCGAGCTCTCCTGGGACAGAGGACAGTTGTCACCTTCTCCTTAGACAATGGCGAAGCATCACCATCATTGGAACCACCCCGCTGTCTTGTGAGAGGTAGAGAGGGAAGGTTTCCTGGTCAGTCTCAGAGACGGTAAGTAGCCCACGTGGGGTCCCCAGGTGATGACGACGCTAGTCCTTGTCACCTTGGATGCTCAGTCCAGCTGGCTCCTCCCCAGGCCACTTCGAGGCCTCCTGAGAGAGTCCTACTTCCATCTATGAGCTCGCGGCACCTACTGAAGTGGTTCTTAATTCACTCTCTCTTCTCGACGTTATTTCTTCGTGTCGTATCATCTGCATCTTGACTCTCTGCCCAGGCGGGACAGGACAGATTTCCATAAACTCCACAAAGACACAACTAGAAGACATAGAGAGCCCAGTCAGTCGGCCACTCCCTCCTGACGACATCCTTGGGGTCAGCCTCTGGCCTGAGCGCCTTCAGATCATGATGTGGTCTCAGAGAGGAGGCACCCCTCTCCTGGCCGAGGCTCCGTGGTGAAGGCAGGTGGGGAAAGGTGGACGCGGAGCCTGGCCCACTTAAAGATGAAACGGGCAGGGGGCTTGGAGGCTCTGGGTTTGATCTTGGGCTCTTTTACAGAAGAGTCGCCCCTTTATGGTCAAAAGGGTCTGTGGCCTTTGGGGGCAGCCCAGCAGGGTGGGAAGAGACAGTGAGGAGATTCACATTCTGCCCTGGTCCACTACATGCTGGCTGTCTTTTTTGGTGTTCTCGGGGCCTCAATTTCTATTTAAAATGAGGGATCGGACTAAATAACCCATAAGGGTATGGTCAACTCTAAAATGCGATGATCTTAATTTTATTCTTTTTTTAATTATTTATTGACTTATTTATTAAACATTTTTTTTTTAACATTTATTCATTTTTGAGAGATAGAGAGAGACAGAGCAGGAGCAGGGGAGGGGCAGAGAGAGAGAGGGAGACACAGAATCCGAAGCAGGCTTTAGGCTCCGAGCTGTCAGCACAGAGCCCGATGCGGGGCTCGAACCCATGGACTGCGAGATCATGACCTGAGCCAAAGTCGGACGCTTAACCGATGGAGTCACCCAGGCGCCCCTATTATTTATTTATTTTTTTAATGTTTATTTATTTTTTGAGAGAGAGAGAGAGCGTGAGAGGGGAGAGGCAGAGAGAGAGGGAGATACAGAACATGAAGCAGGAGCCAGGCTCCGAGCTGTCAGCACAGGGCCTGATGGGGGCTTGAACACCCAGTCATTGAGATCATGATCTGAGCCGAAGTCGAAGGCTTAACACTGAGCCACCCAGGTGCCCCTTTATTTATTTATTATTATTTTTTTTTAACTCAGAGTGAGTGTAATCCTTACAAATTTGAGTTACGTCTTGTGAATCCACAGCTGCAGAGCTCACAGTGTTCTCTGGGTTCTGCCTTAGCCCTGGCTGTCAACTGAGGAAGGTAATTCTTGTACGGACGCATTAGTAGCAGGTGCTGGTCTTTCAGGTGTGTTTGTCAGAGAGAAGGGGGATGGCCCCGCACTGTGCCCGTCCTGTCCCTTTATTCCTGCTGCCGCACCCACCAGCCCTCTGACCGCATTCATCAACTTTGCTCTTGCAAATGCTGCTTCACAAACCACCCAAAACTCAGTGGCGTAAGAGGACAGTCATTTATTCTCGTGGATCTTTGGATGGGCAGGGGATCAGCTGATGTCGGCCGGGCTCGTGCATGTATCTGGGGACCTGCTGGGGATCAGACTGTCTGGGCTGGACTCTGCTGGGTGGTTCAGCTCTGCTTCACGGACCTCTCGTCCTCCCAGGGCCGGTGGGCTAGTCTGGGCATGTTCTTCTCGTGGTGGTGGCAGAGCATAAAAGGGCAAGCCCGATTACACAGACACTGGTCCGGCCCTTGGCCACATCATGGCCTCCAACACTTGATTGGCCAAAGCAAGGTACGTGGTCAAACCAGAGTCAAGGTCAGGGAAGTGTCCTCTACCTCTTTATTGGGAGGAATTGCAAAGTCACATGGCAAAGGGCATGGACTCACGGAAGAGTCAAGAATCAGGGCCCTTACGGCATTCTGTATTTTTGCCAATCAATGGACATACTGACGCCGTCCCTCTTCGCATATCTGCACCTCCCTTCGCACAGGGACAGCTGTGCTTTTCACCAACATCAGTCTCGTTGCAAATATGCTGTACCCTCAAGGCACCCAGAATACTGTCAGAATTACTCCAAGAAGGACCGCCACTAACACACTCACCAAGTTAAACTGGAAGATTTCTTCATAGCTCTTCTGGGCCTGAGGCTGGATCACGCCAAGAGTGTAGAATCAGAGAAGTGGGTTTAAAAACTACTTGAGATCATTCTTGTTTCTGGGTTCAATCGGGGGCTGAAGACTGCGGTTGTGTCACCAGTTTGATAGTCACTTAGGTTCATTCGTTGTGTTTGTTTTATATTTTAAGGCTCATCCTTTTTGACTTAATTTTTTAAATATGTAAAACATAAACGTGGTTCAAAAGTCAAAACTATATAAAGAAAAGAGGAGTACTCAAAGAAACCTCACTCCCAACCCCCTTCCTTCCATTCATTCCCACTGATGTTCTATAGATAGGCATTTTCTTATTTATTTGTTTGTTTGTTTAATATTAACTATAGTTTATTGTCAAATTGGTTTCCATTCAACACCCAGTGCTCATCCCAACAGGTGCCCACTTTCCCCTCTCCCCTACCCCCCATCAACCCTCAATTTGTTCTCAGTATTTAAAAGTCTCTTACGGCAAACCATGACAGGTAGACATTTTCATTAGTTTTTGATTATTCATGCCCGTGTACCTTCTTAAAAAATAAGCACATATGTGCAGGCACCCGTATATGTGTTTAAATTTTACCTTCTATCTTATATAAAAGGTAATACGCCATCTATGTAAAATTATAATATATATAGCAAAATATTGCCTTGCATCTTGCTTTTCTTTAAGAAAAACTCTGGAAGTCATGCCGTATTTTCCACGGAGATTTCCCTCATTCCTTTTGATGGCTGTGGAGTGCTCTGTCGTGCGGACGTTCGAGAGCGTATTCACCGAGGTGCCTATACGTGTCCTATCACCAGGGCACACGTCAGAAGGGCCATGGCTGGACACAGGCAAATGGTAGCTATTGCCAGACTCCCCTCTCGAGAGGGTGTGCTATTTTGTACCTGTATGAGCTGTGTGTGAGGGTGAGCACAGGCCCGGTTTTGGTGGGGCTGTTTAGGAAGAGGAGATGAAAAGTTCGAGCAATTACCCAATGACCCCTGAAATCCTGTGGCCAGGGAATGTTCAGTTTCCCAACACAATCCTTGTGCAGTGTGGGCTGACCGGCTTGCTTTTTTCTGTGTGACCACCTCAGAACTTCCTTTGTTCAGGGAACGTGACTTCTTTTTTTTGGCATGTAGTGCCATATCGGTGTCCCTGGGTCCCTGGAACCAAGGACCACAAGCTTGGTGACTTAAAACAACAGGAACTTATTCGCACACAGTCTTGGAGGCCAGAATACCCAAACTGGTCTCATGGACCTACATCAAGGTGTGGACACGGCTGGGCTCCCTCCGGAGGTTCCCAGGACGGATCTACTTTGTGCACCTTCCAGCTTCTGCTGACTGCCAGTGTCTCTTGGCTTGTGGCCACGTCGCTCCGGTCTCTGCCCCTGTGGTCACACGGCTTTGTCCTCTGTGAGTCTCTGTGTAGGATCCTCCTGCACCTCCTTCGTCTAAGGTTATGTGTGATTGCATTTGGGGACCACGGAAGAATCTGGGATGATCTCCCATCTCCATATCCTTAATTTAATCACATCTCTAGAAATCCTTTTCCTTGTCTTCTCTCTCTCTCTCTCTCTCTGTCTTTTTTGGCCATCTAGGACAGCTTTCACATGTTCCAGAGACTGGATGAAGATATTTTTGCTGGGAGCAGTGGGGGGTGGTGGGGGCTTATACAGCCTACCACAAGCACTTGAGATTTAAAAAGTGTTTTTTTATATTAAATATAATTTATTGTCAGATTGGTTTCCATACAACACCCAGTGCTCATCCCAACAGGTGCCTTCCTCGATGCCCATCACCCACTTTCTCCTCTTCCCCACCCCCCATCAACCCTCAGTATTTAAGTCTCTTATGGTTTGCCTCCCTCCCTCTCTGTAACTTTTTCCCCCCCTTCCCCTCCCCTCCTCTGTTAAATTTCTCAGGATCCACGTATGACTGAAAACATATGGTATCTTCTTTCTCTGTCTGACTTATTTCACTTAGCGTAACACTCTCCAGTTCCATCCACATTGCTACAAATGGCCAGATTTCATTCTTTCTCATTGCCACGTAGTATTCCATTGTATATATAAAACACATCTTCTTTATCCATTCATCAGTTGATGGACATTTAGGCTCTTTCCATGATTTGACTATTGTTGAAAGTACCGCTATAAACATTGGGGTACAAGTGCCCCTATGCATCAGCACTCCTGTATCCCTCGGATAGATTCCTAGCAGTGCTATTGCTGGGTCATAGGGTAAATCTATTAATTTTTTGAGGACCCCCACACTGTTTTCCAGAGTGGCTACACCAGTGTGCATTCCCACCAACAGAGCAAGAGGGTTCCCGTTTCTCCACATTTTCTCCAGCATGTATAGTCCTCTGATTTGTTCATTTTAGCCACTCTGACTGGCGTGAGGTGGTATCTCAGTGAGGTTTTGATTTGTATTTCCCTGATGAGGAGCGACGTTGAGCATCTTTTCATGTGTCTTTTGGCCTCCTGGATGTCTTCTTTAGAGAAGTGTCTATCCATGCCTTCTGCCCATTTCTTCACTGGATTATTTGTTTTTCGGGTGTGGCGTTTGGTGAGTTCTTTATAGATTTGTATACTAGCCCTTTATCCGATATGTCATTTGCAGATATCTTTTCCCATTCCGTCGGTTGCCTTTTAGTTTTGTCCATTGTTTCCTTTGCAGCTCAGAAGCTTTTTATCTTGATGAGGTCCCAATAGTTCATTTTTGCTTTTAATTCCCTTGCCTTTGGAGATGTGCCGAGTAAGAAATTGCTGCGGCTGAGGTCAGAGAGGTTTTTTCCTGCTTTCTCCTCTACGTTTTTGATGGTTTCCTGTCTCACATTCAGGTCCTTCATCCATTTTGAGTTTATTTTTGTGAATGGTGTAAGAAAGTGGTCTAGTTTCATTCTTCTGCGTGTTGATGTCCACTTCTCCCAGCACCATTTGCTAAAGAGACTGTCTTTTTTCCATTGGATACTCTTAACCTGCTTTGTCAAAGATTAGTTGGCCATACATTTGTGGGTCCAGTTCTGGGGTCTCTATTCTATGTGTCTGTTGTGGTCTATGTGTCTGTTTTTGTGACAATACCATATTGTCTTGATGATTACAGCTTTGTAGTAGAGCTTAAAGTCTGGGGTTGTGATGCCTTCAGCGTTGGTTTTCTTCTTCCATATGACTTTGGCTATTTGGGGTCTTTTGTGGTTCCAAAATTTTAGGATTGCTTGTTCTGCCTTTGAGAAAAATGCTGGTGCAATTTCGATTGGGATTGCGTGGAATGTGTAGATTGCTTTGGGTAGTATTGACATTTTAACAATATTTATTCTTCTAATCCATGAGCATGGAATGTTTTTCCATTTCTTTGTATCTTCTTTAATTTCCTTCATAAGCTTTCTCTAGTTTTCAGCATACAGATCTTTTACATCTTTGGCTAGGTTTATACCTAGGTATTTTATGATTCTTGATGCAATTGTGAGTGGGATCAGATTCTTTATTTCTCTTTCTGTTGCTTCGTTATTGGTGTATAAAAAAGCAACCGATTTCTGTACATTGATTTTGTACCCTGCAACTTTGCTGAATTCGTGTATCAGTTCTAGCAGACTTTTGGTGGAGTCTGCCGGGTTTTCCAAGTAGAGTAACACACATTTTTTCATGCCATTCTCCAAACCTGTGGGAGGGGACAGATCCTGCCTGCCATTTTCATGTCACAGGCGGTGGCTGTAATGGCAGGCAAGGCCTCCCCGCCTCCCCCCCCCCCCCCCGCCCCAGATCTGGAAGAATCCCTGAGATCAGTGTGTTCCTTGGAGAGACGGATTCCTGTCTCTAGACCCAACACCTGCCCAGACGCACTGCCTCTGAACAGCCTTGTGCTAGTCAGTGGCTCCTGGCTTCGCGAGGAAGCTGGGGGAGTGTGTTCTCTGCAGTCAGACAAACCTGCGTCTGACATTGGCCTCTGATATACACGGGCTCCGTGAACTTGGGATGTTACTTATCTTCCCTGAGCCTTGATTTCTTTTTCTTCATTTCTTGTAAACAGGGGAAAAATCCTAGAGACCGGATAATACTTGTAAGACAGAAACCACTCCCCAGTACTTGAGATGGAAGGAATGTTTCATTTCTTTGTGTTTCTACATCAAATCGTGCCTGGTCTCAACTTGCCCCCTTGGCAAGAATATCCCTACTGGTCACCCCAGGCACCTTCTCTTCCTGCGGATCGTGTCAAGATTCTAGGGCATAAGAAGAGACCCAGGGAAAGGGAGGTGAGGCCGTTCTGGTCACCACCCAGTGAGCCCCGTGCCTGGGTTCTACTGGAAGGTTCCTGGGTGGCTGTGCTCCTTCTGTACCCTCATCTCTCTCTGGGGCCCAGGGTCTCTCCTACCCTGGCCCTCGGGGGTGACCAGAGAAGTGCCCTTGGGCTACTCAAAAACAAGGTCTGTTTAGGGTGGCCTCAGAGGACTTCCTGACAAGCTCTATTCTTTTCAGAGATTGAAACCCTAAAACCTACACCCCAGCACATCCTGTGGGCAGTAAGGAAAGAACAAACCCTAACTAAATCTGGCCCACCTGGGAGCGAGGTGGGGAGGTGGGCGTAGGGAAGAAAAGTCTTTTTTTTTTTTTTTTTGAATGTTTATTTTGAGAAAGAGATTGCATGCATGAGCAATTGGGGGGAGGGGCAGTGAGAGAGGGTGATGATCCCAAGCAGGCTCCACACCATCAGCACAGAGGCTGACACGGGGCTCGATCCCACGAACCGTGAGATCATGACCTGAGCTGAAATCAAGAGGCAGATGCATAACTCAACTAAGCCACCCAGGTGCCCAGGGAAGAAAATTCTTTTTTTTTTTCTTACCTTTATTTTTTAAACTTACATCCAAATTAGTTAGCATATATTGCAATAATGATTTCAGAAGTAGATTCCTTAATGCCCCTTACCCATTGAGCCCATCCCCCCCTCCCACAACCCCTCCAGTAACCCTCTGTTTGTTCTCCATATTTAAGAGTCTCTTACATTTTGTCCCCCTCCCTGTTTTTATTTTTGCTTCCCTTCCCTTATGTTCATGTATTTTGTCTCTTAAAGTCCTCATATGAGTGAAATCATATGATATTTGTCTTTCTCTGACTGACTAATTTCACTCAGCATAATACCCTCCAGTTCCAACCACGTGGTTGCAAATGGCAAGATTTCATTCTTTTTGATCGCCGAGTAATACTCCATTGCATATATATACCACATCTTCTTTATCCATTCATCCATCGATGGACATTTGGGCTCTTTCCATCCTTTGGCTATTGTTGATAGTGCTGCTAAAAACATGGGGGTGCATGTGTCCCTTCGAAACAGCACACCTGTATCCCTTGGATCAATGCCTAGTCATGCAACTGCTGGGTTGTAGGGTAGTTCTATTTTTAGCTTTTTGAGGAACCTCCATACTGTTTTCCAGAGTGGCTGCACCAGTTTGCATTCCCGCCAGCAGTGCAAAGAGATCCTCTTTCTCCGCATCCTCGCCAACATCTGTTGTTGCCTGAGTTGTTAATGTTAGCCATTCTGACAGGGGTGAGGTGGAATCTCATTGTGGTTTTGATTTGAGTTTCCCTGTTGATGAGTGATGTTGGCAATTTTTCACGTGTCAGTTGGCAATCTGGATGTCTTCTTTGGAGAAGCGTCTGTTCATGTCTTTTGCCCATTTCTTCACTGGATTATTTGGTTTTTGGGTGTAAGAAAATTCTTTCTACTCCCTGGACGTTGTAATAAAGAAGAATAAGAAAAAATGAGATTTTCCGCGGTGTCAGATGTAGCAGATGTTCAGGACAGGCAATGTCTCCCCGCAGCGCCCGACCCCGTCTTCGTGTCCTGACTGCAGTTCCACGGCCACAGTCTGCCGCTGATGCAGAATAACACGAAGGCCTGCAGCCAGTCCCTGATGGTGACAATGCTGGTGGGAGGGGGCTGTCGTTAGTTCTCCCCCATGGGAACTTCCTGGATAAGAAGGTAGATAGGGATGCAAGTCAAATCCACTGAGAAGAACTGGTTCAGTGCTGGTGGAGACTATACGGGAAGACTGAGTGGCCCTGGGACCGTGGCCTGTGGGGACACAAACCTCGGGAAAAGAACCTCGCCCACTCTCCAGGAGGCCCTGGCTTTGGCTGTGTGGAGACAAGACGGGTGGAGACAGACCAGGAGGATGGAAGGCACCATCCGGCTCATCGTGTCGCCTGGAGGGGTGTGGTGTTTTGTGATGTAACCGCACATCCCTGGCGTCTTCTGCTTCCCTCATCCCATCCCCCAGTACAGGCAGCAGGAGCACACAGTCAGATCATTAGCTCTGGATTTCCGGCAGCCTAGGTCTGAGCGTCTGTGAAAGGTCATCCAAAGGCAGTTTTCCCTCCCCCGTGGCTGGACCTTTGTGGGGGGATCGAGTGGAGAAGTGAGGGGGAGGGCTTTGGCACTCGTCGGGAGGGAAGGGTAAGCGGACCCCTCCCCAGAATTGGTGCCTGAGAGTACCTCCCGTCCCCCACACCGGGGTCCGGCCCCAGAACAGCCCTTTGCTTATCCTGGTGCCAGAGCCGAGGGGCAGAAATGGCCGGGCATGGCGTGTCCAGGCCCAGGGAGTTTGAGTGGCCCCAGAGGCACGGGAGCGACCAGCCGGCTCTGGGTGCTGAAGAGAAGCTTCGGCAGGGAAGCAGGGGAGAGACCTGTAACGAAGTGAGAGGCCGGGGCGCAGGAAGGGTCCTCCGAGGACCAATGGGAGTGGTTCAGGAACAAGACCAGCATGGACTGAGGACAGTGCTGTCCTCATGGGGGAGACGACAGGGGCCCGACAGATTCTCAGCCGCACGTAAGCCCAGCACAGCCCCGAGCTGGAGCTAACTAAACCAGTGCCGAACTGGCGGAAAATAAGTTTCGGGAAAATGGGAGCTCAACCTAGAAACTAGGTTCGCTTACATTAGCACCCGTTACGTTTCTTACTCCCCTAGCTTTGGGGCCTGAAGCATCTTGGGGCCGCGGCGGAGTCTAGGCTTCCTAACCACTAGATTTTTACAGCTCAGTTTTTCTAGCAGAGAATTAGTTCACTTTCAAAGCCCCCTGCTTTTGGCCGCTTAATTTTTTTTAAGAACAGACACACACACTCATGCACGCACATCCCCCCCGCCTTGCCCCCCCAACGTTATCTTCTGCAGAAAGGGCACTGTGCGCTCGCTTAGGGCATTTCAAAAAGGTGTGGCGGGGGCGCCTGGGTGGCGCAGTCAGTTGGGCGTCTGACTTCAGCCAGGTCACGATCTCGCGGTCCGTGAGTTCGAGCCCCGCGTCGGGCTCTGGGCTGATGGCTCGGAGCCTGGAGCCTGTTTCCGATTCTGTGTCTCCCTCTCTCTCTGCCCCTCCCCTGTTCATGCTCTGCCTCTCTCTGTCCCAAAAATAAATAAACGTTGAAAAAAAAAATTAAAAAAAAAAAAAAAAAAGGTGTGGCGTTGTCATTTGACAGTAAAAGTGCAAAAGGAGGAATACTGGAAAATTATCTTCCTCTCCCTGATCACTCTTGTGAGCCTTTCCTTGGGCTTGGGGGTAAAGGGGAGCAGAGGATAATCTTCGGTTCTATTGCTCCTTCCTATCCAGCGCGGCTTTGAAACCCCTGCCTGTGAGAGGGGAGGTAGAAACATATATATGCACACATACGTATATAATTTATTTGTTACTCAGAAAAAAGTTTAACTGGGATGTATTGCCTACTTCCTGCGGCTGGGCCCCCTGCTAAACCCTTTACAAAGCTGGCTTCCTGTCACCCTCCAGACAAGCCCACGAGGTCACGGCTGTGATGTCTGGCCGTGTACTGCTCTGTTCCAGGCCTGAGTTAGGGTCTAAGGATGCTAAAGAGAATGACATGGTCTGTGCCCGGCAGGAGCTGGGGATTGAAGAAGCAGGGGTAAGCCCATCTCCCTGCCCCTGCCAGACATGTGAAGAAATCCCTGCATGAACAAGGTTGCGAAGACGGAGAGAAGGGAGCGTTTGATTCTGCCTGGCAGGAAGACTTCCTGGAGGAGGTGTTGCCTGAAGTGGCCTTTAAGGGAGTGTATCGGAGTGAATGGCAGTCATGGATATGGTCATCTCATTTTGTGCAAATCCATCATGACCGCTCACAATTGTCAGGCCCGCCGTCGGTTGGTGGCCCCCAGACTTGGCTCCCTTGGTCCCTCTGTAAGGGACACTCTTTCTTCTCATCCTCCAAGGCTTGGCTAGGTGCCGGCTGGGCTGTGCTTCTGTTTCCAAGTGGAAGCAACAGCATCTTTTCACACCTTCCATACCTCCAGCTGGGAAGGGCTGCTGACCGAGTGAATGAACGAATGAATGAATGAACGCAGCAGGTGCCCCCGAAAGAAGCAGAAGCCAGAACAAGGAGGCACGGGAGGCTGGGTACCCAGTTTCTTTGGGTCATGGTACTATTTTCAGTGTTTTTAGTTGCTTGAGACAATTACTTTGTGCTCCAAGTACACAGAGGATTGCAGATGAAATCAAATGAACAAGCAAAGCCTGGCTCATTGTGAAGGGCAGAGGTCACGGGCTGGGGGTCAGGAGGCCCACACGCGACCTCTCCCTCCTCTTCCAACCTGGGGACTCCCCCAGAGTCCACACGCAAGGCACAGAATGAGGGCTTGGAGAGCCTTCTCGGTGTGGCAGATCAGCTCGCACTGGGGAGAAGGCCCTGGCCTTGCAGACTCGTGGTGAGGTGGGCCTTCTGCCCGTGTCCCGGTCCATTCACACGGGGACTTCCGCCTGCGTGCCACACGGGAGACCTCAGGTCGCATCTCTAGCCCAGCCATCCCGGACGCTTCCACCAGGGCCACCCATAGGCTCTTTTAAGTCATGTTTTCAGTGACACCCATCACGTTTTCTTCAAGATTGCCCCCCGCCCCTCCAGCTTGGTTAGTGACGATCACACACACAGACGTGTGGCTCAGGTGCCCCTCCCTCGCTCCCTCCATGTTCCTTTGAGCACCGAGCCCTCTCACTCCCTCTCCCCGAGCGCCTCTCGTGGACACGCTCTCCCTCACCTGCACCCTTCTGACAGCCTCCCGCTCCATCCCCCACTTCTAGCCTTCCCTCCTCCTCCCCATCCTCCAGACCGGCCATCAGGATGTCTTTCCCATGTTCAAACCTCCCTGTGTCGCTCTCCAGTGACCTCCACTGTGCGTAGGAAAATATCCAGTGGCATGTAAGACACATGACGCCTCGGATTGTCTCCTAATGGCCTCTTCCCTGACAACCCCCACCCACCTGCGGAGCCCCCTGCCCCCCCCCCACCGCCCCGCATCCTTCAGGGCCCAGGGCTAGAGCATAATGATGCATAAAGTGGATTCTGAATTCAGATCTGAGCTCTGACACTAACTAGCTGTGTAACCCCAGGCCCAGAGAGGTTAACTAAGTTGCCAGGGGTTGGGGCTGCATGGACGAGGAAGAGCAGGGTGTAGGAGCATTGACCTTGGAGCCGGGCACCCCTGGGTTTGCATCCCAGCATGGCCTCTTGGAGGAGAGCTACTGGGGAAGGGGGTGGAGATGCCCTGGACAGGATACATGCCCTTCTCCAAAGAGAGAAGGGAGGGAGTAACAGAACAGACCCGTTCCTCCCTGAGTCCCTTAAGCCATAAGCCTGGCCGGTGAAGGGCAAGGAGGTAGCTCCAAGTTGGGTATGAGATGGGAATTTGAGCAACGCTAATAACTGACATAACCTGAAAGTTTGAGAATCTTCCCCGCAGGCCCTTATAGGATACACTGCTCCCAGGGAAGGGACTTTGCCATTCCACACGTGTTGGGTGTGGTGTCCGGAGAAGGAAAACACTTTTTGCATTCACACCCCTCTCAGTGGCCCCCGGTTGGTCAACCGTTGCTCATAGCTGGGCAGTCCTCTTCTGCCTTGGGCTGGCTTGGACGGTTTGGCTCCTGGCCACCTCTGGGCACACAGACGCTTCCCCATCTGGGCCTGCTGCTGGGGTGCACAGGGGTCTGATGGCTTTAATTCCAGTCAAGCTGAACGGCCACAGATGTCCAAAGCGAGATGGCAGGTGCCTCCTTGTCACACAGCGGGTCGGGGGGAGGGGGGTGGAGAACAGGGATGGGTGTCCCATATTCGGGGTAGAGGTTTTGGCTGTGTTGTGCGTGCACACACGTGCTCCTTGAGCCTGTTGTGGGACTTCTCCACCCGCACTTGACCAGGCTGCCCGAACCTCTCAGGTTTCATGCCAAGAACAAGTAGGGATTAGTTCTTCCGATCTGCCTCCAACACAAAGCTGGACTGTTAATTACCGCATAAACACTGCAGAAAATAGCGTCATAAAACTCAGGCTATTACAGGGAAAAAATTCGACGAAAGATGCCCGGCGCACTGGGAGAGATGAAATGCCTCTTTCCATATGTAGGAGTTTTACCCAGCTGGTAATCCGCACTTTAAAGAACTTTCTTAATTTAATAAAGAGGTTATTTTAAACTCAGTCCTGGAAAACCCTCATACCTTCAGCACATGGTTGCAGTGAAATATCCCTCAACATGAAAATATAGACAGTTAGTTTTTTCTTCCCAAGTGCAACACGCGAGCCTCTCATTTCTGGTTTATTATGCTTTCTGTATCTCTGCTCATTTTTCTCCAGCATTGCATTAAGTATTGATATTGATTTCTTGTAAATGGGACTGAAATAGATGGCCCACGGTTTTTGTTATTGTTCTGTGGCACTTGTATGTAATTTATTACGGCTGCCGCGGAAGCTGCCCCTCGCTGCCACGGCTTAAATTAAACGTGCCCGGCTCTGGCCTCTGTGCATCACCTACATTTCTCATTCGATATCAAAAATTATTATGTATAAAGTTTCTCTTTCCTCTCCCCGCCGCCCCCCACCCCCAAAAGAACAATCCCTCTGCCGTCTGTGTTGTTTGGAAAGTTTGTGCTGGTAACTTCTGTCGTGAGTGGATCCCAGGAGCAACAGGAGAGCCTAGATTCCCTCGCAGCAGCTGGGGGGGGCGGGGCTCGGTTTCTGGAAGGCCTGAAGGACAGGAGACCTGGATTCTGGGCCCGGTTTTACTCGTGCCCGATGAAGGGACCTGGGGCCAGTCTCCCTGTCTCTCGGTCTCGTGGAGAAGCCAGGACGGTCCACACCTGCTCCGTCCACAGGATCGTGAGGACAAGAGCTCCGGCCCGGAGCTGGCGGCCACGTGCGCTTCGCGGGTGTGACGTCCTTAGTGCCTGGAGCTAGGCTGGCGGGGCTGACAGGATGGCACCTCGGGGGCTCCAGGGGTGTCTCCTGAAGGCAAGGCCATGCGCATTTCTTCTGGGCCTGAGCAGCCACGGGGGTCTCAGCCAAAGGGTGGTGCACGTTCAACCTTGAGGCCAGAAAGCAGCCTTTCTAGAACAGGAGAGAGCAGGGCAAGGGTGAAGGGAAAGCATCCTGGCCAAAAAAAAAAAAAAGGCGAAGGTCTCTCTGTTTGTTGGAGCTGCTTGGCTGGGCCAGGCCAGAAAAGCCACATGAAACCATCTTGGAGAAGAGCTCTGAGCGTGGCCTTCCGGAGCGCTCGCGGTCTGCAAATCGCTCCTGCCTTCACCTCTAGGCCCCATCTCCCCTTTCATAGACTTGCACGCGTTAAACTTCTGGCCTGTGTGTCTTGCACCGTGGTGGGTGCAGTTTTAGGGGGACCGAGGGTGAGCAGCTCCGGGAGCTTGGGGTAAAAGGCCGGCTCAGCTTAACCTGCAGTGTGAGCGTGTGTGCGTTTGTGTATGTGTGTGAGCGTGTGTGTGTAGCCGAGCGTGGGCGTCTTTATCTGCGACGCATCTCTTGCTAAAGACATGTTCAAGTTGCATCCTCTTAGATCTGATGCTTTTGGCCCACGTGGCTTTCACTCCCAATGATTTCGCATTAGGTGTGAAGGATTCTCCTGAAGAAAATCTGCCAAGTGCCAAACACGAGACGCTGTCCGCCTCCGCGTCCTCGGCTTTTTAAGGAACCGACTTAGACTTCTCCGCATTCGGCCAGGGGCAAAACAGCGTCTGTTAATTAGACTTTCCTTTCTATTGATAATGGGACCCACAGGCCTTCCACTGAAGTGGACACAGACCTTTTGTGGAGTGTCAGTCTCAGTTCTGCTCTTGTGAATTAGGTCTGATTGTGCCATGAAGGGTCCCTCTTGAGCTGCTCTCTCAGATCTGATGACTCCCTTTCTCCCTTCGGCCACTTAAATAGGTCTGCGGGCTTCCTTCTTCCTGTCCTAGGCCTTTTTTGAAGGCTCTGCTTTTACTGGACTTGGGGCCTCACACCAATGTGCAACATTTTCCCAACAGGCAAGCCCAAGGCCCTTCTCTCCAGTTTGACCAGTCTTTCCTCCCTCCCTTCCTTCCATTCTCCCTTCCTTCCTCCCTTCCTTCCTTTCTTCCTTCCTTCCTTCCTTCCTTCCTTCCTTCCTTCCTTCCTTCTTTCCTCCCTCCCTCCCTTCCTTCTCTCCCTCCCTCCCTCCCTTCCTTCCTTCTTTTCTACCATCCTTCCTTCTCAGACACAATCTGTCAAGAGAAGAGTACAGTTTGGAAACAGACATAATTCAGTGGTATGTCGGAGGGGACACTGACTGTACCAAGTTGCCAAAGCTAACTTAAATTTTCAGAAAAATTTTCAGCCAGTTTTAGACACAACCGGTATTTAAAAATTAAGGGAGAGACTTACAAGTAAATAAATCTATAAAAAACAAAGGCAATAAATGTTTAAAACTCACGATTGCCTGGGGTGCGTGGGTAGCTCGGTCGGTTAAGCATCCGACTTCAGCTCAGGTCGCGATCGCGCAGTCCGTGAGTTCGAGCCCCGCGTCGGGCCCTGTGCTGACAGCTTGGAGCCTGTAGCCTGCCTCGGATTCTGTGTCTCCCTCTCTCTCTGCCCCTCCCCCGCTCATGCTCTGTCTCTCTCCCTCCCAAAAATGAATAAATGTTAAAAAAGAATTTAAAACTCACTATTGCCTAATTATTTTATATTTTATTAGTATCTGTGCCAGAGGCCAGCAACATGTTTCGGTGAAAACCCAGAGAGTAAATATTTTAGGCCTTGCTGGTTATATGGTCTCTGTCCCGACTACTCAGCTCTGTTGTATTACGGTAAAAGCAGCCTTAGAGGCTACATAGATGAATGGACATATCTGTATTTCAATAAAACTTTATTTGCAAACCAGGCGGTCCTAGATTTGGCCCTCAGCCTGGACTAACCCCGACTCATGCCCTTGAAGTTATCAATGTGTTTCCTATGTGCCTGGTGGAAACAGTCCTATAATGACGTCCTGCCAACCCCACCCTCAGTGATCTCAGGTTGGTAGCTTGAAATCAGCCATGGTGGGACTATTTATGCCACAGCGAGTGGCAAACACTAATAATCCGGGATCTCTTCTCCCAGAGAACTGGCTAAACATTCACCCGTGCATTTGAATCCTGACTCTACATAGTGCACGTCCAAATCCACTCTATAAAAGAAACCTAATAACATAGAGAGCTCTGATGAGGTGCTTGCGAGCCTCGGGTCCTCCGATAGCTGATCTGGGGGCCTAAGAGCTCCTGGTTCAGCCCTGAACACAGTCCTCTATGACCTGGCTCCTGCCTGCACGTCCGGCCTCTTCCCCAACTGCAAACTCTGAGCCTGATCACCTCGGCCCCTCCTCTTCCTGTTGAAGCGTCGCACCTCTGAGGCTTTGCGGCTTTGCTCATTGCTCTCCCTACCTACAACTCCTGCTACCCCTCTTCTCTGGACTCCGCCCCCAGGGCCGCTGCTCTCTGGCGCTTTCCCAGTTACTCCCAGGCACACCTATCCATCCTAAAGCCCCATATCCTTTGCAGGGAATCCCAAATCCTTCCAATGACCTTCCAGGTCCTGTGTGATCTGGCCCCTTGTATTCGTCATTTTTTTTGTTTTCCGTATTTCATGATGCTTTGACCTCCCGAGGATGTTGCTGGCGACTAACCCGTGGGTTAGCTAATCCCTAGAGAAAGCAAACAAACAGCTCACCGTTCACACGCGAACCAACCAATCCCAAACTCCCATCCCAGCCATCTCCTGTAACTGACTCACATACCACCCCATGGCACCAACGTCTCCCCTGCCCTAAGTCACCCCAAGGTCAGGTACAGGCAGGTAGAGACCACCCCTGTCGCCCGGAGCCAGCAGAAATGGGTCAAACTAGCCAGTCCCAAGCCGCTTACCCTGCCCTGCCTTACCTTCCCCTGGAAACCACGGTAAAGATGTATGTCTGTGCTTTCCCTTCACTCCTTCCCACATGGCCCTGTGGGGCGTGGCCTGCCCCCTCCTCTAGGGGCTGCAGGGAAGAAACCCTTCTTTCAGTGGCACTGATCTCTCCATGTCGTCACTCAGTCACCTCCACAAATTAAATCTGGGTGCCACCATGAAACACCCCACATTACCTCTCCTCAGGTCCTCCCCCTCCCCCTTGGTCACTTCATTCCAGATGCACTGGCCCCCCCTGCTGCTCCGCAATCAAGCCAAATACGGGCCTGCCTCAGGGCCTTTGCACTTGCTTTTCCCTCTGCCTAGACTATGCTTTCCCCAGATGTTCTCAGGATTTACTCCCTCACTTGTACCAGATTTTTGCTCTGTTGATGTTTTATCAGAGGACTGCTCTAAGCACTCTGTTAATAAGCCCATTCCTCCACACTCCCCTGACACTCCCCAATTTCTCTAACCTGCTTTGTTTTCCTCTCAATCTCTTATTAACACCTGACATTCTACACGTTTATTTCTGTCCCCCCGTAAACACCAGCCCCATGAAGTCAGGGGCCACGTTTATTCATTTGTCTGCTGCTGCCTTCGTACCTAGAACAGCGTCTGGGATATAATGGGGGCTTGAGGAGTATTTGGTGCCTCCCCTGTGGACCCAGAACACCTTACCTCTAAGTCAGCACAAATCATCCTGCCCACAGTTGTTCCGTGTTGGTCTCTTCCACTGGGGTCAGGCACCAAGCTCCTTTGTCTTGGCATGTCCCCGACACAGGGTCATGCGGGAGAGCAGCTCAGCACGCCTGTGGGCTTATGCTGGGCCTTTCCCTGGTGGGGATTCAGAGGAGGGAGAGAACATTTGCAAATGAGAGAACAGGGAACTTACCCAGAGGAGTGGGAGGGACAAGAAGGGATATGCATGGAGTTCTAAGCAGCAGGTGTGCTGGGCAGACAGTGAACCATGAGCAGAGTGGCTGACGTAGACCAGTGCTGTGCTCAGGCTGCCTGCTGCGGCCTGTCCGACTTCTGTTTCTGATACAGTTCCTTGGGCAGTCTGCTCCTTGCGCATGCGTGTCCCCTCCTGCCTCAGGGCCTTTGCGCATGCAGTTTCCGTTAATGGAACACTCTTCTGGCCCCAGCATCCACCCCCAGCAACATTTACCCCTTCACTTGTCCTTCTTCTCTCAGCTCCAAGGTCAGAGAAATCTGTCCAGCCCTCCGTGAGCCCATCACTTCCCTCTGCCACCTCCTCCCATGACTGTGCTTCTCCCATCTTATTTATCATATATTACAATTGGGGGTGAGTGGTTTTTTTGGGATTTGAGTAACATTGCTTTCCCTCTCTGGATGGGAAGCACAGGGAGGGCAGGGCCCGTGTGTGATTTGCTCAGCAGTGGATCTTCAGTTCCTAGCACACGCCTCGCGCGTGGTGGCCACTTAGCACACCCACACCGACTGAGTTGGGTCCAGCTTGGGAGTTCGCGTATGTGCCTTGGGTGTTACGGGGGACCAGGTAGACACGGCCCCTTTGCCTCAGGAGGAAACCGTTTTCTCCTCTGCGAAAACAACAGCCCATTTCTTCTTTTGTAACTTTGGCTTGCCAACCTGGAAGAAACCAAAGAGAAATAAGGCCCCCGGGCAGGCAGGGACAAAGGTTTAGGAGATTAATTCGGGAGCCCTCAGACATTTGCTCTGTGGCTCTGGCCAAAAGCGTAGAATTTTGTCCTGGACCCTCACCTGCTTCTCTTGTTTATTTCTCTGTCTGAAGTTGAGCAGGAAATCACGTCTGAGGAAACACAAACTGAAGAAAGTCTCTTGTCTCTTCCTTCTGGTTTGTACATATTTCTGCAAAATGAGGGAACCTGTCCGTGACCTTGGCCCTATGCCGAGACGAGCAAAACCTTTTGGAGGTGTCTCCGGGCACAACTGAAATGTGGATGGTCACCAGCAACCGGCTGGAGGGGATACACTGGTGTTTTCGTGTGACAGCCTCTGTGGGGTGACACAGCAGACCACAGGCCACCCTCCTGCTTCACCCGTCTTCTCCGTGCACGATAGCGGTCTGCACCTTTCACCCTAGAGGCTCTCCAGGCCCTTTGTCATCTGCTGCCTCCGGCCATCTGACAGAACGATGACACCACCATGGTCACCATCACTCAAGAACAGGGCCGCACAGCGCGCCGGGCCGTGCGTGAGGGCCCACGTGGGGAAGTGGGCACATAGCGATGGTTCCAGGGAGTCAGCGACAGGGCGCAGCAGCGGTAAGGAGTCCTGGGGTAGTGTCAGGTGTTTAGTGTTGGCCCCGTGATTTGCTAATTCGGTGACCTTGTACCAGTTGTTCAATGTCGCGAAACCTCAGGCATCTTACCTGTAAAATGGGAAGAATGATAATACCCACCTTAGAGGTCATCGTAAGGATTAAACGAGCCGTAGACAGAAAGCCCTTAGCAGAATGCCTGGCTATAGTAAGTGTTCAGTCAGTGTTCGTTTCTGTTATGAAGGCTGATGGGCCTTTCCACAACCCTGTGTGGTAGAAATTATCATTCCCCGAATCTTCCAGGAAACTGAGGTCTAGAGGGGGCCGGTAACTTGGCCCTGGGCTCAGTGCCAGGAGGGGGTGCAGCTGGGACGAAAGCAAGGTGGGGTCACTTTTCAGCTCACGGCAGGTAGGGCTTCCCATCTTTTGCTGGCTTCCACCATCCCCTTTTGTAGGAAGAAGAACGAACAGTTTGCAAGGTCCCACTAGACAACAGAATGTTGAACGTTTTCGTGCACGTCTCTCTGTGCGCTTACGAGAGCTTCTCTAGGGAGTGTATACACGAGTATGATTGTTGGGTCATTGATGGGATAATATAAGCTATTCATCAAACCAGGACACTTGAGGTGAAGAGGCTGCTATTAATATTTATGTGGGAAAACAGGTATTTTCTTGGGACAATCCTAGTTTACCATGTACTGTGTTTTTTTTTTTTTAGATCTTTAATGAAATATACAAGTCGTTTGAAAACTTTTTAGCCCAACTACACATACTCACCCCACTTCTGACTTAGGTGCGGAGGTTTTCCAGTATTTTAGTTCAGTATTTTGTTATAACAGAAATTTGCTTGGATTTACCCATGTGTTTTCCATTTTATTGGCTCTCCGTTCCTCCTTGTAGCATAGCTTTACCTTCTGTTTATCCTCATGAGTGTCTCATAGGTGTTCCTTGGTGAAGGAAGATGTTCCTTTAGATTTGTTGGTGGCAAAGTCTCTTTTGAAATTTCTATTTCTGTTTATAAAGTTGTGTGGGGCCCCTGGGTGGCTCAGTTGGTTAAGCGTCGGACTTTGGCTCAGGTCATGATCTCACGATTGTGAGTTTGAGCCCCGCATGGAGCTCTACGTGGAGAGTGCAGAGCCTGCTTGGGATTCTCTCTCTCTCCCTCTCTTTCTCTGCCCCCCCCCCACCTGTGCACGCTCTCTCTCTCTCTCTCTCAAAATAAATAAACTTAAAAAATTGTATGAAGTTGCTTTTTATTTCAAACTATGTTGTTGAAAAAGAACTTTGTTGGGTACAAATTTTAGGTTGACAGCACTGAAATGGGATGATTCCATGTGGTCAACCTGGTTTCTACTGTCCCCATGGAAAATTCTGCTGTCAGTCGAATTGTCTCTCTGTGGATGGTCTGTCTTTTGTCTCTGGCTGCTGTTAGTGTTGTCCTCATGTCTTTGATTCTCTGCAGTTTTGAGACCATGTATCTATGTCTGTCTATCTAGCTTTTAAATCTTGGGTTGATACTTGCTGGCTCTATGGATTCAAATCTTTCATCAGTTTGGAAAATTTCTCAGCCATTTCTTCCGAAGAAATTCCCTTTTCTATTTTCTGTATTCTTTCCTTCTGGGATTTTGCTTAGATGTGATTTAGAACTCGTAATTGTGGCCTTCACGAATCTTAACCTTTCCATCACTTCTTCAGTCTCCTTGCCTCCTGCAACACATTCTGTGCAATTTTTTTTTTCCAGTTCTTTCTTCCAGTTCACTGATCTCTCTTTGTTGTGTCTCATTTGTTGTTTATTCCACCTGTTGTATTTCCAATTCCAACAGTAATTTCATTCCTCAGGTCCTATTGGGTTATTTCTCGGATATACTTAGTTATTTTGATGGCCTTTTGTTACTTGTCGATTTTGGTAATTCTAATATTATTTTCCTTAAACATCCAGGGAATAGTTATTTCATATTACCTATTGAAGAATTCTCACATGTGAATTATCGACCATCCTAGTTTATCGTTCGGTGTGTCTAATAACTATAAATCACGATGATTTGTTTCCTTATGTGTTTGGTGATCTCTTGCTTGCGTGCTCTTAACTGGTAGGACTCCTACAGATCTAAATAGGAGATGCTTTTTTCCACAAAGGTGTTGTATTAGCTTCCTTTCTGGCTGCTAAGAAGGGCTATACAGACGTGGTCACTCTGAGGCTTAGTATCTCAGCTACAGGGTGTTGTTGGCATCCGTGTTCGGTACAACCCCATCTTATTTGTTTACTGCAGGGGATACTTAGCTCAGGTTTATTGATTTGCTGAGAGGGGATGAGAAGATCCTCGGACAGTGGCCTCACTTCTTGTAAGTCCATCAAGGGAACCAAAGCAACAGGCCAGTCCTTTGGATGCTGTCATCTTCCACATTGCTGGAACAGAAATCCGAATCCGTAGTTTTTCATAGCTGAAAATCTATCTACAGAACAGGTGAGACGACACTGGATCTTTCGGGAGACCATTTAGAAGACACAGCAACTTACCTGAAAGAAGTTCTGTTTGCAAGGGGCAGCGGCTTTGATGATGCGTATTCTGCTCGCCCCGTGCCTGCTACTTACTGAGATTTCCGGTGGGCCATATCCCAGGAAGCCTCAAACCGCTCTCCCCTTCCCACAACCAGTTGTACCCTATTTCCACTTGATGCTGTCTCCACGGGCCCCAGCTCTTGGCTTCGTGGCTCTGGAGCCTGCCTCTGTCTTGGATTCCTTCCCTCCATGTGTCCTCACTGTGTGAGGCAGCCTTTCTTACGCCGGTGTTTGGTCCTCAAGTCTCCCAGTCTCTGGTGCAGCGAATCTCTACGCTTCCGTCCCCCTCTTGTGATATTGGCCAGAAACTCCCCACCTGAGCCTCGTCCCGGGGAAGACAGCGCCCACCTCTTCCTCTCTGTCAATGCCTGGTGTAGCCAATTCCAGGGCAAGGTCTCACATAAGGAGGATGGAAATGTGACACGTCAGTATTGCTTTTTGTGGTTAGTTTCTATGGTAGGCGGTTGATTTGGAAATGACACTCAAGTCTTTTTGAGGGTGGTAAGTTGGAAGAGCATTTTGTTTTATATGCCAATGTCTATTTTTACCTATAAGTCACACACACACTTCCCTTTCCCCACTCCATTCCAATCCTTACTCTTCTTCCCCCCAAAAATCTTTAAAACTGGTTGGGGTATGGCAGCGAGATCCAGAAAAAAAGATCTCAAGTTTTAGGGCCTGATAGACCTGCGTTTAGGAACAAAAATGTTTCTAAATCCAGTGTAAGTAAAGGTCTTAACAACCTGTCGGCATCAGAAACGAAGGAGTAAATCTTAGTGACTTTGGGCTTAGACGACTTCCTAGGTAAAGCACAAGCAACAAAAGGGAAAAATAGACAAATTGCCTCACGGACACTAATATACAACCCAAATATTTGCAAAAATATTTGCAAATCATGTATCTGGTAAGGGACTTGTATCCAGACTACATGAAAACCTCTTACAACTCAATAATAAGAAGATAAACAGCCCAATTTAAAAATGGACAAGGATCTGAATAAACATTTCTCCAAAGAAGATAGACAAATAGCCAAGAAACACTTGAAATAAGGCTAAAAATCATTAGTCATTAAAGAAAAACCAAACAAAACCACCATAAGAAAAACTCTTCGTACCCACAGGAAGGCTAGAGCCAAAAAGGAGACACTAATAAGAGTTGAAGAGGCCGTAGACAAGTTACAGTCGTATGCACGGCTGGTGGGAATGCAGACGGTACAGTTACTTTGGAGAGCAGTTTGGAAGTTTCTCGAGGAATTAAACACGGAGTCGCCTCGTGACCCTGTGATTCCACTCCTAGGTATATACGCATGAAATGGAAACCTACGTCCTCGCGAAAACTCACACATCAATGTCCATAGCAGCACTATTCATAATAGCCAAACAGTAGAAACAGCCCAAATACCCATCAGCTAATGAATGGGTAAATGTGATCTGTCCATACAAGGGAATGGAATTTGGCGGATGAATGGTAATGAAGCACTGACACCTGCCACCCTGGATGAACTGTGAAAACATTATGAAAGAGCCACCGCGTTGTGTGACTCCATTTATACGAACTGCCCCGCCTGGGTCCAGAGGCAGGAAGCCGGTTGGTGTCAGGGCAGGGGTGCCGCGTCACGGGGGTAACGGAGGGTCTTTGCAATGGGTGTGGAGTTTCTTTGGGGATGATGAAAGAGTTTTCAAGTTAAACTGTGGTGATGGTTACAAATTCTATACTGAAAACGAGTGAATTATGTGAATTATTAGGTTTGGTAATTATATTCTGATAAAGCTGATTTTGGTTGGTTTGTTTGTTTTTATTTATTTATTTAAAAAAAATT
Organism: Puma concolor; assembly: GCF_028749965.1. Taxonomy (NCBI): domain Eukaryota; kingdom Metazoa; phylum Chordata; class Mammalia; order Carnivora; family Felidae; genus Puma; species Puma concolor. The sequence continues at coordinate 80,265,969 of NC_141677.1, forward strand.
TTTTTAACGTTTATTTTATTTTTGAGACAGAGAGAGACAGAGCATGAACAGGGGAGGGGCAGAGAGAGAGGGAGACACAGAATCGGAAGCAGGCTCCAGGCTCTGAGCCATCAGCCCAGAGCCCGACGCGGGGCTCGAACTCATGGACCGTGAGATCGTGACCTGAGCTGAAGTCGGACGCTCAACCGACTGAGCCACCCAGGCGCCCCGTGTTTGTTTTTTTTTTAAGTGAGCACATTCTTTCCTCTGTTTAGAAATCGAATTAAATCATGTTTCCAAAATGTTCCAATAAAATTCGGGTTGCCAGATTTAGCAAATAAAAATACAAGAAGCCCAGCTAAATTTGAATATTTGATAAGCAAGGGATACTTTGGTTTTTAGTGTAAGTATGTCCCAAATATTACATGAGACAAACTTATAATGAAAAATTCATATTTATTTGAAACTCAGATTTTATGGGGCAACTGTGTTTTTTTTATCTGGTTGCCCTAATCAAAATATAAGCCAAAGCCTTTTAATACATAACTATGCCACTTTCAAAACCACCATCTGTCCGTATACATCCTATAAACCTAGTTTTCATTTTACTGGACATGAACCAGAGGCCTAACGGATGACTGACTTCTCCACGTGGGCCTAGTGGCAGTTCTAGGATCTGAATCCAGGTCGGCCTGACTCCTACAGCCAGGGTCCTCTACTCCGAGAGGCAGGCACAGGGCTACCTTGCTGTGGCTAATGGCGAGGAACCCGGCTCTGTCTGTGTTTCTGTAAGAGAAGGGAAGAAGGAAACCTTCAGTCCCCGTCACATCCCCAGCAGGGGCTCTGAGGCCGGGCTGCTGAGGGTGCTGGAGAACCAGAACAGTGAGTTCCCGTTAGAATGTTCTTTTCTGGGAGGAGATAACAGGATAATAGGTATCTTACTTGTTTCCTGTAAAAGGATGCGTGACAAAGAGTCACTTGAGATTAGAGTAATTCAGAACAAGTTAAGCCAATACCTGTGCTCCTTTGAGATCAAGTTTTAATTTGAGGAGAGGAGAGAGGACAATCAGGATCTAAAGTAAAATGCGGCGTGCCCCCCCATAACCTCAGCGATCCGGGGGCTCTGGGAGGGGGTCTCCGTCCGTGTGCCTGGGGAGAGGGTGGGGGAGAAGGCTTCTGAAACCAAAGACGTAGCTGAGGAGCGGACGCTGTCTATGCCCCGCGTTTGGTCTTTGGTCTTCTCAGAGAGAACCTGGATGCATAAATGCTGTTTCAAGGGGGTGCAGCATCCTTGAATAAGGTACACGGGCACCCACTACACTGGCCACTGGGGAGCTGGGGTGATTTTTCTCTCCCTCTCTGCCATCATCATAACGAATTATTGCTGCCTACATGGTTGGGCCAGTGGGGTATTCCTCTCTCAGGGCAACCTGCTATATAACACCACCGACACGTAGCTGCTGTCACTCGGGAGCTCTCCATGGTATAGGCACAAACAGTGGTCGCTGAGTGAGCATCAGACTGCACCTGAATCATCCAGGGAAGGAGTATATATTCCTGGGTCCCATCCCTGCAGATTCTGATTCAGCTGGCCTGGCTTGGGATCCAGGAATCTCTGACTCTTAACAAGTCCAGATTGGAAATAGAGGTGAAATACCAAGACGCTCTACTGCGTGATTTTTAAGTTTGCCTTAGACAAGTTTTGGATGAAACTGATCTTTGTTTTCTGCAAAGGGACCGTGATATATCTATATCTATATCTATATCTATATCTATATCTATATCTATATCTATATCTATCTATATCATCTATATCTATATCTATATATCTATATCTATATATCTATATCATCTATATCTATCTACCTATCTATCTATCTCTTAAGAGTTCTCAAGTCCTCAGAAATTGATCAGCAGCATGTGCAGGAAAAATATTGAACTTGGATACAACGTACACTTAAAAAGCAGTTCTGTCTGATTTCTGACTTTGCTATCGTTGTTAAACTTTTTTTTAACGTTTATTTATTTTTGAGACAGAGAGAGACAGAGCATGAACGGGGGAGGGGCAAAGAGAGAGGGAGACACAGAATCTGAAGCAGGCTCCAGGCTCCGAGCTGTCAGCACAGAGCCCGACGCGGGGCTCGAACTCACGGACTGTGAGATCATGACCTGAGATGAAGTCGGCCACTTAACCGACTGAGCCACCCAGGCAACCCTATCATGAACAGGGGTGTTCATGAATTTTTAAGGTGCTAAATCATGCTATAAATACTTAGGACAATTGACTTTTAAAGCAAGTCTTGTGTCAAAACTTAAAAACAATTTTTTGTTTATTTATTTAATGTTTATTTATTTTTGAGAGAGACAGAGCCCAAGCGGGAGAGGGGTAGAGAGAGAGGGAGACACAGAATCTGAAGCAGGTTCCAGGCTCTGAGCTGTCAGCACAGGGCCTGACATGGGGCTTGAACCCACGAACTGCAGAGATCATGACCTGAGCTGAAGTTGGATACCCAATCGACTGAACCACCCAGGTGCCCCTCAAGTTTATTTAGAGAGAGAGAGCACAAGTGGAGAGGCGCAGAGAGAGAGGGAGAGAGAGAATCCCAAGCAGGCTCCCCACCTCCAGTGCAGCGCCCAATGCCAGGCTTGAACTCACGAACCCATGAGATCAAGACCTGAGGCGAAGTTGGACACTTAACCGACTGAGCCACCTGGGCGGCCCAAGGCGAAACCTTCTGTAAGGCATTGAGTCCACTTGTCATCTGCAAGCTTGCCTCTGGAAGTGAATGTGATTAGTGGAAAGATCAGTGCCCAGGGCTCCGTGGCTGGGTTTGGGGCGTAGCCCTTTCAGTCCTCAGCTGGACGAAGTGGGGCTTATTGCACACCTACGGCGACTCCAGCTTCCGAAGAGGTGGAGGGGTGGGGACGGAAGGGGCCAGCAGAGGGGGTGCAGGGTGGGCAATGCCATGTCTTGAAACCTCTTCACTCCCTTACGGAATCCTACGGCATCTCGGGGTTTTTCCTTCTTACAGTTCCGTATTTTATCTTACTCTACATTTGTTTTCGCAAAGTAGTCCGTTACTGTTTCCTAGAGCCAAATAGCTTACCCCCTGTCCCCCCACATCAGCCTAATTTATCATTAGGTGTCATGCTCCACTCAGGCTGTTCTTGGCTTCCGGCTGGAAGCTCTAGGTCCTTCCTCTGCCCCCTTCTGCCTTTGGCTGCAAAGACACGCCCCCACTCGCATGTTTTTCAAAATCTCGCCCCCCCCCCCCCCGAGAATCTATTTCATTGTGTAATACGTTCCTGGAAACACCAGAAGAGTACTCTTCACCTCAAAGTTCTAAGGTCTTCAGTTAACAAGAAATGCGTGATAAATACATACGCCAGAGCTCACGTGCGTGTGTGGTATTTAAGCCTCTGGAGTTTCAGGGTGACCTTAGCCTACAAAATAGATTCTCTTGCCTGTAGCCATTGATTTTTTTTTTTTTTTTTTCCCTCCTGAGCAGACATTTGCTCCTCCCTTTCATCTCCAGTGGCTCACGACTCCGGTGCCCATGGCGGGGGGTGGGGGGGTGGGGGGGTTTGGAGGCGGTCAGAGGTGCCTGCTCAGGTGGGCCTCGCTTAAGCAGCCTTTCCTTGGTGCCGTCTGTCCCGACTTCTGTCCGGTAGTGTGTCCTCTCTGACAGTGTCTGTTACTGCTTTAGACCATTTTTCACCTGCAGTCCACACCCTCTCTAATGTCACCAGAAGGAGACTTGTATTTTCTCGGGTGTCCCCTCGTCTCTCATCTCTTTGCCCTCCGATTTCTGGCCAGCTGGAGTCATGCGCTGGACCCCTGGGTCTTCCTGATTTGACTCGATCCATGTATAGCCTTGTTAGACCTGTGAGCCGTAAGGGTTCTCGAGTCCTCAGAAATTGATCAGCAGCACGTTCAGGGAAAATACTGAACTTGGATACAAAACACACTTAACAAACAGTTCTGTCTCATTTCTGATTTTACTATCACTGTTGCGATGGTAGCAAGGCGATGTGCCCGCTGCCTGCCTCTGAGAGCCTCACTGGTCTGGGGAGCAGTGGGACCTGCAGTCAAGGTCACCAGCAGAGTGTGGTTGGAGGGAGGGAGCTGGGCACTAACCTCAGTGCCATCCCAGCCACTTCTGGTGCAGCTAGGAGGTGATGCCCCATCGCCTTCCGATCACCCCCATCGTGACTTCTTGAGTCCTCAATATCTCTCGTCATAAGATCCATAACTGATCACTCAGAAACGGCGGACACACGTGCTAGCCGTCCATTTCACCCGAAGTCAAGATTGCAACCGTGAAAACCACCGCACTGCTTTTAGCTGAAGGGAAACGGCCAGCTGAGATGATAGAGCTGCCCTCACCTGCGGGCTTCACCACGGAGCAGAAGCCAAGGTGGGGTTTGAAGGGCACTGCCAACAGCCTGGTTTTAATCCCATTCAAAGGTGCCTGAAAGAATGCACTTCAAAGGCCCTGGGGGGAAAAAACAGGATTGCAAATGGTGGGGATAGTGGGTTTAGCTACGGCCCCCGAGCAAACCCTTTGAGAATTTAGCTAATGGCTAAAGAGGCAGCCAGATGTTGGGATGCTACTCAGGGATGGCATAAGCAGACACGGGAGGTCTTCAGAGTCGTCCAGGTGCTTCCAGAGTTGGCATTTACCTAATCTACTGCCGCTACGTGCCTTTGCCTTGCAGATGAAAATCTGTTTTCTTTGATTAGTTATTCAACCTGTAGGGAGTTTCTCAACCCGCTGCCAGGGGAAGTGTGGGAATTTCACGGATTATCCCTCTGCATCAGGATGGCACAAACATCTGTTTATGAATTCCCTCCTTGTAAAAGGAATCCAAATAAAACAACCACTCCCATAAATATTTAAGTACAGTGAGTAACTGTACTTTAATTTATGTGACTTCAACTCTTTGCCATTTAGAGGAAGAGGGAGGAAGGTGGTGGAAACAGAGAGAGAAGTAGATTGATTCTGCCTCCATCTCGAGGGTAGGTTTGCCGTGGAGCGCATCTGAGCTGGGCGAGCGAATCTAATGTTCCCTCACCATTCCCTTCCCCGTGTGCTGAGCTTTCTGCTTCTCCCTGCAGGGGCATCTCACCATGGTGAGATTCTGTGGTTTGAAGATATTCATAACATCATAGCTCCTTGGTGCAAGCCAACTCAGTGTCCAGCTTAATTGAAGAAAACTTGTTATTATCTAAATGTTTATTATTTAGTTCTGAGAGCGAGTCTTTGGTTCTAGGTGATCACAGCCTGGCACAGACTTTTACAACCTGACCTGGGGCAAAATATCTTCTAGCGGAGTCCTTCGCTTCTCACAGGCTGTGCTCCCAGGGTAAAAGTTTTATATGTCGTTTCAGACTCCGAACATCCTCTTGAGCGAGGTAGGGGGCATTTATTTTTGCCCCATTTTTCAGACGAAGATGTGACGCTTCGATGTACCTTCTCAGCAGCACACTGCTAATGATTCACAGCTGGGCTCAGGGCTCTGCAAGTTCTCAAACCTCTCTTTCCACTTTGGGATGTGCCCCAGGATGCTGAGTCAGATTCTTCTGTAGGCCAATAGGAGAGTGCCGATTGCCAAAGTGGATTAATCCCTTTTCTGTGCTGTGTGTGCCTCATACTTTCCTCTGAACTGACCACTGGTAGTCATAACTAGAACATCTTTACCGAGTAGATCTATTTAAAGTGCTGAAAAGAAGAATCCTGCAGCCAAGAATACTCTACCCAGCAAGGCTATCATTCGAAATAAGAGAGATACAACCTAGTAGAATTGATAAATAAATTTAGTAAGATCGCAGGGTACAAAATCAATGTACAGAAATCTGTTGCATTTCTATACACTAATAAGGTAACAGCAGAAAGAGAGATTAAGAAAACAATAACATTTACAATTGCACCAAAACTAATAAAATACCCAGGATTAAACTTAACCAAGGTGAAAGACCTGTACTCTGAAAACTATAAAACGCTGATGAAAAGAAATTGAAGACGAGACACAAAAAATGGAAGCACATTCCACGCACATGGATGAGAAGAACAAATACCGTTAAAATGTCCATAACACCCCAAAGCAATCTACAGATTTAAGGCAATCCCTATCTAAATACCAACAGCATTTTTCAAGGAAGTAGAACAAATAATCCTAAAATTTGTAGGGAACCATAAAAGACCCCAAATAACCAAAGAAATCTTGAAAGAAAAGAACAAAACTGGAGGTATCACGACCCCAGATTTCAAGAGACACTACAAATCCGTAGTAATCAAAACACCATGGTACTGGCACAAAAATGGACACATAGATCAATAGAACAGATTAGAGAACCCAGAACCAAACCCACAATTATATGGTCAATTAATCTTCAACAAGAATATGCAATGGGAAAAAGACAGTCTCTTCAACAAATGGCATTGGGGCAGCTAAATGTGAAAGAGTGAAACTGGACCACTTCCTTACACCATACACAAAAATAAACTCAAAACGGATTAAGGACTTAAATGTGAGACCCTAAACCATAAGAATCCCCAAAGAGAGTACAGGCAGTAACTTCTCTGATATGAGGCATAGCAACATCTTTCTAGATATGTCTCCTGAGGCAAGGGAAACAAAAGCAAAAAAGCAACAATAAGCCATTGGGACCAATCAAAATCAAAAGCTTCTGCCCAACAAAGGAAACAATCAACAAAAGTGAAAGACAACCCACCGAATGGAAGAAGATATTCGCAAATGATGTATCCAATAATGGGTTAGTATCCAAAATATATAAAGAATTTATATGGACAGAAGACACGAACAGAAACTTCTCCAAAGAAGACATCCAGATGGCTAACAGACACTTGAAAAGATGCACAACATCACTCATCACCAGGGAAATGCAAATCAAAACCACAATGAGATACCACCTCTTACCGGTCAGAATGGCTAAAATAAAAAACACGAGAAGCATTGGCAAGGATGTGGAGAAAGGAGAACCCTCTTACACTGTTGGTGGGAATGTAAACTTGTTCAGCCACTGTGGAAAACAGTATGGAGGTTCCTCAAAAAATTAAAAATAGAATTACCATATGATCCAGTATTTCCATTACTGGGTAGTTACCCAAAGACTAGAAAAACACTAATTTAAGGGATATATGTATGCCTATGTGTATTGTGGCATTATTTAAATAGCCAAATTATGGAAGCAGCCCAAGTGTCCATCGATAGATGAATGGATAAAGACGATATAGTACACACACACACACACACACACACACACACACACAATGGACTACTATTCGCCATAAAAAAGAAAGAAATCTTACCATTTCATACCATTTCAACAACATGGGTGGAATTAGAGGGTATAATGCTAAGAGAAATAAGTCGGAGAAAGACAAATACCGTGATTTCACTAATAGGTGAAATGTAAGAAACAAAACAAATGAACAACAACAAAAAAGAGACAAACCAAAAAACCAGACTCTTAACTACAGAGAATAAACTGATGGTTAGCAGAGCAGAGGTGGGAGGGGAGGGGTGAAATAGGTGAAGGGGGTTAAGAGCGCACTTGGCATGAGAACTGAGTAAGGTATTGAATTGTTGAATTGCCACACTGTATGCCTGAAACTAACATAACACCGTAGGTTAACTCTCCTGGAATTAAAGTTTAAGAAAGCGTTAGGAACTCTGTGCACTCTTCACACGCTCTCTGTACATATCAGTTGACTGAATTCAGTGCGTCAGTGGATGAGGAGGGGGCCCTGGCAGATGGCGGTGCCATAAGGTGCTAGAAGCGGGATTGTGGTGTTGCGGTGTGGAGACCTCTCTTCTGGGGACCGGTTGGATTAAGGAAATAAACCTTTACTGTGCCTATAGCTGTTCGTGTCACAAATACAGACACACAACTCGTGAACTGTGGAGTGGGATTCAGACACAAATGTATGGCTCCAAAGCCTGGGCTCTCTCAACCACCATGCTATTGGCTTCCTTACGATTGTTGTTGCTGTTTTAGCTCTTGAGAGTTCGTGTCGCCCACCAGTGGTTTAGCAAGTGGTGGTGCTCGTTTGCAAGATCACCAATTGTGGTATCACATCCTCGTGATCCACGTCTGTGAATGTGTTCTGTTGGGTGGGGCCAGAAGGGAAATTCCAGAGGTGCTAGGATGTTCTAGCACAGTCATCTCTGTCTCTGCACAAAGGGACCTAAGAATTTCCCCCATCAATAGGTCCTTAGCAGGTCGCCAGTTTTCCTGATGTTCCTTTTTATATGTCTAGGTTAGGTCATGACTCTGAAACCCCCGTCTTCCTCACCAGCCCTTCTGGGAGGCTTGAGGGGAAGGTTCTTTTCCCTTTCATCCCATAGTTTTTTGAGTGCACCTCCTGTGCCAGGCACCGAGCTTAGCACTGAGGAGCCACAAATGAAGGAAGCCCTGCTGTCACGGTGTCTCCGTTCCAGGGGGAAGCGACTCATGAGTCACACAGATCTTCAGGGGATTCGGCCACATGAAATGAAGGAGAAGCAAGGACGCTAGAGGGGTGTAGACCTGGGGGACTGGCCTAAGCTGGGAATGAAGAAGGTTTCCTGAGGACGAGTCTGAGTGTGCTGGGTGTATGGAGATGTTCCAGGTTCCGGTCAGTGCATGTCCCGGGAGGGCATGGTGGGCTGGAGCAGGGGAGGAGACCCCCGTGCCTGGATCCACACTGAGGGTGGTGGGGGCGGGGGCTAGCTCTCATGGTGAGGTCACACAGCTCTGAGCGGACCTCGAATGGGAGGAATTACCTGTGTCTTATGATAGAGTTTGGAAACAACCCTTTCGTTCTATTTAGTGTTCAGCTTCGGGAACAATCTCCCAGACTTCTGAATTAGCATTACGATAGGCATGGGAACATGCTTGTAACATCGTTCTGATCCTCTGGCCTCAAGTTTTCATTTTATTAATCTCTTGTCATCATTTCCTGCTATTTCGGGTGACGTTTTATAGGCTCTAAACATTTCTCATACCGCACAATGTCCTCTCTTCCCTCAGAATCTCTGCCTTACATATTGCATGATGAAATTCTTGACATATGTGGAACTTGACATAGTATACACAGAAGGTACGTGAACTTGCCACCTGGCCAGAATGATAATTAAATGACTCATCCTATATGCAAGAACATTTGGGTTTTTTTCCTCATCACTTTCTATTTTATTTACTTTTTAAATTAAAAAATAAAGTTTATTTAGGGGCACCTGGGTGACTCAGTTGGTTGAGCGTCCGACTTAGGCTCAGGTCATGATCTCACGGTTCATGGGTTTGAGCCCCACGATGGGCTCTGTGCTGACAGCTCAGAGCCCAGAGCCTTCTTCGGCTTCTGTGTCTCCTTCTCTCTCTCTGCCCCTCCCCTGCTCATGCTCTGTTGCCCTCTCCTTCTCTCAACAATAAAGAAACGTTAAAAAATAAAAATAAATAAAAAAATAAATTTATTTAGTAATGGCAGGAGATTTTTGCTATTATTAAAATTGTTATTAATTTTACAAGAAAACTGATATGTGGTTTATTAGGTTTTTTAAAGAGTGTTATTGAGGTCTGATCAACATGCAGTAAACATCCCAGAAAAGTATAAGTTTTTGACACGGGGAAGTCTGAAGTGTAAGTTTTGACATATGCCCACACTTGTAAATCCATCACTGCCATGAAGATAACGAACATCACTATTCCCCCTTCTCCCTCACCACCGCCAATTACTCCTCTGCTTTCTGTCACTACAGAGTCGCGTGCATTTTCTAGAGTTTTAAATAAAGGGAGCTATACAATACATACTCTTTTCCGTCTGGCTTCTTTCATTCAGCATAATCTGTTTTGAGATTTATCCAGAGGGTAGTGTGTGTGAATAATTCACTTCTTCCTCTTGCTGAGTAATATTCCATTGTGTGGGTATTCCACAATTTGTGTATCCAGTCCCCTACATGTAGGCATTTGGTTTGTATCCAGTTTGGGGCTATTACAAATAAAGCCGCCGAAAGCATTCATGTACAAGCCTTTATATGGACAGATGCTTTCATTTTTCTTGGATCATTTGATCTAATCATCTGAACTTTTACTTTGTTCCTAATCAGATCTTTCCTCTCTAGAACGTGCAGCATTCTCCCTGCTTCTGGCCAGACTAGGTGTTTGTATACCTCAATTGAAAACAACTCTGGCCAGTGGGTCCTGGTCTGAGGAGCTGGGCTTTAACTTGGGAGCTGGGAGGTCGATGTGAGTACACAAATAGCTAAATTAGCGGAGACAATCATCAGGAGACCACTCTTTATGAAAACCAATCTGAAGGAGGAGGGAAAACTCTCTGTCTTTGTTTTGTCTTACTAATGCCTTCTCCCTGCACAAGATTAGCAAACAACACATAGGAACAATCTGTGGGCTAAATGCTTTCTGTAAAGGGTTGTTATTATCTGTTCCCAAAGTAAATGACACAAAACCAACAGGAGTATAAGCTAGGACAGGCGTTATTAATGGTGTTTACCTTTCATTAGGAGGCCAGAACAATTCCCTAATTGCAAGCAGATTCTAGGAAATGCCTTATTTGTAAACTGTGGTTCACAAAAAAAAGTCATTAACAGAATAAACAGGCAATTTAGAGCAAGCAATTGCAATTATGAAATGTATTTAATGGCTGAAGGAATCTCGGTGATATTTTGCAAAGGCTAGGGTCTCTCCCACCTTTGAAGAGCTGAGCTAGGCCCACCAGACCCCACCCGCCTGGCTCCCCAGGACTGGGGGGCTGGTTTTATCACTTCCTTTAAAAATGATAGCTTTCTGATTTTAAAGCCAATGCATTCTCATTATAGAAAACTTATCAAGGACAGAAAAGAAACGCAAAGAGAATGAAAATCTCCCATCATCTTCCCTTTTAGAGATAACACTTAACATTTTCGTTTATTTCCTTCCTTCTCTTCAGTTTCCTGTTGAGCTAAAACCCCATATACCATAGTGTGTCCTGACTTTTTTCCTCCTAGGCATTATTACAGAAACATTTCACCAGGTTATTAAAACTTTTTCTTTGCAAGCACCATGTTAATGGCTAAAATGATATCCTAATATATGGGCTACCCACAGTTGACTTAACTATCCCCCTCACTGTGGGAATTTAAGCTGTTTCTGAATCGTTCCTTAGCATAAATAATGCTGCAATCAGCATCTTTGTGCAGACCACTTTTCACTGTATTTGGAATCATTTCCTTGGGATATTCCCACAAGTGAAATTTCTAGATCAAAAGTGCGAATGTTCTTGAGGCTCTCGATAGCAATTCAGTTAATGTGTTCAATGGATGGTCTTTCTCCAGGGGTCATCCAAAAGACTAAGCCAAAGGACGATTTCCAGGGTTAATTATATCAGGACTGAACAGGACCCTGTTGGCACCTTTGGTTGTGGAGTGGGGGCTGAAGTGCCGTGAAACTAAGAAGGGGGATTTCTTTGCTTGAAAAGAAGGCTGAAGGACATCAAAGGGCAGGGTTTTCCAAGAGGCCGCGTCATCCGTACGCAGCTTAACAATGCGACGTGGAGGGAAAACCCTCCCTACAAGATGGGTCAACGAGCCACCAAGTATTGTCCAGGTTTGGGTGGAGTGCTAGAATCCTCCACAAAGATGACGGGGAGAGGCCAGATACCACGGTGCTTATGCTTTAGGCTCTGCCTCTGAGCCTCAAGACTGGAGTGACCGTCAACACGAGTTGTCAATAATCCAGCGTATTTCCCTTCTTTAGCTGCCTCCTGAAGGTTCTTATGCATTGTAACTCCCCTGAGAGTCAGAAGAAGTGCTATTACTATTTAAATCCCCTCTGGTTTAGTAGGGAGGCTAGGCATACAGCCGGTGCTTACTAAATGAGTCCTGACGTTCCCTAAGGTCGGGATCAGTGTCTCTTGACAGTTTCTCCATCCCCAGTGTCTAGCCCTGTTCCTAGCATACAGTAGGCATTTAGTAAAATTGTTCTAATGGGATTGAATGCATTCAGGTAGCTGCTATTTTGTAACCGGTGAGCTAGATTCATTCTTACAAGTACTTGTGAGAGGGACAAAAAAACCAAAACCCACTACGTTTGACTGAATTCCACCTGCTCATTCCTTGTTTCCTACCGCTCCTCACCCTGCTTCTGCTTCCCTCGCTCCTACCCAACCACTGAATCACACAATGGTTGGATCTCTTAACCAGAGCCAGTGAGCCAAGCCCATGGGGATGGTGGGTGTGGTGGTGTCTTTCACTAATGAGGAAGCAGAGATATAGAAGTATCTTCCCCACGCTGCAGAGAAACAAGCCCGTCTGGATCCTGGATCCTGGTCTTGGAAGAGCTGAAGTGGTTATTCATCCAGGTGTTAGCTAGTAACTCACGCGGACTAGTTCGTTTCTCCTTTATTTCAGATTCCTGCAGTAATTCCCCCCCCCCCCCCCCCCCCCCCGCTGGGTGAGGCTCTCGATTGTCCTGGTCAGCGGTGGGACCCAGCTAGCAGACTGACACTTCACTAGCCGTGGCTGCGACTGCCATCACATCACCTAGAACCGTTTCAGACCTCGCGTTCACCATGGCAACAGGCCAGCACACAGCCTCTGTGTTTCCATGATCTTTTGTTGCTTTCCTAAATGTAGATGTTTCTAAGCCACGATTTTCCCAGCTTCTTAATTATATGCTAGAATTCTTTCTGTCTGAAGTGTGCTTCTCTAGCATTTGGGAAACAAATTCGTGAAAAATGGTGTGAATTCCAAATCGTAGGAAATGGAAATTGGCCTAGGCACTGACCAATGTTAACATTTGAAGTCTAAGTGAGATTCCGGAGAGAGGGTATAGAAAAACAGTTCAATCAAACCGTGTTGTATCCTTTTATGGAAAAGAATCCGTTCCTGTCCAGGATGTGGTTAGGCTTCTAATCCAACCCTGTTACCATGAACTGGACAAAGTGCTATAGCAAATGACCCCCAAATCCCTGTCGCTTGAACATGACACAGAATTCATTTCTATTTCTGTCTTCACTGTCTTTTGTGGATCGTCAAAGGCCTCTGTTCCACACAGTCACTCAAGGACCTGAGGTGACCAAGGCGCCGTCATCAGCAATGTGTGGTTGCCGTGGAAGTGGAAACAGAGAGTCGCCTCTTGGCTCTTCTAGACTTCAGCCCAGAGGTGACGCATTGGCTGGAACTACTCACCTGACTCCTCCCACCAACTGCAAAGGTGGCTGGAAATGTGGAAGCAGATGGAATATTTTTTGAATGCTACTGCTTCTGCCAAGGCTGATACCAGTGGTCAATTCTTTGGTTTGTTTCTTTCTATCCCTTTTTTTTTTTTTTTTTAAGTAGGTTCCACTCCCAACATGGGGCTTGAACTCACAACCTGGAGATCAAGAGTCACATGCTCTGTTGACTGAGCCAGCCAGGTGCCCCTGATCTGTTTATTTCTGAAGGGAATTGAAAATTGGATTTTTTAAATCTCTGTTTCCCCAATATGGGAGCATCCATGTCTATATCTCTATTTCCATTTGGAGTTTGAGTTCCAGGAGGGGAAAAACGTTACTTTAATTCTCTTTGTATCTCCAGGGCCTAGTAGACCGTCGGCCACAAGTAGTTGTGTAATCAGTGGTTATTAAACGAGTAAGAGAATAACTGACTGCATAGAATGGTTTACACTCTCAGAAACGATGTCATGATATGACCAGGAGTTTGTAATCATGGAGCTCCCCAGTGTCAGAGGACAGAATCTTCCCTGATGCCTCATTTGACCATGAGGACGCAGAGACTGGGACACCCACCGGGTCAGTGGCAGGGCCAACGCTATTCTTCTCCACGGGACTTTCTTTTTTTTTTTTTTTTTTTAAATTTTTTTTTCAACGTTTATTTATTTTTGGGACAGAGAGAGACAGAGCATGAACGGGCGAGGGGCAGAGAGAGAGGGAGACACAGAATCGGAAACAGGCTCCAGGCTCTGAGCCATCAGCCCAGAGCCCGACGCGGGGCTCGAACTCACGGACCACGAGATCGTGACCTGGCTGAAGTCGGACGCTTAACCGACTGCGCCACCCAGGCGCCCCTCCACGGGACTTTCTTGGAAGATGTCGTGTAGGTAGGGATAAGCAAGGTGGGGACGAGCCTTTGTTTTCAAGGGCAAAGGTTAGTGGAAACCGGAGCCTCGACTTTGTCACCCTGTCCCCCACCTCGTCTGCATTTTCTCCCTTAGTATCAGCACTGAGGCCACTTTCCCGTTACTCAAATCCCGTGAACTTGACCCAGTTCCCAGCCTTCCTTGGGACTTAACACTCCCTTCTTGAGGCAGCAAAGTATAGTGGAAAGGGCCTGGACTTCAAATAAGGGAGTTGTGGCTTTAAATTCTGATTCTGCGAAGTAGCTTGTGTGGGGCCTCGGGAAGGCTGCCCACCCCCTCGGCCTCGGTGTTCTCACCTGGGAAGTGCCCATCTCACCTGGGCTAGAGGAGACAAAGGCCAGGCCGGTGAATAATGAGATGTTCCCATGTCTTGACAGGAGCTGGTGAGCCAAGGCCACTGAGCTGCTGGGAGTGGGGGTGTCTGCCCTTCAGCTGCTCAACTACGTGAGGAAGCGGAGAGGCCGGTCTCCTCCTCTTCGAGCGATGGCAGGTATGCCCAGGATTTAGGGCACAAAGTAGGTGCTCAGTTCATGGGTATTGCTCACAACCACAATATTAAAATAAGCTCACTCCCCGTTCTTCTCCAGCTGTTTCCTAGTCCTAGTCCAGAACCCCGCGACGCTCCCCGAATAAAGGAGGGGTGACTTTGCCCTACATGCTTTTGGACATCACCGAATGCCAGCTTCCTCCCCGTAGGGATGGGGTGGGGATCTGCCATCCAAAGCTCCAGAAAGCAGATTTCCTTCCCTCTAACACATTGTCTGCACCGTCAGAGGGGGGAGGCGGGAGAGAGAAAGTAAGGCTTATCAGCCATATGGACGCACCCGTCCAAACATCACACACCTCGTCTCGGCTGCCGACTGTAGGTGAGTTTGACATGGTTTGTAAATTTCATTGTCAGCAGACGGTGTGGGTTCAGAACGCTTAGGTTATCAGCGCGTGGGTAGAATCAGTAGCTCTGTTTATTAGCTAAGTATGTTGGGTGGCCGTGACTGGGGACGGAGTGCACCCCAAGGCATTTGAGACCCTGCAGGAGCCAAGCGCTGAAGAGGCTGGGCATCCCTGGGAGGCCCGGAGCTCCTGGGGAGAGCGGAGCCTCTGTGGCAGCGTGCTGGTTCCTGGGGCTGCCCTCCCGGAATGCACGGACCTCCCTGCAGATGGCCAAAACTCAGTTCCACGCTCTGTAACAAAATGGGGACTCGTGTGTTCGCTGCAGAAAGAGTCCCCGGCTGCAGGACACGGAGCTAGTTACAGGAGAACTTAAGGTTGGGAAGGCTGGGCGAGGGGTGGGGGCCTAGAACGTATGCTCCAGATGCTGGGTGATGTGCCCTGAGTTCTCTTATTTGATACACACCAGAAGGTACGGGGTAGTATGCCCATTTCCCAGTTGAGGAGACTGAGGCATTTAGATGCTAAGTAGCACACTGCTGTAGCCACCACCCCAGCTGACTTCAAGTGGTTATATAAGCACCTTTCAGAAAGCGCCTGCTGGGCCCTGATCTAGGTAGAGGTGTAGTGACACTGGGGTGGACCATCCAGATACCCCTCTCCGGCCAAGGCTTTCATTCCCTGCCTCCCCCACCCCAGCCCCTGACAGCTCATTGCTGAGTTCTCCCCTGAGAAAGGGTCTTGGCCTACATGCCCTGAGGTTTTGTGCCCCCCCCCCCCCACCCCATGACTGGTTCAAGGGCCCAAGTCCCTTAGCTGCATTTGGGACAAGTCCACAGAGCCATCTCAACCCCAGAGAGCTCATGGGCTTAGCTGAGGCCTCTGTTATGATTCGACAATTATGGTCAACTCTTTCTCTGCCCCTTCCGGCCGGGGCCTTCCGCTACTGTGTGGGCACAGAGAGCACTCCTGGAAACCTCCTGTCCGTCCACACATCGCCCCTCTTGTCTCCTGGCTCTGTGTGTCCTGATCCCCTTGGGAATACCATCTCCATTCTTTACTTGCCTAACTTACCTTCTGAGATTACAGTTGACTAAATAATGATAGATAGCACGGGGCTCTCACCGGGGGCCAGGCACTGTTCGGAGCACTTTACGCATGATGACTAATCCTCTCTATCACCCTATGCCACGGGTTCCATTGTCATCTCCATTTTACGAATGAGGAGCTGGAGGCAGAGAGATGGTGAGAAACTGGCCAGTGTCACACAGCTTGTATGGGTGGGGAAGCCAGGATTTGAACGAGGCAGTGTGAAACTGAGGCAGGGCTGAGGGAGAGGCTGCCTGAGAGGAGTCATCAGAAGACGGAAGGCCAACAGGGGCCAGCCCTCTTGAGGGTCATCTGGTGAGCCGAGCACAGGATTTCAGCCACAATGACTGCAGCTAAACTCGCCGGGCACCCAGTATATGGGCGGGCCCTGCTTAGTTCCCTGACGTGACAACTTTCCCCAATAAAGACGGTCGTGCTTGATGAACACGTCGGAGCCTACCCTGGGGAACCGGAATTCCAGACTCACAGAGAATGGCGGGCTACTAGTTCGTTCTAGAGAACAGAGACAGAGGGACGGCAGACAGCAGGAGCCAGGAGGGCGGGAAGGCACAAGACGCCAAAGCCCCCCAGCAAGCAGTAATCCCACGGTTGAGAGGAGTACTGTTCAAGGGGTAGAGGGTGCCAGGAAAGGAGGGTGTCACTGGGCTGAGTTGCCCTAATGGCCGGAGGGAGAGATGTTGTCTTTGAGGAAAGCAGGTTGCCAGCGGCTCGAGTTTAGACGTGTCCTGAACCACCTTCTGTTCCCAAGCTGCACGCCGTCTCTATGAAGCCTGGTAGGGCCCTTCCTATTTTCATCGTCCCCAAGGCCAGGTGTATCCTTATCCATATCCCTCAAGGTCATCTGAGAGTGTCTGTTCCTTGACCCCTAAAGGGCTAAACCAACACATAGAGCACACCAGAAGACCATTCAGAGCAACACTATTCTCATGTCAAAATGCCCCACAAAGCTACCAGTGGGTGCGTAGAGATATAGCCTTTGGGTAGAGATGTTTAGCCAGGGAACCCTAGTGTCCCCTGGGCAGTCTCGCCCGGTTTGGTGGCTCACGTTCAGCCCGGGCTGATGGCACAAGTTTCATCTGTGGAGTGATAGCCTTTGAATGATCGCCGGGAGGACCTGACCGTGCGCCACGGTCTCTCCACCCACTTGAAATGAACACAACTGCCGATACTTGAATGTCTTTTCCTTTTGAGGCGAAATTCACATAACGAAGGTAACCATTTTAGTGTGAGCGATTCAACGGCATGTGGTACGTTCACCGTGTTGTGCGATCACTCCCTCTGTCTAGTTATAAGATACTGTCATCACCTCTGAATAAAACTCCATGCCCATGAAGCCCCCTTTCCATTCAGTTCCCACTTCCCACCCCTGGAAACCACCAATCCGTGTTCTGTGTCTATGGATTTGCCTTCTGGACGTTTCACCTTTCGTGATGGCTCTTGCACTCAGCATCATGTTTTCAGGGCTCACCCATATTGTAACAGGTGTCTTTCCCTTTCTACGGCCAACTAATATTCCACCATGTGGATTTGCCACATTCTCTTTATCCATCCATCAGTTGATGGACATTTGGGCTCTTTCTACCTTTTGACTATGGTGAATAGTGCTCCTCTGAACATCCTTCTGATGTTTTTTTTTGAAATTAGAGAAACAGGGAGGGACAAGCCTGGGGCCAGGTGCCCTGATATCCACGCTTGTCCCCGGAGCCTCCTGGGCAGGGCAAACATAGAAAGGATTCCACCCTAATCCTGCTTCCACCCTAACGGGTTTAAATGGTAATATTCGGAGAGAGAGTCTCTGTAGGCCTCCCTCAAACCCACCTCTTAAAAGCCCACCCTGAGGTTGCTTAAGAAATTACCAAGTAATTGAAGCGATAACTTTCAAGACCAAAATATACACTCTTCTCCTTCGTAGAACACAGCGTCCATAAGTCCTGTGATGATTTTAGCTGTTCTTGGGAATAAGCCGACACCTCTCCTTACCTTGTGCCGCATGAAGCGTGGAAGGAAAGAAAGGTACAATCCGAAGGGAGTCATAGGCAGAAAAGAAAGAAATGCTCTTTTTTAAATTCTCAAAACATTTAACCCCCTAAAGCACAAATAAAACCAACTTCCCCTGGCCCCAAAGAGTCCGGGCTCTTGTCTTTCCTGTGCGCCCCGAGGTTGGTGCGACTTCTGGGTCAGCCACACCTCGGAGTGAAAGCCCGTGTTGTCAGACCTTTCGGCAGGTTCTCATTGAAATTCCAGTTGTGTGCGCGGGCGTTGTTTCTTCCGGAAATGTCAGCTCCCTTAATTCTTTCCCCTTGTAAAGAGATCCCAATGATTTCCCCCTGACTGAAGTAAAAAGAGTGTAAATATTTTAGCATTTCATAAACACCGGCAGCATTCGAGGCTACTCTCCGCACCATCTGAACAACGGCCAGCCTTCCCCACACATCCTAATCTATTAGCTTTCCACGGTAATTGTTCAAAGAGGCAGAACGATCCAGCTCCAACCCAGCCCCACCACTGCCTCCTCATGTTTCTGCCTCTCTGGACCCAGGAAGTTCAGTCGTAAAGCGACAGGGGGACTTCTTTCGCCTTGGACACAGTAAATTGTTCTTGGGAGGGACAGACTGGTAGTGGGGCAGCTTGTGCCCATCCAGGACCCATGGGGAAAAAAAAAAAAAAAGTGCTTTCCTTCCATGTCCTGCATCAGGATTCAGAAGAAAGAACGTGGTCGCTGTCTTCCTGCACAGCAGAAGGAGCGTCCGCAAATGAGAATTGCCACGGCCCACGCACGGTGTCTAAGCAGGTACTTTGCCGAGTGCAATTTCACATAGCATTTAAAAAAGTGCTTCCTTGCCAGGACTCCCTCTACTAAAGGCCACTTGGAAGAACTTGGAAAGCTTAACGAGGCCCCGAAAGGTTGCAGAGAAGGAAAAGTATCAGCATCAGCAAGCGTTAGAGAGGACGGGCCCCGCCAGGGAGGTGCTCGTCTGTCTCCTGTGGAAAGTTCCACCTGTCATGGCACGAGCCTGGACTCCAAGGTCGATACCCAGATGACAAGTCTGTGGCCAGGAGCTTTCGGAGCGGGGCCTGTTCTTTGGGCCGGGAACTGGCAGAAGTGTTTAGTTTTGACTTGGCCTCGCGCGAATGAGAGGAGCTCCAGGGCCTCCGGCCCTTGTGTCTTGACTGTTTGGACCCTGGATGGGGAGAGTGAGGCAGGGGATGCATCGGCTCCCTGCCAGGTGCCTAATGCTCGCCCTGAGCACCGTGGCCCATCTGACCCTCAGCAGGGGCCCCACCTTGGGAAGGAAAGCAGACCGCTCCGCCAGCAGAGATACAAGAGGGTGCACCTGACCTGGAAGAGTGGACGACACGGGAGGGAAGGAAATGCTTTCTGTTCCCTCCTTCGAAGGAGGCTGGAGCTTGGCGTCTGGAGGGGATCCAGGATGCGGAATGTGCTCTGAAGTTCCCCTGGTGCTGAGAGATGCCTTCTCACCGGCCAGAAATGACAAATGTGGCAACAGAGCCATAAATATCCTGAGTCGCGAGAAGACGGACAGGGAGAAGTCATTAGCAGTGACAAAGAGGCCCCGTAGTTCAGCATCACTTGCCTAAAAATGATTGCGAAGGTTAAGGCTGGGGACTAGTGAGAGGAAAGCGAGGTGGGGTGGGGGACGGGCCATGCCTTGGAATGTTTCAGTCAAGAGGGCAGAGGTTCGAGACCGCTCTCTCCCTGCCTGCACACCCAGCCCCACCCAGGAGAATCTGCTGCAGTCCCGTCTGCAGCCCGCAGGACAATATTTGCGCCCTGCAGATCGAGCTAGCTGCTGAGATTTCGCAACTCGTGGCGCATCTGCATTTCAGAATAGAGAGTGACAATTAGGAAAATCCTAACATTTTCCTGAGAAACACTGTCTCAATTAAGTATCTTCATCACTGCGTAGCACTTCGTTTTATTATCTGCTTTCACTGGCAAACCGTAGCACACGATCTCACGACGGCAAACATTAGGCATGCTCCAGCTCCCCTTCCGTCTTGCACTCATTCTATTATAAAAATAAACGAAAGAGCAGAAAACCTCCCGTTCATCACCAGATCGGAAATTTCCCTGCCCTTTCCTTGGTGGAGGAAGGTGGGGGGCGGGGGGAAAGAATTAAGACAACTCAAGGCAATCCTTACGGTACCTAAGCAGGAAAGTATCAACCGGTATGGTTTTGAAAATTGAAAATAAAATTATGGAGAAAATGCTTTCTTTGATTCTCTGTTTATGGGAAATTCATTTTATTTGACTTTTTTATTTGTAATACCAACTACGGAGCAGAGCGCAGTTTCCAAGGTGTTCCCTTACGGTCCTATTCTTCTAAATTATTAATGCCATGCTGTTGATATATTGTCAGCCTTGTACATACATTCTATGAAAATGAGTTTTACAGTAGGTTGGGATTTATAACGAAGCTTGACACACGCAGCTAATTCACCTACACAGTCCTGTCAGGCTTAGGTCCATAAATAATTGATACTCAGGGCTTGAAGTTCAGCTACTGTTAGTACTTCAGCTGTTAAATTTCAGCAGCATAATGGATGAATATTTGTTTATAATTTCTGTACATGGTCCCGATGTCAGCTCCCTCGCCTCATTTGCATAGGTAGATTGAGATGTTGGAGGGGGTAATGAGCGAGTGACGATGACGAATTGTTTGCCGGGATGCCGGTGCGGTTCTGTAAATGTTTGATTAGTTCTGAATGGATTACTGTTAGATTATCTGGTTCAGAGGTTAACATGAGTAGCTCTTTGCTCCCAGAGCTTTTGTGATCCCTTGCTGACAGATTTTAAAATTCATACGGCGAGGTAGGCCCCGCCAAAGCGAGGGGGTGTTCTCGGCAACAGATGCTTCGTAATTAAGCATACGGTTTCCCTGTCCCGGGGAGCCGGGGCTTTCTGGCGTTGGCCCGACGCGCTCGGTTGCAGGAAGAGTCGAGCTGTAAAGAAAATTCTCTCGCCCCCGCTCCCCACGCAGCCCAGGCGTCGGTCGCTCAGCTTCCCGAGGACGGGAGTTCGGTGAACAAGCGAGGTCCCAGGACGGAAGGGGTCCTGGGGCCGAGGGAGGGCAGCTGCCCCGTGGCCTGCCCACTTTGCAAACCGTGCACTCGATCTGCGGACCGTCGCCGAGAAGTGCCTTTGCTGGAGCCCCACGGGTCACAGTGTCCAGTCACCTCATTTGCACCCCGCCCCCGAGTTAAGATGGTCTGGAGGCCTTGGGGGGGGGGGGGGGCGGGGGGCGGGGCCTGACATCAGGGCGGAGCCTTCCCCGTGGGCTGAGAGGAGACCGCAGCGGTGGGAAGAGGCATCACCACCCCCCACACACCCCACCACCTCAAAAGCGTGTAAGTGTGTGCGAGTGTGCGTGCACGTATGGGTGAACCGACAGAAAGGGAGAGCTGCGCGAGGGCCATGAGTCTGGTCCTTTATCCTCATCCACGAGCTTCCAGGAGGAGGGGCCACAGCCTCCCCCCCACCCGGGTCTGACGCCGCCCCGCAGGGCCAGACCCCTTTGTCAACCCCCGCCCCGCTCGGACCCGGAGGCACCCCGCTGCCGGGCACCCCCACCCTCCCGGCACAGCCTTCCCTCGGCCACCATGCGGGCCCATCCAAACCTCGGCGCCCCCGATGCCCCTGTCCTGTGCCCCACCGGCGGCCGCGACGCGGGAAATGGAGTCAACGCGCCTTAATGAAAAGATTTAGTGCTTGCAGCTAAACAGAACTGAGTTCCAGCGCTCTCTCGAACTATATTTTTCCAGTCCCGCATCCAGTTCCTTCGCTTGTCTGGCAATCATGTTAGTGATTATATGGGTAATGAAACACGTGCTCTTTTTGTCTGAGCCTCTGATTAATCTGCCTTCTCTTTAGCCTTGATTTATGGCGCTCCACTCTGGAGGTGAATGCTGGCCCATCCGTTCCGTAGCTTATTACAGACGCAGGGCTGCTAAATGCCTCGGAGGCTTGAATTGTTTCTTGACAGCCAGGCTTCTTGCTACATTCCCTCCAATCTGTTTTGGTTCCTGGTGTGACCTTTCATACAGTAAAATACATTAGTTGAATAGCACAGTCTCATTAAAAGAGTGAATTAACCGAAGAGTCTTTTTAACTAAATGACAGCCAAAGGACTGAGTGCTAATAGCCACGAGCAGTTGGAAACTTAACTCATGAATCAGGCCTGTTAATACTGCCTCCTGCCTGGAGCGCTGAGGGTCCCGTGCTCTCTGCCGGCTCTCGTAAGAAGAAAAGCTCATTACTTTCCTCCTGATGGGAGAGAAAGAGTGAGCGAGCAATAATAAAGCTTGAATTTTTCAATACTGTTAAAAATGGGGCTGACAGATTGCCGACAATAGGGGCACCGGGCCCAGGCACTGCGTTCGGAGCCGCTGAATTAGCAATCCCATATATCATACAATCTAATTAAATCAACCCGGAGAATGAAATTAGTTTTCTGTGAGTGAAATGGTCTCTGAAAGAGCTCTATTAAATGAACTGGAGAGCATTAATTAAATAATTCACAGTGAGGGATTTTGCATTTATACAAAAATTGTGCGCTTAATTGTCCATGCTGTATTACAGATCTGGCCTTATGTTAACAATGTGTCGAAAGCACACTTATTGGGGCATATCAGGAACGGTTTAACACAAACGCAGCTTGAAAAGTTTTATGGGGTGGGCTGAGGAACCCAAGGAAAAACATCTAGGAACCCCTAGACCTCCTAAGTCACCGGGCCAAGTGAGTTTCTGTGGACTTTGGGGGGCTTCCTTCATGTGTTGTTTTGCTTTACCAGACCTGCTCTTAGTTGTGCGGGGCGGCATTCTCTCGGGGCGTCGGGGGCTCCTCCTGGGCTGACCCCTGGGGTCTCTGTTAATTGGGAAGCTTGGCAGCTACCTGGCCAATTTCAGTATCCGCAGATACTCGTCTGGGTGAATCAATTTCCTTTCCCCCACCCCAAATGTATTAGCCAGTTTTATGCACTCACTCATGTAAACCCAAGCATATTGGGTGCAGTGAAGGGAAAAGTGAATTTAGATACAATGTGCTACAGAAATCAGACACCATCTTTCTTAGCGGCGTGCATCTCAGGGTTGAAAGAAACCAGAAAAGTAATTTGGTTGGAAACTTTTCCTCCCACGTAACGTCTGAATTTCCTCTGGAATATTTCTGCTCAAATACTTAGCGGGCTGTAGAGTTGAGGTGCTGATCTTGGTTCAGGGAGCCCACGCGGTCAGCGGTCGGGAGCCCAGACTGGGGAGCGGATCCTGAGTGCGAATCCCAGCGCCCCCATTTATTGGCTGTGTGCTCTTGGCCCAGTGTCTGAAACTCCGTGTGCCATCATTTCTCCACCTACTGAAGTGATGGCAATAACCGTCCCCAGCTCATAGCGTTCTGAGGAGGGTTAACTGAGTTGATACATGTTCGTCATTGAGAACAGTACCCGGCCCACAAATGTTAGACAGCATTTGCTATTACTAAGCCTTTCCTTACATCCTCTTCTTTCAATGGGTTTGAATCAATAATAACATAATTTTAAAAAATATAATTGGGGGGTGACTGGACGGCTCAGTCGGTTGAGCCTCCGACTTTGGCTCAGGTCATGATCTCACGGTTTGTGAGTTTGAATCCCGCTTCAGGCTCTCTGCTTTCAGTGTGGAGCCCACTTTGGATCCTGTGTCCCCCTCTTTCTGCCCCTCCCCTTCTTCCTTTCTCTCTCTCTCTCTCTCTCTCTCTTTTTCTCTCTCAAAAATAAATAAGCGTTTAAAAAATATATGTATGTAATTTGAAAAATCTTCCTTATCTTTCCTATTTCTTCTCATTTATTACAGAATTTGATGATTGGAAAATTCTAACTTTTTTTTTGGTTCGTTTGCCTTCAATTGAAGACTTTGTAAATCTTTAGACATTTCGCTAAGCTGGAGCCAGTTTTCTCCATGCCTGTACGCATTTGCCAGGGTGTGTTGTAGATGGGAACTCGTGGCAAACAAGACAGACAAAAGTCGCTGATTCCAAGGAGCTTCAATCTCTTTGTCTCTCAACAGTACTCAATATGTTACAATTTTAAAAGTTTTTCAAAAAAATTTTTAATGTTTTTTCATTTTTTTTTTTTTTTTTTTTTTTAATTTTTTTTTCAACGTTTTTATTTATTTTTGGGACAGAGAGAGACGGAGCATGAACGGGGGAGGGGCAGAGAGAGAGGGAGACACAGAATCGGAAACAGGCTCCAGGCTCTGAGCCATCCGCCCAGAGCCCGACGCGGGGCTCGAACTCACGGACCGCGAGATCGTGACCTGGCTAAAGTCGGACGCTTAACCGACTGCGCCACCCAGGCGCCCCTCATTTTTTTTTTTTTTTTTTTTTGAGAAACAGAGAGAGACGGAGCATGAGCAGGGCAGGGGCAGAGAGAGAGGGAGACACAGAATCCAAAGCAGGCTCCAGGCTCCGAGCTGTCAGCACAGAGCCCGACGCGGGGCTCAGGCTCACGAACCGTGAGATCATGACCTGAGCTGAAGTCAGACGCTTAACCAACGGAGCCAGCCATGTGCCCCTAAAGGTTCTTCAAGTGGTAAAAAGTTAAAAGAAAAAGAAAAAGAAAAGAAATTCTTGTAGAATGCCCGAGTAGCAAAACCTAAGGGTGAAATAAGATTACCTTGCAGATAACCAAGCCGTCCGTAGAATACATTCCCTTTCATGTCCAGGACTCTTCACTCCCTACCTTTCTCTACCACTGGCCCACGGAGACATCACCCTAATTTCCCAGTACAGGTCATCTTGGGCTGTTGCAAATTAATCAAGCCGCCCTGAGACACAACCAGCAGAATTCTGGAAATACATTGACCAAGCAGCATTGACCAAACAGGCCGTTGCTGTTTTTTTTAATTAGAAATCATTTTGTTTCTTTGTTTTGAAAAGATTTACTTTCGGGGCGCCTGGGTGGCTCAGTCGGTTAAGCGTCCGACTTCGGCTCAGGTCATGATCTTGTGGTCCATGAGTTCAAGCCCCGCGTCAGGCTCTGGGCTGACGGCTCAGAGCCTGGAGCCTGTTTCAGATTCTGTGTCTCCCTCTCTCTGACCCTCCCCTGTTCATGTTCTGTCTCTCTCTGTATCAAAAATAAATAAACGTTAAAAAAAAATTAAAAAAAAAAAAAGAAAAGATTTACTTTTGCAAATGACGTCATCCTATCTATTTGGTCACAGGCCCTCATCACGTTCCTTTAGAGAGACTTAAAAATATCCACAACTTGCATTTCATTAAAAAAAAAAGTTGAGATCTTCAATAGGATCGAACCTTGCTGGCTGGAGAGTTCAAGTACCAGGGGTTGCAAACATCAACATTTTGATCTCCTGCCATGTTCACAGGCCTTATGATTCTAAAGGAAATAAAATAGAATCCTCGGGCCATCAATTTTTCCTTTCCGAGGACCAGTTTAGCAGCACCTGCTTGGCAGGGGGGAAGAAAAAAGAATCAATCCAAAGGAAATAAAGAGAGAAGGAAAAAGAAGTGCTTGGTCAGGGTGGAAATCGGGGGCAAAGAGGAAGGGCATGCAAAGCTTGGGGACATCTGGGGAGCCTGAAAGGCAGTGCCTGTGAAAAAGCATGGCTATGAATAATAACGTGGATTCCCTTTAATGTTAGGTGAGAAATTTAAATAAGGGTTAGAATGGCTTCCGGTTGTCGGGTGTGACAATTCTGAGATTGAACCACTTGGATCTCCGAAATTTATTTGGGTTACAAACCATGTGCACGTCGTGCATACAGTAGGTGGGAAGTCAGATGTATCTATTGATTCACACGCCCCCCAGACAATTATTAAACACTTGCTACTTATCACCGGTGTGCTTGGTGCTGCGGGATGTGCAAAGATCGCTCGGACAGCAATATCGCCTACAGGAGTTCTGAGTCCTGTGCAGTAGGTACTGCAAAGATATTTTTAAAATAATGAATGAATGCCTGTTGAGTAGAGGAACTGAAATATTTTTATGATTGGCTGTAGTAAGGGAAGAGGAATAATAACAATAACTAAACCTTATCGAGCAAGCACTTTACATGCATTTATTCTTGAAAGTGTACCGTGTGCCCTAAGGGAGGCATAGAATACTGTGTGAGTTCAGAGGAGAAAGATGACTTTTCTGTCTTGGAGGGCATTCAGAAAAACTGAAAGCTGCAATCGCCCACAACACCTGTGACAGTCACAGAGCAACACGTGAAGCGATCCCTGCCTTCAGAGATCAAGGACACAAGTCTGATGGATGAGGCAGGTGAGAGGCTCAAAGAAGGCCGTCTATAGCAGGTGCTTGCAGAATGAGCCTGTGACTGGTTGCAGGGCCAGAGGGAGGAAGGGAAGGGTCAGATGTCACCGGTGTGTTTAAGGAAGTGGGGGGCGTGACTGGAGTGGTCAGAGAAGAGTGTGTGGGGTTCAGACAGGCAACGGGGAGGCTGGCCAGTTGGAGTGGGGGGAGGGAGGGAGGACCAAGAGAGAGCAAGGTGGCCAGACTGATCGGGGCGGAGACTGACGCAGGTGCAGGATGGGGCGTTGTGAGAAGGTGACGGGGAGGGAGGGAAATTTCTGTGCCAGAGTGTGTGTGTCCGGTGGGGGGGGGGGGCATCTGGAGAGCCAGGGTAAGGACTTTTGATCACTGCTGGGTAATGGGGGGATGTCTCTTAGGAAAAGTACACTTGTCGCCGTGCCCAAGTTGGAGTGGACGTGGTGAGGCTGGGCACAGATCCTTCAGAGGCCAAAATCACCCAGGGTTCAGTGACCTGGAAGCAGCATTGACTGTCACATGCCCTCCTTACCTTTCCAGGGCCCGCCTTCTGATCAGTAGCAGTGTTTTAATTCACAGATCAGGCAGAGACTCATAAAAACAAGGACACTAAAATCCAGCTTCGAGCTTCAGGGCTTCAGCTGGTGGCCAGCGATGGCATTGTGGAAAGAAATACGTATTTCCCTGTCTTTCAGCACTGACTGCTGCTGGGAGTCACGGGCTTTGACCCACCTCTTTTCCCAAGGAGGAGGCGGAAGGGGGGCTGGGCGGGGGGCGGGCACTTCTGTGTGACAGTCCTGTTTTTGGGTCTGTTCAGGCTAGTGGCCCAAGGCCCCACCATGGCCAGCAGCAGGGATGAGGGTGGATGGGAAGGGGTACTGAAGATTGGGCTCTTATGACCTTGGCCGGGAGGACCGCCACCCTCGGGCTGCGCATCAGTGAGGGAGCAGGCAGAGCAGGGTGGGAACACAATAGCCAGGTTGGCATTCTGACTCTGTGACTCCCTAACACGGGTGGCGCGGGTGGCGCGGGTGTGGCTAGTAATCGAGGTCTCCTTTGTAGGGTGGGTGGCCGGGAGGGGACGGGCTGGGCAGGCAGGAGCACGCTGGGCACCACAAGGGTGCAGGACTCCCAGGACCCCCAACTTTTTCCAGTCTCTCTCTGTCCCCAACTCTCCCTGTCCCAGTCCCACTCACCTGCCGACCCGTCAGACGGGGAGGTCCCACTGGGCCCTGTGTCCTGACCGCACTAAGGGGACCCCCTCATTACGAGGAGAAAGGGGGCCCCCAGACCCTGGGTGAACCAACTTTGCAAACCCCGGCCTGGGTCCCTTCCAGCGAGTTGCCCGTCACCCTGGGGCACTGGCGCAGGTCGTGCTGCCCTAGAAACGGCAGCCACCCCTCTGCCCAAGCCCTCCTCAGCCCGGGAACAGGGCCTGCGTGGCTTCTCCGCACACTGAACTCTTCTCATCCAGCCTGCCTCCCCACGTGAGGCCGTTTGGAGGGTAGGACTGTCAAGCCGTTCAATCATTTGCACCATTACCTTTAATATCAGCCGTATTTAGTTTATTCATAAAAGCCTGTCTCACCTGAGAGAATTCTTTCCATAATCGTGACAATTGTGTTCAGGCTCCCCTCTGAAATGTGTCATCTGTCTCTTTCTCAGGTGATCAGTGAACATCCAAATGGTTTTATTTTTTTGCCGGGGTCAGGAGGAAGAGGATTTCCTTGGTTCTCTTTCAGACTCTTCCTAAGAAGCCCGGGCTTGTCCCGGGGCATGAGCACTGCCTAGGCAGGCCCTGTGGCTCCCGATGGACGTCTCTGGACACAGAAGCTCCCTCTAGCAGGCTTTAGGGCCAGGGTGGTAGAGATGGAGGGAACCTTGGGGCCAGGTATTACCAACTCCCCAATTTACAGGCCCAGGCACTGAGGCCCAGAGGGCCTTCGAGGGAATTGTTTGAGCCAACTCGGCCGGTCAGAGGTGGGCCTGGGTTTGAACGTGAGTCTCTCATTCAAGGGCTGTAACTGCCGCATGACCGGGCCTTGCACTCAGCCTTGGGGCTCTGAGGCTGCAAAGTGACAGAAAGGGCTTGGAAGCTGGTGGCCAGTGCTCTCTGCACACAGCCTTAGCTGTCACAGTAACATGGCAAATGAGGTCGCATGCTGCTGGGTTTCAGACCAATTAACTGGAGGCTCGGGGAAGAGGACATTATTTTGTCTGAGTTCTTATAGCTAAGAAGTGGCTCCAGCATTCAGACTCAGGCTTGCTGGCTTTGGGGACTGCAGCTGTGACCCCCCCCCCCCCCCCGCCTCCCGTGGACTCCACTGTAAGCCCACTGCTCTCAGGGCAATGCTTGGACAAAATGGAACCAGGGAAGATTCGGTACACGGTGGAGACCTTCAGGCCGACTGCCTCCCTTTGTTTGGGTGGCCCTGCATTGGTGCCGGCTCCTTGAATGGTGGTCTCTTCCTAGAGTGGAGCAAAGGCTTCTGGTCTTCAGAGGGTCCACCCCACCCCCGGCCATCTGGGGGCAGAGGGCAGGCCTCCCCCCCTTCCACTTTCTGCCTGTCTTTCCCTGCCTAAATTCTAGGGCTCAGTCTATTTGGGTTCTCCAAATGGGGGCCAGAGGAACCGAGCCTAATTTTCACACAGATTGTTCTGTTGCAAAGTTCTATTTTCAGGGTCAGAATTGAGATATGATCTCCTTCCTTCTGTAACAAATTCTCATCCCCCCCTCAAGCGACTAGTTAGCGTAGGCCATGTAGAGAGAGGGCCTGGTGCTCAAGAGAAGGAAAAGAGAAACTCATATTAATGTGACTATTTTGCAAAACATTTACTTCTATTTTTACATTTATTTTCTAAATCACGAACTTACATAGTTCATGTTCACTGTCTAAAAAAATTACAAAAATACGGGGCGCCTGGGTGTCTCAGTAGTTAAGTGTCTGACTTCAGCTCAGGTCACGATCTCACGGTTTGTGAGTTCAAGCCCCGCATTGGGCTCTGTGCTGACAGCTCAGAGCCTGGAGCCTGCTTCCGATTCTGTGTCTCCCTCTCTCTCTGCCCTACCCCACTCACACTCTGTCTCTCTCTCTCTCTCTCTCTCTCAAAAATAAATAAACATTTAAAAACATTCCAAAAATACTGATAAGCATAAAGATAACAATAAAAATTACTGCTACTCTACCAGCCAGAACACTACTGGGAACATTCTGGCATTCTGGCAGTGCATTCCAGACTTTTCTGAAGCACATTGCATACTAGTATTTAATGTTTAAATTTTTTTTTTTATTTTAGAGAGAAAGAGAGGACAGTGTGAGTGGTGGGGAGGGGGCAGAGAGAGGGAGAGAGGGAGAATCTGAAGCAAGCTCAGCACAGAGTCTGACACGGGGCTTGATCCCATGACCCTGGGATCATGACTTGAGCGAAAATCAAGAGTCAGATGCTCAACTGGCTGAGTCAGCCAGGTACCCCTACAAGTACTTTTTTTTTTCTTTATATATATAATTTTTTTCATGTTTATTTTTCAGAGACAGAGAGAGTATCTAAGCTGTCAGCCCAGAGCCCGATGTGGGGCTCGAACTCACAAACCAGGAGATCATGACCTGAGCCGAAGTCAAACGCTTAACCGACAGAGCCACTCAGGTGCCCTTACAAGTACATTTTTTATACAAAATGAGATCATGCCCTACTTACTGATTTACGGTTCACTTTTTGCATGAAACAAGTTGAAACTTTAGTCCTCACAGGAGACCAGGTATACTTCTTCATCATTTTTTTTTTAATTTTATTTTTGGAAACCAATTTGACAATAAATTTCATATATTGAAAAAAAATAAAATAAAAAAATATATATACATAAAATTAAATTTTATTTTTAAGTTTATTTATTTATTTTGAGGGAGACAGAGCCAACACGAGCAGGGGAGGGGCAGAGGAAGAGAAAGAGAGAATCCCAAGCGGGGTCCCGTGCTGTCAGCACAGAGCCAGACACGGGGCTCAAACTCACAAAGCTGAGATCATGACCTGAGCTGAAATCAAGAGCCAGATGCTTAACTGACTGAGCCACCCAGGAGCCCCTCTCTCCATCAATCTTAGTGGCTGCTGAGTATTCCATATTTTTTAACTGTGCTATTACTTAATCAATCAATCTTTTATTGTTGGCCCTACCACTTACCTGAATGTTAGAGCCACAACACGGGTGTTTGGCTGTTCAGAGAAATCAAAAGCTCTCCCTTCTCCTGCTCCGATGGTTATATGCCTCTGGAGGCTAGAGCGACCTGCTGTAGAGGTGAACATCTGGTTATTTGCTAGTATCTGAGGCTGAGTGGACAAAGAGAGCACCTGAAAAATACAGACTTACTTTTCCTTCTCACCCAGATGTTTCCTTCTAGATATTTGGAAACTGGCGGAAAGAGTCCCAGAAACACACCCTCTCCCTCCACTTCCTTTCTTTTTCTGGTTTCTTGGGTTCCTCCATCAGTTGCTTGGATTCACAGTCCTTCTGCCTCTACTCATGCTTTGTTTCATGAAATTTCGGAAATTCTGGGTGCGACTTTTTCCTGTTTTTTTTTTTTTTTTTTAATCTGTTGTTCTGTTGCTTATGATTTTTTCTTTTAGATGAGACTTTAACAATTTTTTAAACGTTTATTTATTTTTGAGAGAGATAGAGGGACAGAGTGTGAGCAGGGGAGGGGCAGAGAGAGGGAGACACAGAGTCTGAAGCAGGCTCCAGGCTCCGAGCTGTCAGCACAGAGCCCGACGTGGGGCTTGAACTCACGAACTGTGGGATCATGACCTGAGTTGAAGTCAGACACTTAACCGACGAAGCCACCCAGGTGCCCCTAGATGAGACTTTTAAATTAAAATTTTATTTCTTAAATTTTTATTTTGAAAATCTTCGAATAGACAAGAAAATTGAACAAACAGCACAACGAATGCCTGAGTACCCATTCTTTACATCAAACCTGTTTCAGTTACCTCTTGTCATGTAACAAACCACCACAAGTATAATGGCATAAATTTATTATTCGCCATGGTTTTGTGGGTTGACCAAGTAATCACTGTGTTTCATGTAGTGTTGGCTGGGGTGCCGGGAATGTCTAACATGGCTTTACTCACATGGCTGGGAGTTCAGAGCTGTTTGCTGGGTACCTTGATTCTCTCCATGTGGCTGTGTTCCAAGAAGAAACAGACCAAGAAACAAAGGAGGAACCACAAAGACATTCTCTGACCTAGCCCTGGAACTCATGCAGCATCACCACCGTGTTTTGTTGCCAAGGCCAGTCTAGATCCAAGGGGGGCAGGAACCGATTCTATCTGTAAACAGGGGGAAATGGCAAGACCACAACTGCAAATGAGCATGTAGGAGGGGAGATACTGTGGCGGCCATGTTTGGAAATGTGATCTACCAGAGCCTGCCCTCTGGCCACAAAAATTCACATCCCTCCCATTCACTCCCCTCCCCCCACCGCCCCCAAAGTGTCATCCCATCACAGCGTCTGATTCGGTCTTGGGATCTGGGGTCTTGTCCTGCAAGTCAGCTCCTGTATGGCTGAGGCTCCTCGCTGTGGTCCCTCTGGTGCAGAGACCTGGGAGCTGAAAGATGTAGATCCCACATACTCTGGGGAGACCGGGTGAGGATACCTGCAGAAGACAGTCCTGCTCCAAAAGAGGAGGGCAAGAACACCTTGCAATTGCTCTGATCCCCATTGATCCTTCAGGTAAAACAGAAACGAACAAGAAGGGTCTTCTTTGGGTCACGGGCACCGATGTATTTGTGCCAACGTGACTCTAATATGCAAAGCTCACGTCACACGTGCAATCGTCACGCGTACTACTGAGATGGCCTTTATTCATATCACTGATGGCTTCGGAGTTGCTCAACAACGGACAGTTTCCAACCTTTATGTTCTTTGAATTCAGCAGCGCACAAGGCTGGTGCTCACAGTCATTGGGTCAACAAGCCACCTTTCTTTACGAAAATGATGCAGCGGTAAAAACCCCGCCAAGCGTCTACTACCGCCAAGAAGAGACAGTTCGCAATTCCCCAAGGCCTTCAGGCTCTGAGGACTGTCTCCACAGCATCTTCCAGAGTAAGAAGGTCACCATGGTAAGTGCTGGAGGCGGCCCCAGATCACCCTGCACCACCTCCTCACTGTATACGCGAGGACACCCGAAGCTCCACGTGGGGCGGTGGCCGGGTGGAGGTCCCACGGTGACTTGGTGGCAGAGAGACTCTCCTACAATGCATAAGGCCTCGGGTAAACGTTCGCCGTCTGTTCGGCGTGTGCTCTTGGGATGTCTGTCGTGTGCTAGCTCCCGTTCCGGGCATGGGGACCGTGGAGGGACACAGAGGTGCTGTGCCCTGAAAATGCCCAGAATCCTGGCAGCTCCACCCCAGAAGCACAAGTGTTTTAGTCCAAACCCTGCGGATGCCAGGCCTCTTGGAAGCATCAATGGCATCGCTTTCAAGGCCTCCCAGGCTCCCGGCTCGTAACAGGAGGTCAGGGGGCAGCTGGCAGGCTCAATCCCACCGCGCTTAGCAGAAATAGAGTGGGTAGGGGGCACATTCCACCACGTTGACCACGGCCTCTGTAAAGTGAATTAGGGGCAATTGCCAAGCAGACCAACATCTGCTTCAGCATCTTGAGAAAGCTGAAAATAAAAATCAATACGTGTAAAATTAGGCTGTCGCGTGAACCCAGGACCACAAGTAATTGCAATCTGAGTCCAGGCTGCTGGGAGTATGTTGAACAGTCCAGAAAACAGGCACCTTCCCCCACATACAGCCTCTGTATTCTCCGCTCCTTCTCTGGTGATAGTTTCTGGCTTATAAAATGATACCCCTGGCGATCCCTGAAGAGGCTAATTTTTTAAAATCACCCCCTCTCTCTTTGCTTAGCATATACCCATTTACGTTCTGCTCGTTCAGAGAAAGGAGCAGATAATAACTGTGTTTTAGAAATTGGAACAAGAAACTAGCAGATGCAAGTTTAGTGAATATTGAGTTTTAAACTTGTCTCGCTGTGATTTGTGGCCATGTCACGGCAAATATTTTTCAATGTCACCGCCTTAGCCAGTGCTGTCACTAAGGCAGTCAGCTGGGGAATAGAGGGCCGAACACTATGATCTCAATATTAATGGGAGCTGTTGAAAGTGGCAAAGGTGATAAAGTATTGTTTAGTTATTGGTGCCATACTTTGGCTGCGGGACATTATTATAAAACGCAGTCTGTTTTTGTCAGATTTCAATCACGGCTTCGATAACACGTTTAGAAACTTGGAGTATAGGAACCCACATAAGAATGATTTTTTCCCCCCCTTAAACTAAAGGAGTTTAGATTGCCATCTGAAGAAATAGGGTTTGAAATTTGGATTTTACTTCCTTTATTAACAATTTTT
The DNA here is from genome assembly GCF_028749965.1 of Puma concolor. Classification (NCBI taxonomy): domain Eukaryota; kingdom Metazoa; phylum Chordata; class Mammalia; order Carnivora; family Felidae; genus Puma; species Puma concolor. The sequence goes on from NC_141677.1 coordinate 80,299,770, forward strand.
TCCTCCAAATTATTTGGCAATGTGACATCCTCGTCTGATCTGCAGACAGTCAGATGGGTTAGATGTGGCTTAAAGGGGCTGGGAAATTGATATCATCTCTTCCTTCACACTTGTGATAAGGGAAGATTCCTGTAGGTCGTGCAGAAGCGGGCCTCGTTCAGCGGGCAGAGTCCTGAATCCCCCTCACCCCCACCTCCCTGGGACAGTCCAGGAAGAGAGAGAGTTATGCAAAGTGCATAATGCTTTAAAAAATAATATCCTGTTTTGCAAAATTACATTTCGTTCAGGAAATAACAGGATTCCCTAGCTTGGTCGCGACCCTGGGGAGAAGGCGAGTGAATGCTTTGGTGGAGGAACGGGCCCCTGTCATTAATAGTGCATGGGTTTAAACTTATAATTAAAATAACCTTTAAAATTCAATTTTTATAGATGGAGGAGATAACTTGATTTGAAACCCTTCAATGCACACATTTTATGTAGCATTCACCCAAATCCAATGGTACCGTAGAAAATCGGGAACATAAAACCAGATGATGAGAGTTTATATAGCTCTTAAATATCAAGCTGTCAGGCTCTGTGCTGGTAGAAATATTGTAATTGGACAAGAGTAAAGAAAAAGAGTTTGTATTAGCGTTGAGGGTTTTTGAGTGAATTCAGACCAAACAGAATATAATGGAAACCCCTTTGAAAGAGAGAAGATAGAAAATCCCAAGGTCTGAGCATAGTCTGGCCTCCCTTTCAGAGGAGATCTGATTGATAAAGCAGACACAACCCCAATAAAATACTAACAATAGAAAAAAAGTAAATAGAAATCATATTAAGCAGTGGCGATATTGCCTGAATTGAAACAAAAATTAGGTATAATAGCCTTGGCGGGTTTTAATATGGTGCCCAATCACATCACAATATGAAGCATATCATGGTGTTTCTAAATAATGTTTATCGTCTTGAAATCTCCCTGCCTGGTAGACAACTTGCATTATTTGAGGTTTGTGGCTTTTTAAAAAAGAACTCATAAATATTTAATGTCCGGGATCAAGAATGAGGTTGGGGGGAGGGGGAGGGGTCCCTGGGAGCAGTGATGTTTCCCTGTGTGACCGGCGCTGGCATTGTCTGGGGCTGGGCCTCAGCCCCGGCGGTGAAGCTTCCGGACAAGGAGGCGCGTGTCCCACGGAGGACCGGGAGCCCGGAGCCAGCGAGCCACCTGGTGCCAGGGCCCCAGGGTGAGCCCAGATGGCAGGGCAGCCTGGCACAGGTGCGCCGGCACCTGTCTGCCGGGCCTCGGCAGGATGAGCCTCAGGTGACATTTCCCTTGTGTCTCCTGAAGCAAAGGGACCACAGAGGGGGGGAAAAGGCGAAACGAGGTCACGCTGGCCGCCTATTAACGCCATTCTGAATTCTGAGACCTGATGGCAAAATGTGCTCAAAGGGAAAATCACGGGCCTTCAAACGGGCTGCCTCTTCCCTCGGTCAACCGATCAGCGGGGCCCAATCAAAGGCCTTCGACGAACCAGCCACCATAATCCTCAGATGGTGCTTTCTGGTGCCGAAAGCTTCTTTAGGGAGGATTTTCAATCTTTTCTTAAGTTTCAGAAACCGCTTTTTTTTTTTTTTTTTGGATTGATGCTGTAGGCATTCAATGAGAGTTTGAGATCCAGTCTTTTCTTCACTTTTTGGTCCAGATCCTCCATCCCAGGAGGGAAGACGAATGAAGACGAAAAGGTGGGCGGCCTGTGTGCCATTTCCTCAAAATTCCCACAATTAGTTTTAAAACATGCATCTTGGTGACTCTCCAATGAGGCTCTGCGGCGTTCTTGCGTTCTTTCATCCGTTCTCTCCGCAGTAGTTACCCGGAGCCCGCAGCGTGCCAGGCACAGTTCTGGGCTCTGAGTCTTAGGCTCCGCGAGTTCCTGCCCTCAGAAAGCTTCCCAGGCAGGGGATAGTGCAGGTCGCTTGAAATCTGGGCCCTGGGAAGAGGCAGAAAGAAAAGAACAAAGCACCTATTTTTGGGTAGAGTGACTGTTTGGGGGGCAGAAACCCCTTAACTCATGCAGGATTTCCGTTCTTCATTCGTCTGAGGGCGGGCAGCCACCACACTCACGCTGGTGTCCCTCACCAGACCCCGGCGGTCTTCCAGGGGAGGACAGCCGGACCGTGGGAGCGGCCTCACTGCCCCCAGCGTGTGCCATTCTTCCCGAGCCCGTCTGCTACCTTCCGGCCCTCTCGGGTGCATGTGAGCCGCGGCATCCCTGAGCGTGGGGACCGTTGACTTACAGAAGCTCTTAGGCTCCCACGTGCTCCCTCTCGGGCCAGCACAGGGTGCTCCCTGCCGTTTGCCCCAGGAGGCGGGCCTGAGGGACTAGGAGCACAATCCTGGCCAGGGGAGCCCTGCGGACCGCCTCTGGAGACTGAGAAGAGGGAAGTGCTGTCTGCCCTGGGCCCGGCTCGCCAGCTGACACACGCAGTTTCATTGCCCACCGTGTCGCCGGGTCCCCTGCCCCTTGTAAAGCCAGCTGTGGCTGTCACGACAGCGGCCGACGTCAGAATTCCCCAGAGCCTGGGGGCTAGCTGATCACGGATTTCCCTGGCCCTCCCCGTTTGCCGGGCACTGGAAGTCCGGCCACGTGCATCGAGGGCCCAACTGACCAGAGTGCGGGGGACGGGGGGCCACTTGGAGAGGCAGCCATAGGGCTGCAGAAAGTATTACGTAGACGCTCACTGCGGCCCCCGCGGCACGGGGACCTGAGACAGTGTCTGTCATCTCACCAGCAGGGGCTCCAGTGGGTTTCCTTCCTGAGGCACCTAGACCAGCACGGCACTGCCCCTGCAGCGGCTGGAGTCAGAGTGGGGGAGGCACTCGGGGCTCCCCGTGCCCAGGGCTGGGCGGGAGCTCATCTGGCCCTCTGACTCCTGGGAGGAGGGCTGCCCTACGCAGTGTGCATTTGAATGTTGGCACTGACACTTACTTGCTAAATGATCTTGGCGAGCCGCTTCATCTTCCTGAGCCTCAGTGTTCCCCATCTGTAAAGCGGGCATGATCCCGATCACGGGAGGCTGTGCGAGGTTCAGTCCTGTGTGCAGGCAGGGGCCCGGGAGCAGCGCGAGGCTCCTGGGTGGTGGCCCTCAGCGCGAGGCTGTCCTGTCAGTGCCTGGGAGGGTGAGGAACTTTCTCCTCCCCGTTGGGCTCAGCTTTGCCACCAGAGTCCAGAGCACGGCCTCCTTGGTGGCCGTTACTGGATTAAATGGAAGCAGCATTCCCTGCTTTCACGTACACGTCTGCCCCACTCCTTCTCCCTGGAGGTGCCTGCCCCTTGCAGCCCTGAGCCCAGCTGGACCTTGGCACTGAGAAGGAGGATCCCTGCTAGGATTCCCTTGGGTGGGCAAGCGCACGCGGTTCCGTCCCTCAGAGGGACCGCCGTGGCTGGGAAGCCAGAGTGGTTTGCAGTCTTCAGGCAGAGCAGAAGTGTGGGCAGTGTGGAGGCCGGAGCAGGGCCGAGGTGCCGAGTCAGGGTCAGGTGCGGCATAGATAACCCTGAACACCGAGCGGAGGGCACAGGGAGGCTCTTGCCCTGGGGCAGCCCCAGCTGGGAGAGGCCTGGGCCCCCGGGGAGGGGATCCCAGAAAGGCCTGCTTGGCGGGATGTCATTGGTTTTGCTGCCGTGTCACTCAGAGGCCTGAGGAGGACTGGGGTCAGGAAGCAGAGGGAAACAGAGGGACACAGAGAGAGGGAGAGAGAGCAGACGGGGGGACGGGACAGAGAGAGGCAGAGAGAGTGGGAGAGACAGAGCCCTGGGGAAACCACGTGCAGACCCAGGTAAGTATTTCCGGTCGTCACCCGATCTGATCTCTGCAGTAAATACTATTCCTGTGCTCGTTCTAATGATGGCAAAACTGAGGCTCAGGAACCGCCCGCACCCTCTTTCACACTCTTTCCACTTTCCCCCATGTTTCCAGCACCATCCCGCCCCACATTCCCGCAACCCCGAGGCTCCACCGTTCCCTCCCTCGACAAGATGTCCAAGGGGGGATTCCTCCCTCCCGGTCGTTTTAGGTCTGACCCACGTGAGTCACGTCTCCCTCAGTTTTGTCTCTCTGTAGGGCAGAGACCGTGTCAAAATCTTCCCGCAGAGATGCTCCTGTGGAATTACGTGTGTCGTGTCTACGACAGGTGCTGTGTAGCACCTGTATCTCGAGAGAGAGTCTGCACTCTCACTGGATTGTCACAAAAAAGCCAAAGGCCCCCCCTTGCCCCGGATATTGCTTCCTCCACACTGGGGTCTTGAAAGAACGGGGACCTCCCCGCCTTGAATGTTTTAAAGTTACCTCACAAGACAGACATGCTTTAAACAAGGCCACTGGCTTCTTGACGCTTCCGTGGTGAATAAGGCTGAGGAGTGAGGAAACAGAAAAGAGGAATATTTCAGCCGGTTCCAGTAAGGGACAGCAGGAAGGGTGGGTGTGATCTCCAGGGCCGGGCGACCCCAGATGAGAGCAAAGGCCGCAGCTGTGGGTGCGTGTTCATGTACCCACGTGCCCGCGTGCTTGTGTGTGTGTGTGTGTGTGTGTGTGTGTGTAAACAGCTTACGCACTGTAAAGTCTTAAGCAAGCGTCCCGCTAGTATTTCGTTCAGTGAGTCCAATTAATTCTAATTCAGTTGTTGGAAGACCTGCCTGCCGCGGTCATGCATCTGGAGACCACGCGGCAGATGGGTGACAGAGGACAGGAACCTGCAGAAACCTTGGCTGTGTTGTTCACTTATCCCATCACCTGGTTCCTTCCTTTTCCGCCCCACCGTTTGGCTCAGCATTGCGCACACCGGACCCTTCGTGAAAGTCGTCCTGGGCCGAGCCTGGGCGCGCAGGTCTGGGATCCTGGACCCTGACACTAGGAAAGTCCCTCAGAATGCCTGCCCCGGGGCGGAAGCCAAGGGGCCTCCCCGCACCCATGGTTCCAGCTGCTCTGGCCTGGGGACTGACCAGTTCAGAGAGGCTTCCATGGAGAGAGGGGGCAGGGCGCATGCTAAGCATGTGTGATTCATCCTCCCATGGCCCTGCAGGGGAGGGGACACCGAGCAGGTCCCACCAGGACGAGAGCTGCTGCTCAGAGGGGGCTCCGTTTGCTCAAGGAGTCAGGGCTGCTCAGTGATGGCACCAGGCTGTGCACCGGGTTTCTGCCTCTGGAGTCCAAGCCCTGCCCTCCTTCTAACCCGATCCCCTCTGTCTTCTTTCTCTCCCTTTTCCCGGTGCAACTTAGTCCCTTGGCCGTGGCTGAATTTACAGCAGCGATGGCTTTAATTTCTGTGCCGACACCAATTCTTCCGTGGAGGCGGAGGCCTGGATGATAGTGTCGAGAAGGATGCTGAGGTGTGTCTGGGTCCAGGGGGACAGGGTGCAGTGATTGATTAGCGATGCCTTGGTAAAGAGGAGGTGCCACATCCCTCCCTTAGTCCTGGGACAATCATGTCCTGTTCAGGGTGCGGTGGTGGCCAAAAATCCAGACAGGTTAGCATTCTCTCAGGGATGCTGGGCTCTGCTGTCCCTCCCGGGTGGGCAGAGCGGTCACAGTCTAGGCATGCGCTGCAGCAGGGGGAGGCTGCTGGGGCAACCCCGCGAGCCCAGCCCAACTGTCACCGAGGTCCCCGGCAGGAGCCTCAGGGACTTCTGCATCCCTCCCGAGCCACGTTGTCAAATGGCCTCCGTTGGCTCTTTAACCTCTCCATCATCTCCCTCCTGGTCTGGGAGGGTGCTGGTGGCAACATGGCCCCTTGACTGGTGCACTGAGGAGTGCAGTTCATGGGACCAGGGCCTGGGAAGAGTGGTTGTGGCCCCCAGGAAGGTGGGGGGGGGGGCTAGCCCTGACCCCACAGCTCCCCAGCCGCCTGCCACCCCGGTATGGCACACAGGACACAGGACAGCCAGTTACGTTTGTATTTCAGTTAAATAACAAATGCTTGTTTCGTCCCAAATGTTTTCCTTTGCTGAATCTGGCAACCCTACACCCCAGCCAACTATACCTCAGGCTCCAAATCCGGAAGGTTCTAGAGCCTCGGCCTCTTGGACTTTATGGAGACTGGAAAAGCCCCAGGAAGGAGGAGAGGGAGGAGAGCCAGGCCTGAGGGCTCTGTGAGGGGAGGCGCTACAGGTGTGGGCTCCAACGCTCCACTGCCTGGGCTCAAATCCCAGCTCTGGCATGCACTAGCTGGGAGACCTTGGGAAAGTAACTTAACATTTCCGAGCCTCAACTTCTCCATCTGTAAAATGGGTATCGTGAGATAGCTCCTACCTTATAAGTCCTCACTTACGAAGACAGCGTAGAAGTGTAGACGGCGTACCCTGTTGGAGGAGGTGACAATCCAGGGGAGGGATGGTTGTTAGTGTATAATTCTTTAAAAAAAATTTTTTTACGTTTATTCGTTTTTGAAAGACAGAGAGGGACAGAGCACAAGCAGGGGTGGGACAGAGAAAGAGGGGGACGCAGAATCTGAAGCAGGCTCCAGGCTCTGAGCTGTCAGCACAGATCCCGACGCGGGGCTTGAACTCACGAACCGCGAGATCATGAGCTGAGCCGAAGTCGGGCGCTTTACCGACTGAGCCACCCAGGCGCCCCTGTGTAATTCTTGAACAGGTGTGAGGAGGGAGTCTGGGTCCTGGCTTCTGGTCCAAGCTCTGTCATGAACTTGCAGGGTTTCCTCGAGCTGGTCCCATCTCCCTGTCATATCTGACCAAGTTGGACTCGGTCGGTCAATTGCGCACTTAAACAAAATGCTTTATCTGAGCAGCAGGACCATGACTTCAAAGGAGGGTTCACAGAGAACCCCAGTACGGAGACTGAACCAGCAGAGCTCAGGGGTTGCGAGGTGTGTGCCGGGGGGTGGGGGAGCCTAGAGAGCCACCCTCAGCTCTCCTTCCCCAGCCAGGTGCATCTGGAAGAGCCCCGAGTCCCCGTGGGACTGCTGTTCCCGACAGAGGTTCGATTTTTTTCCGCCTCTGACAACACTCGTTCTGGATGTGTATCTCATTGCTGCTGAGTACCCACTCCGTGTGGCACACGAGGGAATGGAAGAGAAGGTTCTCTGTCCCAGATTCCACGCTGGGGGGCATGGGCTTGGAAACTGCCACGCATAACGCCCTGCCCATGACTTGATCATGCACGTGTCTGGTCCTGCCGGGACAGAGAGAAGGACCGGGGCATTGCTGGGCCAGGCCCAGGAGCTCCTGGTTGCTGGGCGGGTGGAGGGAGCCGCCTCTGGGAGGCTGGGCTGTGCATGGCGCTTCTTTCCTCTGAGGGGAGAGGCTTGTCCATTGTCACTGCTGCATTGAGACCAAGTGTCCTGAGCCCTGGAGCAAGAGAGAGAGAGAGAGACACAAAGAGAGAGTGCTTTTGTTCTCTTTCTTGCCTGGGGATGGGACCAGCTTGAGCTCACTTGGGACCTTCTTGTTTCATTAATTCTTCCTCGAAGAATACCCTACTTCCAGACATTCAGGTCCACATTTGGGCCCCCCATTTTGTGGATGGGAAGGCTGAGGTCCAGAGGGGCGTTTGTCCAGGCTACACAGTCAGAACCTGCGGCTCCCCTGTTTTTGGTGATGTGAAGCACCGAGGATTATTTGAATAATCCCAGGGCTTGATTGGAGGAAAGCCGTCTATCCATCAGATCCGGTGGCTTAACTTTAGACCTGGAGAAATAAGATCCGAGACTCGCAGTGACTGGCCAGGCTCATACCATGGACCAGAGCCAACCAAGGCCTCGTCCCCCTGGCTGGCTTGAGTCAGTAGACAACCCCACCCACACTCCACATCCTCAGAGCAGAATACTTGTCAAAAGGCCTGAATATTTAAAACACTTGCCCTGCCTCCTACCTCCGTCTTGCTTCTCCTTCCCTTGCCCGGTTCTGTCAGTGCATCAGGGGCCCAGAAGTTTTCTGGGTCAGGTTCGCTTTCTCCGGTGACGGGGCAAGGCTTGTGATTTATTGGGGAGGCTCCTCGATCTTTGCTTAGGCCAGTTAACTCAAGAAAAATTCAACCCTGCTGGCGAAAGAGGCCCCTCCCCGGCTTTCCGGTCATCTCTGGAGGTGATGCTGGGGGAGGTGGTGGTGAGGCAGGTGGGTGGCCTTTTTATCTATTTGTGTCCAGTTGATTGGTGTCAGATGGAAAGGACCCGATGTCATTCCTCCACTCAATCCTTTTTGCACCAGATACTTAATGAACACCTACTCTGAGCCAGTCACTTTGCTGGGTCCCAGTCTAGGGACAGAGAGGCATGTAGACCTCAGACAGTAACCCAGGTGAAAGGTGGTCGGATCTTTGAACACCAAGGATGAGAGGGAGAATTGCACACCTACAAATATCCACGATACCTTTGTCTCTCATAAGGCCACAGAGGGAGGAGATGATGGAAGGGACAAAGGCACCCCAACCTGGAGCCAGTCAATCATTTTAAATTTTCACTGCTGAACCTGACGTAATTCAGAACTCCTATCTGGCGAATGCATCAGTTCATTAGAACACAAAAATACACTATCAAACAGACAATCAAATTTCATGTAAAATAAGCTTCGGCATTAAAACGGTTCCTGGTGTTTTATGTGTGTGACTCACCGGGCAGATATATTTCTTGCTGCGAGAGCGAGACTGATTTGTGTGAAGGCTCCCAACACCAAATCACTTCGAAGGTTGGGAGATAAAATGTCGCTTAGGATAATGTAATTGGCCTTAAGGTACAGGAGTGGAATTATTTTCAGTGATTTATAATGTGGAAATTAAAGACTCACTCATTTCTAATTTAATTCCATCTTCAATGGAAAAATGTTCACTCTGATCTAAATTGGCGAGTAATGTTGCTTAATTCAAATGCAGATGTAATTTCGATTCTGGTAGCAGTTTGCAGTGATTGACGGGTCTCCAAAGAATCATTAAGATCCTTATCTCCCAATCTCACAAATTCCCCGGCAGTTGTGATAATAACTTTGGCTAAGGAGAAAAGGGGAAAAAAAATAAATTCTCCCCTGCCCTGTTGGTTTGGGCCTTGCTTGTCTGCAGGATGAGAATCGCGTGTCTCTTGCAAATTTACAGTCGGCCAGAGACAATGCCCGATGTTTAACTTACTGAATTTGGTGGTGGGGTAAACACTACAGTTTCGATTGTTTACCCCTGCCTTCCCTCTAAAATATGAATGAAATGGCCCGGATACGTTATCCCCAGCTCACAGTTAATTATCTGGGATTTTACACCACATTTGGTGCGATTCATTGATAAGGATCAACCACCCAGGGACAGGCAGACGATGATTAGCCATAATCACGCAGGCTTCGCCCTCCCTCTTTCAGCTGTCACATGGCTAGCACATGGTAATGTGTCTTCATCTAAGTAGACCCTAGGAAGCCGCGATGGAGAAATGATGGGGTCGCTCCTGCTGTGTGAGAAATGGCCAGGTCAGAGAGATGGTTGTCTGCATCATCTGTTTGCCCCGTGAGGAGCAGCGGCTGGGTTGGGTCACAGCTTTGGTCCAGTGTGCATATTAACACTCCTGACCCGGCCAGGCAGCGACTCTGGCTCTCTCTCGAGGCAGATGACAGAAGAATTGATTTCTTTGGCCAACAGCTAATTTGACCCAAGTAAAGCCATTACCGTCTGAGGGTGGGTAGATTCTCTCCAGTTGAAACAATTCAGGAAGTATTTGGGACAACTCGGGTATTTCTTCCTGCATTTCTAGGGTTGCTGAGAGCCATGAGTGCAGAGGAGGACAGGCCTCAGAAACAGGCTGGTCCCCTTTGTCAGCACCAGCTCTCACCGCACGAGAGCATTTTCTCTGTACAAGGTTTTAGAGCAGAATTTGTTGATTTATAGCCTACGTTAAGTCTCCAGGGCCACACGGCCATGGTTGAATGATTTTGGAGAGTGAGGGAAACACATCTCAACCGGCTTGGGGAAGAAATAGTTTTGGCCGGGAACAGGAATGAACGCAAAAGCTTTTACAAAATATTTATCGCTGTTTTATAATCTATTTTTAAAAGTTTGATACGGAGGGTATTAAGCTATCTGGCAAAGATGGTTCATGCTCGCCAACATCTATCTTCTCATCTCGTTCCTGGGCACACTGCTGGACCACGTCTCCCTGTCCCCTCTGCTGTTAGATGGAGATGTATGGCTGAGTTCTCGTCAGAAGAATGTGTCCCTTGTACGTCCTGCTCACGAAAACCTTATGCGGGATCCTTGCTCTCTCTCCCCATCTGTTGGATAAATGGAGAAGACTCAGAAGATTCTTCCTCCTGCCTCCAAGCACGAGAACTAGAAAGACATTTTGCCTGAACAAGACAGAGAATCTTATCGGGTTAAGCCATCGGGGTATTGGGCTTTGTTTATTTTAGCAGCCAACACTACTCATCCTAATGCAAGCTGTATTAAGCACACTGGTACAAAGAACGGAGGTATTGATTCCCTCTAATCGCCAAGTTAATTCTTTGTGTGTCTCATATATGTTACCGCCAGTGATCGGGCTGACATCTGCATGATCCACAGACGACTGAACAGTGCTTCCATTTTGCCTTTAATCCCCATGGCAATTTGAGTGAGGCTTCTGCCTTAAATATGATGCCTAGTAAATGGAGAAGCATTTTTGTTTTACAAGTATGTAGACATTTCACTAAGATCGCTTTTGTGTCCCGAATGAGGGTCGGCAGATAAGCTTCTGATTTCAAGAAGGAAATGGTTACTTAAACATGAGGACTCCCGACATGGTGTACATCTTTGGCGATTATTTTCTCGGTTGTAGACGGGGTCAGTATTTAGTCTTTGACAAACTTATCCGTAACGCACAGAGACAGCCGGCTGGAGATCACCTGCCTTTCTCTCTCACCACGCCTTTAGCGGACTCCTTCCTAAACCTCTCTACCCATTACTTGACACGTCATTCTCCGCGGCGTTGGGAGAATTTTCTACTGATGGTCTTGCTAATGTGATGTGCTTCTGTGAAGCTGAAACGGTCTCAAAGACCACGGAATAAACTCCTTTTCTGCTTTTTCAGTAAGGGTACCAAGGATGTCCCTGCAGGTGAAACTCCTCACGGCCTATGACACGGTGTTGGTGACCTCAGTCTTGCCCCTACCTACCTCTGGCCTCAGTTCTCACCTTACCTCCTCTGCCCTTTGCTTCCCTGCCTTCAACAGTCCTTAATTTCTTGCCCGTTTCCTGGAGGAACTAAGCCTCTTCCCACCTCTGTACTTGGTTCACATCACTTTGTCTGGAATACTGTATTGGCTCCTCACCATCTTTGGAGAAGAGCCCAGTTAGTGTTGGAAGTATCAGCTCAAACAGCCATCGATCCTTGAAAGGATTTCTGCCCAGCTCTCCCACCACCTACGGGGGACCTTGTCTTCTCTTTTGCCTGATGGCTTTGTCCCAGCACCGAGGGCTTTGGACTGCTCTGGCGTGCTTACCCATCTGTCTCCCTCTACCTTGAGCTTGGAGGACAGGATGGGGACGCCGAATGTTATTGCCATGTCATTCAGATCTTGTCATTAGTCTTACCACCAGTTACATTACAGAAACATCCACGATGCTTCATTCACACTGCACTTGGGGGGGGGGGGTGGACATCCTGGATCCAGGCTAATTTCTGTCTTCATCCCCAGGTATTGAGAGTTGTTTTTTTTTTTTCTGACGCCAGGCAGTTGGCACGTCATCTGCTAAGGAAGTGACACTTTGATAGGAAGTGCTGGATGGTGATGCCGCTTAAGGTTGCGATGCCCGTAGCTCTAGACAGAGCTGCCCGTGAAGGGTCAGCGTTTGGGTGGATCCCCTGTAAACCGCCTGCGCCTCTAGATGCGACAGGAGGGGCAGAACCGAGTGTGTTATCATCCTCGATGCACTGAATTCACCTAAATAATCACCTGTGAGCCAGAGTTCTGCAGGTTAACGGCATGGTACGTGCGGAAGCATTTCCCTTTGTGTTTCTCGATTTGTTTCTGTTTAATTTCATCGAGTGCTCTCTTGTCCCTGCACCATCAGAGAGGCCCTGCTTCACCTGCTCTCTGGCAGCCATCTCAGCCCACAAGGGCCCTCTTACACCACCCTCTTCTGGGCTGGATGCCTAATCCTTTTCATCTCTCCTGATATGGCCATCCTCTTGAAGAATTTTGGCTCCGAAGCTTCAGGAACCATCCCCAAATCCACCGTTCAGCCCATTGTTTCTTGATGATAATACCAAAACAACGACCAACGATTAAGGGCCGACTCCGGGCCAGGTGCTGTATGAAGTGGTTGGCGTGCATTTTCTCATTTGATCCTTATAACTAATGGTGTATTGTAGATACAAGCGTCTCACTCTGGCATAAAAAGGAATGGGAGCCCAGAAGAGTCATGTCCAAGGTCACGTGGCTGATCAACATCCAAGGCTGCGTTTTACCCAGGCCCACCTGTGCTCCTTCCAACTGCTCAAAGAGTTGATATTGCAGTTCAGGCCTGGGGGCCATCTGCTGGAAGAATTACCTCTTGCAAGGGAGAGGTTAGTCTTTTGTTTGATTCAGGTCTTCCACTGATTGGAGGAGGCCCACGCACCATATGGAGAGGATTATTCTGCTCACTTACAGTCCACCAATTTAATCTCATCCAAACACACTCACAGAAACACCCAGAATAATGTTTGGTCACATATCTGGGCACCGTGGCCCTGCCGAATCGACACATAAAATGAAGCCCCACAGCCCTCTTGCTCGTTTTTGAGGATCACAGCCAAGGCAACATTTGACCATTTACCGAGTACGGTGCAATCATCAGGAATGGGCTCAAGCCTCCGTTTGAACCCTGAACTCTCCACTTACCACAAGACCCCAGGAAGGTAGACTGAGCTCAACTGTTAACTGGAAACAATAATGGCTGGTGAGTTGATTAAATGGCGGGGCATGTGGTGAAGAGCTTTGTAAGTGTTAAAGTGACACCTAAGGCTAAGTGATCTGTACTTCCTGTTTCTTGCTTGGGCGTGCACTTCCGCCTTGACCCCATCAGAATGGTGTTTCCAGCTGGAAATTCCTGACGGCGTGGCCATCTTGGATACCAAGGCAGCTCTCCGTTAGTGGGCATGATATTCGGCACGTCAGGCCACGTTCTGAAAGCCCACAAACCATGGGCGGCCAGAGAGTGGCCTGGTGTGTGGTTGGGTGACATGGGACAGCCAGCCCATCCTTAGAAATGATCCTTCAGATGTGATTTGGGAACAGAGGATGGGGGCCTGCTGCCCAGACCCCAACATGTGGCTCACGCTAATTTTTTTTTTTTTTTTTTTCTAAAAGACCCGTGGCTGGAAAGTTTCTGAAAACTTTGTATGTGTTAACTCATTCCAGCTATGAAGTCAGTAGTAGTCTTCCCATCGTACAGACGGGCCTGAGCTACAGGGAGGTTGAGTAAACTGCCAAAGCCACACACTGGTAACCGTCAGTGCCCAGATTCGAACGCAGGACATCTCCCCTAAGAATCTGTGTTTCTAACCACTACTCTGTGGCTGTCTGAGGGGCTGACACATGACTGGAAACCTTCAGAGACAACCAGACCCAAGGCGGCTTGGTGATGTGTTGCATAAATACTCACTGAGGAGTGGTTCTCAGTTTCCCTTATTTGACCTTGGAAAGGGCCTTTCTTCTCCTAGGGCCTCACTTTCCCCATCCGTACAATGGGAGCCCTCCCTATGCCGCCCTCCTTGGCCTTGGGGATTTTCTCCTTCCCAGAAGTGGGTCCTCCTTCACCCTGGGCTCCAGCTCCTGCTCTGAAGGCGTCTCTTTCCTCGTTCCGGCCTCAGGAGGTGCCTCGGGTCACTCAGCAAGAGCAGAGCTACCCCACGGGATGGAGAACCAACAGTTCAGGGCTGGGCTGCATGCTTGCGTGTGACCCCATCTAGGCTCTGGCTCTCCAGGCACACGGCAGCATTCCTGCTTATGTCAGCAGCTAGCCCACTGGGAAAAACATGGATCCTAATGCAAGAAGGAATTGGGGATTGAGACACAAGATGAAAAAGGATCCCAGTCTTGGAGCTCCCGTTCTGCGGCGGAGGTCGGGGGGAGTCAGTGTGAGCACGGCGGACGGGAGGCATGGCTGTCCCAAACAAGCACTGTGCTCGAACAGTCGGCCAGATGAGGAAAAGGGAAAACTTAAGGCCAGGACGCTGCTAAATGGCACGTGTGGGGGTGGGGAAGGAAGGGAGCCAGCGGCCTGCGCCTCCTGCCCCCTTCCCCATCATCTATCACATGCCAGTCAGTGCGCTGGATGCTTCCTGAGCGCCAGCCAGCTCATTCATTCTTAACTGTCTCAGCTGAGTCCCAGAGCTAAGCTTGTCCAAGATCACACAGCTGGCCAGCCTTGGAGCTGAGACCGCGGACTGCCCCAGAGCCCGGCCATTTCTCCCAGGCGCTCTGACTGGGACCGAACCATGGGAGAAGCCTCAGGAAGCCCACTGCGAGCCTGGCTCTGCCTCTCCCGGGCAGCTGGGGAAGGACCACCAAGTGGGGCTGGCTTTGGGGGTCTCTGCCAGGCTGGGCTGCAAGCTGCTAAAGGGCACACCCGTCTCCTATCAACTAACATCTCCCCGGCCATTTAGGAACCCCTTGGTCTTTCTGGCAAAAAGTGCCTGGCTGGGGCCCTGCTGACTTCTTTTTTGTGGGCCCAGAGCTCTGTGCTCTCCGAGGAATTATCACTGTTGAGAGAGGGGACCCCATCGGCAGACAGCTAGCCATCATAAAGATGAGCCCTGAAGCATCCTGCCAGCCCCCCACCCTGGCACCTTCTCAGCGCCCTCAGTGTCCGGCCCAGATCAGGGCTTCTCGGCCAGGACTGAGCCGCCCTCTAGGGAACGTCTCAGAAGACGGAGGCTGTCAAAAGATGGAGAAAGCAGGACTAAGCCCCGAAATGAGACCATAAAAGTTTTCTAGTTTACTTATTAGTACACTATGTAATTGGATAGAAGGAGCAGGCTTCAAAAATTTGTCTTACCATAATGACTATAATTTTTTAAAGGTTGAAAATGAATCTGACTAGAAAATACCATTAAACTACCAAGTTGCTTAAAATTTAAAGGGTAATTCACATATAATGCTTTTATTTAATAGCCCAATTTACAAAACGTCTAAAATTAATGCGGATCTTTTCAGGACAAAATCAGCCGTAACTGCACCAACTAATTTTTGCTCATTTGAACTGAATTATTAATAAGAGAGAAATATACCATATGTTCCCCAAAGAGCTGGATACATTTATTTCAAATAAAAGCACTGTGTTTGGTGGAATATAAGAGGTTTAAATGCTTTCAGAGAAATGGGTTACTTATATACAGATTTAATAGAGTATAAATCAGGCCACGTAATTAAGGACACAGCTGCTTCTGCACCCAAAGCTGGCAGCTTTTGCGTCTGAAGTTCCTTTATCACCTGCATGGCTTTTCATCAGCAATCATTTGTTCTCGTGGAATAATACCAGTGCTTCAATGATTTGGCAGTTTATACTACATGGAAAAGGAATTTCATAGCAGGTTTAGATTAACCTTGGTCAGATCTGTTCAGTTCATCTATTTCTCCCCCACAAGATATTTATTGAGTACCTACTATGTGTCAAGCAGTGAATTAGTCCCTGAACAAAAGGGACTTGGACATTTTTCCTCCTTCCCTTCCTTCCTTCCTTCCTTCCTTCCTTCCTTCCTTCCTTCCTTCCTTCCTTCCTTCTCTCCTTCCTTCCTTCTTTTTCCTTCCTTCCTTCTTTTCTTCCTTCTCTCCTTCCTTCCTTCTCCCTTCCTTCCTTCCTTCCTTCCTTCCTTTTCCTTCCTTCCTTCTTTTCTTCCTTCTCCTTTCCTTCCTTCTCTCCTTCCTTCCTTCTCCCTTCCTTCCTTCTTTCCTCCCTTCCTTCCTCCCTTCTCTCCTCCCTTCCTTCCTTCTTTCCTTCCTTCCTTCCTTCCTTCTCTCCTTCCTTCCTCCCTTCCTTCCTTCCTTCCTTCTTTCCATTTACCTGTCATTCTGCAAACTCAAGACTCAGGTTCAAAGTGCCTGACTCCAGCTCATATGGTGCAATGGGTCAATGTTGCAGCAGGTGCACACAGAGAGAAGAGATTTTCCCCACCTCTGTCCATGGGTTCTGCAACCTTCGTCCAACCTCAGGAGAGTTTAGCCCTGAAGTGAATTAGCAGACCCTCATCGCATTTCCTCTTGCTCTGAGGGACTGAGTGCTTTCAGAATTAGAGCCCGTCACAGCAGATGGTCAGGGAAGAGCCTGCAGATGATCAAGTTAACGTATCACCCGCACAGAGAGGGACGGGCTTTCTGATCCTTACAATGTCCCCAGTTTTACAGCACAAGCTAATATTTCTTTGTATTGGGCTATAGTGCTTGAGTTTAATTTATCCAATTGCAATGGGTTTTGGAACGTCTCACTCCATCCAAAGCTGTCAGCATGTGGACAGCTCGAGAGCCTGTGGTTGGTGGCTGCTGACTTCTGGGGGCTCTGCATGGAGATCTCTGAGCCCAGGACACCTCAAAAGGCAGGCAGGGTCCTGCATAGTGGGTACTCCAAACACGCTGCTGTTTGTGCTGTCATCGCTTTAATGTCTGTCCCTTCCCTGGATTCCCTGAAAGCCATGGGCAGCCACCGTGTCGGGTGATTGCTATTCCAGTGCTGGTTACGGTGTCCAGCCGCGTTGTGGGTGCCCAACCCCCTATGTGCCACGAAGGAGCAAATGAATGAATGAATGTGATTTCTGAATGAGGGATTCCGATGCCTCTGGTGAGCAGGGTTTGCTTCAGGAGGATGTGCTCGTTACCTCACAGGCCTGTGGACAGATAGAGGCTGCTAGCTGTGGGCCCTGAAAATCTGGTGTGTGCGCTTCAGCAGCATGAGCAGGCCGCCTCAACCCCCAGAGCACTTGCGTGGTAAATGTGTCTCAGAGTGAGTTTTTGTGTTAATGGAAGCAGTTATCCAACTAGCAGGCTTCAAATGGAAAGAGTGGCTCTCTGTACATAATGGGTGAGGAGTACTTTAATTAATAGCACTTCTTGGATTTTAATGACGGTGGCTTTGGTTCCTCGCCATCCGACGACTACTTGAGCTATTGTTTTGGGGATGCAGGGACATGCAAACCTGCCTGAGTCAGCCGGGACACAATGGGCTTTTGCAGTTTGTGGATCTGCTAAGCCCCACGCCTGTGCCTCCCGTATATCTCAGGGCAAGCACCCTACCCCGGGAGGTTGGAGGCAATAAAACCCTCTCCGGTGTCTCTTTTGTTGTGGTGCAAACTCAGCGTAGAATTTCCAGCTGCCTACGGAGCGGAGCGGGAGCACTGCTTCCTGTTTATGGATGGATGCTGCTTTGTGCTAAGTGGCTGTGCCCACAGGGGAAGGCGTGGTGTTCAATAGCCTCCCAGCCTCCATGGGTGCCCTAATGGGCTGGCTCGTCTTGTCCTGGCTCAGATGTGCCCAGGAAGCCATTTTTCTAAGACCCCGGGCTGCTCCTGCAGCCGATGGGGACAAAGCCTTCACTCCCCACCCAAAGAAGCCATGACTAGGGGTGGCAGGCCAGGGTCAGGGCTTCCAACTAGGGAAAAACTACTCGCATCGGCAACCCCCCCCACCCTACTCCGGGTCTTGGGTTGAGGGCTGAGGGTACAAGGTGAGGAAGATCCTCGAGGGGCTCACTGTATGGGAGGAGATAGACCTGGACGTGCTCCGTGACATGAGTGTGCCACGCCAGGATCTGGGTTGTCCTGGTCGATGCTTTGCCACAAGCCAGCATCATTAGGCTCCGGAGAGGGCGGAAGAGGCAGCCTTTCCAGCAGCCGGGAGAAGCCCCCAGTGCTCCCGACAGGCTTTCCCCGGGAGACCCTGCTCTTCTGCTGCCATGAGTAGCCCCAGGGACGGTGGTCCCGTCTTTGTAGGGGCCCCACCAGAGAAGTTCCAGACCATCTCATGCCTGGGCCCGCCCCCGCCCCCACCCCCACCCCCACCTGCCACACCGCCGTCATCACGAGCCACGGAGGGAAAGAGGCGGCTGTTTCCAATGCAGGGGACATGCGTGGGGGTGCTTGGACCCTCTGTATTCTTCCTCCTAGCTGGGCCGGGGCCTCTACTTGGATTTGGATCCGGCTGCTGAGACCTTGCAAAGCTGCCCCGTTACTCACCCACCCCACCAAGTACATGTATTCACAGTACAGCCTCCAGGGCCCTCCTCATGGTGCGAGATAGATCCCCGGAGAGGGGTCTGTTGCCACGCCCCCACCTTTCACTCCAACGCCTGGTCTCCTCGCTGTGGGGAATGCCCTTGACGCCCCTGCGTGCTGGGCCCTGCCTCCTCCTGTTCTCACTCTCTTAGGAAGCCCCCCGATTGCCCCGCTGGGGCGGTGACCCTCTCTAAGGACCATGCATGCTCCCTGTTCCAACAATATCCTTCCCTGGGGAGAGGAGACACGAGACGCTTCCACTTAGATGCACATTTTAGGATCTGGGAGATGGGGAGAAGCGGGGTTTTCTGTTCCCTGCTCTTCTCCGGCTGGGAGGCTGGATGGGGCTGTGGTGACATCGCCCTCTAATGCTGGGCCAGCCCCTGACCAGATCCTCATCTGTGTGTCCAGAGCGCACAAGAGCTGCAACTCTTGTTGAGTGAGCAGGTGAACAAAGAGCGTGTGTCTGCGGGGTGGGGGTTGGAAGGCCCCCTCTCGGGAGTAGGATCTTGGCCCTTCCCGTGCCTGTGAGCTGCCCACAGGACCCACCCCAGTGGCCCTGATTTCTGTGCCACCTGCCCTCTCGGTCGCACGCCGGAGGAGGCTCGCGAGGCCAGGGAGGAGGTAATCAACACTCTCAGGTACTCAGGCTTCTTACCCGGGTATTTAAACCTCCCAATCCCTCCATTTAAATAATTAATTATAACCTAACTACCTGAAGCAAAAGAGGAAGCCGCGGGCTTCCAACGTGCAGGTCCTTTAACCCGTAAACTTTGATCTCGGCCCCAAAGGTCAGCCATCAGCCCCTCACCCTGCAGCCCGGCTGATACTTAATTACCCAATTAATGCATCATTTTATTGCCGGGTAGTTTAAGGGACTACGAAAAGAGGCAGCCGCCTTCGGTCACGGCCCTGTGCTTCTAATGCACGAATTAAATATCTGTGTCTTCTAAAAAGTCAGTGTGTGATTTATTGGAAAATTGGTGGGAACAGCCCTTGGGGGGGTTGTGTTCAAAATCTGGTTTAAAAGAGTGGCTGCTGGCTATGACTTTTTGATTTCCTCTATCCTATTGAATGCCATTAGCCCTCTTTCATGTAAAATAAATGTTTGAATGCAGCTCATAGCTTATTTATTCATTCCGTTCCCTTCACTGCCCACTATCATTATTTCTCTGTTGATTCTCTTCTGTGGGAGAGCAGAAATACACCCTTCCTTTCAAGGCACAAATTTGGGATTCAGAGGACACGGAGGACCCCTGCGCCTGCTCTCCTGCCCCCCTACCCCGCCCCTTCTCGGGAGGAGCCGGAGGTGATGCATTTCAGTCCTGGTAAATCATGTGGACCTCCCGCATGGGGAGGACTCTGGCGTTATTTTATTTGTGATTTGCTGTTATTTATTTTTTTTTTTTTATAAATTTTTTTTTTCAACGTTTATTTATTTTTGGGACAGAGAGAGACAGAGCATGAACGGGGGAGGGGCAGAGAGAGAGGGAGACACAGAATCGGAAACAGGCTCCAGGCTCTGAGCCATCAGCCCAGAGCCTGACGCGGGGCTCGAACTCACGGACCGCGAGATCGTGACCTGGCTGAAGTCGGACGCTTAACCGACTGCGCCACCCAGGCGCCCCTTTGCTGTTATTTATTTATCGGGAAGTGTCCTTTCCCCAAAAGGAGCACAGTATGCAGAAAACCATAAAAGGGGGACCTACCTGTTCCACTTTATCAGCCGACATCAAGAAAGCCACTGTCACCATTTGCAGATAGGGAGGGTGGCATATGTTTCGTTATAAATTGTGTCCTTATTAAAATATCGGGATCGGAATCTGGGAGGTGTGGAGGGCCTTCTCTTCAGCCATGACCCTCTTCTGACCTTTCACTGGCTGGTTGAAGACACTAAAGTCCATTGCTGTGGACGTGGGGAAACGGACCCACTTAAGACACAACACGAGGCAGAGTTCACAAAAGGGTAACTAAGACGGAAGGGATTGCCTTGCAGGCAGAGAGTCCCCTGACCCTGGGGGTAATCAAGCTGATTTACTGGGAGGAAACAAGGTATGTCAGAGGTCAAGTCGTGGAAGGAAACGCGTTTCAGCTGAAGTGCGTGTTCCATCTACCTTTGTGTCTCAGCGCCTAAGATCCAAATACTTCACGTTTATCAACCGCAAAGCTTCTGTGAGCTTTGTTTTCCCCGAAGGGCTAAAAAGCCAAAATGGGTTTGAAAACTTCTTCCCTGGCCCAGGCTGCCTGCTCCTCCTGGGCTCGCTTCCCGCGTGCTTTGCCTTTTGCAGAATTAAAGGAGACCGCTTGTCCAGCCCTCTAGGGCAGCACTTTGTAAACAGTAGGTGCTTAGCCATGGCTGAACAGATACATGAACCATTGCACATTACCCAGGCAGGAACAAAAGGAGGGACCATTTATGTCTTGGGTCCTGCTGGCGCGTAGCTTTTCTCTGACATCTTCTGCTTCCGTATCAGACGATGGGCGGGCGGCTCTCCCAGGGCAAGAGTGCCTCAGCGCCGAGCAGGGGGTGCAGGGGAGCGAGAGCGCCTTGGTTCGGCATTTGCGGGCTGGGTTCAGGCAAATGTGTGGCCAGCAGCTCAGCACAGCATCATGCTCTGGACAATGTCCCCTGGAGCCAGACTGCCTTGTCCCAGCTGCTCTGCCATCTCGGGTAAGCCGCCTCCCGGCTCCAAGCCCCAGCGTCCTCCTCTGCAACACGGGCGCACAGTCGTGCCTCCTCCGTGAGGCTCTCGTGAGGATTAAGTGAGTTACTGCACGCGGAACACGCTGGGTGCCCGGAAATGCTGCCTGCGTGTGAACTACTTCCGTGAGCCTCCACCTCCTCTGACTTTGCCTCCCTTGAGCACTGAAGTGAACTTTCTGGACAAGACAGGCCGCTGGGCTTGGTGCCAGTCGTTTGCAATGGCAGCGTGCGTGCCCAGCCTTACCCAACTGTGTGCCGTCGAGCACATGCTGCTTCCAGTCATTGGAAGGTGCCTTCTGGAACATTTCGGTGAGGCGCAGGGGCTGTCGGGTCCTGCCCAGAGTGGCCTCTTACGACCACACTTTTGTCCCGGGGTCCGCTTTTCAGGTGTATGTGACTTTACTAAATAAACTGTCTCCTGTGGCTTTAGCTTCATCTGGCAAACTTCACCCCGAGCTTCTCTCCTGGTCCTTTGAAAATTATTTTTCATGTGCTCTGGACCAGCAGTTAAGATAACCATGACGTTAGACGAGAGTGTAAGTTAACAGCACGTCATGTCTGAGTGAGGGGGGAAGCGTTCCCTGACTCGTGAAATATGGCGATTTCCTCTCCATGGTCTGGATTCTGCCCATGGCCTTCCTCCTGGCCTCCCCTGCCCTTCTTCGGATACTTCCCTGCTCAGAGCACGCTGTGGCCATTTGGACCTACGTAGCAGAGCACGTCCCTCTCCTGTTTTAAAAGCTTCAGTGGCTGCTACGTCCACGAATAAAGCCCAACACCCTGCCCGTAGCGATCTGGCCCTGGGCCATCTCTCCAACCTCATGCCTGACTGCTCTCTTTCTTGCTCGAATACCCTTTGGGCACCCTTTAGTTCCTCAAACATCCCTAGTCTTTCCTGCCCAGGGCCTTTGCACAGGCTACCTGGTGGGCCTGGGACATCCTTTGCCCCACTGTGCTTATAGCTGTTTCCATGTCTTCTGGTCCTAAGCGTACAAGTTACCTCCTTGAAGAGACCTTTCCCGACCACCCGTCCTCTCCTTTTCCTATCGCGGCCCTTGTTGGATTCATTCTTTTTTTTTTTTTTTTAATTTTTAATGTCTATTTTATTTTTGAGAGAGAGAGAGTGGAGGAGGGGTAGACAGAGAGGGAGACACAGAATCCGAAGCAGGCTCCAGGCTCTGAGCCGTCAGCACGGAGCCCGACGCGGGGCTCGAACCCACGAACCGTGAGATCACGACCTGAGCCGAAGTCGGACGCCTCACCCACTGAGCACCCCAGGCACCCTTTGGATTCATTCTCAGTACGTATCCAATTCAGGGGTTGCTCTTTCCCCCTAAAATGTTAGCCCCTCAGGGCACCCTTGCCTTGTTCGCCACTATGACTGTAGTACTTAGCACTGAGCACACCGTAAGCCGTCAGAAACTTCCGTTGAATGAACTTCAGCACGAGGATTTTGTGCCACCTGTTTTCACCTTGAAGGCGGTTTTCTAAATTTTTCTGAGCATGGAAGCTGCTGACCAAATCCTCTCTGGGTAAGCTGGCATCGCTACAGTAACGAGCATATGCTGACTGTAGGGTCGTCACAAGTGGGGTCCTCAGTGTGGCAGACGTCACTCACAGCCCCTCGCATGTCTCCTGGGCCCGCTGCTGAGTTATCTGCCGTTCTCTGCGGTGGCCAAGGACACCCCACCGCCCCCCAGCTCACGTCAGCTTGATATGGCCACGTGGAGATCCACAACTTAAGCTTGGAGCTTGGTATTACTACTGTGAGGGCTAAGTAAGGCAAATGTTATTTATTTCCCTCTGACAGGTGAGAAGAGCCAGAACCAGCCCAGGACCTTGAAAGTCACACAACACGACAATGGCAGAGACGAGGCCTCACATTCTTGGCCCTGCACTCGCTGCCTTCACTCCTGGTCGTTCCAAGCCCTGCCTGGTCTGCTCTTTTCGCAGGAGAGAGCTCACTGGTTGGGAATCTGCTATTATTCCCCTACCGTGTATCTTTCTCTGGAATGCCAGGCTTTGCATAGATGAGTTTCCTACCTTTCCCCCCACTACCCCAACACCCCAAAGGAGACACGTGTTAGCGGGAGAGGACGCCCCATGTTATCCGAGGGTCAAGTACTGTAGCCATTCCTTTACGTGTTTTATGGACTTAACGACAATCCTATGAAGGGAGGTGGTGAAATCCCTATTTTGCAGAAAAGGTTGTGTCCCAAGAGCCTGACGCAGTGCCTGGCACGTAGCGGGAGCGTGACAAATAGTTGCTGTGGACCAAATGTTTCTGTTTCCCCAGATTCGTATGTGGAAGCCCCAATCCCCAGTGTGATGGTATTTGGAGGTGGGGCCTTTGGGAGGCAGTTAAATTTGATGAGGTTATGAGGGCGGCCCCATGATGGGATGTGTCCTTACAAGAGAAAGAGACTCCAGAGCTCTCTCTGTCTCTGCCACGTGAGCACACAGCGAGAAGGTGGCCGTCCACGATTCAGGACGTGGGCTCCTACCGGATACCAAAGCTGCCAGCATCATGATCTTGGACTTCGCCCCCTCCAGCCCTGGGAGAAATACGTGTTTGCTGTTTGTTATCCAGTCTTCGGTACTTCCTAATAGCAGCCCATCCTGATTAAGACAGTTGTCATTGAATGAACGAGGCTTGGAGAGGTTGCGTCCCCAGATCCCACAGCCAGTAGGTGGCGTCTATCTCATTCCTAGTCCCAGGGCCTCTGTGAGGACCTGCCTTGTGAGGACCCCCAAGCTTCCACCGAGGCCTGTCTTCTTTGTCACCAGTGCCTGCCTGGGGTACTCAACCGCGTTCCTTCGGTGTCCACAGACTGGATGAAACACCACACGCTTCCTCAGTTACGCCCTAAATCTCTGAGCGGCTGGTCCCCCTGCAGCCCCTGCCTGGCGTCATCAACCATCCCTCAGAAAGGGCTCATCCCAGCCTCACCTATGGACACAGGCGGGGGGGGACACTGTACCCCACGTACCCCGCACAAGTCGCCATCCTGCTAACTGGATCGCTGACTCACACAGGAGGAGAGATGTGCACGGCCGAGTCTAACAGCTGCTTGGGGACCGTGACAGTCTATTGTGCCTCTACCTCGTGTTTAAACCATGGCACTGACAGGCTTGTGCCCTACACCTGCGCGGCCATGGAGCAGCCAGACCTACCTGGCAGGCCAGAGGCATTTGCCCGCTGGATGGCAAGCCTGAGCCCGGGAAGGCGTCCCCAAGAAGAGCATGGTGTTGTCGGCCGTGCCATTTTGCACACCCCTAAGTCGGCGATGGAGAAGGCAGCCAGGATTTGCCCGGCCCCCATGCATCTCACGGATGTTGTAACTGATACAACGTGTACTGGTGGAACGTTCCTTCAGCTTATAAGGAAACATGTACTGAAGATGTCAAGGCACAAAATAAAAATCAGCCCAGGTGTGTGACAAGCAGATGACAAGAGGAAAGGGGCAGTGACACGGAGGTACTCTGTTGAGACCCGAGGTGTCCCGGGAAGTGCTTTAGCACAGTGACGTGGCATTTGGCCGGTCAGTTGCCACTATGGCCCTGGGCCGGGTACAGGGACGCAGTGACAAGCAAGCCCCGGTCCCCGCCCTTATGGAGCTCACGGCCCCGTGTGCGAGGCCCATGAGCAAACATGCACCTGCGACCCAAATAAAAAATGCCAACAGTGGGGCCATCACGGGGCCTTCTGAATTCATTCTGGGGGCTTGGGGCAGGAAGGTGTCCTGGGAGATGGGACATGAAAGATAAGATTCTGTAGGGAGAATAGGAGTTAGCTTGAGCAAAGAAGCAGGTATAATGGGCAGGGGTGTTCTGATTTACCCCTCACAACGATCTCGGGCAATAGATCCTATGACCATCCCCATTTTCCAATGGAAGCTTGAAAAACTCCAGTACTTACAAGCCTAGAAACACTAGGCTGATAAAGCTGTAATCAGAACCCAGTTCATGTGCGTTTAAAGTTGTGTTTTCTCCTCCCTTTGGTCCATTAGGAATTTCTTTCTCAAAAAGCTCGTTGAATTTGGTGCAGGGGCAGAATCAGTCCTTTTGTCTTGTGAGTAGAAGAGTCCCGGCATCTTCCATCTGGAAATTCAAGGAGCGGATTGCAATTGCCGGGCGAGTGTGACATTTACAACCGCGATCGCTTCCCCAGGCACCTCCCGGCTCCCCACCAATTGCTGTGAGATGGAGTTCAGGGAGACACGTGGTGATGCCCTGGTGATGCCCTGGATCTTCTTGACTTTGAAGCTGTGGGCATGCCGTATGTGGGAAACTACCGGTATGCCTGGAGTCTTACGCGAGAGATGGCAAGGAGAGTAAGGGCCAGCTTGGACTTGACCCTGAAGATAATGGCAAGATTTTGCAGGTTATCGAACAAGGGAGTGACCCTTTGAAGGTCTGAACAGCCCTCCTCATCAAGGCTATTTTTCAAACGCTGTCTTTGAATTGCATTTTTCAACCAAAATAGTCCCAATTTGCTATTGAGTGTTGCGTTTCACACCTGCTGCTTTGAGAAGACTAGATTGGAAGAGGAAAGAACCAGAAGCAGGAAAAGCAGCTGGGAGCATGTAAAGTAATGCAGTCAGAGACCAGAACCCACAGCGCAGATGTGGCCACGCAACGGGGCTCTCGAAATATCCAGGAGTTAGAAACAGCAGGGCTTGCTGACCAACCGGACTACACGGTGTTTGGGGCAAAAAGGGGATGTCTGCCCCCAGGTTTGGGGCTTGAGTGGTTGGGTAAGTGATGAGACTATCCACTGGGGAGCAAACTGGGGGGCACGGGAGGCAGGTAGAGAAATGGAGCTGTATTTTGGATGGTCGTGTTGTGTCAGTGAAACATCAGAGGGGATGTGATGGCCCGTGGGCAGGTAGGTACTGAGATCTGGAGCTCAACCAGAGTTAGGTCCACAGGCTGCCGCTGAAGCCACACTATTGCTACTTAAGAACAGTAACATCAAAAGAGCTACAATTGCAGCTGACAGTCTCCTGGTGGTACCAGTCGGGCAGGTCGGTCAGCACAGAGCCCAGCCACTGACTCTACTCTGGGCGATGATGTCTTTTGTGCCTGGTCCAGATCGGAGAAAGAGTGGCAGCCCAGAGTCTCCTCTCTGCCATCCTGGCACCCTCGGCCGAATGCCAGGCTTCAAGGACTGTCCCCTAGCCCCTTTGGATTTCCTGGGCTTTGTTGGACCCAGGTCACCTCGGTAATGTTATTTAAATCTCGGGTTTGAATGGAACATTATTGAATGCCTCCTCAACCACACAACACTTGTGATGGGCCGTAGTGAATGGGGGATTAGGCAGATAAATTGCTATTGTGACTCTAACACTATCACCAGGCTTGCTGAGGACAATAATTATGTAGCTTACAGTGTTTGGAAATACTGCCTAAATCTCCCCCCCCCCCCCCACGTGTTGTTTGTGATGGAAAACAATTAGACAAAAGGTCCTTTTGGTAAGCTGCCTGGGATTCAGATCAGCCTGATGAATGGGCTTTCTCCTGGACCCTGAGCATTTGTTAGAAGTAAATTATATGTCATTTCAAACCCAAAAGGTCTGCCTTTCCATGTTTATTGGGGTAAATTAAATCTTCTAAGGAGGGTAAACAGAAGGCCCCGATAATTATTTGCTTCTGTATAATTTAAACTGAAAAAGGATGTGGCCAAGAGGAGGACAGGGATAGTAACAGCCTGCATTGTGGCCACCACAGAGAAGGTACAATAGGGACATTTAATTTGATACTGATCTACACGTGCCGCATCAAGCTGAAGTGAAAACACCAAGGCTGTTTTCAAATTTGGCCTTTGAGTTGCAAATTTCAACCAAAATCATTGTGATTTGCTACTTGAGACTTAACTTTTATAACTGTAAGGGGCTTCCTTGCAGAGGTGATAGTGCTTCTCTGATCAGACAGGCTTCCTGTCCTGAGACCAGGATAGGAGTTTCTCTTGGCTTATACTAAGCCCGGGTCTGAAGGCTTCATCAGCATTGCTGGTAAGAATCCAGCAACTCATTCATCCACCCATCCAGCCACCCACATGTTCATCCATCCATCCCTCCATCCAACCACCCACCTATCCATTCATCCACCCACCTATCCATCCATTCATCCATCCATCCATCCATTCATCCATCCATCCATCCATCCATCCATCCATCCATCCATCTATCCAACCATCCATTCATCCATACATCCCTTCATCCACCCACCTATCCATCCATCCATCCCTCTATCCACCCACCTAGACATCCGTCCTTCCATCTATCCATCCATCCATTCATTCACCCACATATCCATCCATCCATCCATCCATCCATCCATCCATCCATCCATCTATCCAACCATCCATTCATCCATACATCCCTTCATCCACCCACCTATCCATCCATCCATCCCTCTATCCACCCACCTAGACATCCGTCCTTCCATCTATCCATCCATCCATTCATTCACCCACATATCCATCCATCCATCCATCCATCCATCCATCCATTCATCCATCCATCCATCTATCCAACCATCCATTCATCCATACATCCCTGCATCCACCCACCTATCCATCCATCCATCCCTCTATCCACCCACCTAGACATCCGTCCTTCCATCTATCCATCCATCCATTCATTCACCCACATATCCATCCATCCATCCATCCATCCATCCATCCATCCATCCACCCCTCCCTCTCTCCATCCATCCATCCACCCACATTTCCATCCATCCACCCACTCATTCTCCCATCCTCCTGTACTCACCACTCCATCCATCTATTCATTCATCCACCTGTCTACCAACCTTTCCAAAAATACTTACTGAATACTTCTGTTGAATGCTGGCTCCCCAAATATGACCAACACGGCCTGTTGACAAAGCTGAGGTAATCGCTCACCATGGTAAGGGAGAACACCACTTCTACAGAGCTTTGGGAGTCAGTGTCTCAACAGGGGAAGGCAAGGTCAGAATTTATTGAGAATTGGGAGTTTGGTTTCACGGTGGGGCTTTCAATGTGGGAATTGTGGGAAGGCTGGATTAGGGTTAGATAAAGATCATGATACAATAGTCCAGGAATGTAGAAACAGCGAGGTACTGTTTTGGAGGTGAGAGGTTCGAAGAATCGTAGGGTATAACCTGTGTGGGTCAACCTGTTGAAGAATGGATGTGTCTTTTGGGAGCTTCCTCCAGTGGACAGTCAAGCCATTTGCCTGGGTGAGACGCTTCCAGATACACAAAGTCATGTTAATGAAGCAGTGGGACACACAGTCTTGTTCATGTAGATAGGTGCGATTTGGGGCCTCAGTGTCCAGGTTGAGGGTGGGGTACATGGGTTTCATTCTCACCTCTGGGGTGTCTGGCTGGAAGTATGCCACGGTGGTGGACCTGGGAGGAATTTCTGAGTCCCGCCAACGTGCTGGGTCGGGCAGGGGCAGCTCTGTCGGGTTTCCTTTCCTCTGCCTGGTCTTTGTGTCCCTGTCCTACATCCCTGCAAACACCGGACCGACGTCAAGTGCCACTTGGCAACTTCATCCTGGTTCAGGTGCAGGAGGAGGCTGCATCCGAACCCTGAAGTGTGCCAGATCAAGGGAGGAGAAGGAAAGAGGGGCAGGGGAGGCAAGAGAAACGATGGCCCGTCTCCAGTCAGCATCCCCAGCACCCCAGGCCGGGAACAGCTCCCGGTCTTGACTGCTGCCTGGCGCCTGCCCAAGATGTCATCTGCGGTGTGAGGGTCCAGGCTCAGGTTTCACTGGTCCAGCCAGTGATAACATCTGGCTCTTGGGGTCCTAGGCCAGTGACCTCTTAGGCTCCCTGGTGCCTCACAGTCTGCAGGGAAAGTTTCCTCTGCTTCTGGGCTGACAAGCCTTCTTTACTAACACAAAGTTAGCCCAGCTTCCTGGCCCCTCCCTAAGCTGACTGTCTCCTTCACACAGAGTCCTGCAGTGTCCTGCCCCGGGGGCTCTGCCTGGCTTAGCTTTGAAGGAAAATTCCATCCAGCCATTGCTGCTGCCCAGACACCATCTATGCCCTTGGCCTGAGCCTGAAAGAACAGACCTGTAAAATCCCAAATGTTACTGTTTCAGCTTCTGTCGTCAGCCTTAATCACGGCTGGTTGGAATTAAGAGACATTAACCGGTGCCTATTAGTAAATGCTGACAGTAAAGTGTGACACGTCCCCGAGTACAGAGTGGCTTCCCTGCACGAGCTGATTTCAGTCCTTGGACACAGTGGCGATAGCCCACTTAACAGAGGAGGGAGAGGGGGGCCTGGGTGGCTCAGTTAAGCATCCGACTCCTGATTTCAGCTCAGCTCATGATCTCACGGTGGTTCAAGGCTTGCGTCAGGCTCTAAGTTGACAGCAAGGAGGCTGCTTGGGATTCTCTCTCTCTGTCTCTCTGCCCCTCCTCCCCTGTGCTCTCTCTCTTTTTCTGTCTCAAAATAAATAAATAAACTTAAAAAAAAAAAAAGAGGAGGAAGAAGAGGCTGGTGGTGAGGTCAGTTTCCCAAGAAAACCCCTGGAAGTGGGAACTTCACAGCTTCCCCTGTGACTCAACTGAGAAGCAGAGGGAGAGGGTATAGAACCGCTTGTGACAGACCAGGGTTGGAATGCAAGCCCCGCCCCCGAGGGGCCCCATCCCTTCCTGAATTCAGCGACATGCGGTCCTTCTGCAAGTCAGAGACCGTGAGCCAACTGTCACGCTTGGCCATGCATGTCAGAAACACGACGTTGAGCAAATAGAACAGGTCTCTTTCTCTTTTATTTATTTATCTAAAGTTTATTTGTTTATTTTGAGGAAGAGAGAATGCAGCCAAGCGTGGGGCAGAGAGAGAGAATCCCAAGCAGGCTCTGCACGGTCAGTGCAGAGCCTGACACAGAGCTCGAACCCATGAACCATGAGATCATGACCTGAGCCGAAAGCAAGAATCAGACACTTAACTGACTGAGCCTCCCACCCCCCCCCCACCCCCCGGGGGCCCCAGGTCTCTCTCTGTTAAAGACTGGAATTCCTCTCTTTCCTCGCTCCTATATCCTCTGTCTCTGGCCCCCAAGCCTTGCTGGCTGCCTCTCCCTGGTTTTTATCTTTCTTCCTGTTGGCCGGTGGAGGATCCGAGCACATCTTCCCTTTTGGAACTCCATGTACCACTGCCTCTTCCTGGTACCACCTCCTGGACCATCCCATCTCTTTCTTCAAACGCCATGCCCCCCACCCTGACCCCTCATGGACGCTTGTGTTTGATGTGGCTCCTGTCCTTTCTGGGACCTTCTGTCTCTCCCCACCCCACCCCCAACCTACCCCCATCCCCTCTGGTTCTTTTCTCCACCCTAGTGGTTCTCAAAACATGGTTCCAGGACCAGCAGCATCAGCGTCACCTGGGAACCTGTCAGAAATTAGACCTGCCAGATGCCAACTCCGGGGGCAGGCCAGGTACTCCACGTTTTATCAGCCTTCTGGGTGCCCCTGAGAGTTTTGGGTCTACACTCTCCTGGATGATC
This sequence comes from Puma concolor, assembly GCF_028749965.1. Taxonomy (NCBI): domain Eukaryota; kingdom Metazoa; phylum Chordata; class Mammalia; order Carnivora; family Felidae; genus Puma; species Puma concolor. Next base: position 80,330,163 of record NC_141677.1, read on the forward strand.
CTTGGAGCTTTGGTCACCTTTTCTAGGAGAATTCTTCCCAGGACTCTGTCTCAAGCCTGGCCCTCTCCCTAGTGCCTGGTGGTTGCATGGGAACGTGATGATTTCTCGGGACGTGAGATTCACAGAAAGAGCCGGACAAAGCCCCAGAGATGGGTCAGTTGGAACAACCCTTTCACTTGAGAGAATCCTGGGCTTCAGAAGGCTTAAGGGGCCACACAGTTCACATGGTTTCTAATCCAAAGAGGACTTTCTTTTTCAGCATGTAGATCCCTTCCGAAAGTAAACCATAGGTTTGGGGGGGTAGATGCTCATTTCGTGGACTCCAGGTGAGTATGATCGAAACTTCCTTCCGTGCCTCAGGAGCCTGCATAGGTCCAAACCCTCCCTTCGCATGTGGGTTGAGAGCTGTTCTCAGAAACCTAGTAGGGATCGAGATGCTCATTGATTTCCATTAGAAAACACAGTCTTGGTGCATGTGGATTGCAATGCCTCAATAGGCTCCCGCACTAATAAGATTCTGATTAGATACTAATTAGTCTCATTGTTGTGAGCCTGTTAAAACTCTCCCAGGCTGTCCTATGCCCTGTACACCTGGTCTAACAGACCCCCTTCAAAAGACAAAATAGACAAAATCTGCTGGGAGCCCAGGCTTGCTTGGGCCTGCTTGGGGAAGCTGCTTTCCCGGGAGGCCTGTCCTGCTGCCAGCCTGGCCATGGGATTAGGCACGGGTCAGAGCTGGGGTCACAGGACAAAGATCAAATGTCAGCCCTTGGGGCTAGGGCTGGGCCCATGACACAAGCCGGGTTATTTTCCTAAGTGACTCATCTTCCAGTCCAAGCTCAGATTCAGGGGTAGGTCTGTCCAAGGGACGGGCAGAGACAGGGGCTTGGAGGCTGGGGTCTGGACGGCCAGGTGACCTAGCATCTATGCCTCTGTAGCATCTGCAGTCCCCCAAGTTCAGGGTCGCTGGAAAGAAGGCTCCACTGGTGAGCCTGGTGTCATCATAGCTGTGTTCACCGAGGTTTACTCTGCCCCCAGGACTGTGCCTCCTGCCTCAGCGACCTTTTCAATGCCTCCTGACATCAAGGAGAGCGATGTTATTTTTGTTTAATCAGGTGAAATTCACGTGAAATAAAATTAAGCATGTTAAGGTGACACTCAGTTGAATTCAACATGTCACGGTGTTAGGCAACCAACGCCTCTATCTAGTTTCAAAACATTTTAAACATTCCCAAACAAAACCCGGTACGAATTTAAACAGTTTTTCCTTTTCCCCCCTTCCCCGCTGCATCTGGTAACCACTAATCTGCTTTCTGCCTCAGTGGATTTATTGATTCTGAATATTTCATGTAAATGGAATCATATACTATGTGATCTTTTTACTTAGCATGATGTTTTCAGATTTCATCCATGTTGTAGCCCGGGTCAGCACCTCATTCTTTGTTTATGGCCGAGTAACGCTCCGTTGTGTGGCTATGCCGCCATTTTGTCTGTTTATCCATGGAGGGCTATTTGGGCTGTTTCCACCTTGGGAGGGGCTGCTTTCATTACCATTTCAGATACGGGGTTTCAGAGTCTGACATTCTTTTCCAGGTTCACCCAGTGACTGGCTGAGCTGGGCATTAAATTCAAGTTTTGAAAGCTCCACTCTTACCCACAAATCCTGCTACCTCTCAACATATCCGAGCAGCTGGTAATGGGCTAAAAAGATGAAGGAATGGTCTTCTCTGGCCCCTCTCCCGGGACTCCTTGAGGAAGGGGGTTCTTGGCTGGTCTGTGTTTTAAATACCATTTTACAGGCAGAAAAATAAGAAGCCTCAAAGAAGGTTAATACCTAACGTGACATAATTCTTCATGCTGTTTCTTTTAAAAAATCACACTTATTGAGGTGTAAGTTACGTGCAATAAAATTCGCCAACTTGAGTGTGCATCTGATGAGCTCTGACCCGTGAACACTGTTGCATAACCGCCCTCCACGATCAAGACATTAAAGTATTTTTCTCTCTTCTCGTCGGGCTTCTCGCCATTACCTTTCACAGCAGCGCCCCCCCCACCCGAGGCCCGGTGGTAGTCCATGATTTGGATCTGCCTCACTTTGTTTATCCATTCCCCAGCCGATGGGCATTTGGGTAATTTCCAGTCTTAGGCTATTATGAATGAAGCTGCTGTGAACATTCATGTACAAGAACTTGTCTGCCCACAGCAGTGGAATTGCTGGGTCGTGTGGAAAGTTAGCATCTTCTGTGCGCCCTGAGAGGTGGCTCTCTGCGGCCGGCTCAGTCTCTGGGATCAAGTGGGTGGAGGCCACGGAGGCAACAGTGAGCCCCCTAAGCCTGTCCTTCCTGGGACCTGTTAAACTTTGCCAGCAGCTTTAACTGTTCCTTCCCTGGGGCAATGTCCTGGTCCTCAGAGGGCGGCCCTCAGGCCTTCCCAGGGAAGCAGGCAGGTTGGAACTGGGGATAAAGCTTGCACTAAAAAAAAAAACCCTCTCCTCTCAATATTCTGAGCTGATGACTCAGAACATGTCAGCCCCTTGGTCTGTAGTATTTTTAAGGGTTTTCCTCCAAGTGCTTCCTCCGGTACCCTAGGTCCCTGATGGTGGCAGGCGGTCCACCTTTCTTTTCTTCTCTGCATGAGATGGGGCTCCTGGGAAATGAAGAATTTCAGAGGGGTTGAGGCTAGGGCCCTCCTTACGGCCTGGCCCATCTCCCAGACGGTGGGCCTGTACTTACCTGCCGTTAGAATTTTCCTAGGCAAGAACAGTTATGGTGCCCCCATGCTGTTTGGAACAGGAAAAGGAAAACAAGCAGGCAAATGTCCAGGCAAATGCCTGTGGTTTTGCAAACGGAGCTATTCTCTTTCAGGACCTTTCTAGGGGAGTCATTTGCATGCCCATCTGATAGCAGGGGCCTAGTCAGGCCAGCAGATAAAGCCCATCGCGGACCTTTGAAGGGAAAATAAACATCTGCTTCTTACCGGCCCCTAGAAGATCATTTGCATGCAACCCTGCAGCATTTCCAAGATCTTTGGGGGGTGGGGGTGGGAAGCGAGAGGTGGAGGAGAAAGAGTTTGCATGATCCTGGCAAAGCAGAACAAAGCAGAACTAAGTGGTTCAGGTTAATCCATATTGTTTTCTTATTATTTGCAAAGATAAGGGACCGGAGAGGTTCAGGCTGCGGCCCTGATCCTTGCTCTGGTTCCACTGCTGATTTCTCGCTTGACCTCTTTGGACCTCAGTCTCCTCTTCTATAAAATGAGCAAACGGGGTCACATTCCCCCATTTAAGCCATCTGCATTTACTGAGCATATGTTATGTGCCAGGTACTCTGTCTGCTAGGAGGTTCAGGTACAACGGGACAGATAAGTCCCTGCTTTCAAAGACCTCCCTGCCCCTTGGGAGTCAAGCAGGTGAGCAGACACCGGCCAGTGACAATGTTGGACAGGAAGAGGGACTGGCCCCGCACGAGGCGGGGAGGGTGAGGAAGGATTGCAGGGGAAACTAATACCATCTCCCAGTTCTGACCCTGAGGTCTGTGACTGTCCTGCCTGTCCTCACGGGGGCTCTCAGCTGGGGATGGTCTGGGCTCATTTCCAGAAGGCAGCCAGCCTTTCTCCCCTACGGACAGACTCCTCTTACACATGCAAATAACAAGTGTAAATGACACTGGCCGTCAGAATTATGGCTGCCTTCTCCTCTCCACTCTTCCTCCCTCCTTTAGCTTCCCTGGAAAGTATCCCAGAAGAGACGTCTCCATTAGACCCTCTGACAGTAGAACTGAGGTCACAGCCTCAGGCGTGGTGTCCATAGGGCCACGTCCGTGCTCGCAACAGCTTCTGGGTTTGCGAATCTACGGAAAATGTTGATGTCTTGTAAGCACGGGAGGAAAAAAATAGGATGTGATTCTGGAGGAAAATATGTAAGTCCATAAAAATTTTTGTTCTGTGCAGGAGTAGAAGTCTAAAAGTGGCAAATGACCGGGGCGGGGGCGGGGGGGGGGGGGCGCCTGGATGGCTCAGACAGTGAAGCAGCCGACTCTTGGTTTGGGCTCGGGTCGTGATCTCACCGTTCATGAGTTTGAGCCCCACCTCAGGCTCTGTGCTGACAGTGCAGAGCCTGCTTGAGGTTTCCCCTCTTTCCCTCTCTCTCTGCCCCTGTCCTGCTCTTTCTCTGTCTTTCAAAATAAATAAAAGGAAAAGAAAATAATTGGATGGATGTTGTAAAAGGGACACCAACCGAGGCCTCCTCTTTAGTCAGGGGGCCTTGCCAGCCTGCTATGGACATGCCCTCCTAAAGAATGTATTTTAACCCAGAACCTTAGCATCGCTAGCTTTTTCAAAGAAACACAAGCTTTGGCAGCTGCAAGCCATCGGAGACCTCCTTTCTCTGGTCCCCTTTGCCTTTAAGAATTCTTATTGTGACTGACGACACTCTCTGGGTACGATTAATTAAATCAATGGCCCCCTCGTAAATTTAAAAATACATCCCCCATGCCTTTAAATCTCGGAATCCCAGCTGGGAAACTGAAAGGCGTGAAATACACAGTCATCATGTCACAGTCATGGAAACGGGATCCTGGAGCTGTAATTCTGTGATAAATATCTCTGAGACACACACCCACAATTTGGTTATGCCCCAGAGGCGTCAGGAGGGCCCCTGAGAAGGAGAGGGGAAGGTTCCGGAAGGAGAGACTGGGCTGCCCTGTGGTGTCCTCTGGGGATCAGTGTAGACTGGAGGCTCAGACAACAATGTAGGGCAAGGCTGGGCTTTCTAGAACGTTCATAATGCAGTCGTTGTCTCCACCCATGGATTTAGAAAGAAATCCCAGAAATTCCACGGAGACCACTGGGAGGAAACATGGGCTGTGTCCTGCTCGTTGTCCTGAGTGAGGAGATGAAGGAAGTGACCACTGGGGACCACAGAAGGCTAGACAGCTCGCACCTGGCTGTGCAAACAGCCCTCTTTCAACACTGAGGACCTACTAAGCCCCAGGCTCTGACCCAGACACTGACACGTGGGCTGGCCCCTGCCCGGAGGCGGGGAGCACCCTCGAAGGACCAAAGACCATAGGACAGGCGGTACCTCCATCCGTGGGCAACCTGCCTGCTGGGATGCAGGCGTCTCGGGCAGGGACTTCTGGACGAACTGAAGGGCTAGTGGGAGCCCCCCCAGGGAAAGAGAAAGATGGAGGGCGTGGCTCCCTGCAGAGGGTTGGAGGAGGAAAGTGTATGGGACTGGAGGTTGTTCAGTGTGGCCCAGATCGGGGGCGTGAGCTCTGGCCGTGGCAAGAGCTTCCAGGCAGCCTAGAAGGGCGCCATCTCAGTGCCCTTGGAACCTGGGTGAGGGTCTCAGGTGGCAGGGACAGACGCAGATGGGCTATGCATTCCGGGCATCCAGCAAATGCCCTTTGGTGCAATTTGGGAATTCACTTTATCACTCAATTTGACCCAGTACTGAAGTTGAGACTTTTCTGTCCCCTTTGGTTTCAGTGGATTCTATTCATTTTTATTTCTCTTTGTTTTTGTTTTTGCTGGATATTGTTCCCAGTTCACTGAGAATTGTATTTCAGAGAATACTGTTTCCTGAACTCCTTGACTTTTCATTACAGCCATTATTTCATTCAGGACAAATAAGGGAAAGGCTATTTCACATGTGCTAATAAGCTTGCATTTCCACCCCCCCCCCCCCAACTCCTGATCTCACTTCCAGGGAGGGGAAAGTCAAGCAAGCAGCCACGGGGCAGGGTGGGAATCCCCTAAGCCCTGTAATCTCTCTGCCAAGCGGGTGCTTGGCAGGATCTCAGTGCCTAACAGCAGCCTCTCACCGAAACCTGCAAGGCAGGTGTTGCTTCCTGATCCAACTGATGAGGAAACGGGGCCTGAGAGATCCCTGACCACCCAAATGAGAAAGCATAGCAAGGCTTGTGTCCAGAGACAGTGTTTCTTCTGTCGGACCCATCTCGTGCAAAGAGTTCCTACAACATTCCAGCCACGGTCTCCCCCAAACCCCCTTTCTGATGGGGCCTGTAGACCCTGGCTCTCCCGGGGAAGCAAACACGGACCCTGCGTGTTCCAGGGGTCTAAAAGCGCCCCTCCCCATCCCTATCCTGGGCTCATGCCATGCTGAAGGCTCAGAAAGTCACGGTCAGAGCAGGGAGGGCGGGCTCATTCTTTTTGTATGTCCACCCAAGTGCCCCGGTGTTGCCAGACCCATCTGGGAAAAATGACTGACCAACCTGTCCCTTTTAAACTTCTTTTCTTAGCAGTGGAATTTTAAGGCAACTTTGAGTGAAAGCAAATATATTGCTTTGGGCTGACGAGAGAGGAGAAGGGGGCCCTGCTGTGGCCCTCTGCACCCCCCAGTGTCCTCAAGATGCGGCCGTGTCCTCCCTCTGGCCCCCCACCTCCACCTGCCCCATCTGCACGAGCAGCGTTTGAAACCACGGCTCAAAAATATTCTTGAATCTACATCCATTTTCAGCTTATGCTCGGTTCTCAGCATTAAAATAAACCCTAGCACCTCATTACACACTGTATGAAGCAGAACTCCCTTTCATTTTTAAAACTGTCTCCTTCAAGCTCCAGAGGGTGCTTCCTAGTTTGTGCAGGACTCCACATGATTTCTTGGGAAAGGCGCAGGTTTGGGAACTAACCGTGCTGGGTTTCATCCCAAGTGCTGGGCTAAAGAATGACCACTTCCCCACTGTGCCCATCCCTCCATCGGGAAATATCCACTTTGTGGGGACACATCATAGTTAAATTGGACATTGCGTGCGCGGCGTTTTTCCTGAACTTTTCTCTTTATAAATTAGATTTTGGTAAACACAGAGGAATGAATGCCCTTTGCTTGCTTATTTTGGGACTGTGCTGATCTTATAAAGCTGGTCTTTTTATTTATTTATTTATTTATTTATTTATTTATTTATTTATTTTTAAGCTCTGAAAGTTAATCCTGGCATCCTGGCATGGATCTTTCATTCAAGTAAGCAGTGACTCAGTCAGCTCGAACATGGGGCCTTTAAACCCCGTTGGATGGGGTCTCAGGTGAGCCGTCATAGGAACTGTTTCTTAAAAAATTTTTTTAACCTTTGTTTATTTGAGAGAGAGAGAGAGAGAGAGAGCAAGCAGGGGAGAGGCAGAGAGACTGAGACACAGAATCCGAAGCAGGCTCCAGGCTCTGTGCGGTCAGCACAGAACCCGATGTGGGGCTCGAACTCACAGATCTCGAGATCGTGACCTGAGCTGAAGCTGGACGCTTAACCAACTGAGCCACCCAGGTGCCCCTGGTCACAGGAACTTTTAAGAGTTGCTACCCACACCCTGGAGCCCCTGCTCATGTGTTTCTGCTCTGAGCAGAGCCCTGTGATGCCGTCTATCACCCCCACTCCCCAGGACTTCTCTGCACGTTACCCCACTGCCCCATCTTGGTCCTCAACCTAAGGCCAGGTCCCTAATGGGTCCTGGACCACAGATTTGAGGCCCTTCTGTTCCCTTTGATTCGGTCTTTGGCAGAGCCCCAGGAACAGGAGTCCTTGATGGCACCTGGCCCTTTCTAGTCACCGACAAGGGAAACCTGAGAAACCATTCTCAGAAATGGAACTAAATTGTCAGTGAATCTGTCCCCATCTGGAGAAGAGAGGAAGATTTGGGATGGCAACAAAGGCTCCTTTTATTTCTGTTAATTAACTCCTTTGGACTCAGGGGTCTGAAGTGGCTTTCGTTTGACACACAAAGAATCCAGGGCAAGGATGATACCCACGCTCCGGGTGTCTGCACTGGAAAGGGCTCCGTGTATTTACCTGTAGGGCAATTCAATTAAAAATAAAGAAAGGGGTAAATCTATGAGATTAGCTCCAGGAACAATGGCACCAATTGTGGCCAGGTGTAACAATCCCGACCGAAGCAGATGTTAAACAAATATTTTGATGGCTCCCATCGGCCCCAGTGTGAAATCTTCCTATTCGTCTTTCTCATCATCTCCAGGGGTGGAAATCCTGAAATCTTCGTCCGTAATCCACTTTGGTGATCACGGAAATGATCATATGGAGAGAGCTTAGTTGTAAACATCCACGTGAAGGGGCATAACTTATTAATGTGGGGACGATCTGGTGTTGCCTGCTCATGTCTCCCGGTCCCTCCATCCTTCTCGGAATGTCCTTCCATTACCACAAAGGCTTCTTGGGCTTTCGTGGCAGACTCTGGAGAAGGAGGGGGCAGAGGAAAACAGGCTATAGGCTGGGGCCGGGAGCAGTATTGATGGGAGGACCCTAATGGAGGCAACTGGAGGTTTTGTTCCTAGGTGTCGGGAACAGAGAGTAGACGGGGGACTGCAGTGCGCGAGGAAACATGATGTGAAGGGAAGGGCGAATTTAGGGATTGTTGTCCTGGGCCGTGTATCCCCTCCACGAGTGTTTGTATTCTGAATAAATGAATGACTATATGTAGAAATGTATGTAGAGTGACAAACACTTGCCTATAGGCTGACTCAGGTGCTTATTTTGTTAGATTGTTATTTTGGTTTTAATGAAACGGGTATAAAACTTAGAATGTTTTTTTAAACTTGGGATATTTTTAAAATACTGGAATTTTAAAATTCCAGGGGCACCTGGGTGGCTCAGTCGGTTAAGTGTCCAACTCTTGGTTTCGGCTCAGGTCACGATCTCATGGTTCGTGGGTTGGAGCCCTGCATTGGGCTCTTCACGGAGCCTGCTTGGGATTCTCTTTCTCTCCCTCTCTGCCCCTCCCCTGCTTGTGCTCCTTCTCTCTCTCTCTCTCTCTCTCTCTCTCTCAAAATAAATAAATAAACATTAAAAAATATACTGGAATAGAAATATTCAAAATAGGACTTAACACAACTTTGGAATTTGAACAGCATTGAAAATTTCCATTAAAATGGAACCATCATGGCGCTTGGGTGACTCAGTCAGTTGAGGGTCCTATTTAGGTTCAGGTCAGGGTCTCATGGTTAATGAGTTCAAGCCCCACATTGGGCTCCCTGCTGTCAGCACAGAGCTCACTTTAGATCCTCTGTCCCCCTCTCTTTCTGCCTCTCCCCCATCTCTTAAAAATAAATAACCATTTAAAAAATAAATAAAGGGGCGCCGGGGTGGCTCAGTCGGTTAAGCATCTGACTTCGGCTCAGGTCATGATCTCGCGGTTTGTGCGCTTGATCCCTGAGTCGGGCTCGCCTGAGCCTGCTTTGGATTCTGTGTTTCCCTCACTCCCGGCCTCTCCCCACCTCACACTCTGTTTCTCTCTCTCTCAAGAATAAATAAACATAAAAAAAGAAGAGGACAGAGGCACCCCTATCTTGTTCATGTTGGGGCTCCAGGCCCCTGCTTGGCACTTAACAGGCCTTTAAGACGTATTTGTTGAACGACGGGAGGGAGGAATCCAAGGACAGTCAGGTTCTCGATGGTCCATCCTGTTTCCATCCCCGGTTTCAGAAAACATCCTGGAGCAGCTCAGATCTGAAATCTGGTCTCGTACACCAGATGCTCTGGAGACCTCCTCCCGCCTACCTTCTCCTGGGCTTGCCATGGCTCCTGACTCTGTCTCTGCAAAGCAATTGGGCTACATTTATTACAATGTTGGTCACACTGAGGCAAGTAATAAAATTTGAGTGGTAGATACAGAATCATTTCATTTGAACATTTTTAACTTCACATTTTTCAAATGGCCATTTGGCTTTGTATAGACACAAGGAAAGAATTATGACCTTTGGCCAACTTTACTGAACAAAGCCATAAAATATAGTTGAAGTATATAGTGCCTTTTGATTTGGGGGGTGGGGGGACGAGATGTCATTATTGCTTGAATTATTCTATTTCATCGCTGTAGACAGAAGCATTCTGCAGAGACTGAAAAGTCCTTTGGCTCAGCCTGTGAGCCTTTGGGAGAGGAAGGCGGGGGGGGGGGGGGGGGGTGGCGCTTTCCCAGGAAGGAGTTTCTCTTCTTAAGGATTCCTGAGAAAAGGAATTACATGTCTGCTAAGTCAAGTCCCTTAGTTTCTCTGAGACCCAATCTTCCCTATAAAACATGGAAGTGACATCGCCTGATTTCCCTTCTTTGTGTCACAATTGCGTGGACCAGTTAGAAAAAGATGCATTTTAAATGTACCTTCCAGGGGCTCCTGGGTGGCTCAGTCGGTTAAGCGTCCGACTTCGGCTCAGGTCACGATCTCGCGGTCCGTGAGTTCGAGCCCCGCGTCGGGCTCTGTGCTGACAGCTCAGAGCCTGGAGCCTGTTTCAGACTCTGTGTCTCCCTCTCTCTCTGACCCTCCCCCGTTCGTGCTCTGTCTCTCTCTGTCTCAAAAATAAATACACGTTTAAAAAAATTTTTTTTAATAAAAAAATAAATGTACCTTCCAGACTTTGAAGTGCTGTGCAAAAATCTCTCTCATGTCCTATGGGCTTCACACGACCCTTCCTCAGAGGCTTAGGATACATATGATATACGGGCATATGAAAAGGTAAATCTTAATATTTGTTTTAAGAGTCAATAGCACAACGCTTGTCAGCCACATAATCATTATTTACCTACAATCGCGGATTACTTTATGAGGCTAATCGCTTGGGTAATTGCTTTGTCATAGCAAGATATCCACACACTTATAGCCAACCATGTAAATTATAGCTTTTTAATCTCACAATTACGGTGCAGTGTGAAGGCTACCAAAGAGGCTGAGATGGAACTACTAATTGCCAAACAGTGCCCTGGGACTTTATTTATCTCCCATCTTGACAGCTTAATGGTGGGATGCAAAGTGAGTAGCGTTGTTTGGGGCACGCTTTGCGTCCGTCCGTGTAAGGTGAGGGCTCAGCCCCAGACTCTCCTCAGCCTTGCCTTGTTTTTGTTGGCGTCTTGACGGGACGCGACCCCACCTGAGAGGCAAACACGTGAATTGGAACGCTTGCCTTCAACTCTTCCGAGCGGTGACAGACGACGGCAGACACAGTGGCCTCGAAGTTACCCCTTGGATTAGCGTCCGCTTCATCTGAGTTCCTCAGGGAGCGGTCAGCGTGGAGGCCACACCGCTAATAAAGAGGATTTCGATCTGTACGGGAAAGGGATTGTTGATGCACGTTCATTCTAGTGAGAATCAATGCAGCTCTTTGTAAGAGGTGCCAGGCACCGGAATGGGGCTCTTGGGGCTTGGACAGCTCCGCTGCTTTCGAGCCACGTGACCGCGGGCTGCTTACTTCTCTCCTCGGACCTTTAGTTTCCTCATCTGTAAAATGGGAATGACCAACCTCTCTTGGGGGTTGTTGTGAGTCAGGTGAAATGAGAGGCCGCAGGTTGGGTGCTTAGAGTGATGCCTGGCCTGTGGGCAGAAGGCTGACCACGTTGGCACTGGCGTCCATCTGATGTAACCCCACGCCGACGCCTTCTTACGCCAATTCCTTACGTCATCGTTTCATGGGACACTGCCTGTCTTAGGGAGTCCGCACATGTCCGATGTGCCGCCGAGTTATGTTAACACGCACTCTCAGCCTAAAGCGGTCCTGCCCTGGGGGCTAGACGATGACACCAAGGGTGGGTCATCCATGTGAGGGGACTTTGCATCTGGGCCCTCCTGATGCTCAAGCGACACTCCCAGGAATATGTTACTTTTTAAGGCTAATGAATCAGACCCAGCACACAGGGTTTTTGTGTGAACATCCTCAGTCCTCCAGCGTGCTCTGCGTGGGCACCAACCTGTCTCACTCTAAAATCCTGTGCCCACAGGCACTTAATTCGACCCGCCTCGTCCTTGCCTTCTTCTTTCTCGCAAGCCCCCTTATCTGCCAGGGTTCACTTGAATCCCAGCCTCCCGTGGAGCTGTTTTCCCTCCATCCCAGCAGCAGATTCATGAGCCATCCCCACACCCACACGGGTGATGTTCCCAAGTGCGCTTGCTAACCTTTCAGGTAAATTTGCACAAAAAGACCTCGACCTCGACGCTCAGGACTTGACTTTTCTCAGCCCTGTTCTGTCTTTCAGAATCTGAGCCTAAAATGATAGCTTTCTTTGGGGGAATGCCAACACACCTGAATTCACCTACCCCAAAGCCTTGACAGGCGTCTTCCTTGTGGACGGAGAGAAGTGCTGACCTGAGAACCAAGAATCCCGCAAAGGAATGGGGAGAGAAGCCGATTTCAGAGTTCTTCCCTTAGGAGTGGTCCCGGGGAAACTCTCAAGGGGAATTGTATTGCAGGGTTGACATTTGCATAAAATTCAGATTTCTTCTTCTCTTAAAACCATCGTCTCAAGAGGTTTTTGATCCATAGAAAAGAGAGATGTGGGCGGCCGGAGGGAAGAAGTAAGTGCTTTTGTTGAAAAGGCGGATGAGCTGGCTCCAGGTGAAAGCCTTTTCCCAGGTAGCGGCTCTGTGTTGGCAGGTCTATCTTGCCGAGTATTTTCTGGCCCATTTTCGTGACTGAGAATAGAAACGTTCCCATGATCCTGCCCATTCCCAGGTCTGGAAGAACATGACCTGTAGAGGCGCGTAGCCTTAGACAAATGGAAGTGGTGCATTCTGAATGCTTGTCTTTTTAGCATAAATCCGTGGTGAGTGGCTGCGTTACGGCCATCTTTTTAGTGACATCAAAGCCAAGTGCAGAGAAAATGCACTATTAAAGCAAAAAAAGTCAAAGGGTGTGGGCACACAATTTTAATACCGGGAGAACAAGCAATTTCTTTTCTTTTCTTTTCTTTTTTTTTTTTTTCTGATGTGAAGAAATGAAAGACTGTCTCTTCTAGGGAGGAGTCCTGAACTCACTTTGCTAAGAGACTGTCACTTTCTAACCAAGCTGGACTTGCAGTTAATTCAGAAGTTCTGTGTGTTGGGGCTTGACCACCCTCTGGTCTCCTGGTCGGTGTGTCTGCTGAGGAGGGTCTGGTGGCAGCAGTTCTAGAAGCGGACAAAGGACCCGGGTCTGAATTCCCGGACTTCCATGTTCATGTGGCCTTGGCCAAGCTGCTGATATGTTTAGCCTCAGTGTTCGCATCTATGAAATGGGTAGAGTAATAGCTGCCTTGCCATGACATTGTGGAATGTGTATAAAAGCACAGGATAGAAGCTGAGGAAATGTCGGTCTCCTTCTCATCTTCTTTTCTTTTCTTCCCCATCCCTCCCTCCCTCACTCCTTCCTTCCTTCCTTCCTTCCTTCCTTCTCTCCTTCCTTCTCCCCTTCCTTCCTTCCTTCTCTCCTTCCTTCCTTCCTTCCTTCCTTCCTTCCTTCCTTCCTTCCCTCTTTCTTTCCTTCCCATCCATGCTTTCTTCATCTTTTGGAGTGCTTTTTCCAGAGAATGGGGAGCATGGAGGCAGAAATAGGGATTCCTGCAAGATGTGGGGTACCAGGAAAGCTTGAGTGTGTTTTCAGACCTCGTCTCACAATGTTGCTCAGAGTGTGGTCTGAGGGCTCCCTCATCAGAGGCATCTGAGGGGCTTCTGTCAGGTGCAGGGCTCTGAAACCCACGACTGCCCAATCACAAGCTCTGAGGCGGGCCCTGGGAATTTGTGTTTTAACGAGCACCAAGCATAGCAGGAACCATCGAGTGCCCGCAGACAGCCATTTCCCTTCCTTTTTCTGACCCAGTCCTGTTTTGTTCAGGTGTCCACAAAATTCAGCGGCAAATACTGGTTGGTCTAAACAGACCCAGAAGCCCCTAGTCTTCCTGCCAGTGACAGGTTCAGTCGAGGGCAGGGGGCTCGGTCCTCACCAAGCAGATGAACAAGGACTAATGCTGGGGGGGGGGGGGGCTTCTGGGAAGGTTTCCTCATGCTTTGAAAACCTGTCTTCTTCCATTAGATGCTGCTGTTGGTGTGTGAAGCCTGGAACTGGGCTGGTCGTCTTGCAACCCAGGGAACAGCCAAGGGCAAAGCTGAGAGTGCCCTCACTGGTGCATCAGGCAGGTGGGATACTTGTGGCAACTTAAAAAATAGAGACATAATTAATACAACATCAAATTTCGTGTTTTAAAGTACATGATCTAGTGTTTTTTGTTTGTTTGTTTGTTTGTTTTGTATGTTCACCACGTTGGGCAACCATCACCTTGCTTTCTAGAACATTTCTGTCGCTCCGCAGAGAAACCAATACCTCTCACCAGTCACTCTCAATTCTCCCTTTCGCCAGCTCCTGGCAACCTCTAATCTCCCTTCTGTCTGTACGGATTTGCCTTCTGGACATTTCACGTTGATGGAATCCTTCAGTTCGCGGTCTGTCGCGACTGTCTTCTTTCCCGTAATGTTTCCAAGGTTCATCCACAGCGAAGCACCTAGTAGCACTCTGTTCCTTCCCTCGGGAAGGTCCACCACACGGACCTACCACAATCCGTCGATGCATCTGTAAGCCGGTGGGCCTTTGGGTCCTTTCTGCTCTTTGGCTGCTGCAAGCAATGCTGCTGGGCACAGGCGTGTGCGAGTTTGGGGAGGAAGTGTGTTTTCAAGTCTCTTGGGTTATCCATCAGGTGGTTCTTGTACTTCCTAAAATCTGGGTAGTATGGCAGAGGGTTCAGAGGTAGACTCCGGAGTCTGACCACCTGGGCGCAACTCCTGGCGCTAACCCTTACTAGTTAGGGGACGCTGGGCAGGTGACCCTGGGCAGGACACCTGCGCTTCAGTTCTTTTTCCAGCAGATGTGAGGGTAACTGTACTGTCTCTACACGATTTGCCCTAAGAACTAAATGAGTTAATCCAGCGACAGTGATCCTTAGACCTCTACGTGGTGCATAATTAGCGCCCAGAAAACGCTAGCCGTTGTCATTAATGTCATACCCACATACCAGAAGGAACTCACTGTAGATTCTGCTGCTGAATTTGTTCTTACCTATCTCTAGGGAGTGAGGGTGAGGTAGACATCCCTCTTCGTAAACACCATCGTCACCTCCGCTGGCCCCCCCTAATGATCCAGGCAGAGCGCACACTGGTCAAACGGGTCAAAATACACAAACCAACCAACCCAAGACTGGTTAGATAAGAAGAGCTAATGGTACTACCTTCCTGATTCTCTTACTTTATTTTTTTTCTTTATTTATGCTTTCACTAGCTTCACTTGGAGCTAATTAATGAAATTGCGAGCTCTTCTTTCTGTACACGACACAAGCCCACCCTGCTTCCCTGTCCTGTGGCTGAAATTATTGCAAGGTTTGGGTTCTTCCTTGGTCATCCATTACCTTTTATCAGAATGCACATTTCCCTGGACTCTTTACTCCGTACCCCTATACATCTTTTTAGCTTCTCGTGTTCAAAGGTCAGCGTGCTAGTCAGACGTCGAATGGCACGGTTCTCCCCCCACCGCCCCCCTCCACCGACCCCGGTTCCAACCAGCGTGGGGGCTGATCTGCCCTTAATACCGTGCCTTCGTCACGGCTTCGAGTGAGAAATATGAGACAAGGTATGGCCTTGGGAGAGGTCTGCGGTCCTCCATTTCGAGCATTCCCCGAATGTCATAATTAATGTGTTGTAATTAATAACTAGCGCTGCCCCAGCCTGAGCTGAAATTCACATCCTGGTCCCAGGGGGCACATGCATCTTGGCTGAGCTACAGTTCCTGGGCCTGTAGTTCAGATTCTCTTAGTGTTACGGGCGCCTCCTTGCCAGGCCTGGGACCCCGAGGCTGGTGGAGGATTTGATTCAGCCGCACCGGGGCTCTGGGCCTGAGGGGCCTCCTAGTCCTAACTGACCTTTACAAACCCCCTGCCCTTGGAGGCTTGATGGCACCCCCATGAAAGGACCCTGGGGCTCAGCTCCCAGCTCTGGGTCCACGTTTGTAAGTTTCTCCTGGCCACGTGGGGCGGTAGCCGGGCAGCCAGGCCCTGGAATCAGCGCAGACACAGCTCCTGCCTCTGTTCCTCTGGCTGTGTGATCCAGGGCAAATTCCTTCCCTCTCTGAGCCTAAGGGATGTCATCTGCAAGAGACGAGAAGACAACATCCATCTTACCCAGTCATTTTGGGGATCCAATGGGAAGACGTGACTCTGCTTTGCAGAGTCTCCAGGTGAATTCCCACCAAAGATTAGTAGCTGCTAGCACCATCACCTTGGTCACGATAGGTCTGGCTGCAAAAAGCACATGTGTCTCTGCTGTCCAGGGGTCTCACGCGGAGGCCCCTCATCCAGCCTCCCCCAGGGCCGAGGCCTCGACTGATGGGTCAAGTCCCAGCCCCCGCCCGTGCTCCAGGCTGAGCAACTTGGCCAGTGTCTGGTTCAGTGGGGTCCCACCTATGACTCCCTAAAAGGAACAAAAAGAATGAAAGGCTGTTCTGCTGCTCACGAAGCCATTCTAGAAACCATGGCGAGCTGCCCGCCGCCGGGAGGTGTTCCCCTGGTTGGAATGGGAATGAGTGCACTTTGATTTCTCAGGGGCAACCGCTCTCGAGGGTGTTTTCTCTGGCTGGGGGAGGGGAGGGAGGCGGAGAGAGCTGGCATGGCTTTGGCTGATGGACAAGGTGGACAAGGGCAGCAGGAGACAAGAAGGGCATTGAAGGGCACGGCCAAATCTGGGCAAAACTTCAGATAAGGGTCTGACCTTTGTCGGGGTCGGAGCCCCAAGCTTGCGTTCCAAGTCCTCCAGGGCCTCGTGTTACTGGGGCTGATTAGCAGGAGCCTGTAGTTCAGTGGGAAAAACAATGCCGGGTCGGCTTGACTCGTCCAGGCTACGGAATCCAGGGCTCATTACACAGCCGTTTTCGTGTCCAGGCCCGGAATGAAATGTCGAGCTGCTGACGGTTTCCTACGAATTCCTCGGTGTTTTGTTTAAGGGGAAGAAATGCACCCCGATCTCACTACGGGCTCTCCTTGCTCCGTCAGCCACAAAATAAATTAGACAGGTCAAACGTTGTAGATTTAATCTCACTGTGAACTGAAAACATAGTAGCTCTCCTGCCACCGGAGAATCTGCGAGCGCTCGGTGACCCCCTGGTGAACCGGAGGGGCCGGGACGGCCGGCAGGTGCAGCTGCAGGGACTCAATGTGACATTCACCGTGGCTCTTTGTGCCCTTCTGAGAACTGCTGGGTAGCGCTTGGAACTGAATACTCCAGGGCTTTCCCTCACCGGCTCACAATTACCGGTGCAAGGCAGAAAAAAAGGAGAAATTGAGAGAGAGGCGAGAGGAGGAGCCGGGGGGAGGAGGGAGAGGCTGAGGGAGAAAGGGGCAGATTCTCCGTGGTGCTGGGGAGGCTATGGCGGTTCCAGTCAAGGGCAGACGTTGGCACAGGGGCCAATGGGGCGGAGAGAAGGGTTAGAAACAGCGCTTGGTAAACAGCTTGCTCTCGGCTTCCCGGCAGCATGGAGGGGGCGCCTGACCTGCTGGCCTGACAGCAGGAAAGGAGAGAGACCACAGATCTGGGTGCTGGGGGTGGTATAGGCTTGGCGTTCAGAGGCCTGGTGAGTCCGGTGGATCATAGGCAGGTCCCCCCCACCGGGGTGGATTTGCTGCAGGGAAGGGGAGCGAGCACCCCGAGCCACTCTTTCTGGGGAGAAGGCTCCCCTCCCCACCCTGCACAGCCAGGCGCAAACCACCCTCGGGAGACGCCCCACTGGGCGTGAGCGTCAGCAGGGCCTGGCATGGGGAAAGGTCACGGGGAAGTTTAGAGCATGGTTATGAACTGGTCTAGGCCGGGGCTTAGTTCTGGCCCAGACAAGTCTCCCTCTCTGTGGGAAAGGGAGACGGTGAGAGCTGAAGTCCAGTTTGAACTGCAGGGAAGGCCGGACTCTAGAGGTTCAAGGTCAGGGGCTGCATGTGTGGTGGCAGAGTCTGCAGGAGTCATAGGATTAAGAAAGGGTCTGACCGCCTTACGGGTACCGTAGGGAAGGCCTGGTCCCCCCAGAGCCTCTTCTGCTCCTGCCTGTGATGTCACCATCGGTGGGAGTCTGGCAGGGAGAAGAGCTTGGGTGGCTGTCCTATCTGCCTGCTATCTCCAACCAGGTAGCAACCTACAAAGTCACCGGGCCTAAGCCTGACAAAGACTCAAATTTGTAAAGGATTTTCCCAAAAGAGCCAAGGAAACCACGTTCTATAGTCCAGGGTAGAGCAGCCCCATTGCCACTGGTAGGAGCCCAAAGGGAAGGAGAGGAAGAGGGGCTAGTTCCAGGGCAAGAGGGGGTAGAGGGTGGGAGACAGGTCAGAGGCTCATTCACTAAGAGTTTGTAGTGCTCACGGTGTGTCCAGTGCTGTGTCTGGGGATACTGAGGCTAACAGGACCTGCTTTGGCCTTAGAAGGGCTCATGGGCAGCTAGGGACGTCACCAACCTTGGAGTATTTGGGGAAAACCCACTGAAGCTCTCCTTCACCACGAGCCCCCCTCCCAACCAGATGCCAGCAAGGGAGCCTGGGTAGGGTCAGCTATCTTCTGCTCTGGGTCACTCAGCACAGAGGCCCATCTACCCGCCACCCAACCAGGAGCCCTAGGACAGTCACCTTGGGCACAGAGTACTGGCCGAAGCCGGGAGCCTGGGTTTGAGCCCCGGTGACCTCACTAGACATCTGGCCAAATCCCTGGTCAAGTCTGAGCCTAGTTTCCACCTCTGGGCCTTGGCACAGAGCCCTTACGGGCACCTGCCCCAACACCTGAGCTAGTCTGAACTCTGTGGCCACAGGGCCACCTTCTCAGCCCTCCCCCGACCCCGGAGGCGGCCCCCAGGATTAGGCTGTTCTGTCCCCTAGGGCCAGCCCCAAACCCGGTAAGGGTAGGAGGATCCGAGGCTTCTGCACTTGCCTCTTCGGTGTCACAAGAGCTACTGGGCCGACTTATTTCCCAATGACCTCCCCACTTTCAGATTCAAAATGGCGCTCCCTGAATGGTCCTCCAACCCGGGAACAAAGATGCTGTCAAAGTCGGCAGGGGAGGGACATCCAGACCAGGTGCTGAGTTATCTTCCTCTGTCTCAGGGCACAGACAGTCCTTGGCAGAACTGGGCAGCACATCTCAGAGCTTTTCTGGGTAAAGAGTATAGGTTTCTTATCGGTTCTGCTCACCTCCAGAATCTCCAGGATCGTGCATTTTCCTGGGCTGGGTCGGGGACAGAGTGTAGGCTTTGCGGAGGCAGCGAGCTTGTCTTTCTCGCTCGCCACTTCCCCCAGTGGCACAAAACCAGTGCTCAGACCATGTTTGTTGGCTGACAAAATGACCTGAAACTCTGCTCCCTCCATGAGGTGATGAGAAAGCAGTGCTGGTGGGGAGAAGTCCGTGAGGACTTCTAGTGAGGAAGAGGGCCTCTCTCCCTGTGTGGGGTGGCTGGTCACTCATGAGGCAGAGCTTCACCGTGGCCTGGAGACCCCACAAAGCCCCCATCTTCTTTGTTGGGATTTTCCTGGCTCTGGCTACTGAAGGTCCATACCCCTTTTTCTAGGCGTGGCCTGAGTCACAGGGACAGAGTCCCTGTCTACGTACTCATCAGCTTTCCGTGTAGGCAGCTGATTTGAAAGTGGCTCCAGGGTCGTGTGGGTAGGCTTTCCACAATGCATTATCGTCACCCTCACCATGGTCACAGGTATGACTCAAGAGCAGTGAAGACCATTGGTTGGTGATACGATGGCCACAGATAACACCCGTGTCAGGTCAGATTTGATCAGTCCCACAAGAGACGTTTGGAAGAACTGCTTTGGAGGCCCCGTGGGGGAGAAGTACCATTGGACAGGAAGCTTCCAGAAAGACTTCACGATACACTGGAGAAGAGCCTTGCACCACAGGTGGGGGCCGGCAGGTGCAGAGGGAAGGAAGGACATTTCTGTGGAGGATTTAGCACGAGACCAGCTTGTGTTCAGGGACCATCTGGTTGTGGTCCTGGGTGCCAAGATGTCAAGAGATATTGGCGTGGCCATCTTGTTATTGCAGTTCTCGTCCACGAAGCAGGCACAGAATGGATAACATACTGCATCACCGGGAATTGTGGCAAGTGAGGATGGAAGGAGGTCTGGGTGCAAACTGCAGGCGGCTTCAATGCCAGGGTCAGAAGTGGGCCTCTCCTAACTCCCGTTTGCGGGGGGAAAGTCCCTTGAGATTTCTGACCCTTTGCCATTTCTGATCAGCATTCCGTTTTAGGGACATTGTCAAAAGTGGATATTCCATCCGTTTGGGTAACTTGGAAATTCTTTGTGGAGAGACCTTAGTTCAGATGACTCCACCTGGAGTGTTGGGCCTCATTAGGGTTTTCTCTTCAACGATTACTTCTTCAACATCTTGGAATTTAGAATGTGTCAAGACATGCCCTCCATCCCATGCCCCCCAGCGCGGGTCTGAGGTTAAGCAGGACTGTGAAGTTTCTTCTAAGGAATGGAGTAGACCAGAGCTCAGCCATTTTTTTTTCCTGTAAAGGGCAGATAGTAAATATATTAAGCTTTATGGGCCGCACAGTTCCTGTCGTAGCGACTTAACTCTGCCATACCAGTGCAGGAGTCCAGGTGAAGGAGTGGATGTGGCTGTGTTCCAGTAACACCATAAACATAGTAGGTGGTCTGGGGTGCCTGGGTGTCTTGGTAGGTTAAGCGTCTGACTCTGGATCGTGGCTCTGGTCACGATCTTATGGTTCATGAGTTCCAGCCCCGCATCCCCGCATCTCCGCTTGGGATTCTCCCTCTCTCCCTCTCTCTCTGCCCCTCCCCTGCTTGTGCACATGCTCTCTTTCTCTCTTTCTCAAAATACATAAATAAACTTAAAAAAAAATAGTAGGTGGTCTGGATTTGGCCTTCATGTCATAGTGTGCTGACCGCTGGGGTAGACGGTGGAATGACTTGGGACGCCACCCTGTTTTCAGGCCACTGTGCTTCTCTTGTCTCTCGTGTGGGGCTGTCCCTGCAGAAGAAAGCCCGCTCTTGGTCTGGCTGCCCAGAGGCAGAGCCGGGACCGATTCTGGCTTCTTCCGTCACCAGAGATGGTGTCAGACCTGGTGATGTCTATCTTGACGACCACGCCGACAGATTAAGGAGTGAAAGGTAAAGCTGAAACAAGCCCAAGGATGCTGGCTTTCAGGGCGCGTTTAAGGGGGCCCCGAGCTTCCAAACAATACCCGGCACCTCCCTGCTCCCACTTCTCATCATTTCACAAAGGGCCGCTTGCCAGAAATTCCTCCAATGGCCACTGTTGACACTGCGGTCACTCTCCGGTGGCGAGTCCCCATCACCGATATAACAGACAGTTTAAAACACGCTTAGAAATGCTGTCAACCATCCTTTTGAGAAAAGCCTGCCAGGACCCGATGAAACGGGGCTTGTAGCTGAGCCGCCCTTCCCCTGATGACACAGAGTCAGTGGCAGGTAATCCGCGTCTTAATCTCCTTGCTGCCCCCCGGGGCTTACGGTAACCGATACCCCTGTGAATGCCACAGAGTCTGATTGAGTTACCTCGAAAGCCCAGAACTTCTTCCTGCTCCTTTCCTAATGGAATGTATTCAGATAAAGGCACCTTGAAGTTGGCCACGGTCTCCTGAGATGTTGCTCTGAGAGAAAAATTTGATTTCCCCTAAGTTGTGGCCGTAGGACTTTTTGATTTTTTTCCCTGAAGCATTTCACCAAATGCGGCCAAGGTGGCCGTTGGACAACTGTCTGCACGCTGCCTGGGGGCGGGGCGGAGGGGGGAGCCCTGGCGGCGAGCTGGCTTCCTATTGTGGTTCCTGCCTTCGATTCCAGGGCCAGAGCAACCCTGACTCGTGGGGAATCCCACTATCAAAATTCTGACTTTTTCCACTGCGATGAAGACCTGCCCCATAGCTGTGCTCCTGCTGACACAAAGGGTTAATGGCCCCCTGGGACTGGAAAGCCTCTGAGCACACAGGGGCTGAGTGGCTTGATTCAGTCATTTGCAGGCTTTCCCTGCATCCTGGCCCCTCGAGCTGGGGACACGGAGGGCAGCCTGCTAGAGCAGAAGGAGCCCTGGTCCAGGTCCTTGCAGTCCGGCCTTGGGTCTCCGACTCAGTCGCCAACTTGTTCCGTGGGAGACCCAGACCCCATGCCTTCTCTCGGCCCATCTGAAAACTGAGGAAGCTTGGTGGAAAATCAGTCAGGTTTAGGGTTGCCAGATTTTGCAAATAAAAATATCGGACACCAAGTTGAACCTGAATTTCAGAGAAGCAAAAACTTACGTTTTAGGGGTAAGTATGCCCCATGTGACATCTGGGGCACGCGTATGCTAAAAAGCTATCTGATTCTCTGAAGTTCAAATTGAACTGGGCATGCTGCATTTTATCTGTCAACCCTCTTCCTGTGGCTTTCACCTCAGGCAGTTTCTGAATCCACATTTTGAGGTACGTGGTTTTGGTTTTGATATCCAGTGGCTTTAGGTAACCGTAAGCAAAGGGTAAGAGTGAAATGTCTAGATAATTCTGGAAAGGTACCCTCCATGATTTGCGCCCATGCCTACACCCTGGTCTTTTGAAACATTGGTTCATGACTATGTCTTCTGGTGCCTAATTGAGTCCCTGGTACCAAATAGATGCTCAGTGAGTACTGGTTGCCTGCATCCATCGTCTCCCGTTGGCCATACGTTGCACCTTTGTGATCTTTGTTCACCCTTCATGCTGTATACTTTCCAATCTAACAAGACGTCAGGTCTTTCCCGTACACATCCCATCCTTTCAAGGCCACTCTGCCTTTGCCCAAATGGTACTCTTCCTGGCACCCACGTCCCTCCCACAGAAGCAGTATCACACAGGGAGCAAAACTGTAAACACTGAAGCCAGACTGCTTGGGGTTGGGTCTCACGCCTACCATTGTGGATTTTTGCGGAGTGTTCTTTAGCTTTCTGTGCCTCAGTTTTATCATCTACAAGGTGGAGGTGACAATAAATCCTAGTAAGGCTGCTTTGAGGACCAGATGAGCTAAGACACGTCTGGCATTTAGAAGACAAAGACAGCATGGCACATAATAAGGTTCTCATTCTAGTCCATCTACAAATCCCTGATCCCAGCCATTCTACAAGGGCCACTTCAGATTGTCCTTCAAGAAGCCCTCCTTCTCACAGGTGGAAGGAAGGCTCTCCCTTAGCCACGGTTCTTGACTATATCCTCCTACCCAGTGCTTGGGGATAAAATAAAACGTGGTCATTTCTCTCCTCTCCTGTAGCTCATACATTCTTTGTGGGAAGCACTAACTCAGCCACACTCAGGTGTCTACATGTGGCCTGGTACCCAGAGGAGACCCAAGACCTCTTTGTTGAATAAATGACGTAACGATCAGTTAGAACGCACAGTTGCTACAGAAAGAATTTCCTGGCAAGGTGGAGTATGGTATTGTTACCCTAGACGGTGTTTTTTTGTGGTGCTCCCACCAAAGAGCTGAGAGAGACCTACGAAGGTGGGAAGGAAGATCCCATCTAGGGCCGACCCGGTCCATCACGAAGGGACACAGCTTGGTGTGGTCCTTTCGTAGCTAAAGACCTGCAGAACCTTCCACTTCCTCATGTGTGAAAGGGACAGAAGGATGCTTCCTCTTGGGGATGAGATGGAGAGGCCTCCAGTACTGGAGAGATAGTCAGTACTGACTAGTGTTTAGTTACTGGGCTCAGCCGATATTGGGTCCAGGGTGCCCCCAAAAGGCCCTGTTTGTGTGCCTCCCTTGTCCACACAGACACAGGGGGCTGGGAGTGGAGAATCTGGCAAATTCTCTCTCCCACTGAGCTTTTCCTGTGGCTCCGAGCCTGATATATGGTGTGCATGTTCCTTACCCCCCCCAGCTACTCAACCCAAGGATAAAGGTCATTCTGAGCTTCAGTGGTTTGAGCTAGTAAAGATTTTTATAAAAACTCACTGTCTTGATTTGTGTTCAAGTACTTTAAAGTTCACATATTTCTTATTTGAACTTTGCTGGCTGTAGTCATTTCATCCACAATCAGCCTGGATTGGTTCTGCTTATTCAGAGCCCATCAATTACAGAGAACCAGACTGGAGTGCACACCGCCCATTCGCTGGCTTCGCCCCAGGCTAGCCGATTTATCTGACATTTAATAAGGAGTTTTAGATTTTGCAGCTTATCAGGAGAGCACGGTGCGAGTGCGGGTGAGCCAGTGAATCCCAAATAAGTGGGCTGCTCAGGAATCTCTTCCTTTTAACCCGTTCTTTGTCGCGCAGCACGCCTCTGTGTCAGGACCTTCCATTCCTCCTCCGCTTTGGTTGGGCTTGCTTGCTTTTCTCGAAATGATGTCTCGGTCAGTGTTTTGAAATCACTTCGATGTCGAGAGACCCGATGCGGGGAGAATTCCGAACCCGGCTTTGACGTGAACAGAGAAACCCTGGCTTTGCAAACAAGGATCGGAAGCTTCGTCGCCCGATGAAAACGCAAGTCAACAGATACCGACTGCGTGCCAGCCAGGGTGCTGGGCATGGGTGTGGTGGAGGTGAGGCCCCCGCCCTACGGATGTAAATAACTCAAGTCCCAGGCAACTGAGCGGATGCTCTGATAGGGGTGGAGACAGAGCATTAGTGGGAGTGTTTCGTGACAGTATCTGGCAAGTTACATCCTCGTTTGCAGATTCTATTTCCCCTGGTGGAAATGTGATGGGTGAACGCTTTAGAAGCACACTTTTTATTTTCGAGATTAAACATTCCCAGTGGCCACGTTGGTCTATGAGAGACTTATTTGACTTCTGAAGATAAA
Source organism: Puma concolor (assembly GCF_028749965.1). NCBI lineage: Eukaryota > Metazoa > Chordata > Mammalia > Carnivora > Felidae > Puma > Puma concolor. Next base: position 80,354,730 of record NC_141677.1, read on the forward strand.
TGACTAATTGGTTTCTGTTTCCTTTCTGGCCCTATTGCATTTGCTGGGAAAGACAGAGCGTTAGAAGCTTCTTTCCCTTGGATTTTAGTTAGCAAGAGGCTGCCATCTATAGACCCTTGACCCAATTACACACTGTTTTGAGGGACTGGAACAGCAGGACTGCGGCTTGATGGGCTTTAATGGGCTTCACACCTGCCAACTCTGCAGATTAGGGTGGCAGGTTTTTAACAGGCTTTTGCTTTGACGTCACATTAAACTTGTTTTATTTTGCAGACCGTCTCAAAATGCTTAGCGTAAGACTTATTAAAGTCTTAGTTTCCTGTTTCGCAGATGGAGAAACTGAGGTCTGCCGAGCTTTGGAGGACTTGCCGCCTGATGTCCCCCAGGACCGCACCCCAGCCGACTGTGCACCCCGTCCCTGGTGTCTCTGCCTTTTCCATCCGCAGAGGGGGTGTGCCTGGCAAGTTGAGTCTGGCCCGAGCTCACTGCCCTGGAAGCCAGGTCCCCTCACCGGCCCTGCAGAAATGTTTTCATTTCAGGGTTTGCCTTTTTCATAGCAGCGGCTCAACCCCTTAGTCCTTTAGACAAAGTAACAACAATGACAATGATGATAATACGAATTGCATGAGCAGAGTCGTGATGGGGAACAAGCTTTATAATTAAGATTATTTTCCTAAGATGCCCCTGTATTTAGCAATAATATTATGGAAACAAGAATAAAGCTATCTGATTCTAATGAAGGGACAGTGGAAGGACAGCATGACTTTAAAAAAGCACATTATACAGAAACAAAGGGGTCTCCTCCCCCTCCCCCCTCCCCCCCCCCCCCCAACAGCCCTCAAGTTTAAATCTACTGCGTTCCGGCCAAAAATGAAATGCCTGTTCCCTGCTCGCTCCCGGATGCCAGGCCCATTGACAAAGGCCCACTTGTTCCTTGGGACACGTGCCTAGATGCATTTTCAGAGAGAGGTTCTGAGGGCACCAGTCACCTGCAGCTGCCCTGAAGATGACACATGTCATGGGGCTGGGCCCCTCCCCCCATTCATGTGCCGTACGTGGTGATTATTCTTGTTTCCTGCCGGAGAGTCAGCCTGGGATGAAACTCGCTGAGGTGGGGAGGGGGGGCACTGGCACCCTAGGTCGGGAGTCCCCAGGCGAGGGCAAGGATGGCCCTCACTGCTTGTGGTCAGCCCATCATGGCAGCTCCTGTGCTCTGAATCGGGAGGGGCCTGGGGCCCAGGGTGGGTGCACTGTGACGGAGGGAGAACACAGATCCACAGAGAGATGGCCTGTGCCTTGGTGAAGGTGGGCACAGCCCATGGGATCTGGGCATGCTCTCTCCCTCGAATGAGCGAGTTTCAGGGCCTTCCGTGATGGCGAAGCTATAGCTGTGGGCATCTGCTGTCTCTGCCTCCCCGTCAGGCCCTGCCTGCCCACCCACCATGACCCCCCCCAGGGCCAAACTCTTGGCTCTTACACCTGCCGCCGCCCACCCTGGGGCCATGATCTGCCTGCACACTGAACAGAATTGCCTGTCTAGGCGTCCGGCCCCTTCCGGTTCTGCCTTTGACGCCTGGTTCCCCCTATGCAGACACCCCCTTCTGTCCTCACGTGCGCCTGTGTGTTCACTGTCCGCTGTTTGTCCTTCGAGATCCGGCTTCTTCCAGAAGCCTTTCCTGGCCACGGCTCCCACGGAGCACTGGTTGCCTGTGCCCAGGCTGCCAGACTCCCTCCTACAGGCTGTGCCTCCATTCCGTTGTGTAATCCCGTGATTGCGTGGCGGTGATCTCTTGCACAACACTGTGATCTCTTAGAGGACAAGGACTGTGGCCCCAGGGTGGGACTGGAAGCCTGCGGGCAGGTTAGGTGTTCGGGCTCATTAAATGACCGAATGGATGGGATGCCGTGTGCACACCCTTAAGGGCCTTTTGGAGTGGAGACTATGCCAAGGCGGGACGTCTTGTATCTCAGGATTCCGCATTTAGTAGCTAAGGGCAGAGGTCAGAAACCTTTTCCTGGGGGGGTCAGATAGTAAATGGTTCGGGCTCTGCGGGCCACAGGGTCTCTGCTGCAACTACTCAACCCTGACGTCGTAAGTTAGCGCAAAGGAGCGTGGTTGCGATCCGATGAAACTTTATTTACAAACACAGGCGGAAAGTTGGATTTAGCCCACCAGCTGTAGTTTGCTGATCTTTGGCTGAGGGTTTGGAGTGGAATCATGTGCTCTTTCCATAGCTGGGTTTCCCCGCTGTCTGTTGGCCCTCTCTAGGGCCCTCTGGGGCTCCAGGGCAGGGGTGATGAGTGGCTGACATCTCCTTACTCTCTTGTTTCCTTTGAGCCATCAGAGTGAAGGTCTCAGGACTCTCTTCCAGCCCTCTGGCTAGCTTTCCCAGTGTTCTCTGCATTTTGTTGTCCAGACACCTGCCCCAGGTAATCATAAGGACCTGTCCCCACCAGAGCAAGAAGAAATAGGCTCCAGTTATCTGGGTCTCTCCCACTCACCTGCAAGGTAGGCTTCCTCTCCCCTTCCTCCAAGCCCAGTCCTGCGCCCCTTCCTGTATCGTCCATGCAGAACAACGAAAACCCCAGCAGTGCCCTCTTCCTGCTATCTAAGCCTGCGCCACAAACCACGGCAAACTTGAAAACCGCAATAGCCCCGGTTTTTCTCACGGGCAGGGTACAGCTCTCCTCTGCTCTAGCTGGCCAAATCTGGGTGGCTTGAAGCCTGGGGACCGGAGTCCTACAAAGGCTTATTGACGCACCGTCTGGTGCCCAGGTCAGGAGGACTCAGTCCCCAGGAGGATAGGCAGCTGAGACTCCATGGTCACGTCTCTCTATCTCTTCTGGTGTCTCCACGGCACCTCTCCAGCGTGGTGACTTTTGGGTCACGACATTTCTTAATGTGAGCCCAGCCCTGAGTGTCCTTCCCAAGGTGCATGTCCCAGAAGAGCCTGAAAGAAACCGTGTCACCTTTTATGACCTAGCCTCAGAAGTCATGCAGGATCACTTCTGGCACATTCTATTCATTGAGGCAGTCACAAAGTTCCTCCCAGGTTGAAGGGAGGTGACCTAGGCTCCGTGTTACCATGGGAAAGGATAATGTGCCGTAAGAGCATGTGGGACCATTTTTGGGAAAGAGAGTCCCCACATCTCCACTTCCCGGGCCCTGCTGTGTGCCAGGCACTGCTCTTGCCTGTGTATCTGTGACGATATCTCACGAAGTCCTTCTTCGTTCCCCTGAGCCCTTACTACCTGCATGTAAAGTTCATTCTGAGTGTTTCCAGTTTTGAGGCAGTTTCCCATCGTGTGGCACATACATGCTCGTGGAGTCCAAAGGACACGAGTCTCGGGGTCTCGGCTTCCTTCCGGGGCGGGCTGAGCTGTCCAAGGCGGAAAAAGCGGCGATGGCGGCACTGGGATGTGACCCCCTGGCTGTCGAGTCACTGTGCGAGTGCCAAGCTGTGATCATGACTGGAGTCCACACGTTCCCCATCCTCCTGTGGTTCAGGTGCCCAGTGTTACTCTCAGGAGGTCACTGTCCGCAGGGACATCCGGAAGCACGGCACACAGTCCTCTTGTGAGGAGGGCCCCGCCTGCGTGGGGCCCTCGACACGGGCGGCCTGGGGGCTTACGGATACTGAGTTTGCCTCAGCTCATATTTAGGGTGCAAGATGGACAGAAGCTAACTTCAATTTCAATCTTATTTTTGGTATGTTTGTACTTCCTAAGAGTTCTTATTCCTCTCTACTTTCGTAATTATTACGGCTTTAGCGACCAGAAGCCTTGAAGGCCAGCAGAATTCAGGGGAGTTATTATTTAACAATGAAAAACAAGAACAATTTTATGGGTTCCAGACGCACCTCGAAGACACCTTGCCAAGCCCTGCTTGGTTTTACAGATGAAGAGAGAGGCTCAAAGAAGGGCAGGGACCTCCCCAAGGTCACACAGGTGTTTGGCCGGGGCTCTGCCCGCTGTGCCTGTGTCTCCCATGAGGCCTCTGTCTGCAGGGTGTGTTGGTCCCCACCTCTGAGGCAGCGCTTTCCTTTTGGCCCTCCGGCACATTAGTTGGCTACAGCTCCAAACGTTTTCCAGAGTGTTCCAGCACTTTCTGGACCACCAAGGACTCAGGTGGCAATTCCACACACTGGCCTGTGACTTCCCTTCGCCAGATTGTTCTCTGGTGACGGGGTGTGTGGCCGAAGCAGTGGTTCTGACCCATGAGCACGGGGACCGCAGTTTTGGCTCCTGGATGCGGCCACAGCCCTGCCTCAGTGCCTGCAACCCGGTAGCTGTGACGTCTGGTGTTTGACTGACTGGCTGAAGGAGGGAGGCCCCTCCCAGGCTGGCTCCCTCCCTTCTCGTCTCTTCCTGGGTAGCCATTAGGCTTTGGCCGCAAGGCTTTCCCCTCAGTCGGGCTGACTGTGGGGCAAGCCTGCCCTATGAGGGATCCAGGATGCCCTGAATTCTGGTGGAAAGCACAAGATGTGATTTACCCGCCCCTGGTTCTTAGCAGCACGACGAATTCCTTCCCGGTTCATTCAATTTGGTGGTGGTAACGTGCAAACATAGGCTGCGTTCCGTCTGCCTTTATGGACAGTAGCTTTTTAAATTCCAGGGCCCTGACAACTCTGGGAAGTTCCCGGAATCCTTTCTTTGAGTTTCTACCCTTTCTATTTCCCACTCGACCAACGTTTCACAAAGCCGGCTCTCCTTTTTTTAACTCGGTCTCTGCATTAGAATCCCGGGGACTGTTTTTTCAAATGCAGAATCTTGGGCCCCCCCAGGATCTACCACCTCCGACTCTCCGGGGATGAAGCCCCGAAAATATTCACTTTAGCAGGCTTCTCAGATGATGTTTAGGCACCTGCTGTTTGAGACTGTGCCCTTGAGGGAATCTGGGGGAGTTACTTTGTCTACTGCTGTATGCCCTACGCAGGACCTGGCACGGAAGGGTGATCGTAAACTGTTTGTTGAATGGGTGAATGATTCCATATCCTTGAACTTGACCTTGATCTATTTGTTTGGGAACTGCCCTCCCACCCTACCCTCCGGGCCTCTGGCCCTCTGCTTGCACACCTGGCGCAGACATGACAGGTAACTGTCCTGTGAGTACTCTTTCAGGCATAGTTAAGTTCAGGGATAGGTAATATGGAATCTCAGGTGAAAGGGGGTTAATCATCTTTAAAATTATTGTGTGTGTGTGTGTGTGTGCGTGAGCATTGCCTGTTTTAGGTGTTTAAAGGGCTCAACAGAAGGATGTCCTATTACATTTGAAATTACAAAATTATTGAGGGGATTAGTTATTTCTAACCAGTATATAACACGAGGATGCTGAATTTTTACAGTGTCACTTACTGGACATATAGCACACATACTGTGACAAGACAATTGTGCATGTGTGTGCGCGCGCGCACGTGTGAAGCACAGGCCGAGGAGGGGAAGGCTGGGCCCGCCCTGTCACCAGGCACACATCAGTGGTCTCGGGAGAAGGGCTGCTGGGTTGGCAGGGACGCCCGGCGACGCGTTCTTAGAAGGCCTGTGGTAGCAAAGACGTGGATAATTTATACGATGTTTAACTATCTTTTAAATAGCCAGTTTTTCTTGTACAGTGGCTGGGCTTCCATAAAACAGAGACAAGGCCTGCCCATTTGGCTCGGTTTTAGAGGGGACGGTGCTGTAAAGTTAATGCAGTGAGAAATCTATAGCGCTCTGGCATTAAACCCAACACGGGACATAAAGAATTGGGGCAGCTCTAAGCCACGGCAGCAGGTAAAGAGATTAAGCAATCTTTGCAGATGAAAATCATCCTGAGTGAGTGGGAAAGGGTCTCCCTGCACTGGGCAACCAGGAACCAGGGGAGAGACGGGTGGGCTCTGTGCCTTCACCGTCTGTGTGCAAGGGTCTCTGAAAAGCCAGCCTGGACATTTAGCCATTGCTGGACCCCGGAAGTCAGAGAAGTCCTGAGGGAGAGAGAGGAAAAGTACGAACGTGATAGTTTAATTCCCTTATTGATCCTTTGTGTGCTCGTTCTCACGCCCGACTTGGCTTATGGGAGAACAGGTATGGGTCCTCCCTGGTTACGATAAAGGCGTCAGAGCGCAAAGAAGAGAAACCATCCCAGGATGCTGGTTGGAATGCCAACCAGGATTCCAGGCCAGGCGGGCAGGGCGGGATGGGTGCTGCCCCGGAGATCGGACCCCGGCCCCTGGCCAACGTGCCTAGTGCTTCCTGCCTGCCACCCCCCCCACCCCCCCCCCCCCCAGACCACTTTTTGCCAGGGGTGCTTAGACAGATAAGGAGATTTATTCGACCAAGACACCTTCTCTCCCCAACCTGAGCGGCTGAGTCAGGGACCTCCAGACCCACAGGTATCGCTTTCCCAGGCGACTGGAACTAAATGTGTCTGCTCTGCGTAAGGGTGACCAACTGGCCAGGAGCACGCATGGGGACACGGCAGTTTCATATTGGAGCGGTTGGCGGACGAGAGGCTACTGAGTGGCTGAACACGGTCGAAGGGACCAGTCCTGAAGGGGGCAGTGAGGGGCTGAACTGCTGAGGAAGGGCTGGAGCCTCTGGAAGTCTCTGGAAGCCTCTCCAGGCAGAGAAGCCTGGGTGTGGTCTCTCACCCTGGCCTTTGACAGAAGTACCTGGTTTTCTCTGTTCATCCGGGACAATTGATATTTCCTCCCATGGGGAAAAGCCCGAAGGAAAGTGGAGACTGGAGGAAGGTGCGCAGGTTGGGGCTGGGCTGTGGGGGGGCAGAGAGGGAAGGCAGGGTGCAGAGCAGAGGGCGAGAGCCAAGAAGGGAGCAGCAGGGTGGGCTGGGGGTTGGAGGCCAGTGGGGCACAGGGCTGGAAAGACTCAAGGCCTGGACCTCATGCGTCAGAGGCCTTGACCCTCACAAGGGCAGCAGGAAGGGTTGGAATAAAGGTCCCTGGCGGCCCTGAGGGCAAGCTGGGCAAGCGTTGCCCCCCTCCCCGCCCCCCGGAACCCAGGGCAGATCTCTGAAAGCATCTCCCAGAGCGGGCCCGGCCTCCCCACACTGTCGGAACCGGCTCCCTGTCCCCAGGACCCAGCAGCACCTGCAGACATGAGCTGGGCCACGGGAAGCATGTGCTTGGGGCTGTGTTTCTCTAAGTGTTTCCTGCATCTGCTAATTTGCCCCTAAAATGCTGCCTCTTCCAGGAAGCCTGCCGGCCGCCAGAACAGAAGCTTGCCAGGAGTCTCCCTCGTGCTTCTGACTCTGGCCTCAGTTCCAAAGAGACAAATGTGGCTGCCTTGAGATCTGCCACTCCTTCTAGTCAAGATGTGGGCTGCCCACAGCCCCCTCCCTTGGCATCGCCTGGGGCCACCTGTCTTGTCTCACCTGAGCAGGTGGGCTCCTACAAGGGCAGGCAAGGTCGCCACGGCCAGCTTTGCACCGTGAGCGTTGCAGGCCCAGGTGCCGGGCTGCCCAGTACTGTGCGGACACCAGAGATGGTGACAGGGCATTTGGGTCACCAGGTGGTCCTCAGGCCCCCACGGGGACCAGCTTCCTGCGGCGAAAGGGCTTAACTCAGAACCCCTTCAAGAGCTGAATCTTCACCCTGATAAAGGGAAGAAAACACCGATCCGCACGGAGATCACCCCCTCAGCAGGTTTTTGTCTCAGGATCTCCCCGCGCACTGGGAACCCGCGGCTCGGAGGGCCTTTCCTCCTCCCAAAAGCCACCGGCCGGGAATCTACTTCTGAAATCCCGAAATTGAAACCCCAACCCGCAGATCCGGGCCAGGCTGAGGAGGGTTCACTGGGGACTCCGAGAAGTCGCTCCGCCAGGGGGCATCTGCTGAAGGGATCAGTCAGGAATCCATAAAGTATTTATTCAGTGGCCCACAGCACCCCGCCTCCCTTGCTTGAGGTGGAACCGATGCAAAGTTTCCAAGACAAGCCCGCGATCGCGGCTGTCGCCAAACAATGCCATATTTCTTTTCTTCTCTTAAATTCTAGGGATCATTCCCTGTAAGAGGGCAATTTGTCTGTCAGGCAGGCAAAACAGGGGCCGCTCCCTGCCCTCATTAAGCTGACAGCACGGTTATTAGCAGAAAACGAAGCCCTCCCGCCATGAAGTTAGCCACTGTTTTATGGCAAGCGCCAGAGAGATATTTTCAGTAATTAATTTGATAAATATATTAATTATGAATTGAGTTGACAGTACAATCAGATTGTCAGCCTTCCAGACAGCCTCTTGTGATAAAGCTCTGTGATGAAGTAGTTGGATTTCAGACCTGTCATCCTGCAGGGCAGTCCCTTATCACCGTCTGCCCATTCACTCTGTAATTTCCTGCGCATTGTAATTAAATGGTAGCTTTCTGATTGGAAGTGACTCCTCAAACATAATCTCTCTTTCTTTTCCAGCCTGGTGGGGGAGGGGCACAAAAAAGCCCTTTGTTTCAGGGGATTTTTCATGTTGAGAAGCAGTACTCTGTCCCCCTTGTCTTTAAATGCACCTATCTGGTCCCGCAGGGACCCCCCCCCACCATCCCTCCCGACCCTGGGGGGGGGGGGGCACGTGGATGAGGAGAAGGAGGAGGAGGTGGGGAGCTGGAGCCTCGGGGCTGGGGGTCAGGGGACAGAGTGGTGATGGAGGGCTGTGGCGGGCTCACAGGTCCAGCCCTGCTGTCTTCTGGGCAGGTCACTGCTCCTCTGTGGGCCTGTTTCTTCAGCCAGAAAGAGAAGGGATCGGTCAAAATGGTTACGGGGGGGGCCCCCCCTCCAGGCCTGAAATTCTGGGATCCTGCGGACCGAGCAAGTCTGCCAGTGCCCCTGCCCTCCAGAGTCCTGGGAAGGGGAGGGAAGGGGAGGGAAGGGGAGGGAAGGGGAGGGAAGGAGGAGGGAGCCAAGTGTCAGCTGTATTTCTGCAGGACAGGTCATTTGGGGAGTCCCTTGCCAGCACTTTTTTTTTTCTCCTTTTGATGAAATTAATTATGAACACTGCCCGGGGTCATTTGACTCCGGAGATACATGTCAAGATAAAATATTTCAGAAACACTTACATTTAATAATTTAATATGGTGGTTCGCATTTGGGTGCAACAAAGGGAATTATTGGTAATTGCACATTTTAAAGAGGCAGAAGGAAGCCCGGCAAAGTGGGGTGGGGTGGGGGTGGGGCACAGGACAAAACGAGGAGGTTTTGTTTTAGGATTTGTGTACCTTGTAAGGAAGTCAACTCCTGAAGTCTGAGGAAGCAATGTCCAGTGCCCCAGCAAGACGGAGGGAGAGAAAGAGAGAGAGAGAGAGAGAGAGAGCGCGCGCGCACAGTGATCCTAAGGGGTAGTCATTCTCAGCCTCCAAGTCGTAGAAATTCTGTGCTCCGAGACTCAGAGACGTTGAGGGGTTGTCCCAGGCCACGTGGCTAAGGAGGAAGAACCCTGAGAAGGTCGGCCTCCCAGGCCAGTGCTCCCAGGTCATGGTGCCCTGTGGAAAAAACAGCAGCTTTGTGTCAGGAAAACCTAAATTCTAAATCCAAATGCCGCTTGCCTGCCATGCCTCAGTTTCCTCGTTTGCAAGATGGGCCAGTAAACTACCTACCTCAGGCTTGACGTGAAGATTAAATGAAATAATACTTTCAGAGCCCCTGAGTCACGGTGCAGGCTCGGTGGTTACCGGCTGGTGCCTGGTCCCTTCTCTGCTCTGGGCCTTTGTCTCCTCATCTTCAAGGTGCAGGTGCTGCTGTCAGCAATCAGCGGCATCACAGGAGAAGCCACCGTGGCCTGAGGTCTACGGCTGGACCATATTTAAACTCAGCTTGCTTCGGAGACCATGCATCCTACTGAAAAACTCGGTTTCCGCCTACCACCTGGATCGTGACCTGAGCCGAAGTCGGAGGCTTAACCGACTGAACCACCCGGGCTCCCCAAGACAGAAAGTTTCAACATGAAGCAAGAAAACTCTCACTCACTACAGAAGGATTTCTGCTCGTGTTTCTTTCGCGAACAAATGCGCACTTAGCACTGTTTCCCAAAGTTCTAGATGGTGGTCCTTCTCTTCTCAAAGCAAGAGTCAGGGCTAGGAGCACAACCAGAGTCGAGTATTTTCCTTTGTCAGGCCGTGGTCGAGTCTCTATTTTAACGCGTTCCCACTGTATTTCAAAGAGGAGACATGGTTGCTGTTGGAAAAAAAAAAAAAAAAAAAAAAAGTAAGACCAAAGACGGGTTATTATTGTCTGTTATCCCACCCTCCACCCCAGAAATGTTCTCAGCAGAGCCAGCCGGTGTCATTTATTAAATCCCGAATGAAGAATCATAAGCTGCTTTATTTTGTACCAGAAGCGGCTGCTAAGTGGACGCAAATTGATTCTGGAGAGGATGCTAAGTGGTAATCCTTCCCAGGTTCCCAGTAAAGAAAATATACCTATTGGAGGGAAGTTTCAACTTGGGTTTGAACTCGCTGATGCCTTTTTAGAGTCCAAGTGGAATCTATGGAGCTTTTGTGTGGCTGTCGGATAGCTTTGCTTAATGCCGAGGGAGGAATGATAAATATTCAGGAGGCTTTGATGTTGATACCAAACAGGCCTCCGCAGGGGCGGAGGAGAAGGCGTTTGACACCGTGGTTTTCATCCCTCGGCGGGGATCGAACGGATGCTTGAAAATAAATGGCACCTGTGGAGAAGTGCACCGGCCCTGACTGTGCCTTCGGAGCCCGAGTTCCCCACCGCCAGCTCGAGGAGCCTGGGCTCAGGGCTTTGCCCGGCAGGAGCAGAAGGCAGATGGATGGGATGCACGCGGGGGGCGAAAGGCAGAGACTCACTTCGTTTTGTAATGTTTGCCGGGGAGCCTTTCTGACGAGCCCAGGCAACTGCCGCTGAAGGCGCCCGTGAGACACAGGTTAATCTTCTGCAGGCAGGGATAGGAAAGGGAAAAGCCCTCCAGAAATGAATAGCTAACGCCACTTGGGCTCAGCTGCCGGCCCCCACGGGGCCTCAGTTTCCCCACCCGGAAAACGAGGGGTGGATGAGGCCTGAGATGCTGTTCTTTGCCATTGTTTAGGGAGAAGCAGTTGTCAGACTGGCCCCTGGGTGGGGACGGGCCTCTCCGGAGGCGTCGGTCTCAGCCCCTCCACCGCAGAGCCAACATCCCTTCCTAGGGTGGTCGGAGAGGGGAAAGGCAGGGGGCTCAGGGGTGCCTGCAGTGCGCCTGCAGAGGCCGTGCTGCTGTCAGGGACCCCAGGGCTCTCTCTTTTCTCTCTTCTGCTCTGGGAAGAGAGAATGTGTCTGAGCAAGAACCATCGATCGCCCTGAGAGACAGGAGACTATCTCCAAACCACCCAGCAGATCCTGGCCATGTACCGCTCGGACCTTCGCTCCATGATGCCCAAGGCAGAGCCTCCACTCAGCCCTCCCTGCTGTCTGGGCTGCATCATGACTTTTGGGGGCCCTGGGCGCTTTGGTCCTCATGGTCCCTTTCCTCCACAAAAAATTGTAAAAATCTCGTTTCACAACTGCTGCAGAATGAAGGTGAATTCAATCCAAGCTGGATGCGTTGTTATAAATCCATTCTCTTATATTCGTTTCTTTCTTCTGATTTTGAGAAAAATCAAAACAACTGTTTGTGGACCCTTAAAAAAAAGACGTCATGGGCCCTGTGGCTCTGGATACGTCGACCCCGCCCACTGTACTCCTCTTCTGAGAAGCCATCCCTTTTCAGAAGCTGAGAGCCTTTTGGATTTGCATCTCCACTAAAACCTGTTGGCCGGAGGGCAGAGGGAGATGGGAACGTGTTCTGCTGAGCTGTCCAGGAAGGAAGGTTGGGGCCACCCTGGCGTCAGAGTGCAGCCCAGCCCTGTGCTTTGGGGCCAGAAAGACCCCAGGCTCTCATTTCTCCCACCGCTCTTCCTTCCTCAAGGACCCTGCAGGTTACTTTCTCCTGGCCTCAATTGTCTAATCTAGAAAATGGGGCTAATGTCACCTTGACCCCAAGTCTCCTGACGCACGTGGCCCTGGAAAGGGAGAGCCGTTGTTAGAATGTGACGTGCACCATGACCTCAGGATCCATATCGTCCGCGAAGTCTCAGCGTCCATCTTGTCCCCAGAGTCCGTCAAACGTGTCACACTTTGCAGACCACGTGCTCCAAGTTGTCGCCTTGGGAATTACGGGCCCCGGAACCGCTCAGCTGCCGTTGACGCCGAGGAGAAGACAAAGGGTATTTTTGTGCTTCTTGCGTCAACAAGAGATTTTCCAGGCAAATCAACTGAAATGTTTGCATGGGGGACAAAAGCCCCGGGGACCCTCACAGAATTCTTTCTGTTCGCTGGCTGGCCACAAACAAACTTCGTATCAGTTGGCCAATCTCAGCCCTTAGGACACTATGCACGGCTCAGCCCTGAATCAAATCAACGAGGGCTTCTGAAGGTTCCTGTAATTTTGTGTGACAACGATGTCTTAAATTAATATTTTCTTTGGCTCAAAAGGCTGCCTGGGCCTTTGGCTGAGTGTTCTGGCTGCGGAGGATCAGGGAGTGACCCTGGCCAGAGGGCCCCGCTGTGTGGGGACAAAAGTCCCCCTACCCCCCCCCCCCACATCAATAACGAGAAAATATCTCACCCGGTGGCATTAGTTCACCAAAATATTTTACACCAGTTGAGCACAAAAATCAATTCTGAAGTGCGGTATATCACAGTCATAAATTACATGTGTCCGAACAAAAAAGCGAGGGCAAAGGGCAAAGGTGAGGACAAGAAAGTTCTCGCTGGCAGAGGAGGCCCTGGACAAGGCCCACGCGGACATGCCCGGGACGCAGAGGCCCGCGTCCTGGAAGGCCGGTCACAGGTTCCTGTAACCCTGCCCCAGAATTCAGGTGGGAAATGGGACGGGAGCTGAGTCAGGGCTGAGCATGGACCTCTGACTACACAGCTGATTTGTTCCAGGAGAGCCCCGGCCTCACCGAGCGGCCCTCAGACCCGCTGTGCCCCTCGGCCTTTGGATCTGTCTCAACTCAGGTTACACCAAGGGAAGGCGTTGTCTTGGCTTGTCCACTGTCCCCTTCCCTCCAAGTTTCTGATTAGGGGCACCTGCTTTATTTTTTATTTTTGAAAAATGTTTATTATTTTTGAGAGAGAGAGAGAGAGAGAGACAGAGCATGAACAGAGGAGGAGCTGAGAGAGAAGGAGGCACAGAATCGGAAGCAGGCTCCAGGCTCCGAGCTGTCAGCACAGAGACCGATGTGGGGCTTGAACTCACGGACCGCGAGATCATGACCTGAGCCAAAGTTGGATGCTTAACCGACTGAGCCCCCAGGCGCCCCAGGGGTGCTCCGCTTTTAATGGAGACACATTTTAGGGACTACAGACTTTGTTGAGTGGCCACAAAAGTGGCTTGCAGATGGTAAGAGATGTGCCTCCTTTTTGCAGTGGATGGGCTTAGGAAGTCTTTGACATGTGTCCCCAAAGATGACTTGCTTTCTCAGTAACTAGTGGGGACGCCGGACGATGCTTTTCAAGAACCAGCTCCCCCCAGCTCTGCCCCAGGTCAGAGGGGACGTGACTGCCAGTTCCCCCGGAGCACCCAGCTCAGGCCCCCCTGCCACTCGGCCACTGCCCGCTTTCCCCAGCTCTGGTCACCCCGAAACTCCACAGCGGCTTCTCGCAGTCGTGCTGCTCCAGCAGCCCATTCGGTGCCACGTCCGCTCTGGTCAAAGTGAGAGGCAGCCTCAGCTGGGAAGCAGGGTTTGTGCCTTTGTGCACAGAGCACTCTGTGGTCCCTCAGTCACATTGCCCCACAGACTCATTTCATTTCATTTCATTTCATTATTTCACTTCACTTCACTTCACTTCCCTTCATTTCACTTCACTTCACTTCACTTCACTTCATTTCATTTCATTTTCAGACTCATTCTATGTGAGTGCCAGAATGAACCTTCGAGGTTGTCTAGTCAGACCCATTCTTTGCAGAGATGGGCAAACTGAGGCCCGAAGTAGGCCATGACTGCTCAGATCATAGGTGAGGGAGGTCTAGGATTAGGGCCAGGGCCACTGGAGTCCTCCCCAGGGCTGCCCTGTCCTTCCCGAGGCAAGGGAAAGGTGCTGGGAAGGGCTGTTAGCTCCCGCATGCAGGGCAGTGGGGAATAGCTCCCATAACCCCTACGTCCGGTCCCTTCCTCTTTTCCGCCGGAGGGGGCTTTCTCTCCGAGGGAGTGGCAACTTCCCTCCGCTCCCACTTTCTCCTGAGTGAACACCTTTCAGTTCTGTACGAACCATGATATTAACTGGAGCCCACTGGACGGTAGGATGTCTCCAGGGCTTGGGAAAACATCTCGTAGAGACCTTCTAAGCTCCAACTCCAAATGGGGACCAGCTCCTGTCTGGGTGATATCTTTTCCTCACTTGGGAGGAAAGGAAACCAGGGCACAGGTGATGCACCACCCATCTCTGCCAACAGTGAAGCTGCCCACCTCTCCATCTGGCCGAGCTCAGAACTACCCATGTGCCCTTGACACTGTGAGATGCGTGTGAGCCCCTTCAAGGGAGTTCTGGCTGAACCAGGGGCTTTGCTGCCTGCCTCTCCTCTCTCAGCAGGGTCACCCTCTGCTCCACAGGTCCCCTGAAGTCCCCAGACCTGCCCAGGGGTGGCCTTGCATGGACAGGTACAGAGAGATCCCCCCATTCCCTGAAGCTTCCATGAGGCCGGGCCTGTGCTGGACCCCGAGACTCTGCAGAGAGCAATAACAAGCCTTGTCCTCAAGGGACTTGAATTTCACAGAGGGGCCCCGACCTGCAAACAACATGGGGTCTTCAAGCTTGCAACTCCTCTGTGTGGCCATTGTTTTCTCCCCATTTTAATGCTTCATCTACTTGTTCAGCCAATATTTATTAGGTATCAATATATGAGGGACGATGGGCGAGATCCCAGGGACAAACCAGGGGATATTACCCTAATTCCACTGCCTTCATGTATCCCACAAATCCCCCCTCCTCTGCCCTATATGCTTTGTACTCCAACCACGCTGGATGAACACCCCTGACCGTGGCAAGCCTTCCCAAGGGCTGACTCCCCACCTGGACCACCTTCCTCCTCCCCCTGCCAAGTTTCTACATCCGGGAAACTCCAGACCATCCTTTTGAGATCCGATCAAAACTCAAAACTCACCTCCCGCACGCCACTCTGGATGCCCTAGGGGGTGGAAGCAGGACCCCCAGGCTGTGCCCCTGACCAAGTTCACCTGGGAGCTTTGTGTTTCTTCCCCCTAGAAGCTGCCTATCCCGCAAGCTCGTGATGGCGGGGAGTGCCGTGTCCTGAGCCATCTTTCTCCTCCCTGTCCCCAACACGGAGGCTTGAACATAGTAGTCTTTTTATCCACCTTGCTGTTGGATTGAATACCTATTGCACAATAACTTCTCTCAGCCTCCACCCTCCCGCTCTGGTGGGAAACCACATGCAAGTGATGGGTGTGTGAGACAGCGATCCATTTTCAAAGATGCGTGTTTGCATGGGTGGGGTGGGCAGTGAAGAGTGGGGAGTTGAGAAAGAAAGAGAACCCAGAGCCTGGTCCCCCACCACGGCCACTCTTCTGCAGGCCCTGTGCCTCGTCAGAGTCCCGATTCCATGCAAGTGAAGGGTGTTAAGGGTTGTGCTGTGCTTCATGCCATCCGGCAGCGCCGAAGACACCTGGGGGCTGGTACCCCCCTCTTCGAAAGCCAGACCCCCGCTCAAGTGAGCACGGTCTCCATCTCCTTGTGGTCCTGGTGTCTTCTAGAACCGCCCTGCAACCAGCTCACTGATGGCGCTCAGAGCTAGAAGAGTTTGAAAACTCCGAATTGATTAAATGAATGAGCGGTTGATTAAGGACTGAAATCGACGCTGAAACAGTTGACGAAGTGAAATTATGACCCCGTCGTGCAGTCACAGAGGAAGATTAATGCGCTAACATCTGTGGAGCCCCCAGCATTTCAGCAAGGGGTCAAGCCACCCAAGCTCTCATTCCAAGGCTGTTGAATCCAAAGTCCGGGGAGATCCAGACACCCCCCACCCCCCAAACAAAACCAAGTTCCTTTGTTCACGTATTCAACGAAGATGTACTGAGGGCCCACCGTGACCACACACTCTTCCACATACATGGGATCCATCTGTGGATAGATGGACAAGCGTCCATGCAGCTTAGAGCAAGAGACGGTAAACAGTACTAAGTTTGTAAATTATATGGTACGTTAGAGAATGAAAAAACAGGCCAAATTAAGACGACTGGGAATATGTGTGTGGGGGGGGGGGGACGGAATTAAATTGTGTGATTTCAACGGAGTGGGTAGGGAAGATCACACTGAGCAAGTGAGATTGGCAGTAGGTGGAAAAAAGCGTTTGGAAGCAATCAGCACCCATTCGTCATTCCTGCAGGTAGCACTTCCCCGGAAGTCCTTCATGGGGTTTCCCTGTCCGGGGGGGTTCTGCTGCTCCAAGATGAAGGAAACTGTCAGGGGGTGGGTGGTCCGGGGTCCCGTCCTATTTGCATGTTGACAGGTTAGTCTCCTGCAGTTTCCTGGGTGCTGGCAGGGGACACAAGATGCCTGGGCAGGTAAACTCTTCTGTTTACCAGCTTAGGGACTCAGGGGCATCCCAGGCTCCAGGCGAGTCTGCCCACGTACCGCCCTTCAAGAATCTTCATTTGCATACAGTGTATAGAGAAGTCCACTAACCTAATTAATAATTAGACAGAGACTCCAAATCCTTTGAGAGCTACTCCGTCCGTAGTTTCTGGCCTCTCCCCAGGCAAAGGAACCGAGGAGGGCTTTTTATACGTGACAATGAATCCATTGTTAGCTCTGATTGTATGGGAGCCGAAGTCTACGGTATCAGGGGTTCGCACTCTGCCTGAACTAGGGTGTTTTGCACGGTTTCTCCTTCCCAGTGCCACTGGATAAATATTTAGCAATTTTATGGAGGTGGAAACTGCCGATTAAGGGCAGTTCTCAAATAGGGAAATGATACTGGTGTTTACCCAAGAAGAGCTAAACACTCCTAAGGACGACTTTCTGTCATTCTTTGCTGAAATTCTCTTGAGAGTTAACAATAGCTCCCAAATCAGTAAATTTATCCATTAGAACCTGCCCCTGCCAAATTCCCTGATACAGATCCCCTAATCATGATTCTTTTTTTTTAAAAAAAAAGTGTATTTATTTATTTTTGAGAGAGAGAGAGAGCATGAGCAGGGGAAGGGCAGAGAGAAAGAGAATCCCAAGCAGGTTTCATGCTGTCAGTGTAGAGCCCTACGCGGGGCTGGAACTCGAAAACCATGAGACAACGACCTCAGCCGAAATCAAGAGTCAGACGCCTAATCAGCTGAGCCACCCAGCCGCCCCTCCCTTCATTGTGACTCTAAATGAAGACAGGCATCGCCGCCCCCCCCCCCGTTCCTTTCCTATTCCAGCACCCCTATTAATCATTGATTAATGAAATTGGCCTCTGAGCCTTTGGGCTCCTCAAAAAGTGCTCAGAGTGCATGTGAATACTTAGCTTCAAGGTTGCTCCTTGTAGGGGTCTTTTTAGTAAGAAATATTGGAAAAAAACTCCAATGCCCAATAACGGGATTAATTGAATACATCGTGGCAAAGATATTCATTAGAAGATTTTGCGGCCACACAAATGACGCTGCAGGAGTATATTCCAGGGCGTGAAAATGTCTCCAGGGCAAGCCACAAAACAGTGTGTCGTGTGTGATCCATTTTTGTGCATAGAGGTGTGCACGCCTGTGGCCGATCACGTGCATGCACACGAACTGGCCCGGAGCAAGATTAGCACACCGTCACGGGTGTTTTCCCTTCACGGCGAGATTGCTGGTGATTCTATTTTCTTCTGTTTTGCTCATCTCCTTCTCATTTTCCCACGCACACGCATATATATTTCTTGTGGCCTCAGGAAATCAAAAGTTATAAAAAGGGTGCAGAGGAGGGAGTTCTTCTGGTTGGAATGCGGGCTCTCCGCGTAAGGAGCAACCGATTTGTGTCCCCAAAGCCCAAAGTCTCACCAGCACTGCCTTGCCTTGCGTCAGGTCCATCACCTGCGGCACGGGGAGGCCGAGCCCTTTTGTGGTGAACGGGCGAGGAGGTGTGGCAGAGGGCAAAGGAGTCTTTGCCTTGACCTGTTTCTGCCTTCTAGAATGAAACCTGAACGTGGTGTCGTGCCTCTCTGAAACTCCACTTGCTTTGATCCCCAGACCTGGGGCTCTTCTGGAGAACTCTGATTCACAAGTCCCCAGTGACTTTGCCCCATAGGTAATGTGGCCCACATCCTCTGCCCCCTCTGGGTCTTGGGGGACCTGAACGCCGGGGACAGGTTAGGCACCTGCCTGGGACTCCAGTACCCCGCTGGGTTCCCCGGGTCTCTGACATTCACAAGGACCCAGGCGCTGAGCTCCGAGCAGGCAGGTGTCCTCTGGAAAGAGCACATGTGCCTCCTGCTTTAGGGCACAGAGGGGGCGGGCGCCAGCAAGGGCGGTGGAGGCGAGGACACTGCTTGCTATCTGCAGATCTGGCTGTGGCTACGGTCGTGTGGTTTGCAATTAGATGAGAGGTCCGGGGGCCTGGGAGATCATTTCCTTCAGCAGGTTATCATTTGGGCAAAATCAGGGACTTGTCCGGCTCAGCCCGCCGCCCCCACCTGCTCTCTCTGCCCCCGCCTGCTCCTGTGGCACCTTTGTGCCACAGAAACGCTGGCTGCCTGCTCCCCTGGTGAACCTCGAAGCACTGATGTCCTCTGAGCAGACTGTGTTGTCCGGTGGCCCCCTTTCCTGGAGACATAACCCCAGCGACCGCTTCCCCCACCCCGCGGATCCAGGACCCCCCACCTCCTCCTCTCGTGACTTGCCAGTATGTGATTCTTCATTTATCTGCACAATTATGAGTCGCTGTCTTCCCCACCAGACTATGGGACTAGGTTTTATGCCCACTCGTCTCCCAGCACCTCGTGCAGAGCCCGGCACAGAGTAGGCTTTCCGATAAACGGATGAATGAATGAGTACGTGCATCACCCACGTGTGACGGTCACCAGTAATGTTCTCACCTTAAGGTGCTTTTGGCCTGGGGCGGGAGGGGTGGGGAGGCTGGATGGCTCAGTTGGTTAAGCGTCCAACTCCGAGTTTCAGCTCAGGTCGTGATCTCACAGTTCATGAGATCGAGCCCCACATCGGGCTCTGCGCTGACAGCGTGGAGCCTGCTCGGGATTCTCTCTCTCTCCCTCCCTCCTTACTCCTCCCCCACTCATGCTGTCTCTGTCTCTCTCTAAATAAATAAATAACACTTTAAGAAAAGAAAGAAAAAAAAAAAGATGCTTTTTCTTGGAATTAACTCCCCTGGGCGTGAGCCCAAGTTCAACAACGCATTACTGTGTGACCTCGGGCCAGTTGTGTGACTGATGTTGCTTCCCTCTCTGTTAAATAGTTTTCTTTTGGTTTGGTTTTCAGTGGTGGGATTGCAGTGAAGGTGAACTAAGATAATGTCTGTAAGTGCCGGGCGCAGGCAACACCCAGTGGGGAAGCTGCTATTATTTCTGTTACGACTCTTGGTCTTTATTATTCTGTCCTCTGAGCCTCTTCCTGCCAGAGCTGGAGGTCACCCTTAGTTAGTTACATAATCCCTTGAAGTCTGCATGGATCTGGGCCTCTCTACCTGCCTGTGTGTCACTTTGTCGTCCACACTCAGTGTCCTCGGGGTCGGGAGGGGGCAGAGAGAAAGAAATCGGCACCCCTTTGCGATAAGACATCATGCAAATGCAGGGGGAGAATCCCACTCCCCCGATGCCACCTGGAGCCTCATCTGGCTCCAGTGCCAAGCTTCTTGCTTCGTACGCGATGCCGATGCAGGTGACCGGCCTGCCGGCGAGGGGGGGACCCTGAGGATGGCAGGAAACGTGACAGTGGGCTGCCCCCTCTTACCTCCCAGACCAGGCTCCATGGAGGGCTGCCTCCCGCAGTTCGAGAAGGGATCCCGATGGATCTGTTTCGGTCTGGACATCACCGTGGGGTGGAGACTCTGGAAGGGAAGGCAGACTTTGCGGAAAGTCGATTCAGCTATGGACACTCAAGGGCACAGGGATTGGCTTCTCTGGCCCGTGAACAATCAGGAACACTCCGGGGTCTGTTTCCGGCCCAGAGAGGTGAAGCACCTGGCACGTGCTCACCCAGCTGCTAAGATCCCAAAGCCGTTCCCTCAGCCCCACTGGCCCTCCGATCAGTGTTTTCACCCCAAGTTTACCTGGACACCGGTTTTAATGACTTCCAACCGTATGATGGCAACCTTTGCACCACCCAACGTTTGATCACCAAGTTTCAAATGCCAGGTCCCGGCTGAGGCCAGAGAATACACCGATGGACGAGACTGGCTCCTGGGGTTGGCTGACTGACAACGCCCCTAGGCTTAAGCAACATTTCATCTCACTTAGCAGTTCCCACCGCCCCATGTGGTATCTATCTCACCTTTATTCATCCCCCCACCCCCAGCAAGTGTTCAATCGAGCACCTACTTTGTGCCACCAAATGCAGTAGGAGGCTGAAGATCTAACTGTGGCCAAAAAATAGACTCAACGCCACCGTCAGAGGACTTAGGAGAGACACTGAACAAGCATACAGATCAGCGGGGTTAATCATCACAGAAGAGGGAGAATCTCTCCTCTCGTTTGCCTCCACCTCTGGGAGGTCAGAGGAAGCTTCCCTGCAGAGCAGACTCTGAACTGAAGTCTGACGGTTGAGCTGGATGTCACGAGGCAAAGAGGGGAGGAAAGATCATTCCAAGGAGGGGGACTGGGCTACGTAAAGGTCCTGGGGCCAAGAGAATGCATGTGACTTACCGCGGGATAGCCAGGAAGGGTGGAGAGGAGAGGGGGAGGCAGTTGGAGAAGAGATAAGACAGACAGACAGGCAGGCAGACAGACAGGGGAGTTTTAGTCCTTATCCCCAGAAAAATGGGAAGCCATTGCAGGGTGTCAAGCCAGGCAATGACACAAATTAGACTTGCATTTTCCAAAAGATGGCTCTCACTGCAGAGTGGACCTCAGATGGGAGGAAGGCAGGCGGGGAGTGGATGGACCATCTGGAGACCTTGCCAAGGTCCTGATGAGCAGAGATGGTAGCCTAGAGTAAGGTGGGGGCAGGACAGCTGAGACAGGAGGTCCAAGAAGGAAGTGACGGGGGGCAGTGTTGGGTGTGACAGAAGGTGGACATGATGCCTGAGTGACACCCCTTCGCTTGAGTGACCAGAGGCCACTGGTGACCTTGCTGAGAACTATTTCAGATGACAAAGCCCGAGGCTCAAAGAGGCGAGGTGACTGATACAAGCCATAAGCTAAGAAAGGGTAGAATCAAGTCGTGAACCCAGGTCTGCTGACTCAAAATCCAGTGCTCTTTCTAACATCGGAAAATGAGGATTTAGCCTGAGACCCTAGTGTGGTCTCCCAGGAGCAACGGGGGTTCCCTCTGCTCAAATTACATGTATGCTCAGGGTGGGCTTGGCTCTGACCCCGTGTCTGCTCATTCAGAGCCCAGGAGGAAGGGGTGGCCTCGTGTGGGACACGCCCGTTCTGGCGGTAGAGGGGAGGAGCCCAGCATACCACAGTTAGACGCTGGAAGGCAATGGCTCTGCGACAAGAACGAGGTGTGAGTGGGTGGATGCCCTCTGCGGATGCTTGTAGAAGTCTCGGGCTGCCCCGCTGAGCGGCTCCTCCGACTTGACCCGTGACATTTAGGTGACTGAGCATGACTGGCATAGCCCGAAAATCTTGTTCCATATTCTGACATGGATTTGCAGGGGATCCTTCTGCTGTCCTTGGGCCAAAATCCTTGAGCAACACCCGTTCCTTGTACCCACACTTGATTGGACTCAAAGTTGTGATTTCATATCGGTTTTCCTTCTTGTTTTGAAATGCAAACCTGGGGACACCTGGGTGGCTCAGTCGGTTAAGCGTCCGACTTCAGCTCAGGTCATGATCTCAAGGTCTGTGGGTTCGAGCCCCACATCGGGCTCTGTGCTGACAGCTCGGAGCCTGCATCCTGCTCCGGATTCTGTGTCTCCCTCTCTCTCTGCCCCTCCCCCACCCACACTCTGTCTGTCTCTCTCTCTCTGGCTCAAAAATATATAAACGTTAAAAAAAATTGACATGCAAACCTGGTATTAACTTGGATTTTGGTTGACTCCTGCCATGTTTGGGCTGGGGGCGTGCTTGAATTCACACAGGGCACCCAGCTGCCTGCCAACTCTGGGTCTCTTCCCACCGCATCACTGCTTTTCAGATCACGCTTTGCCAAGCCCTAGGGAGTCAGGGAAAACGCCTTTATTGCCTGTCCTCACGTCTCCATGGGAAGGGACTTCTGACACCCTCTGTCATGGCAGCCCAGGGTGGAGAATGGGTGCGAGCATCTCTGATTTCTCCTTCCTCCCTCTGGGAGCAGCAGTGGCCAGTGGTACCTGTGACACGCGGACAGCTGGGTGCCATTCCCAGAAACTCCCTACACGGAGGCATTTGAGTGGGGTCTGCCTTTTTCTGCCTCCTGTTCTTTGGATCTCTTTTGTGTGCTCTGGCATTTGGGGCACTTGTACAGAAACTGGGGCCTCCTCTCCATCTTCTGTCCCTCAGTCTGTTGGAAGAGGTCAGGCTAGCCAGCCTCACTGTCCTGACTCTAAAATGGGCAGAAACCTGGTGTCCTGGCTGTGTTCCTGAGTCCAGCTGGGGAGTATTTGGAGAGCCCCTGGCACGGCTGATAACTCAGACACTCAGATGCCAGTTGACCCCTTGGGTCTACCTTCTGCTAGTTTAGAGGCAGGGGCAATGAATTTTTATCCCGAACTTCCAACAGGCTGGGTCAGGGTGCAGCTACGTTCTTCTGATTTCTCTTTTGCAGTTTTGCTCGAAGAAGTGATATCCTTGTGAAAAGGTTAGTTTGAAAGCCAAGGAACACTGGGCGGTTGAGGCATGAGTTTATCAACTCTTGGCGTGGAGAGCTCTGTGGGATAGAGGGAGGAATTTCTGGCCTTTTGAAACCTAAATATTCTGCTTCCTCCCAGGATCTTAGCTTGGGAATAAAGAAGCCATCCTTCCAGAACCTCGGGAGAAGGGTTGACTTCAACACCTGTGGGAGTATTTTAACTTCTTCCTTCAGTAGGTTCAGCTTGGCTGACTGAAACAGTGTTTAGAGTATTTTTTTTTTAATTTTTTTTTTCCAACGTTTACTTATTTTTGGGACAGAGAGAGACAGAGCATGAACGGGGGAGGGGCAGAGAGAGAGGGAGACACAGAATCGGAAACAGGCTCCAGGCTCCGAGCCACCAGTCCAGAGCCCGACGCGGGGCTCAAACTCCCGGACCGCGAGATCGTGACCTGGCAGAAGTCAGACGCCCAAGCCACTGCGCCACCCAGGCGCCCCTAGAGTATTTTAATCATGTTAACAGGAGAGTCGGCTCACCAGGAGAGCAGGAGTGCCTTTCTTTATTGGGCTGCTGTCGCCCCTCTGGTCGTGTGTTGGGTGGTTCACATGAATTATTTGACTTAGTCCTCCAAGCAGATAGGTGGGTGGACGTAACTGTCTCGTTTTACACCTGAAGACGCCGAGGGTCTGAGTGATTAGTGAGATGGCTGCCTCACTGGGGCTGGGGAAAGGAAACACAAACATCCGGGAAGGTAAGACCCGCCCTCGAAGAATCAATCATGGGCTGAACCTTGACTAGCAAGGCCCTTGGTGATCGGCTGGCGTAACTTGCTCATTCTATAATGAGGAAAGGTGAAGCCAGGGAAGCGGAGGGTTCGCCGGAGGTAGAGAGCGTGGCAGTAGATATTCACCAGCGGAAGGTTCTAGCGTCCTCGTCTGTGTGGCCATGCAACGAATTCTGACCAAGAAGACCCAAGATTTCCAGGAAGTATGAAAAGGGAGGGGGCGCGCCTCTGTTTGCTTCTTCAACCTTCCCGCTTCTGGCTGCCTGAAGTGCAGAGCTCCAGAAGCCATCTGGGACCAGAAGGACTGGGCTACCCCCTGGGAATACGGGACCGGAGACCCAGAAGGAGCCTGGGTCGCTGCTGATGTTCCTGAGTTACCCTTGGCCAGGGCCCTGGACTCTCACCTCTGGACTGACTTCATATGAGACAAACCCTTTCTGGGCTTTTCTGTTCCACGCAGTTAACAGGGGACCGAAATTCCTGTGGGCACCTTGACTACATGGCAAAGTCTTGGGGACCAACTCTCCATTCTCTTGCCAGTGAGCTTGCCTCCCTGTCAACTGTCCATTTCTTCCTTGTGCTATTTTTTTGAAATCACTGCCTTTCTCTGAACATCACTGAAGCTTTCTTCTGCAATACTTGCCAAATGAAAAGGCCTAGCGACAAGATTTAAGATGCTCAAGCAGGTACCTTTGATCTAGGGCCCATCCTGTCTCCCCTGCTCCCTTTGGGTTGAGTCACCAGCCTGCAGTGTCTCACATCCCCTTCTGCAGCTCAGCCCCTACTCCCGATGTTCCACTGTGACCTGCTTTCCCTCCCCTTCCCTGGACATCACCTGGGACTCCCCTTCAGGAATTACGCAGAGATCATGCTTAAGCAAGCTGATTCAGGCAAACGGCCGTGTGAAACGGAGACTCACTATATGCCTACAGGAATCCCACAGGGATTAAAGAGTTAAATGTCTTTTGCAGATCATACCAGAAAAAGCAACTAGAATTACAGAAAAGCACCTGTCAAAAATTTTAAGTAGCAAGAAAGGATTAATGCACCCAAAGTAATGAAGGATTAAAAAGGAAAAGGTCAAGCAACTTAACAACACAATAAAGGAAAATTTCTGTATGGCAAAAGCCAAATAAAACAGACCAAAGAACCAAAAACCAAAAAACATCCCAAACTATATAAGCGAAGTATTCCCGAAGTATGACAAAAGGTAAATAGATTTAAGATATTGTCAATTCCTTCAAATTAGTAAAGAATCACCATAATCTTGACAAACGATTGGTTAAAAAAGAGAGAAAAAGATATACGCACACCCCCAATTACAGATGAATAGTACACACTTGAAAAATAGATTTAAATTTAGTGAAAAATCAAATAAATAAATCAAATAAAAATTAAAACATCCGAGAAATAAATTTTAACATGTCAAGTTAGCATTTTAAAATGAGATTTCTGGGGACCCCCTGGGTGGCTCAGTCAGTTAAGCCTCCGACTCTTGATTTTGGCTCAGGTCATGATCTCAGGGTTCACGGGATGGAGTCCTGCATCGAGCTCTGTGCTGACAAAGCAGATCCCTGCTTGGGTTTCTCTCGCTCTCTTTCTCTCTCTGCCCCGCCCCCACATACTCTCCCTCTCTACATAAATAAATAAATAAATAAATAAATAAATAAACAAACAAACAAACTTTAAAAATTTTTAAAAATTACACGAGAATTCTGAAGTTGGCAAGGGCACAGAGAAATGCAAACTCTTCTACCGGCACAAATTGGCCCAACTTTGTCTCTTGAGTTGCAATTTACCAATGTATCAAATGTTCGCATCCGTTAAGTCAGTAGTGCCACTTCTGGGAATGTATCCCAAGAAAGTAGCATAGAATGCAGAAGGATGTGTACCGCCATGCTATTTGTCTCAGAAAACGAAAGGAAGCTACTAAGATGTCCAATTCCTGGTGACTATCTGAAAATTCTTTGTAGAACAAGGTAGAAGCTAATTGTCAATGAAAAATGAGCAATTTTTGCATATCCAGACCAAAAACTATTGAGTACTCTTCCCTATCTGCGATTTCACTTTCCATGGTTTCAGTTACCCCCCCGGTTAACGTTGGTCTGGAAGCAGATGACGTTCCCCATGTACGGCCAGGAGGTCAGCCATAGCTTCGCGCTACATCACATGCCTACGTCATTCACCTCCCTTTGGCTCATCATAGAGGCATTTTATCATCTCACATCACGCCACAAAGAAAGGTGAGTACAGCACAATAAGATAGTTTGAGAAAGAGACCACATTGGTATATCTTTTATTACGGTGTATGTTGAAAATCGTTCTATTTTATCATTAGTGATTGTTGTTCATCTCTTCCTGTGCCTGATTTATGAATTAAACTTTATCAGAGGCGAGCATATATTGGGAAAAAACATATATAGAGTTCGATACTATTCATGGTTTCAGGCATCCCCTGGGGGTCTCGGGACTTATCCCCCGCAGATCGGGGGGACTACTATACCACTCTTGCAAATCATTTTCAGAGTCTTAAAATCTTTACTGAAGTATAACTGATGTACCAAAAACCCACACATGTTTAAACCGTACAATTTGAAAAGGCGTGATATATGTGTGTTCTTGTGAAACTTTCACCATCCTCAAGATACTGAGTATATCACTCACCTCCAAGAAGTGACCTTGGGCTCTTTTCCAGTATCTTCCTCCCACCCCTTCCCCCACCCCCTCATCTAGGTGACCACTGATCTGCTTTCTGTCCCTACAGATTGGTTTTCCTTTTCTAGAATTTCCTTTGGAATCATACAGTACGGATTCTTAGTTGTCTGGTTTCTGGTTTTTTTTTTGTCTAGCATAATGGTTTTAAGTATCACCCATGTTGTGTGTGTCGTATTAATCCTATTAATTGCTGAGTAGTATTCCATTCTGTCGGTAAACCACCATTTGTTTATCCTTTCATGTGTTGATGGGTGGTTTCCAGCTTTGAACTATTACAAATAAAGGCACTGTTAATAGTCAAGTGTAAGCCTTTGTAAGGACATAGGTTTACATTTCTTTTGGATGAATACCTCAGAGTGGAATAAGTGGGTTGTATGGTAGGAAATGTTTAACTTTTTTTTTCTTTTTTGAGAGAGAGAGAGAGAGAGGGAGGGAGAGAGAGAGAGACTCCATGCCCAATACAGAGTCCCACTTGGGGCTTGATCCCACAACCCTGACATCATGACCTGAGCTGAAACCAAGTGCCAGATGCTTAAGCAACTGAGCCACCCAGGTACCCCACATGTTTAACTTGTAAAGAATCTGCCAGACTCTTCCCCAAAGTGGTCACATTCCCACCAGCACTGTATGTTAGCTCCACATCTTTGCTGGTAATAGGTGTGGTCTGTTTTTTTGAGTTCAGGCCTTCTGACAGGTGAGAAGTGATATGTCCCTATTTTTTTTTTTTAATTTGTCTTTCCTTAAAGACTAATGACTTAAGTATCTTTTTAATGCATTTATCCATCATCTACAGATCTTCTTCGGCGAATTGTCTCTTTAAAAATTTTTTTTTTCAACGTTTATTTATTTTTGGGACAGAGAGAGACAGAGCATGAACGGGGGAGGGACAGAGAGAGAGGGAGACACAGAATCGGAAACAGGCTCCAGGCTCTGAGCCATCAGCCCAGAGCCTGACGCGGGGCTCGAACTCACGGACCGCGAGATCGTGACCTGGCTGAAGTCGGACGCTTAACCGACTGCGCCACCCAGGCGCCCCGCGAATTGTCTCTTTAAATCTCTCGTTCCTCTGTGTTGGATTTGTGTTTTCTTGTTGCTGAATTTTTGAGTTTTTAAAAATGTATTGTCAGTACAATTCCTTTATCAGATATGTGATCCCTGGATATTTTCTCCAAGACAGTGGCTTGTCGTTTCAAAGTGTCTTTTAAAGAATAGATCTTCTTAATTTAGATACAGTCTAACGTATCCATTTTTGCTCTTTTAGATGGTATGTGTGATATTGTTTCTGGGAAATTTTTGCCTAACCCAAGGTCACAATAGACGTTTTAAAGTTTTAGGTCCTACGCTTAGTTACACGCTTCTCTTTGAGTTAATGTTTGAATGGAGTGAGAGGTGAAGAAGTTCATTTTCACATATGGATAGCTGATTGTTGTAGCATCGTTTGTGCAAAAGATTTTTTTTTCCCTTCACTCAACTGTCTCGGCATCTCTGTTGAAAATCAATTGAGCATTTATGTCTGGGTCTATTTCTGGGTTCTCTGTTCTGATCTATCAATCTCTTTGTCTATTCTGACACCAATCCACACTATTTTGGTTACTGTGGTTTATCATCAGCCTTGAATCCAAGCAAGGCAAATACTCCAAATGTGTTCTTTGTTTTCAAAGTTGTTTGCGGTGTTCTCAGCCTTTTTGCATTTCCATATGAATTTTAGAACTGTCTTGTCAATGTCCACAAGAAAAGCCTGCTAGGTAGGACTTAGGTGGCATTGAATCTGTACATTAATTTGACATAAAATAGACATCTTAACCTCATTGAATCTTCTGATCCGTGGTCTTAATATGGTTCTCCATTTATTTAGATCTTCTTTATTTTATTTAAAAAAATTAAAAAAAATTTTTTTTAACGTTTATTTATTTTTGAGACAGAGAGAGACAGAGCATGAACGGGGGAGGGTCAGAGAGAGAGGGAGACACAGAATCTGAAACAGGCTCCAGGCTCTGAGCTGTCAGCACAGAGCCCAATGTGGGTCTCAAACACGGACCGCGAGATCATGACCTGAGCCCAAGTCGGACGCTCACCTTACTGAGCCACCCAGGAGCTCCTAAAATTTTTTTTTAATGTTTATTCATTTTTGAGAGGCAGAGAGAGACAGAGTGCAAGCGAGGGAGGGGCAGAGGGAGAGGGAAACACAGAATCCGAAGCAGGCTCCAGGCTCTGAGCTGTCAGCACAGAGCCTGACACGGGGCTCAAACCCATCCTGAACAAAAGTTGGATGCTTAACCGACTGAGCAACCCAGGTGCCTCAGGTCTTCTTTATTTTATTTTAAGTGTATTTATTTATTTTGAGAGAGAGAGAGCATGTGCATGCGAGTGAGGGAGGGGCAGAGGGAGAGGGAGAAGGAAAGAGAGAGAATCTCAAGGAGGCTCTGCACTGTAGCACAGGGCCCGATGGGGGGCTCAAACCCACCAACCATGAGATCATGACGAGCTGAAATCAGATGCTTAACTGACTGAGCCACCCAGGTACCCCTTAAATCTTCTCTAATTTCTCTTGGCAATATTTTCAGTGTATAGGTCTTGCACATCTTCATCAGATTTATCTCTAAATTCTCCATGTTTTTGTGCTATAGGTATAGCGGTATTTCAGTTTCCAGTTGTTCATTGCTAGCAAGTAGAAATACAGTTGATAATTGTAATTTGGTCTTGTATTCTATAACCTTGCTAACCTCACTTTTTAGTTCTAGTAGCATTTTATAGGTTCCATAGGACTGTTTAATATAGACGATCATGTTATCTGTGATTAAAGATGGTTTTACTTCTTTCTTTCCATCCTGGATTCATTTTATTTTTTCTTGCCTTGCTACCTGCCTGGAACCTCCAATAAGAAGTTGAGTAGAAGTGGTTATACTCATTACCCATGTCTCGTTCCCACTTTTGGGGAAAACGCCCAATCTCTCACGATTACTTACGATGCTGAGTTTTTATGTAGATGTCCCTTATGTTGATGGGATTCCCTTCTGTTCCTATTCTGATAAGTGTTTTTACCTTGAATACATATTGGACTTTTTTCCAAATGATTTTGTTGTATTAATGAGATTATGATATTGCCTCTTTTTTTTAGTATAGTGAGTTAAATTAATTGATTCTTTAAATGTTTATTTACAGGGGGGGAGGGGCAGAAAGGGGTGGGAGAGAGAAAATCCCAAGCAGGCTCCGTGCTGTCAGCACAGAGCCAGATGAGGGGCTCAATCTCGTGAACCGTGAGATCATGGCCCGAAATCAAGAGTTGGATGCTTAACCTCCTGAAATGCCTACGCTCCCCACATTAATTGATTTTTAAATGTTAAAGCAACCTTGACTTCCTAGGATAAAGTCCACTTGGTCATGATATATTATTCTTTTTAGACATATCATTGCATCTTATTTGTGAACATTTGCTAAGAACGTTTGCATCTATGTTTTTGAGAAATATTTGTCTGTGAGTCCCTTTCCCTTACAATGCTTTTGTCTAGTTTGGGTATCAAAAGAATGTTTACCTTATGTAATGAACTGGAGACCATTCTTCCCTCTTTAATTTCTAGAGGAGCCCCCTGGTGGCTCAGTTGAGTATCCAACTTCATCTCAGGTCATGATCTCACAGTTTGCGAGTTCAAGCCCTGCATCAGGCTCACAGCACAGAGCCTGCTTAGGATCCTCGGTCTCCCTCTCTCTGCCCCTTCCCTGCTCATGCGCTCTCTCTCTCTCTCTCTCTCTCTCTCTCTCTCTCTCTCAGAAATGAATAAACATTTATTTTAATTAATTAGTTAATTAATAGAATAGAATAGAAAAATGCAGAATCAGTGTTATTTCTCCCTTAACGTTTGGTAGAATTCACCAGTGAAGCCATCTGATCATGGAGTTTTATTTGTGAGAAGATTTTAACTAAAAATTCACATTCTTTCGTATAAATAAGACTATGCATGTTATCTATTTCTTCTTGAATAAGGTTTGGTAGTTTCTGTGTTTCAGGGAATGTTCCATTTCATGTAAGTTGTTGAACAAAGTGGTCTAGAGTTGCTCATTTATTCCCTAATTATCATTTTACTCTCTGGAACATATGTACTGATATTACTTCTGGCATCCCTAATATTGTAATTTGTATCTTCTTTCTTTTTTCTTTTTTTTTCCTGATTGATCTGGCCCCAGGCTTGTCATTTGACTGATCTTCTCAAAGAAACAACTTTGGTTTCACTGATTTTCTATATGGTTGGTGTTTTGTTTTATTGGTTTCTGTTTTCATCTTACTCCTCTCTTTCTGCTTGCTTTGAGTTTATTTTGTTCTTCTTTTTCCAATTTCTGAAGATGGAAATTGAAGTGATTGATTGGAGACCTTTTTCTTTTCTAATATAGGCCTATGGGGCTATAAAATTTCCTCTGTGTACTGCTTTAGCTACATCCCACACATTTGGATATGTTGTGTTTTCATTTTCATTTATTTCAAAATATGACTTAATTTTCTTTTTGGTATTTTCTTTGACCCATGAGCTACTTAGAAATTGTATGCTTTAGTTACCCAGTATTTGGGGATTCTTTCTGTTATTAATATTTGTTAATGTGTATTTATTTTTGAGAGAGAGAGAGAGACAGACAGAGCACAAGTAGGGGAGGGGCAGAGAGAGAGGGAGACACAGAACCTGAGGCAGGCTCCAGGCTCTGAGCTGTCAGCACAGAGCCCAACGTGGGGCTCGAACTCATGAACTGCTATATCATGACCTGAGCCGACGTCAGACACTCAACCGACTGAGCCACCCAGGAGCCCCTCTGTTATTAATTTTTAACTTAATACTATTGTGGTCAGATAATACGTTTTGTATAATATGAATCTCTGAAATTTACTGACACTTTTTTTGGTGGCCCCAAATGTTCTGTGTGCATTTGACAAAAAAAGTGCATTTGATTCTGCTGTTGTTGGGTAGAATATTCTATTAACATCAGTCAGTATAATGTCAGTTGGTAGATACAGTCTTGTTCAAGCGTTCCACAGCCTTAATGACTTTCTGTTTACTTGTTCTGTCAGTTATCGAAAGAAAGGCGTTAAAATCCCCAATATAATTGTGGACTTGTCTATTTTTTCTTGTAATTGTATCGGTTTTTATTTCATGTCTTCTGACACTCTGCTATTAGCTAATAACCACTTAGGATTGTTATATCCTTTTGATTAATTTATCCCTTAATCGTTATGAAGTAACTGTCTTCATCCTTGGCTATCCTCTTTGCTCTGAAATCTATTATCTGATATTAATATAGCCACGTCAGCTTTTTCTTTTCTTTTTATTTATTATTATTATTATTATTTTGAGAGAGAGAGAGCATGAGCAGGGGAGGGGCAGAGAGAGAGAGGGAGACACAGAATCCAAAGCAGGCTTCAGGCTCTGAGCGGTCAGCACAGAGCCCAGCGCGGGGCTTGAACTCATGAACTAGGAGATCATGACCTGAGCCAAAGTCAGACACTTAACCGACTGAGCCACCCAGGTGCCCCAGCTATTTTTTTTTTTTTTTTGATCAGTGTTCCTATGGTATATCATTTCCCATCCTTTTATTTCTAATTCATTTGTGTTTTTACATTTAAAGAGGTTTCTTATAGGCAGCATGTAGTTGCGTCTTGCTTTTTTATCCAATTTCACGATGCCTGCCTTTTAACTGAGGTGTTTAGATCATTGATTTATGTAACTATTGACACCATTTAGTAAATCTATCATATTGCTATTTGAGGGCAGCTGGTGGGCTAGGTCAGTAGAGCATGTAACTCTCCATCTCAGAGTCGCGAGTTCATGAGTTCAAGCCCCACGATGGGTGCAGAGATTACTTTAAAAGAGTAAAATCTCATAAATCTGTCATTTTGCCTTTGGTTTATTTGTTCTGCTTGTTCTTTGTTCCCTGTTTCCCCTTTTTCTGCCTTGTTTTGGATGAGCCGTGTTTTGTTATGACTTTCTTGTATCTCTTTTATGAACTCATTGGCTACAAGTCTTTGTTGTGTTATTTTAACAGGTGGTTTGGGGTTCACAGTGCAACACTTTTACTCTATCACAGTCTGTCTTTAAGAGATCTTACGCCACTTTGTGTGTATTATAGGGACTTTATAACAGTATCTTTTCATTTCTCCTTCATCACTTCCCTTCGGCTTAAAAGGCTTCCTTAACTATTCCTTATAGTTCAGGTCAGTTGGTGATGAATTCTTTCAGGATTTGTACACCTTCAAGAGTCTTTATTTTGAAACTGTGTTTGTCGGATATGGAATTCTAGGCTGTCAATTTTTAATTTTAGAAATTTAAAAGTCTTGCTCCCCTATATTTTAGCTTGCATCGTTTCCAACGAGAAACCTGCTATCATTCCTATCTTTCTTCCTCCCTGTGCATTGTGTCTTTTTCCTCTGGCTGCTTTCAAGATTTCTATTTGTTGCTGACTTCAGTCAACTTTAGTATGACACGATCTGTTTGAAGTTTTATTCATGTTTCTTATGCTTGAGGTTTATTGATCTTCTTATATATGTGGGTTCATAGTTTGAATCCAATTTTGGAAATATTTGGGCATTATTATTTCAAATATATTTTTGTTCCCCTTTCTCCTTTCCTTTAAGGATTCCGGTGACTTGTGTGTGTGGCCCCTTGACATCATTCTCAAGTCACTGGTGAGAATTGAGACTCACTGTTCATCTTTTTAAGTCATTTTTACCTCGGAGTTTCATTTAGAATAGTTTCTATTGCTACGTCTTCAAAATCACTATTCTTTTCAGAAATGCTTAATCCTGCAAAGAGTTTTAGATGTAATAAAGTGCTAGCATTTTATTATGAAACGAAAAAAAAAATGACAAAATTTTACATGTAATGGGATCATGAATATCTTTAAATATATGAAGGGTTAGAAGAAAATATGTTATTTGTAAACAGTGAGTTCATCTGGTTGGTAGGATGTTGGATTCTTACTCTCCTTTTTGTTGTTTTCTATAGTTACTGGAATTTTGACATCAGCAAGCACATATTGTTTCACAGTTAATTATATAAGAAAGGATACAAGGTGTTGCAAAACTGATATATCATTTAGTGACTATAAATTCGTAAAGATTCAAAATAAAATGAAAATGCCCGGAATTGATGAAGATGCCGTAAAAAGCATCTTCTTGTTCAACCCTCCTGCGATAGGAGGTAGGGGTTACAGGACCTTCTTTTTTTTTTTTTTTTAATTTTTTAAGTTTATTTACTTTGAAAGAGAGAGAGAACATGAGCAGGGGAGGGGCACAGAGAGAGAGAGAGAGAGAGAGAGAATCCCAAGCAGGTTCCCCCTCGTCAGTGCAGAGCCTGACACAGGGCTCGAACTCACAAACCAGGAGATCTTGACCTGAGCCCAAACCAAGAGTCAGCTGCTTAACCGACTGAGCCACCCAGGAACCCCTACAGGGCCTTCTTCAAGACCCTTTCATATGGGCCTTCTGATGCAGACTGCTGGTGCGTGAGATGGGGATATTCATCCGCAGACTGACCATGTACCTGCCTGTATCCGTGCACTTCAATGTATGTCAACCTGGCCATGAGCAGCTCTTCGCAGATCAACTTATTTGCATATTGGAGCCCTGGGCTCAGCCGCTGCGAGTATTTAAAGGTGTCCTGAAGCTAACCTCTCCATTATGCAAATATTCTCCTGCCGTTCCTCTTTTACACATTTAGTGAATTTATTTTTTGCCCATTAATATTTTCATTCTCTTGTTGAAGTGAGACTCACCTGCATTTTAGTCTCTGTTCACTCTGTACTGATTTTAGCCCTGGCTCCGTCACTAACAGGATGTGTGATCCTTGGGCAAGTTCACACCTGCCTCTAAGCCTGTCTGGTCACAGGGGAGCATGAGCCCCAGACCAGTGGTTCTCAACGTCCAGAGTGCATCAGAATCCCTTGCGGGACGTTTGCTGGCTTCTGCCCTCGGACTCTCTGATTCAGCTGGTCTGGGATGGGCTTGAGCTGGTGCATTTCCGACAGGCTTCCTGGCGATGTTCCTGCTGCTGGTGCCGAGAGAGCTCACTTTGCAAACCACTGACCTAGGCTTTGAGATAACTATGAGCCATGTAGTAATAAACTTAAGACAGAGAATGCTTGTTTTTAAATATGTGCTTTTGATAAGGGGACAGTGAAAGGATGCATTTTGCAAGTTGTCTTTATGCAAAATTCCAGCATTTCTAAAAGGAGGAAGGGAGGCACAGTGCCTCTTAAAAACTCAGGATTTCCATCTATAGGCAAATCCACCTAAGAACAACTCATCATATTCAAACTGTAATGTTTACATATTTTTAACAGCTCTGTTAGAGACATATGGCTCTTTCAAATCTAATCAGAGTGAAGGTAATCACTTCTCTGCTCGTTCCTAAACGATCCCCTCATCAGCACTATTTACGTGGCAAGACGTGCTCAGTGTTGACACTGGGTTACTCTTCACAATGTATGTGGTTTGTCCTGAAATTTAACTCTTTCTGCGATTGGTTTCTGCTGGACAAGGACACTAGGTTCTTTTAAACCCAGATAACTTTTTATTTTATTTTTTTTTTAACCTGTGTGACACAGTGTGCCTGATAAAGAAACCCTTTCTTTCATGCCCTTTAATCTCCTCCGAGGGCGAAAGTAGTATTTGCTGAAATCAAAGTACGCCCTGGCAGAAATGCGATGCTAATCCTCTTAGTTTTAATGGTTTGGAAATGGTTGGAATAAGAAGGTAAACATCGTAGCTGATTAATAGGAAGGAAGTCAATTGTCCATGTAGCCACTGTTATATGGCCATACTATACAATAGTACTTTCTTTTTATAAACCCCCAAACAGGGTCCTTCTCCATTTTAATGTTCTTACCTGAAAAATGATCCGCCAGCACCGCGCAGTTCTAAGCGTTTGATTCCATTACCCCCAAAAAGCAAGCAGTGCACATTTCAAATCGACGTCAAACAAGTCCCACTGATAACTGGTGTCATATCAATGGCTTATCAGGTCTTTTTTTTTTTTTATTGAAAATAGTCGGATATAATGAGGTGCTTCACATTTAAAAGTCTTAAATCTCTGAAAGCTCCAGGCCTAGATGCTTTTGATACCGGCTTATTAAACTGGCACTGGGAGAGAAAGCGGGGCTGGGGGAGGGTGGGAGCAGGCAAGAGAAACGAAACCGAAGAGGCGCGGAGGTGCGGAGGTGGGAGCTTTCTTAGCATGGTTTAACCCCCACGCTGGCCGTGGTGAAAAGATGGTGTTTGCCGATAGCCGTTTCTGCTGGCGGGTCCCGGGGGAGGACTCTGAGGGAGGAGCCTTGGAGAGCCCGTCTGGCGTGTGCGGCCTTGCACGAATTCACCTGCCATCTTTGTAGGACCTCACGGTCCTCTGTGCGTGGCCATGAGCCTGGGGTTCGGGGGCCTCTCAGCCACCCTCCGTCCACTAACATTGAGCGTTGGACAGAGAATAACTTTGACCTACTTTACGACTTGGTTGTGAGAAGAGAGCCTTCAGGACCCAGGAAGGAAGGGACCTTCACGGAGGCCGAGACTCTGTACAAGCACCAGATGTGCGAAGATGCCCTTTCACTCCGTTATCTCCTATAACCCTGCTCATGCTCCCACTGGGTCCTTGTTGACTGAGGAAAGTTAGGGGAGGAAATTTGTCATGGATTGACTAGATGCGTGATTCTCGAAGTCCAGTGCGTAATCAGCCACATCAGCGTCACTGGGGGAACTTGGCCCCCACCCCGACCTACTGACTCAGAAACCCTGGAGGCGGGGCCTAGCAATCTGCTTAGTAAGCCCCCCCCACCCCACCCAGGGATGCTGACACTTGCTCAAGTTTGCAGGCACCCTGCTGCCTGGGGCCCAAAGTGCCGAATCCTCCTTGGGGACCGTAACAAGTAAGCAGCACAGCTTCAAGGGAGAAGGATGGAAACGGGAAATGCCATGCACCCTCAAGCCCTTGGCCCCTTCACTTTATGGTTTGGGAGGTGACCAGGACACTAAAAGGGGCAAGATAGGACTTTAATGTCCACTTGCCAAATGATGGTCCAGTGAGGGTCCCATCCTGCTGGGACACCTATGACTCTGAGTTCAGAGGTAATTGTCACTTTTTGGGAATGGAGGAGGGTACAGAAGGCTGGGCACCATTTCCCCTCCCTCCCTGCCCGTATCCCTAGAACTTGCTCATGGAGATGCCTTCTCATGGCGGGGGAAGGGGGGAGTCCCAGAGGAGCCCCTTGCTCTATGGATAATTCTGAGAGCCATGGGTCCAAGGTGCCCTGGAAGGATCCCTATAATTCTAGCAAACTCCTAAGTATGACTTCCACAATGTGTAGTGTGGCCTGGAGCGAGGTATGGTTCATAGCAGTGAATCAA
This sequence comes from Puma concolor, assembly GCF_028749965.1. Taxonomy (NCBI): domain Eukaryota; kingdom Metazoa; phylum Chordata; class Mammalia; order Carnivora; family Felidae; genus Puma; species Puma concolor. The sequence goes on from NC_141677.1 coordinate 80,391,482, forward strand.
GGTGGAAGAGAAGAGCCCGGAGGAGGCCTGACTCCCACCAAGCTCATAGTGTGACTCATTTCTCTGTATTTCCTTTGGGCCACTCTGTCAATACCCCAAGCGGCCTGCCCTCCAGCTCTCGCGTCGATCCCATTGGCTCCCTCATGTGCCAGTCGAGTGCTGAGTGAACAGCTCAAGGGGAGCCTGGAAGTGAGCACCACACCCAAGTCCAAACGGAAGCTTGAGTTCCTTAGGGAGCTCGTGGAAAGTCCCCGCCAAAGACAGAGAAGGGACAAGTGGGCAAGAGTGCAGACTCGATGTGCCCATTCTGCCGATCCCAGAGCTGTGACCTTGACAAGTTACAGCTCCCCTATTGTCCCATAGTCGCCGCGATGGCCCTGCGTCCCCTCGCCCAGCCACAGCGGGCGTGAGGATCAGGTGAGCTGACATGAAGGAAGGATGTTCAAGGATGTGTGAAGACAGTAGGTGTGACTTAGACCAGCGGTGGAGAACAGAGGCCCCGAGATGGGCCTTGGGTGGCCACCGGAGACCACGCCCCAGTTCAGGATGCAGCCAGGGGACCACACACGGAGGCATAGCTCGAAGGAGGGTGACTGACCCGTCCTGGTTTTCCTGGGACTTTCCTGGTTTCGCACACCGGAAGTCGCAGGCAAAGCGTGATTGCTGGTCACCCTTGCCCCTTCCTTTGCTTGTCCTGTAACGTAGCCTCTTGAAGACCTGCTTCTGTCTCTGTAACGTAGCAGCGGGAATGTTACGACTGCTACTAACGAAACAGCAGACACTCGACACGTTCTACGCATTCCTGCCCGGAAGCCCCCTATCTCTGCCACTGCCTAACCCCTTGTGGTCCCCCAGGTCCCGGGGCACCGAGCATACTCTACGGCAGTGCCCTGCTTCCTGCCCGTGACCCCAGGCACCTGGAGCTCCTTGATGGCAGGGACCACACCTTGTTCAGCTTCGTTCCGCGGTGCCCAGCACAGCGCCTGCCCCGTGGAAAGTTCTCAGTAAATGTTAGTTAAAATGTCAGTTACTGGCCTCTCCCATCAGGGGGACAGACAACTTAAAAACTGTAGTGGAAAATTCAGGGTTTCGGAGAGCAGGAACAGCTGGACTGATTCGGTGACATTGAGTGTCTCGCCGTGGGTTTAGCCCTTTACTTGGTTGGTTTCTTTAACCCGTTTCACCCTCCCTGCCCTCCTGGGAGGCAAGCAAAGGTTTGTTATCACCTCTGTTCTATGTACAAGCAGCCCCAGGCTTGGGGAGACAAGTGACTTGCCCAAAGGCACACGGCTGGAGAGTAGTACAGGAGTGGATTCAAGCCCGGGTGGATTGTCTTCACCCAACAACTTAGGTTGACTCACTCCACTTGACAAAATGGCCTGAAGCACTTTCTAGGTGCTTCCAGAAGCCTGGAAAAGCCCCCTGGTGTCCGCATTGCTCCCCTGTTCATTTCTAGTAAAAAAACTTGCCATCTGGGGGTCACCGCCCTCCCCAGCTCTGCACGTGGATCCAAGGAGACCCCGGGCGCGGGCAGAGCTGCCCTGTGGCCCCGTTTCCATGACTCCCCAGTGAGCCTTCTAATGGGCAGCAGGCGGGCCGCCCCGACCTGAGAGCGCCGGAGACCCTTTTCACCACCTAATCAATAACCCTGTTATTGACTTGGTGTTCCCACAGGACAGGTTTATAACTTTATCGAGCACTATATGCGGGGGCAATTATAAGGATAATGGAAAATCATCGACAAATGGAGGCGTCTGCATTGCAAATTAACATCTGCTCCAGGTAAGAGAAAAGTCGTGTTTGAATTTCAGAATTTGTGAAAATGCCCGTAGGACAAAGCGCGTGATTTATGGTGGGTGCCGAGCGGTGCAGCGTAGTGTGGGTCTTCCAGCCTGGCCCCGTCATTAGCTCCCGGGACCGTGACAGTCCCCATGGAACGAGCTCGTTGGGAATGTCCAGGGCATTGTCTATAACCACCTGCTCTCATCCTGATTTCCTGGGTCCTGAGAAAGCGGCCACCCAAAGTCCTCCTGTCTTGAGAGTGGGCAACCCTGAAAAGATACCTGGTCTCATCCCCTGGAGGGCAGGTGTGGCTCAAGCCACCTCCCAGCACTCCTCACAGAGCTGGGAGGCCCTGGGAAGGAGGACTGGACCCAGGCGGGGGGACCATATTCCAGTCTTGGTTCCACCGGCTGTGTGGCTCCAGGCAAGCTGCTTCACTCAGCTCCTTGAGCCTCACTGTCTCCGTCTGTAGAATGGGTTTATGATATCCTCTGGCCTGGAGGATCCTTACGAGTTTAGATGAGATTATACCTTTGCAATTTACAGCCTCATGTTACAGACTTACGTATCTGGCTCACAGTCTCCTGCGTGCTTCGCATCACCCTCAGCATCTGGAACAAGAGAACAAGAGAAGTCTCTCACTTTTGTTAGGTCTTTCTGGCTCCTGTGCAGAGAGTTGGTCCAGGGGCGTTAAATCCAGAAACAAGATTTAAGAAAGACCCCAGGGGCGCCTGGGTGGCTCTGTTGGCTGAGCGTCCGACCTCGGCTCAGGTCATGATCTCCCAGTTCGTGAGTTCGAACCCCGCGTCGGGCTCTGTGCTGACAGCTCGGAGCCTGGAGCCTGTTTCAGATTCTGTGTCTCCCTCTCTCCCGCTGCTCATGCTCTGTCTCTCTCTCTCTCTGTCTCTATCTCTCAAAAATAAAAAAAAAAAAAAAAAAAAAGAAAGACCCCCCCGAAGAGCAGGCCTACAGAACACACTGAGCTGTTCCAAGTAAACAAGACGGGCCCAGAAGGCTCTTGTGTCTCTATCGCATCTTTGGTTGGCATTGGTATTATCTACTATCCTGGGGGTGCTTCCTCTGTGCCTGGTGCTGTGCCCAGAGCTGTGTGCGCATTCTGTCCTTCAGTCCTTCCGCCAGCTCTAAGAGGTGATGAGACGGTGACGCTCCTCATTTTCAGGTGTGCGGCCCAGCGAGGGAAAGCGACCTGTCCGTGTCACATAGCATGTGACTGGTGGCTGAGGCCCGATTCCGGGGCTCACCTGACTCTAAGATAAGAACCTGGAAGGCCCCCAGCGCGGCACATACCTCCTCCCCCTAGCATGACAGAGCCGCAGCCAATCCCCCATGTGTCCCGCCCCGCGGCCCTCGTCCTCCCTCAATTGCTTAGTGTTAGCCACCATTTTTGTCCTTTCAAGTCCCCAGGACCCGCATGAGCCAGCCATCCTGCTTCTGCAGAGCGACCGCTTTGGTTATGACAATGGACAAAGGTCAGTCCGTACACAAGCAGGCTCTGGGGTTGTCACTTACAGTCCCTGGGAAGGAGTGCCGTCCTTGGACATGAACCACCAGAGAAGCAGGCTGTGCAGCCCGACAAGGGGAGGACTGGTGGACATTGGCCCCTCGAATGACACTGTGTGAGGGCCCCGGCAGAAGTTCTGTTGGTGTGTGGAGGCAGAGGTGAAAGGACTTCGGTGCCAGTCGGTGTGACTACATTCGGGCATCTGGAGCCACTCCTCCTGTCCTTGGGGCTGCTGACTCTGTCCTCACCTCCAGCAGAACAAAGACGCTGGCTGAAGGCTCTAGGGGTGGAGGGAGACTGAGGGTTCTCGGCCTGCACCCAGCTCTCTGGTTCAGCCACAGTTCTACCCCGTGTGCAGCTGGAGTCTTCTGGGCTGCCCCAGAGGCGTCCGGGGGCCCCAGGAAGGGCCCCCTCTAAGGGTGCAGAGGCTAATAGCAGACAGGCCCTCGCTGTGATCCCTTCATGACTGATTCCTACAAGGCCAACTTTTCCCGGGCTATCCTCATCATTTTTACTGAGGCCCAGAAAGCATCAGGGACAGGCTGGCTACATAGGGGGTCCCATTCTTGGTGTCTTTCCATGTCCACACTCATTGCTCCGTGACATGGCAGTTTCTCCCACTAAAGAGGTGGAGTCTATCTATCCACCCCCTTTAATCTGGGGCTTGATTTGGTCAGTAGCCCGTGGCTGGTATGATGGCAAACTGGTCCTAAACCTAGTCCTGAGGGGACTCGCATGTTTCTATTTGATCTCTCTTGCACTCCTGGCATGCCACGGTAGCCCCAGACGAGGCCAGCCTAGATCAACCAGCAGCCGATGACTCCCAGATTCGTGACCAAACTCTGCCCAAACCGGCTAAGGCCAGCTGAGATCAGCCAATCCCCAGCCTTGATGCATGAGCTGTAAATAAAAAATGATTGTCATGTTAAGCCTCAGAGGGTTTTTTTTATTACTATTTTTTTAAATATCTTTGAGAGACAGATAGAGTGCAAGTGGAGGAAGGGCAGAGAGAGAGGGAGACACGGAATCCGAAGCAGGCTCCAGGCTGTGAACTGTCAGCACCGAGCCCAACACGGGGCTCGAACTCACAAGCCGGGAGATCATGACCTGAGCTGAAGTCGGACACATAACGAACTGAGCCACCCAGCCGCCCCTGGGGTTGGTTGTTACATAGCCAATAAACCCTGGGAGCTTACCTGCCCCCATCTGGCAGCATGGAAGGATGGGCTCATTACTGACAGTATTCTAAAGCATCACCTTCCTCATCACCATCATCATATAATCTTATTAAAATGACCACGTATTGAGCATGCGCTGGTCCAGCTTGGCTAAGACCTTTACACACATATCATATGCTCTGATCTTCTCAAGATCAGAGGCAGGTGTGACTGCTCCGCATTTGACATGTAATGAAACTGAGACGCAGAGATGTTAACTAATTCGCCTGAGGTCTTACAAAAAGCAGCAGTGGCAGGATGAGACCCACACCTGTCTGACTCATGCAGAGAGGATGTTCCCACGAAAAGTACATCCAGATGGCATCTCGCAGACCCACTCCCCATCCCTCCAACTTCTTCCAGGCACTGGATCTTGGGAATTCAATCCAAGACCAGGGGAGGCCGTGCACATAATGGCCTCTATCCAATTAAAACCAGAATCCTTCATGTTAAAAAGCGTGAATAAGATTTTTAGTTTCTTCAGGGGGAACAAATGCCCTCCCCTGAGCTCTGATCAGCAGACCTGCCCAGTCGCTCCCCGGAGAGTGTGTATGTGATCTGTCTCCTTCCCCAGGGGCCGCCTGATTCAAAATCCAGGCATGAGCCCGCGCGCGGTTCCCCTTGAGTGACTCCGATCCTCCGAGAGAGGCTGTGCTCAGGTCTGGTTAACCTAATGTGCACAATAAAAATTTTTATTAAAAAGAGAAGAAGAAAGCAAGGGAATGGCAATTGGCCATGGAAGGGCATTATTTTTTTTTTATTGGAATTAGAATTCCTTTATTTAAAAAATATATAAACCCTCAATTTTCTTTCTATCACTTGGCTTAGCAGCCCGTGGAAAGTTTCCGAGGGCAATTTCAGTATCGGCGGAGAGAACAGTTCTAGACTTGCTCGCTTTTCCTAAACTATCTGTTAGGAGGACGAAAGCCTCAGCCACGCCAGGCGCCTGAGCGGGGACCCTCAGTGAATGCTGCAAAGCCATCCCGCTGCTGGGGCCTCTCCCCGGCCAGCGGGCTGTATGCCCTCCAGTCTGGGCCCAAGAATCAATCCAAAGTTGCCTCTACATTCTCACTGACATGCTCAGGGTTGGTTTGTTTGTTTTTTGCCAAGATTTGCTGGATTTTGTTTTAACAGGTACATGTCCAGGGGTTTAGATGGAGAGTTAAAATTCTTGTGCTTTGCAAACAAGCAGCAAACCCCTGGATAAGTGAGGGTTGCTGTGCCTGAGAATTCCCGTTACCTGAGAGCCACACGCATGCCCAGCGTGAACTGTCCCTTCGTTACAAGTCCCTTCCCGCCGGTAGCTTTCTCTAGGCTGCGTGCTACGGACTCACTATTCCTGCATCATCTCATCTAGTCCTTGCACCTGCCCCCTTGAGGCAGGTTCTGTTACAGTCCCCCTTTGAGGTTGCAGAAATCGAGACGCCACGATGTTAAGTAACTTAAATTCAACTAATAAACATGTATTGAGCGCCTCGTGCATCAGATGCTGTCCTGGGCACTGGGGACACAATGGGGCCTAAACAGACACAGCAAACCCGCCCACGACCATAGAGCCGGGAGCGGTGGCAGCAGGACACAAAGTCTGCGGGGTTCTAGGGCACAAGGTACCCCCGCTGTACTGCACCCTTGACTGATGCAAGGTCAAGGACTTTGAACAAGAGCCAGCGTGATTCATGGGGTGCACTCAGAGCCGGCAAAGCGCGTCTGGATTTACGCACCGACTGTTCCACGGTTTTCCAGTTGTTGTGAACAAGATTTCAAAGGGGCTAAAGTGATAAAGACAGCATCTGACATTCGTTGAACACTAATCGCGGGCCAGGTAGACAGTGCGGCCTTCTCCTACTGGAGACTTTCCACAGTTCCGGTGATAGATAGATGCCATTTGCCACATCCTTTCCACAGATAAACGATCTGGACTTCACTCAGGGATGCTCCGCAGGCAAGTGTAGACTTGGGTTTGGACCACAACGTTAGCACATGCCTTGCCTCACCCTAGGGTGGCTTACCCCCTGAGTGTTTGTCCTGTGGGACAATGCCCTGCCACCTTGGGTCTTGACTCTGGAGTATTCACCCGGGGCTATAACCCTTTGTTCCCCAATTAGACACCTGGCTGGGGAGGAAGAAGGTGATGAGGGAAGGGGAGGGTGAGCAGGGAGGGGGGAGGGAGGGCGAAGGGGGCAGGGTGATGGGGGAGGGGAGGGTGAGCAGGGAGGGGGAGGGAGGGCGAAGGGGGCAGGGTGATGGGGGAGGGGAGGGTGAGCAGGGAGGGGGAGGGAGGGCGAAGGGGGCAGGGTGATGGGGGAGGGGAGGGTGAGCAGGGAGGGGGAGGAGGGCGAAGGGGGCAGGGTGATGGGGGAGGGAAGGGTAAAAACCCCGCTCCCTCATCTCACCCTGCACCCTCAGCAATTCAGACTGCCTAGCTAACGCCCCCTTTCTCTTCCTTCCCGGCAAGTGACCTCCACGTTAGTCTCAAGGTTCCATCTCCTGCTCGCTGCCCGGCTGCCTCAGAGGCTTGTTCTGGTCCGGTTTCTGCCAGCGCTCCCTGGGCTGCTTGTCCACGGCCGGGGACCGAGGGGCTGTGCAGAAAGGCCCTCTTTCTCAGTTGCCGGGTGTGCCGAGGAAGCAGGGGGGAGGCAGGAGAGCCGCGGGAAAGGAGGCTGAGGGGGAGGCGGGGGGCTGGTGTAGGGCCGGGCCTCAGGAGGTGTGGAAGCAGAGGAGGGAAGTCACCCAAGCCTGAGCTGCCTCCAGGTTCAACGGCACCGGTGACGAGACCTTAAAGGGGCCGTTTTGTGTCTGTGGCCTCGAGTCAGCAGCACCACTGGCTCACCCAGGGAAGCAGAAAGCTGCCCCGTGGAGCACATCCTAACCTCGGACAGTCCCCAGTCCACGGGGAGGCCACCTGCAGACGGGCCCAGGCCACGTCCCGGACTCTGTGGCGAGCACACTTTGCATCCACTGCGAGCTGAGTGGGAGCCGACTCATTCTGAGCCCTTCTCCGGGGCCGGCGGGCAGGGCTTCGCCGCGAACGTTTCCATCTGGGAAAACTGCCCCTCCCTGGGCGGTGGCCTGGTCGTCTCAGCGACCTCCCACTCCGCAAAGAGGTGGGCCCGTGGGCCACACAAAATCTCCATCTGTGGAGGTTACCCACGGAAGGAGTGTGGGTGGAGGCTGAGTCACCCCCTGGCAGGCCCCAAAGGGGACCCACGGGAGTCCCAGCCCCCGGCCCCCACACTCACCTTGGAGCTACCCAGCGTCCTTCTGTTGTTGGCTCTGAGCCGCTACCTGGAACGACACTGGGGGGACCGGTCTTCCCGTAGGCTCTCGGGGCCGGGGAAGACTCGTGGAGGCCACGGCTGGGTTCCCAGGCACAAAGGGACTTGCGGGGACAGACTGGGACAGAGGGTGCTGCTCTTAGGCAGGAATGTGGGGCTGGCGGCTGCTGGCCCCTCCATCAACCTCTCTGACCTCCAGCCAGAAGAAGGGGTTGGGGGAGCCCTCGGGAGCCAGAGGTCTGTGCTTGACCTATTCCCTGGACACGGAAGCCACAGGGCATAGCACTGGGACATGAGGAGGGGCGTCCCTGAGTCTTGTCACTGGCTGGAAAGGAACAGCCTTCCAGGTATCCTGGAAAGACATGGCCGCTGTGTGGTTTCTTGGGGAGCAGGGGGCAGTGGGTGTGGGGCCCGAGGGCGGTGGTCTGTGGCCCCACCCACAGCTCGGGGACCCTCCTGTCCTCGTCCCCCCGCCCCCCACAGTGCCTCATGGAGTGCCAGTGTAGACCCAGCCCTCCAGCCAGCAGTCACTTCCAGGGTGTGGAAAAGCGGGCTCGGCCTGTGGTTTCAGGACTTAGGGAGATTCCCTAAGACTTAGGGAGTCCCACCAAAGTGAAGCCAGCTCAGCACGGAGGAGTGTTATTTCTGTAGGCATTTCTGTGTGTATATATATTTTTTGCATTTTTATATTTTTAAACACCCGTATGAAACAGTTTAGCAATCAAGCCTTGTCCCTCAGTGAAGAGTGTGCTTTAGTTTCCATGGGACCGGTAGTCCTGGAAAGTTAAACCTTCCTTCGCCCAGCACGAATTGTCCCTTCTTCTCCTGCAAAAAGGCCGGATAAGACGGCCAGGCCAGGTGACGTTTGTTACCTACTCACGGGCCACACTTTTTGTGCTGATAAAATATACAGTCCCAGGGTGCCTGGGGGGCTCGGTCAGTCGAGCGTCTGGTTCTTGATTTCGGCTCAGGTTGTGATTTTGCGGTTCGTGGGCTCAAGCCCTGTGTCAGGCTCCACACCCAGCTCGGGGGGATTCTCTCTCTCTCTCCCTCTCTCTCTGCTCCTCCCTTGTGCATGCTCTGTCTCTCAAAAATAAATAAAAATTTTAAAAACTTAATATATATTAAGTTTAAAAAATTTTTATTATATATATAGCCCCTTATGAGAACCCCAGCTGAGCCTATCAGAGGCTGCATGGAGCTCTGGCCCCAACCCTTTCCTGAAGAATGGAGTGCTTTCTGTCCTCACCCAAAAGCAGAGGAAACTGAGGCCCAGGGTGGCTCACGGCCAGTGCCAGCTGGGTTTTAAACCTGGGTTCATCCAATCCAGTCTGCTGGGGGAGCGAGGGAAGGGACCCTCCCCAAGGAGGGGGGGGCGTGTTCAGGCACAGCCCGTGGGGCAGGTGGACTTCAGCAGAACCACCGCACAAACAGCCCTGTCCCCTGTCCCCGTCTCCTTTGGTGTGGATCTTGCCCCCGGGGCTGAGGCAGGAGATGCTTCCATGGGTTTTCAGGACAAAGACCAGGAGGCAGGAAACAAAGGATAATAAAGGAAGATAACTATTTGCTTCCTACTCCCCCGTTTTCAAAAGGCGCTGGAGGCTCACTACAGACGCTTCCCCCAAAGAGGAAATGCAGTGATTCCCGCTGTGTGGTGACAAGGGCCGTGGGGCCCCAGGTCGCCTTGGGGGGGCCTTAGAGGACATGGAACCCGGTAAGGCCCAGGCAGCCGCTGCCTGGACAGGCTCAGGACGCCGGCACCCTTGTCCACACTATTTTCAGTGTGAGCGGAGCTGAGGGGGTGGCTCAGACTCCTGGCTGCCTCGTGCTACGCGATCTAGTGTCCCGGGTCCCCCCCTCCACCCCCACCGACACGGCCTGGGTCTTCAGCAGAGGCGATTGCCTGGGCCCGGAATGCAGAGGCTATCGGCTTCCACTTCACCGATGGGAAACTGAGGCCCAGCAGGTGCCTTTGCTTCAGACTCTGGTGCTGCCTCTCAAGTCTGGTGGGTTTGGTTACAAGGCAGATAAAGCTTCACTGGGGGGCTCGGAGCCCGATTTCTTCCAGGCCCAGACTTATTTTTTGAGCCGGGCCCAGGGCTGATGCTCAAGATGGAGCCCCACTGGGCTGCACCGGGCACTCTTCCTCCTGGGATGGCGTTGCTGATGCCCAGGCTCCCGTCAACAGTGTCTGTAGATGGAGGCCAACCGGAAAGACGGGGAGCACAGGACAGGCCGCTGTGATTTCGCCAGTGGAACTAAACCCACCTTCGCAAGCAAGGACAAATGGCTTCTAGTCCCAGGCAGTGTCAGATTCGACGCCCAGCCTGGGAGCTGCTGACAAGAGCCCTGGGGGCAATGAGGACAGGTGGAATCTGGTAGGAAGGAAACAGCAGGAGGCTAAAAGGCCAGTCAGTAGACAGCACTGGGCAGAGGGAACAGCAGGTGCAAAGGTCCTGAGGTGGAGACTAGCTGGTTTGTTGGGGGGGGGGTATGGAGGGCGGCCAATGGGCTACAGTGAGTCAGGAGAGCTAAGACGAGGTTGCCCTAGGGACCGGCTTGGCCAGGGGCTGTGCAGAGTCTCTGATTCCACATTAACAGAGGGCCCAAAGCCTGTGCTTACCAAGAATATGTCCATGAGCCCTGTCCCATCTTTAGTGGATGGGAAAAGGAAATGGAGCCCGAACCCCAACTAAAACCCCAGCTCACAGCACTTGCCCACAAAGTCCAGCTGGATTAAGGAGGGTTGGATAAAGTAACCAGATGAAGCCCAGAGACCGAGACCCGGAGAAAAGAAACTCAGGATGCTTGGGGGGGGGGGGGGGGGGGGAGGGGCGTGGGAAGGCTGGCCTGGGCTGTAGGGGCCAGGCAGAGCCAAGGGCACAGGTAAGATGCGCCACCTGTCAAAGCTGGTGGGAATGGCAATGGTGGGGACAGGAGAGAGGGACTTGCCGGGGTCCTTCCACCCCCCCACCCCCCCACAGTGGCCACCAGAGAACCACTGGGCCCCCAGCCCAATCCCATTTCCCTGGGCCACCGCTAGAACAAAAGGCCTCAGTGCAGACAATGGGCCCTTTATGTGGACGCCTGCCCCAAGCTGGGCACAATCGTCGATTCATAAGCCAGGCGGGGCCCCTCTGACCAGGATGGGTTCAGCTAAGAGGGATGCCCTGATGGAGGGAATTAGAGCCGCTGGCCTCTTCGATAGGGAAAGGCTGCCCCCTGGTGTTCTACAGGGGAACTGCGCATGACCACGTCTCCAGGACGCTTGGGACGCGAGGATCTGGAAATCAGACAGATGGGGAAACTAAGGCCCAGGACCATCCAGAGACTCAACCGAGACCGTTTTCTTGCCCACAAAGTGGGATTCAGGCGGGGATGGGGAACATGAAGGAGAAATTATTTCCCCTGCTGTACTAAACTGAGGCCCAGCGGGGTTAGCCGACTTGCCCACAGTCATTCTGCTGGAGTTTGGCCTTCCACTGGTCCTGGAATGACGTGGCTGCTCTGCCATCGCACCACTGCCCAGGGACCAGTGTCAGGACCAGCGCTGTGGGTTCCGGGCAAAGCACATGATCTCCTTGGACCTCAGCTTCTATACCTGTGAAACATTTCAGTGCCTACCCCGTGCTAGGCATGATCTTCGGTGTTACGGATGTAAGACACCATGAGCAAAATAAAAGTTCTCGCCTCCGTGGGGCTTGTATTCTGGTGGGGAGGCAGAAAATAAACAAGAGAAGTATCACAGCCCTTTCTTCAGCTGCCGGGACCACGCCCCCACTCTTTCTCATCACATCCCTCCCTCCCAGGCCCCTTCCAACCTCCCCAGCTTCCAACAAGGACGAGGAACTAGGAGGCGTGCCTCGGTCTCCCCGTCGTGGCATCTCACGCTGCGATCCACCTGGACCGTGAACTCCCGTGGGGCAGGCTAGACGTTCATCTCCTAGGCCCCGGGAAGCCCTGGCTTGTACGTGCCTGAAGGTAGTGACGACACCATGCTTACGATGCACGTGCTGCGTGTCGGGCAAGGGGCCGAGTGCTTCACCTGGGTCGTCCCACCTACGCCTCAGAAGAACCCTGGGAAGAGGTTCAAGTTATCCCTCTTTGGGACTGGCTACACAGTTTGTGGAGTGCAGTGCCAATGAAAAGGTGTTTAAAAACTAAGAATTTCACGATGATGGCAGCAGAGCAGCGAGCCAAATACGGAACCTTCCAAGTATGACTGCGCAGGTTAAACGCCTGTGTGGCTGGCTCTGTTCTAACACGGGTGGGCCTCGTCCAATCAGTGGAAGGCCTGAATAGAACAAAAAGGTCGACCCCTCCACTTGCCAAGGAGGAGGGAACTCCTCTCACCTTCCTGAAAAGGAGGAATGGAAACACAGGCTCGTCCTGGGTCCCAGGCTGCAGGCGTTTCGACTGGGACTACCTCACCAGCTCTCCTGGGCCTCCAGCTGGCCCTGACTTACCCTGCAGATCTTGGGACTTGGCCTCTGTAACTGTGTGAGCCAATTCTTTAAAACAAATCCCTTTTCTTTCTTTTTTTTTAATTAAAAAAAATTTTTTTTAACGTTTATTTATTTTTGAGACAGAGAGAGACGGAGCATGAATGGGGGAGGGTCAGAGAGAGAGGGAGACACAGAATCTGAAACAGGCTCCAGGCTCCGAGCTGTCAGCACAGAGCCCGACGCGGGGCTCGAACTCACGGACCGCGAGATCGTGACCTGAGCCGAAGTCGGACGCTTCACCGACTGGGCCACCCAGGCGCCCCACAAATCCCTTTTCACACTGGTTGGGTTCAGTTTGATTGAATCAAATTAGCAAAAACGAAAACAAAACAGCCACGTCTGCTCGCAATTTGGGATTTTGACGTTCACAATTACCTGCCCAAGTTGCCTCCACGATTCCCTTTGGTGTAGAAGAGGAGCTGAAGTGTTTACTCCATGGCCCACCAGGCCCCATGTGAACTCTGGACCTCTTCTGCTGCAGCCCTCAAGTCCATTCACACTGTTCCAGCCATGCTGGCCACCTCAGTGTTCCTCATGCAGGCCAGGCAAGTGCCTGCCTCAGGGCCTTTGCACTTGCTTTGCCCTCTGCCTGCTCTTCCCCCACATGTCTGCATGGCTCCCTCCCTCCGTTATACCTTTACTCAAATGCCCCCTTGTCCATGAGACCCATTCTGGCCTCCCCTTCTGATATCACCCCTGCCCCTCCCCTCTGTGCTTCCCACCCCTTCCCTTGCCTCATTTTTCTCCTTGGCCCTCGGGACGACTTGAGCTGACATATTTTGCTTCTTTTGCTTGTGATGTGTAAGCTTCAGGGAAACAGGGCTCTGTGTGTGTTTGGTTCATGGCTCTCTTCCAGAACCTGGAACAGTGGCCAACATGGTAAATACTTGTTTGTTGAATAAGTAAGCAGTTGAAGGAAAGACCGTGGCCAAAACCGATGATGCTGTTTCGAGCCTGTGCTCCTCTGTTGGGCCAGCACCTGCCTGACACCATGAAGCCGCCTGAGGTGAGGGCATAATGGGAACGGCTGCGGCCGTGGCCTCTGTGGGCATTTCCCCCAGGCGGGGGAATGTGCCAGGTCCCACCCACCAGGGCTCCTCGAGGACCCCACTAGTGGTAAGCAAGGCTGCTTTGCTCCAGGGCATTGGCCTTGGAGTCCCGGGTGGGTCTGTTCTCCTAGACCACGCTCTGTGTCTCTGGCTCCCTCACTCCCCCCTTCCACCTTGCCTTCCCTGGTTCTGAGATCCCCGAAGAGGAGAAGACGTTCTGAGGAACATCAGCACTACAAGAACCACGGGACTGTCCACGCGAGCCCAGGCCCCGAGAAGTGAAGTGACTGGCCAGAAGCCACAGGGTCCACGGATGGGCCGGGGGCCTGCGTGAATCACGGCACACCTCTCGCTTCTGTGCCTTCGCCTGCCCTTGAAAGGCTGCACAAGGTCAGGAGTTTCCAAACGTTTTGTTTAAGCAGGAGAACGTTTGGGCTCAAAGTGAAACTCACGTGAAAGCTAATCCATAAATCAGATACAGTAGAAGCGGTCATAAAACAGCCCACATGAACTGGGTCAGCACCGTGTGCGGGCACAGTGCTCAGCTCTCCAAGGACCAGCCTGAGGAACCCTCGCTGCCACCCCATGGGTGGAGAATCCTTCTCTTTATCCTGAAGAGAGGTCACAGTCGGGGGGAGGGAGGGCTGAAACAGAGGCCAAGTGAGTCCCTTATAAGAGAGGGGCCACCGTACCTGAAATCACCGGGTGGGGGGAGCCTGACACCCCGGCCCCCAGTCTACCCCACCCCACGGAAGTCCTGAGGCTCCTCCGAACACAGTTTAAACCCACTGGTCCAGCTGGAGGTTCCCTCCAGCCCCTCACCTGACCTGCTTCCCTCTGTAAAGGGGGGCGCTGTCTGCTTCGGGTTCAGATCTGATAGCCGTGATCTCGGACTGTGAGCCCTCTTGTGCAAGAAGCGTTTGCAGGCGGCATTGCTTATGGGATTTACCTGAGCTGATGCATGTACTTGGGGTTCAATCATTTTTACTGCGGTGTAATATTCCATTATACGAAACTTTCACAGTGTATCCGCTCTCCCGAGTAAAGGTTGACGTTTTAAAAGCTTGGCATTTAAGAAATTCCCAGGGGCCCTTTTCAACTCCCTCTAGGATGTCTCTTTCCGCTGGCCAGCTCTGTCGGTGTCTTCTGTGCCCTGAACACTCCCAGTGACCACCATTTCTTCCCACCACACCCGTCATCTCATCCCTGCTGAGGGAAGTGGACTCTGAGTAGAGGCAAAGCCTTTCCTGGCCAGATGCCCGTAGGGTTGGGGGGGCTCTGCACCGGCTCAGCCACAGACAGAACCCGGGCAGGGGCCAAGGTGGGTGCGTCGTCGGTGCCCCGTGGGGGGTGAGGGGCGAGAGGCCTCCCTCCCTGCAGCAGCCCGTGGGGGCGTCTCTGAGAGGCTGAGACTCTGAGCCCGATGTGGGGCTTGAACTCACAAACTGTGAAATCATGACCTGGGCTGAAATCGGATGCTCACCAGACTTGGGCCACCCAGGTGCCTCACAGGCATGGTTGTTAATTCCACGTGTGCGTGCACACACACACACACATACACACACACACACAGTTCAACAAGAGAATGGGTGAATGGTGAAAGTTTCATATACTACAATATTTACAGTAATTAAAGTGATTAAACCAGACCTACATGTATCAACGCAGGTAAGTCCCATTAACAAGGTTGAAAGAAAAGCCTTAGTTGTGAATGAACGTGTCATTGACAGTATACAAATGACATCACTTACATAAAACACGTAAAACAATACCACCTGTTGTTTAAGCTACAAAAATGCATGGGATTAAGTAGCATGTGATTCCGGGGAGAGGAGGCCACCGGCCCCATGACAGGACAGAGGTGGCTGGCTGGGGACACAGGTGATATTAGTGCATATGCAATGTTTTATTTCTTAAGCTGGGTCATAGATTCACAATTAAGGTTTATGTCTTTAAAAATGTATAACTTTTTTTTAATAAAAGGGAAGAATGGGGGCGCCTGGGTGGCGCAGTCGGTTAAGCGTCCGACTTCAGCCAGGTCACGATCTCGCGGTCCGTGAGTTCGAGCCCCGCGTCAGGCTCTGGGCTGATGGCTCAGAGCCTGGAGCCTGTTTCCGATTCTGTGTCTCCCTCTCTCTCTGCCCCTCCCCCGTTCATGCTCTGTCTCTCTCTGTCCCCAAAAAAATAAATAAACGTTGAAAAAAAATTAAAAAAAAAAAAAAAAGGAAGAATGGGGGCACCCGGGTGGCTCATTCGGTTAAGCATGAGTCTTGATTTCTGCTCAGGTCATGATCTCACAGTTTGTGGGTTCGAGCCTCTCGTTGGACTCTGCCCTGAGAGCACTGAGCCTGCTTGGGATCCTCTCTTTCTCTCTGCCCCTTCCCTGCTCTCTCTCTCCCTCTCTCTCTCTCAAAATAAAGAAATAAACTTTAAATAAAAGAGGAAGAAGGAAGGGGGGGAGAGAAAAAATAGGAAAAAGAAAGAAAGAAACAAGGAATCATTAGAAACAAAGGCAGCACCACCTTCTCTAACTCGAAATTGTTCCAACCTGGAGCAAAGGAATGTCCTCTGAAGCCAATGGACATGTCCCTGTGTCCACACCCCTGGGACAATGCCCCCATAAACTTGGGCATCTGGGCAAATCCAAAGTTTCCCAACAGCGAGTATGGCCTGCCAATGACACACAGCAGACGTGGGCCTGTCCCGACGGGGTGATGGGGAATAAGTAAAGCTCGTCACAGAGCAGTCGGATCTAGCTGAGTTCCAGAAGCTGGACAATGACTCCCGTCACCCCCCCCCCCACCTTCCATAGTCATCTCTCGAAATCCACCGAGGGATTCTCACGATGCTAAAACCCCAACAGGCAGCCCAAGACCGTTTTCTCAGAGTCTGTTTTGTCCACAGCTGCTATTTACCTCCCCCCACATCATTTACTCTTTACTGTGTGAGGAAGGATTTTTTTTCTTAAATTTTTTTTTCCAACGTTTATTTATTTTTGGGACAGAGAGAGACAGAGCATGAACGGGGGAGGGGCAGAGAGAGAGGGAGACACAGAATCGGAAACAGGCTCCAGGCTCCGAGCCATCAGCCCAGAGCCCGACTCGGGGCTTGAACTCACGGAGCACGAGATTGTGAGTCGGACGCTTAACCGACTGCGCCACCCAGGCGCCCCAAAGGAAGGATTTTAATGTCAAAGACCGACACCTGAATCCTATCCATTTTCCCCTGTTTGATCCTGCACCAGCCATGTCCGATTGGCGTGGGCTGGGGAGGGAGGTGATCAGGGCCCTTCTTCTCTGGCCGGCGCCTGAATTGTTTCCCCCCGTGAGTTCAGTTGCTTGATCTGTTTCCGGGGGGTGTCCTTCGGCGGGGGGCCCGAGCCGCGAAATCAGTCACACAAATGACCTACCACATATAAAGAAGCCGCCAATATATCAGCAGGCCTTAAAACCAAGCAACGATTAAAATAACTACTAGGTGAGGAGCGGTGAACACAAGGCAGACTCACGGGAGAAGACAAGTCCTGGGCGTTTTGCTCCTGATTTATGCCCCCGCTCCATTCTCTATTCAAGGTATGAAACATTCTGAACAGCAGATGCTAAAAAATGGAAAAAGATTGCCATAACAAGATGAAAGGCAGGGTGTCGGGCCATCAGGAGGGAGATATTTACGTCCCTAAAGAGATCATTCTCATGACACTTTATCCGTGTGTCTTCCGCCGGGACGTGGGGGGCGGGAGACGGCAGGAGGAGTGCAGGTTCACCTTGTCGGGCACATCAACGCTAGTCTGTCCTGCGCTGATCCTTTGTCTTAGGCCCAGCCCCAACACGGAGCGGGACCCTCCTCCGCCCTGCCATGGAGGCAACTAGCCAACATAATCCTGCACTTGGCATCTGAAGTTCAATGCCCCAGCATTGTGACATCAGGCAAGTCATTTGTCCTCTAAGAGCCTCAGTTTCTCCATCTGTACAATGGAGTCAGTGATCCCCATCTCACAGTGAGATGGGGTCCTGGATATGAACATGCCTTGAAGACAGGGATAGTCCCCCGGGACCAATACGATGACCACACAGGGACTGAGGCCTGTGTCTCTTCCCCGACCAACCCTCTTCTTTTTGCAGACCCAGCTGACCCAGCTCCAGGAGGCCCCGATGGAGGCCAAAAAGGGTGACCCAGGGACGGGAGGCAATAGATAGAGGAATCTGGAGAAAGAACTGCCCCTGCATCCAGGGAGAAGCTGATGCTGGAAACTTCCAGAGGACTCTGGGGGGTGTTGGGGGGGGACAGAGCAGTGTATGGTGGGCTGAATTGTATCCCCCCTAAAAGATCTGTTCGGGTCCTAGCCTCTGCACCTGTGAATGGGACCTTATTTGGGGACAGGTCTTTGCAGATGTCATCATGTTAAGAGGAGGTCACACTGGCGTCAGGTGGTTCTTAATCCAGTGCCCAGGGTCTTTGTAAGAGCAAAGAGAGGGCAGTTGGGACTCAGGGACACAGACACACACACACACACACACACACACACACACAGGGAAGAAGGACCACAAATTGGAGGGATGCGTTTACATGTCGAGAAGGGCCAGCAGCCCCCAGGAGCTGGGGAGAGACAGGAGGGGCTGTCTTCAGATGAGCACAGTCCTGCCAGCCCACCTGGACTCTGGACTTCCGGCCTCCAGAGCAGTGAGGAATACATTTCCGTTGTTCCAGGCCGCCCAGTTTCTGGTAATCGGGTGTGGCAGCCCTGGGGATCAACATACTGCCGAGTAGACGCTCCGGGCCTCCAGGCCTTGCCATGGGTCCCTGGGGGTTGAGCAGGACTCTGAGGGAAGAGATGCAAGCCGCCCTTGCACCACAGGGAACCACCTAGGCCTGAGCGGGCCTGGTGGCCAGCAGGAGCCCATACCCACCTCCACAGAGTGCTGAGTCCCGACAGCTACCCACGACAGCCGGAAGGAGGGGGTCCTCTTGAGAGTAAGCCAGAACAGGCTCTCCTGGGACAGGCTGGAGGGGTCCAGAGTCAGGAGCTGCCTGTCCACACCTAGCTCCCCCGACAGGCGGCCCAGTGGGGATGCAGGCTCCCACCTGGGCTCCGGGACCCGGCAGAGGGTCAGACCTGCTGTGAGGCGGGCACGTGGACCTTACAGTGGCCAGCAGCCTCCAGGAGCTGGGGACGATCGATGGAGACAGGGACCCATCTTCTAGACCAGCTTGGCGGGACCTGGGCGTTTGGTGATACGAGGGTTTGTCAACCCCGAACATCTAAGGGAGACCTGATTCACTCTTGGGGACCCCCGTGTGTGTGCCCCCACCAAATAAAGCTCAGGCCTAGAGCTTTGGCATGGTTGAGCCACCACATCTGCGCAAAGGGGCACGTCGTACACACAGGTGACATGAGCGCAACGGGACCATTTTGACTGTGGCTCCACAGATCATGGATGTATTTATTTCCGGCAGCCGTGTTGATGTGCGTTCCTGATGGAATTGTATCGGCCGGTCCCCGGAGTTTTCACTTGCAGCAAAACTGAATTCAGTTTGAGCGAAACAGAGAACAAAGAAAGAGGGGAGAGGAGAGGACACACCAGCAAGGAGACCAGAGGAGTAGGGTTTGGAGTCACTGGGAACCAGGGCACGATCCAGCCACCGCGTAAGGGATGGGCTTCGTTGCTGTGTGCTTTTAGGCAGGCCACCTCCGCTCTCTGATCTGCAGCTTCTCCACACAGAGCCTGTGGGGAAGAGGAAATGAAATCGTGGATAAGGGGCACCTGGCTGGCTCAGTTGGTTGAGCGTCTGACTTCAGCTCAGGTCATGATCTCACGGTTCGTGGGTTCGAGCCCCGCCTCGGGCTCTGTGCTGATGGCTCAGAGCTGGAGTCTGCTTCGGATTCTGTGTCTCCCTCTCTCTCTGCACCTCCTCAGCTCGTGCTCTCTCTTTCTCTCTCTCTTTCAAAAATAAATAAAAACATTAAAACAAAAAAGCAATCGTGGCTACCAAGGGACTGATACATAGCTGACACTCGCGTGTTTGCTCCCCTGAGTCTTCCAGGGCTCCTGTGCCAAACGAACCCAAAGTAGAGAAGTTGGTGAAACTCACACATGAGCCCCGGAGACAGTCCCTTCACCCTGTTGCTCACATGCAGGCCGTGCTGTGTTGGCACGGTCGGAAACCTCGCAGGTAAGGGCAAGTCTCCTTCCAAGAGGAGGCTCTGAGCGGTGGCGTTGTTCAGGGGGCACCAGGAACCCATTCGCTTCGGCAGGGAAGGCCACAGTGTGTCACCAGCACCGGTCAGGGACTCAGCGCTTCACCTGCACGGTCTCCTCCGTAACCTACCCGCTAGGTCGTCGTTACCCCCATTTTATAGAGAAGAAAGCTGAGGCTTGCGGGCGTTTGTGAAGGGCCTTGTCGCAGGTGCACTGCCAGAGCAAAGGAGTCAGGGCCGTGCAGGGGGCAGCTGCTTCTCCTCCTTTAACATTTGTGCCCTGCCCCGGGCGAGCTTGGGCATCCCACCCGGGCCAGGGAGGAATGCCAGAGGGTACGCCTGCAGCCCCCACCGTATACCTGCCCCTCAAGCGAGGTGGGCTTGCTGGGAGGGAGCTGGGTGGGAGTCTGCAACATTTCCTGCTGGGCATGCTTACTGTGCTTCACGGGCAGACTCCCAGGTACCGTATTTCCTCCCGAGTTTCTCCCCTGGGGATCAGCAGAGCTGTTCCCATGCACCCCCTGACCTGCACGTCCAGAGCTTCTCAAACTCCCCCAGGATCTCGCGAACCTGCAGGTTCCACCTTGGCTGCTCTGGGGGTGGAGCCAAGGACTATGCTTTTCTGAGTCTCCCGGGCGATGCAGGATGCTGGTCGGGAGACCGAATCCGAGGAGGAAGGTTTTAAAGCGATGCTTTATAACCTCAGTGCAACGTGAGAATTACCTGGGGAGCCTTTCAAAAATATTGGATCCCCGGCCCCACTCAGCCAAATTAAATTATAGTCTTTTAGGGGCAGGGCCTGGGAAATGGGTATGTTTTTACTCTCCCTAGGAGATTCTAACTTGCAACCCACGTTGAGAATTACTGTTCTAGAAGCAGGCCTGGCTCCGTCCACCTGTGACTAGGTGGGTAGCAGGCTGATGGAGGTTTGTGTGCTGGCATTCTGCTCGACAGACACAGCCTCTCTCTCTCTCTCTCTCTCTCTCTCTCTCTCACTGTCTCCTCTTCCTTCTCCTCCTCCTCTCCCTCCTCCCCTGGCACACCTGAGAATATGAATCCCAGAAATACAAGTTTCCCTTGAGCCAAAGCTTTTCTCTCCAATGGAGTTTTTGTTTTAATGTTTATTTACTTATTTTTGAGAGACAGAGAGAGAGAAAGAGAGAGGCTGGGGGGAGGGACAGAGAGAGGAGAGAGAGAAACCCAAGCAGGCTCTGTACCATTGATGCAGAGCCTGATGCAGGCTTTGAACTCACAAACCATGAGATCATGACCCAAGCAGAAATCAAGAGTCTGAGGCTTAACCGACGGAGCCATCCGGGTGCCCCGCCCCCCCACCATGGAGTTGTTTTTACCAGAGCTTTGCATTGATGGTTCTGGGCATCTGACATTTTCCCAGTGACAAAGCAGCCCTTTCTTTCCCACCTGGCTATTTCTTCTTTGAGTGTGTGCTTTGTCACTCAGAGCCCTGCAGGACCGAGGAGTACAAACATCCTGACCCCAAAGACCAGCGCGGCAGGTCTGTGTTCTCTGAAGCCCTGAGCTACCCAGACTGGGAAGCTGGAGCCTCTCCCTCTGCTGCAGGCAGGGGTGAAGCACGAAATGGAGGAAGAGTGGCCCCATCGTCTCCAAATGTCCTTGGCACCCCACCGGTCCTTGAGCCTGGCAGCCTCCACCAGCCTTGAAACAATAGGCTCAGCCAGGCTCTCGCCCCTCTTCCCGGTCCCCTGAACAGCAAGTAGGCGACTGAACAGATGCGTGACGGAGCAGCTGGAGTGAGGAGCCCCTAGTGTTAGCCCTGCATCCCCACGGCCCTGGGGTAGGGGCCGTGCAGGGGTCAGGGTCATCGCAGTCACAGAGCACGTCTCAGAAGACGTCTCAGGAGACGTTCGAGGAGAAGTCCTCTCTCCCGGAGTGGGGGCTGGCCCTCTGACTCGGCTATGAGAAACAGAGCATGGGAAGGGGAACATGGGAGCCAGTAGAGTGGTGGGGTATGGCAGGTGCCACCTGGACCAAGAAGTTGGGGTGGATTTCACCAATAATATATCATGCTGACTTCATGCACGCTCGGTATGATGCAAAGGGAATGCACGCTCGGTATGATGCAAAGGGATCCTGGACTGGATCTTGGAAGGAAAAAAGGACATTAGTGGAAATATCGGGGAAATCCAAATGAAGTCGATAGTTAATAGTACCAGTGTTAATTTCTTCATTTTAATCTACGTCTTCTGGTGTAAGTTGTTAACGTTAAGGGAAGCTGGGGGAAGGGTGTGTGGAACCTCTCTGCACTACCTTTGCAACTGTTTCTGTGAATCTAAAACCATCTTCCAGCTAAAAGTTGTTTTTAAAGTACTGAAAGAAAATAAAAAAGGTGAGGAATGGTCTCTCTGTCTGTCCGTCTGCCTCCCTCTCTTAAACACTGTCTGATCTACAAGGTAGAACCATGAAAGAAGGAGAAAGCTAGGCTGCTAGCTGGAGCTGAATTTACTGCCAGAAAACAGGTCTGCTTTACTCTCTTTGCTGTGATTTATAGCCAAGGACCCGGACCCCCATCGATCCTCACTCTGAGCCCCCAGTGCAGGCGCAGGGTCCTCTGGGCAAAATCGATGCTGGGAGGCGACTCTGCATTTCACTGCCTTCATAGGAATCCAGATTTATGTTCTGGGCAAGATATATCCCAGGGCAGTGGGAAGGGGGCCGAACGAGGAGGCCCGGGTTCCAGGCTCAGATCTGCCATTTACATCTGTGTGATTTAGAGCTGTTTACTTTCCCTCTCTGGGCCTTAGTTTTGGGAAATGGTCTCTATGTTCATGTGCAGCTCATATCATCAGGCTTCTTTGATTGCAAAGGACAGCATATGGCTATGGGTAGAAAATCTTGAGTATGAAAGAACATTATTGGAAGGAACCTATGGAACAGCTGGGGGCTCAGAAATGGGTACAACCAGAATTAATCAAGGCGGACTAATTATTGTAACAAACAACCCAATATTTCGGGGGCTTCACACAGTTCAATGTGTCACAGCCTGGTCAGGTTGTTGGTGGTGGTGGTGGCGGTGGTAGTGAAGCTCTTTGTTCTACACAGTCATTCAGGGACCCAGGTTCCTTCCATCCTGCGGCTCCTCCCTGCTCTAAGTCCTTGGTATCTTCCCCCATTCAACCACTAGATGACGAAACAGAGTGAGGCCCATGAATGGGAGGTTTGTGATGCGCCATGTTGGACACGGCACGCATCACTTCCATTTACAACCCGCTAGCCAGACTGAGGCGCAGGACATCCTGGGAAATGTAGGCTGAGTGTGTTCTCAGGAAGACATGGATGTGAGAACCCTGTAGAGCGTCCATCATTTCTGTTACAGGCAATGAGAAATACTCAAGAGCTTTGCTGAGATTTGATCACGGGATGAATAAGTTCCCACCATTGAAAAGATTTCCATGCTTACACTTCTGTGCCAGATTTAGAGTCCTGGAAGATAGTACACTTGGCCCAGCTTGGTCTCATGCCTACCCATTGGCCTAAGAGAGGGCAGGGCTCCTATCCTGATACTTCCCAGAGGGCACACAATGGGGAGAAGGGGAAACACCCCAAAAGGAAGCACACCCGCCACATCCCATGAAATGTGGATGAAAGCAAGGGAGGACACGGGGGCCCACACATACCCCTCTGGCCACAGGTAGGACCCGGAGTCCCTAAGTGAAAGAGTCCTGGTCTTTCAAGGCCAATCAAGTAATCCGTTGATGGAAGAAGATTTAGAGGCGACAGGAGAAATGAGAAGGCCCCCCACTCTGTTTCCGTAGAGCAGAGACCCACTCTGTTTCCGTAGAGCAGGGGTTGGCAGACTGGCCTGCAGACTGATGCCCATTTCTACGAGGAAAGTTCCATTGGAACACAGCCATGCTCATTCACTTACATATTGCCTGGGGCTGTTTTCACATTATAGCAACAGAGCTGAGTAGGTGTGACAGTGACTGCACAGCTCGCCAAGCCTAAGATATTTACTCTCCAGCTCTTTAAGGAAAATAGCTTGTCAACCTCTCCCACAGGGCAGGTGATGGGATGGACTGAAGGGAGCCCCAAAGTCCTGGACACTCCTCTCATTGAAAAGTGGGTCTCCCTCCCTCCCTTGGCTCTGGGATGCTGGAAGTGATGCTCCGTCAGTGTCAGAGACTTTCAAAGACTGTCTCCAGCACCGCTTCCTAGATCTTAGAGCCCTGAGCCACCGTGTGAGAAATCTACCTGCTGGAAGAGCACAGGGGCAGAGAGAGGGCCCCCGGGAGCCCAGCCTCCCCGTTGTCCCCACCGAGCTACCAAGCATGAGAAGCCATCTTGGACCCTCCAAGACCACACTAGCCACCGAACGAGTGTCACAGAGCGACCCCAGTCAATGCCACCTGGAACAGAAGGTGCCCCCAGCCGATCCGGCACCAAAGGTCTGATCCATGAGACCATGAGATGTGACACAGTGGTAGTTGCTTTAGGTCACTAGGACTTGCTGTTTGTTCAGCCGCGTTAGAGACTCAGGACTGGAAGGAACAGTAAAGACCACGCTGACACATCCCTCATCACGTGTACGACCTGGAAGCGGTGAAAGGGAGGTGGAGGGCGATGGAGATAACTGAGTCACACCACAGGGACTCTGGGACCTCGGAGATGAACTCTGGACCCAACCCACTTCCCAAACATTGAAAGCAGAGGGAAGTGAGCCGCTCCTCAAGAAAGCTGGTGAAACACACGGCATGTTCCCTGAGGCTGCGGCCCCAGGGGTCCCCTGGCCACTCCTCTGATGCACGCCTCCGGGGACCATAGTAGCACGGACGGTTAGGGTCACAGGGGCGTAGAAAAGAACAAGGGGATGAAGGGGATTTAGAGAAGCCGTAGGTAGAGAAGACAAAGAAGACCCACATCTACATAACTGCTCTGTAGAGAAGAGAACAGTGCTTGTCTCATCTCTCTGACCTGACAGGAAAAGCTCTCTACACTTTGAAGGACCCACGCGATTACACTGGGCAGCCCTGCTCCCCAGAGAGTCCAGAGTAATCTGGACTGGGGTCGCTCTGTGACACTCGTTCGGTGGCTAGTGTGGTCTTGGAGGGTCCAAGATGGCTTCTCATGCTTGGTAGCTCGGGGGGACAACGGGGAGGCTGGGCTCCCTGGGGCCCTCTCTCTGCCCCTGTGTTCTTCCAGGAGGTAGATTTCTCACACGGTGGCTCAGCGTTCTAAGATCTAGGAAGAGTCCTTAATTTCCAAGTCCTTAATGCAACCCACTTACTTGCGTGTGAAGTAACGTATTCACAGGTGCTGGGGATCAGGATGTGGACGTCTTTGGCGGGGTCCATATGCTGCCTACCCTAGTTAGCGAGAGTCATTCCCCGGAATCAGGATTTGGGGCCATTTTTATCTTCTTTAAGATTTCACAATGACTGCATATCATTTTGACAATAAAAAACAGATTATTGTTTGAAAGACAAAGCAACTTCCTTGCCTCTCTTGGGTCTGGCTAAATTTCCCCCAACGGGAGCCTGCACCGAAATACCCATGACCAGCGAGTTCCTGTCCACATGCCCCAGAACACTGGTCGCGGGGTAGTGTTTCTCAGTCCCCATTTCTCTGGGTGTATCAGAAGACATCTGGACGATACAGCCCCCACACAAGCAAATCTGGACACTGGGAAGGTGCATGGACATCGCAGCAGTAGTCAGCAGCTTCCGGGAAGAACCGACTCTGGGTGGGGTACTTTCCCTGCCTGGTCACGCTTGACCTTCACTATGGTCGTAATAAAGGGTGGGTTCTGTCATTACCAACTTTACAGCAGCTCAAAGAGGCTAAACAACTGGCCTGAGAGCTGAGGTCAGGTAGCTGCAGCCCATCCCCAAGGGCAGGGGGAGGGGACGGCTGCCCCCATCTATTTCCACGGTGCAGAAAGAGACCAGCCCCCACTTGGAAGGGTTTGGGACACTGGTCGCCAAAGTGACCGATGTCTGCAAATCTCCTCCAGGACCTTACTGATCATCACCACTATGTTGGCCATTGCACGTAGAAACCCGGATACAGACATTTTTCTGGCTGTCTTTCCTCCTTTCCCTCCAGTATTAGTGGAAGGGCGGGGACAGGATCTCCTTCCCAGGGGCTCCCCCCTCCCAGCTCCTCTGGAACTTGACCCTTTGGCAGAAGCCCTCTTGACTTTGCCTGACCCCCTTTCCTTCTTGCTATTGAAGATACACCAGTTCAGGCCTCTTTCACCTGACAAGCAATCCCTCCTAGGCCTGGGTTCCCAGTTAGCACCCTTTCTCGTTTTCCTCTTCTCTCAGCTCTAGATGTGGGTATCTGCCCGCCCCTGAGTTTTCCACAGGCATCTTAATCCCATCTCCAAACCGACCTGCCTCTCTAGCCTTTCCCTGGGGCCCCTGCAATCTGTCTTCTCTTCCTGTAGTCCCACTCTTGGATACCACCTCCGGAAGCAGAGCCACCCAACGCAGGAACCCTTCCGGGTCCTCCCCCAAGCTGTCCCCCGTCCTGTGGATTCCATGCCCAGGGCGTTTTCAAGTCCATCCACGTTCTCCTCTCTCCATGGCCACCCCCAGTCATGGCTTCCATCATTTCCCAGTGTCCTTGTCAACTGCAACTCTACCTTCCTGCCCCCCCAACCCAACCTTGGCCACTCCATTCTCCTTCAACTTTATCCTCCAACGAGCTCACATTTCCTGAAGTCTCCTGGAAAGATTCTGGTGTCATTGGTCTTCTCTTTAACTGGCGTGTCCAGTCTGTCAGCCCAAACACACACATTCATAGATCGATGATAGGTAGGTAGGTAGGTAGATAGATAGATAGATTGGATATCTATATCTGGTCCCTCTTTCTCTCTGACACGTAACCCCCTGCTCTCGGGCTCATTTTTCTTCACCCCCCCCCTTTTTCTCTCTTGGCTCCTTAGCTTTGGTGTCCCTCCCCTCTGCCCCATAGCACCTTGAACTACTTCTCCTGCCAAGAGACATGTGGACCTGTAACTGTCTGTGTATCTGTCCTTCCTGCTGAACTGTAACCTCCTTGAGATAGAGGACAATGTCTTATTCAAGCTTTAGAGGTCTGCAGGTTTGCTGAGTCAAATGTGAGAGCAGGACATACTCCCTGACCTGGTCTCTCAGCCCCTTCTCGTTGTGCCCCCCTTCCCATCTCCGAGGACAGAACGCTCCCCCCCCCATCTGCCAATCTTCCTCTGCACCGCGTGTTGAGCACAGCACCAGGTGATACCATCGCAAGTCTCTTTCTACAGGGGGGAAACTGAGGCCCGGGGGCCTTCAATGAGTCCTGCACATAAAGCAGGCAACGCATGCATGTGAGAGCGTGTGTGGGAGCATGGGCACATGTGAGTGTGTGAGAGCGTGTGCAGGCGTGCGTGATCACGTGTGCGCGTTCACGCGTGGACACACCCACACGCGCCTCCTACATTTCAGCAGTGTGTGGACCACCTGTGGAGCCCATAGCGAGGAGATGGGTCTTGTCTGTGTCACCACGCTCCAGACACGCAAGGCCTCTGCTTGGGATCCATCCAGTAACGGAAGATGTACATGTAGCAGGAGCATGGGGTCGGGGGGTGGCCGGGGGCCGGGAGAGGGGCCTCCAAGGGGGCGTCTCAGGGAGGATCCCATCTGGGGATACGTTGAAATTTCACCATCAGAAACGCTGCTTATATCTGCCCCAGGGCCCTGACCTTGCCTGACCTTGCATGGGAGTCAGAGGTCAAGGTACATACAATCCCATCCCCACCCCTCCCCTTATGCGCGTCACTGCCTCCTGTCCGGGAAGTCCCCGGGGCAAGGCCTCCAAGGCCTCGGTCAACAGCAAGACAGCCACTGGGGGGAGCCCTTGAGCCATAAACAGCCAATGTTTGTTCGCGGAAGGATCTGTAGCTGAGGGGCGAGTTTGTGGCCCTTGAAGACACTAGATGCCTTAATATGTATCAGTTCGTGGTTCTGTCGTGTCCCACGAGCAGTGGGAATTTCCCACCATTCTTTCAAACATGCTGCGGCTTCTAACAAGCCACCTGTGACCTCGAGCTTGCGTGTGGCAGAATTGGGAAGGCCCAGCTCGCCTTCACCTGTAGAGGCCCCGGGCTGTAACCTCAGCAGGTGGTGCCCAGCTCTGCCTGCCGTGGAATTGCTGTGTGATTTTGAGCAAGCCCCTTGCCCTCTCCCTGAGCTCCAGGGTCCTGACACCAGTCAGGATTCTCGGGTAGAAATGACAGAAGGAGGCGTACGTGAAGCTGCTGGGCGGCCTACACAATTCCGAAGAAGGCAGAGACCTGGGCAAAACAAGAAACGGGAAACTAAGGAGGCTGAGAGCTCAGGACCCAGCTGGGTCACCCCCAGCCCCGGTTGCCTTGAACCCACCAGCCCCGCTGGGAGACTCTGGTTCTGTCACTGCTGCCCACTGTCCCTGGCATCTGTATGTCCCTTCCCTGCATGGGTCACATGGCCATGGTCCCTCTGCCCAATGATGTCTGTTCCCTCCTATCTCCACACTGCAGAAAGGGACCAGCCCCCAACAAGAAGAGCTGGGGATACTGGTAGCTAAAAGCGACCAATATTTGCCCCACGTCGTATCCATATTGCAAGTGGCTGGGTTGGCTGAGTTCTGGCACCCCGAAATAGTAACCCCAGCAATCCCAAACACCATGTGGCACCTCCCACGGACCCGGCATTACTCAAAGTGCCTTATGCATGTACGTTCACTGGACCCTCACAATTCTACAAGACAGATTCTATTATCATCCTCGTTTTACAGATAAGGAAACTGAGGCAGGCCGACTTTAAAGAATTCGCCTAAGATCACACAGCTAGTAAGAAGGGGAGCATGAATTTGAACCCAGGGAGTGTGGTTCTCTTAACCCCGTGCTCGGCTGCCGTGCTGGACATTCTGTTTAGGTGCCTCCACTGACTCCCACGACCCAGGAAAAGAACAAAATGACAAACACACATCAGCCTCGAGTGTCTCTGCTTTTCTAAGCCTTTCTTGTCTCTCCGTTTTAATGACAAAACCACTTTTCTGTCTAAAGTGCTCATCTTTAGGAGAAAGTGTTATTTTGCTGCAGGGAAGTCAGTAAATGTTACAGAAACCACAACCTGAATCAGGAGTAAGGGATGTAATACATTTCTCTGTTAGACATTAAATCCAGAAGTCCCGAAGGTGAGAAAAACACCTGCTTGGTTTTCGAACGCTCGCCCCGGATTCTCTGCCAGGCTCCCAGTGTTCAAAAGGCAGCAAGTCGGTGTCTTTGCACAGAACGACCGCCAGAGGGCAGACCGTGCCTTGACGCGGCTACGTCAAGTCTCCCCTTGAGAGACGACGAATCTACAACTCGGCTTTTTCCAGAGCAGGCTGTTTGCAAAACAGCCAGGAGGTGTGGCTCTGGGGACTAGGATTGTATTTTTATCCGCTGCTCCTTTTCAGCAATCTGGCAGAAGTCTCTCAGGCACACAAAGGAAGCGCCTGCCTCCTGCAAAGCGTGGAGGGCATTGGCTGGGAGAGGTGGTCCAGCGTGGGGGACCCCAGCTCCGAAGTATTGTTGCTAACCCTACCCCGCCCCCCCCCCGCCCCCCAGGAGGAATTGATCTCTGCCCTCCTCCTCCTCCAGCCCCCGTGTGACTTCAGTTTTGCCTCTGGCCAGAGCCTGATGCCTCTGCCCTGCTTTTCAACGTGGCCGGAGGAGCTGACTCAGGGCACATGGCCACTTCCCCGCTGCAGCCAGTCTATCGGCCAACAGAGGCCTGGCTCAGAACCCCTAAATACACCAAGTTCCGGGGCCAGACGGAGCCCTGCAAAAAGGAGGGACGTACACTCCCCAGGTGAAGACGAGCCCGGGGCTAGAATTCCATGCGGGAGGCTCTGGCGCCTCCAGGGGGCGCTCCAGGCAGCGGCGTGCTCCGTCCTCCGAGGACAAAGCTCCTCTCCCTCAATGCCTGGCTCCTGAGACCCCCCGCCCCGGCAGCACAGTCCCACCGAGAGGACCCCAGAGCCCCAGGGAAGAGGACGCCTTAACCAACGTGGTTCCTGTGGGCCCACCTTTTGTTTCGTTTACCCGCCACCTACTTGGAAGAGACACCTCCTCCGAGAAGCCCTCTCTGACTCCTTCCTCCTTTGAGGTAAAACCACCATGTCTGAGTCCTCTGGGATCCGCCCCCGCCAGTCTCCCCGCGGCCAGATCCCTTCGGTGGCTCCCACCCTGCCCATGGCTCCACCTTGACCTGCCCGCCCCACCCCGGTAGCCCAACCACAAGGGGCTCTGCCCTGTTCTCACACTGTGTGGCCGTGACTTCTTTTCTAATGCAGATAATGTTCTGACTTATCTGTTTGTCGCCTTGCCTTTTTGTGCCTCTCGAGGACCTTTTTTCCTTTCCTGCACAGTTAGCCGGGCCGCGATCCCTGTTGTCCAGCCTATTGGTTTCCCCTGTGTTTGCGCAGGGCACTTTGTACAGACGTTAGTGGAATTTGTCAACCTTTTCCTTTGTGATTTCTTCCAGAGCCTCAACGTTTAGGAAAAAAGTCACTCCTCTGAGGAAGCTATAAACATTTAATTTTGGCACCTCTTCTATGACTCAATTTTTGCACTTAATTCTTCTTTGGAATTTTGGAAGTCGTGTTGGAGATGTGACTCTGGATATTTTGTCATTTTTATCAGATTGCTAATCAGTGGTCTCAGGGTTTCGTGTGACTGCTTCGTCATCGGCTGTTTAACCATGCTTTTTTCCACCTGGGAATGGATGGATGGAAGGGTGCTGTGTGCGCATCCTTCAATGGTCCATGCATTTACACACACACACACACACACACACACACACACACACGTGCACAAACGCCCTACCGTTTTCATTGTATAAAGAGGATTCTGTTAGATTCACTATTACCCGACTTGCTCTCCTCACTCAACCTTGTGTCTTGGAGGTTTTTCCATGCTGTGCACGGAGGCCCGGTCCATTTGTTCGTGCCATACACTATGCCTTAGGGCAGATGTGACATATTTTATTTAAGCAACCCCCTGTTGATAAACCATTGGGTTGTTTCCAAGGCCTCACTATTATAAACAATGAAGCGATGAACATCTTTGTCATACATATCTTTGAAGGCATGTAAAGCATTGGAAACAGATTTCTAGAGGTGGAAATGTTAGTTCTGGAGTTTTGATAGGTATCCATGATCACATTCTCCTCTACAACCCAGCACCCACATCACTCCCAAGACAACGTACAAACATGCCTCTTTCCCCACATCCATGCTAACACTTGATATTCTCCTTCTTTTAAATTCCTGATTACATTATGGGTGAAAATAATCTCTCATTGTTGTCTTAAGATGCGCTTCATTTATTATCATCGAATGTTACTGAATTTCCCCTTAGGTGAAATGCCCCTGTTGAATGACTAGACAGAAATGAACAGAACGTCAAGTTCTCGGCAGACGTGGGGCATGGTGAGCGTGAGAAGAAGGAGGAGAGCAGACGAGACTCGTCTCACTAGGGGGGAAATGGATGAGGCAACAAGGATCGCTCACAGGGACCACCCTACCACTCAGATCCTGGTGGACAGGACTGAGCAGAGCACAATGCTATGGGTGGTGGGCAGGTGGAACCAGCCAAGGAGCACTTCTCGGGGCTGACATTTAAGGCAGTGTGGGTTGTACCCTGACCACAGGTGTCCTGCCAGTGGGGTCCGGGTGGGACTGGACTCCAGCCAGAAGTTGGCTTGTAGAGCTGTGTCTCCTGGCCCAGGGGCTCTCAGTTCAGAGGAAGCTGAGACTTTTGCAGTTCATCTGCCTACAGGGTGATGCTTTTTTTCTAATTCGTGCAAAGGCTCTTTATGTACAAATGATGGCTCTGGGACATCAGCAGGTGAACGCATCCTTTGGGCTACCTCTGAGGCCCGTTGTCAATCGGCTGCATCTGCCACTGGAGGTCCGTGTGGTCAGGGAGCAGGTAGATAAGGGCCATGGGGCAAAGAGGACCTCTGAGGCTGCCTTTTACCTCTGCCGAACCACCCCACTTTCAGTGGAATACTGAGGCACCCGCATTCCAACTTGTAAATTCCCCATCCGGGCCCGAGTTCTCATTTTCCCCAGTGTTGGAAGCAGATAGCGCAAACTATAGAGAAATGCATAGACTGGGAAAAAATTTTTTTTTAATTTTTAAAAATGTTTATTTATTTTCAAGAGAGAGAGAAAGAGAGACACAGAGTGTGAGTGGGGGAGGGGCAGAGAAAGAGGGAAACACACAATCTAAAGCAGGCTCCAGGCTCTGTGCTGTCAGCTCAGAGCCTGGCACGGGACTTGAACTCACGCACCGTGAGATCATGACCTGAGCCGAAGTCGGTCACTTGACCAACTGAGCCACTCAGGTGCCCCTAGCCCGGGCGAATCTTGAACAATTTGGGGTGGAACAATTACATGAATTACCAAGCACCTGGGCATTCTGAGACTGAACTCTTGCTTGGCCTTGAACTTCAATAGCACCTTTTATGTCCTGCAGCCAATTTTAGCTACCTTCATTTCCTGGCTTGAGCTTCCAACATTTCTCAAAGACACTGAAAAAGGATTCCTTCCTCTTGCATGCTTCAGAGAGGTACCCATATTTTATCTCACTCGTGCTTATTTATTTTCTGGAATACAAAGAGAGAAAACCAGAACAAATCATGTTCCTATGAGTATGGAAGAACAACTTCATAAAGATGATTGTTTGGGAAATTCAGATTGTTAGTGGCTTAGAGCCATGTGGAAGGATGCCGTGGGAGATATAATGCTTTTACTGTGATAATCAATTCCATTGTTTCCCACTGGAGAAGTGTAAATAGTTCACCTCTGTTAAAACTTAGGAACAGAATGTTAAGGGCTTGTGGCTTCCCAAAATTCACAATATGGTTTTATCCCAGACATTTAAGGGGTGGACTGAGAGCATTTGGGGGAGTATTCAGCTGGCAGCAGGATTAGCATAATGAGCCAGGACGCCGGGCTCAGCGACGTGGACCACAGACTGGCCCATGGCACTGACACACTGATGCACTCGGACAAGACTCTTCCTCCCTCTGGATCCCGATTGCCTTACTCTAAAAATGATAGAGACAACACTTCTAGTTGTGATGGAGAATAGCACCAGATTTTCTCTCTCAACTTAAACAAACAGAAACCTGAATCATATATATGACACCACAAGGAGCAAAGGACCTTGATTGTTAAAAGAAAGGAAACAAACAAGGTGAAAACAACAACAGAAAAGAAACAAAACAAAACAAAAATAATAGAGAAAAAAGCAGTTGAAGCCAAAAGCTGGTTCTTTGAAAAGATCAATAAAATCGACAAACATCTAGCCGATCTAATGAGGTGAAAGTAAGAGAAGGCACAAATTGCCAAGATGAGGAATGTGAAATCGTACATCACTTTAGATGCTACAGATTAACAGGATATCAAGGGAATAGTATGGGCCGCTTAACTGCAATAAATTCAACAACTTCTGTGAAATGGACCAATTTCTTTAAAGGCACAAACTAATAAAGCTCACTCAAGAAAGAATAGATAACCGGGGCGCCTGGGTGGCGCAGTCGGTTAAGCGTCCGACTTCAGCCAGGTCACGATCTCGCGGTCCGTGAGTTCGAGCCCCGCGTCGGGCTCTGGGCTGATGGCTCGGAGCCTGGAGCCTGTTTCCGATTCTGTGTCTCCCTCTCTCTCTGCCCCTCCCCCGTTCATGCTCTGTCTCTCTCTGTCGCAAAAATAAACGTTGAAAAAAAAAAAAATTTTTAAAAAAAAGAAAAAAAAAAAAAAAAGAAAGAATAGATAACCTAATGTCCTAAACCTATTTAAAATTGAATTTGAAGTTAAAAAAATCTTCCCGCTAAGAAAACTCCAGGCTCAAATGAGTCCCGAGATTAATACTACCAAACATTTAGCGAGCAAATAACATTAACTCTACAAAAACTCTTCCCCATCCAGAAAACAGATGATAAGGGAACACTTTACAACTAATTTTATGAGGACATCATTATGTTTATACTAAAACCAGACAAATACGTGACAAAGCAATAAAACCACAAATTAAAATTCCTCACAAACATAAACGTTAATGTCCTTGACAAAGTATTAGCAAATTGAATGCACCAATATATAAAAATAACACGCCATGACTTAATGGAGTTTATAACAGGGATGCAAAACCAATGTAATTCACCATATCAACAGAAAAAAAAAATAAAAACAAATGACTATATCAGTATATGCAAAAGTGCATTTGACAAAATTTAATAACAATTCATGACAAAAACTCTGGGCAAGTAAGGGTAGATAGGAACTTCCTCAATTAGTAAGATCACAGGATATAAAATAAACATACAAAGTTAATAGTATTTCTCAATACTAGGCAGAAACAATTGGAAATAGAAATTTTAAACATAATACCCTTTACAATAGCACCAAACATTAAGGGATAAATTTAACAAAAGATGTGCAAGACATGTATGTTGGAAACTACAAAACTTTGTTGAGAGAAATTAAAGACCTAAATAGAGAGATAGACCATGCTCATGGATAAGAAAACTCATTATTGCTAAGCTATCAATGCTCCCAAACTGGCCTATAGATGAAATGTAACCATAATCAAAATTCTAACAGGGTTCTTTGTAGACATCAACAAAAACAATGCTAAAATTTATATAAAAATACAAGTAATGTAGAGTATCCAAAAGAATTTTGAAAAAGAAGAACAGAATTGGAGGACTGACACCACCTGATTTTAAGATGTACTAAAAAACTTCAATAATCAAGCCAGGATGGACTTTGGCAAGGAGATAGAAATATAGGTCAGTGGAAGAGCATAGGGAGTCTAGAAATAGACTTATGTACACATATATGGCCAATTGATTTTTTACAAAGGCTCCAAGGCAACTCAAGGTGTAAATGTTGTTGAAACACCTAGACATCTACTTGGAAAAACGGCAACAATAAAAAGCCATAATCTCCCCTCACACCAAGTCAAAAATTTAAGTTTGATTCAGATAGTACCGTAAACTAAATCCAATCACTGAAACTATAATGCCCCTGGAAGGAAAAAGAGAAAGATGCCCTCAGTAGGCTTCCAATAAGTCCCAAAGGTCCAGCCTTGCCCCAATTTGACTTGCATCCATTGACCTCAATGGTGTGGCTTCTTTGCTTGTGCCACACGATCCATGTGGCTGTACGTACAAAAAAAGGCTGAAGAGACCATAAAGGAAGTCCAAAAGTGAAGCTTGGGTTCATGGGACATCCATGGGGTAAAGACATTCCTCACCACAAAAATACTTTCATCTGAGTCTCATGAGTACACTGGGAGGTGACAGGAAACCCTTTTCTTTTTGCACCATTTCAAAACCCCCTCACCTTACAGTGACAAACAGAAGTACAGGCCTTTTATCCCAGAAAGTCAGTTTAGGGAAAAGAATTCCTGAAACCACTCTCTCTCCTTCAGCTCTAGGACCCCCAGAGGTTGATTCTCAAACATGGCTCTTGCCTCACCTGAATCATAACAGATTGCACTCTCTGTGCCTTTCCTCAGCAGTCTTTCTGCCCAAGGAGATCAAAGAGCAGGTGTCCCTCTGTGCCTGGGAATGTGGGGGAGGGGGACCAAAGGAAGGCACAGGGCATCTTGCCTGCAGCAGGTTGAGGCTGAGGAATGGGAGGCAGGGGTCCAGGGGACTCTCCACATGAGCAGCCTCCCTCTGGCGTGGATGGAAGCTCTCAGCCCCTGAGACACCAGGGCTTTGCTCTGAAAGTGATTGATTCCCACCTCTGAGCCCGTCTCCTCCTCCAGCACCAGGCTGGGAAGTTTGTTTTTTATTTATTTATTTATTTATTTATTTATTTATTTATTTATTTCATTCTCAAGTTAGTTAACATAGAGTGTAGTCTTGGCTTCAGGAGTAGAACCCAGTGACTCATCTGTAACATAGGACACCCAGTGATCATCCCGAAAAGTGCCCTCCTTATTGTCCGTCACCCGTTTAACCCACCCCACACCCTCCACCCCCATCAACCCTCAGTTTGTTCTCTGTATTGAAGAGTCTCGTATGGTTTGCCTCCCTCTCTGTTTTTATCTTATTTTCCCTTCCCTTCCCCTATGTTCATCTGTTAAGTTTCTCAAATTCCACATGAGTGAAATTATAGATCTGTCTTTCTCTTATTTTGCTTAGCATAATACACGCTAGTTCCATCCATGTTGTTGCAAATGGCAAGATTTCATGCTTTTTCATTGCTGAGTAGTATTCCATTGTATATATATATATGCCGCCTTTTCTTAATCCATTCACCAGTTGATGGACATTTGTGCTCTTTCTGTTATTTGGCTATTGTCGTTAGTACTGCTTTAAACTTATTTGTAACAGTAGGTTGCATGGCCTGGATGATGCAAGCTGGTTACCACCTTTGTCACTGCCCGGGGGCAAATTCCACTGGGTCCCCCAGGAGTGGAGGTAACCATGCAGCCAAGAATGCATGTGTGCAACAAATTACTACAAACAAGCAGCTCAAAACAACACCGTTTCTCAGCTCACATCTCCAACGGTGACAAGTCCAGTTATAGCGTGCTTGGGCTGTCACCGGGCTGAAATCCAGGTATTGGCTGCTATGTTCTCATCCAGAGCTCAGGGCCCTCCTCCACGCTTATTCGAGTGCTAAGCAGAATTCAGTTCGTCTGGATCACCATTTTATGAGAACTAGAAGCCCCTTATTTGTTTAAGTCCCTGTCTGTCAGGTCGTCTGTCACCCTCGCCTGAGCACAATTGCTGGCTAACTTAGGGTACGGTTAGCGCCCCTGCTCCGTGGGGGGAGACACTGAGGCACAGGGAGGCGCCGATAGAACCTCCACTAAATCTTCATGGCCCCGCATCACACCTTTACAAGATATTATTTCATTAGAACCTCACAACTCCTCTTCTGACTTTTTAAGTTCCTTTCTTATAGATGGAGAAACTGAAGCCCAGACAAAATTTCTCAGGGAAATTTGGCTCAAGGAGCAACTCAGAGACCGAGCCGGGCCTTTCTGACTTCTAACCTGGAGCTGGATTTTCATATCCCACTTGCCACCCCGGCCCTGGCCTCTGGCCCAGCTCTCCTGTTGGCCGCCCACGGTCGGGTCCCAGCACCCGTGACCTGCGGGAGGAGGAGGCTGGCGTGTCCTCTAGGCAGAGAGCAGAGTCTGTCATGGAGCATCTGCTCGAATTTGGTCACCATCGCACACGCTTCCCTCGCTCTAGCAGAGGTGGCCACACACTCCCCATCAGCGGGGAATAAGAGGGCGCTACCAGGGCCTGGATGGCAGGATGGGGGCTTAGACTGAGGTTCCCACATCCCTCAGACAGGCCCTCAGCTGGGGATCCAGAAGACCATTTTCCAGGCACAGGCAGATCTTCTGTGCTTCCCTACAGGCACGTCTGGGAGCAGCCTGTCACAATAAATTGTATATTAAGGATTCTGGGGGGCTGAGGGGACCAGCTGCTACCAAAACGCTTGGGCTAATTTTAAATCTATTCATTATGCATGATTAATTACCGAAGCCCTGGGGGAGATAAGTGAACAGAACTCCTATAGCACGTGTTGAAGTCATGCCAGGAATATATTATTCTAGTCACCTCTCTTCTTCTTCTTCCATTGTTGTTGGCGGTGCAAACATTTTAATCTTGGGATAGATCTATATTTATAGATCTGTTATGAAGAAAATACAGTGTTTGCATTTATCCCAAATCTGATTCCCCCTCTTATCCACACCTGACATTAGTGGGGTAAATAACTGAAGTCCATATTGTATTTGGAGTCCCTTAGTTTTTACCCAATGC
Source organism: Puma concolor (assembly GCF_028749965.1). Lineage (NCBI taxonomy): Eukaryota > Metazoa > Chordata > Mammalia > Carnivora > Felidae > Puma > Puma concolor. The sequence continues at coordinate 80,428,862 of NC_141677.1, forward strand.
CTTTTTTTTTTTATGTTCCAGGATCCCATCCAGGATCTCACATGGCGTTTGTTGTCATGTATCTTTGAACTGTTCTAGGTTCTGACGGTTTCTTAGACTACCCTTGTTTTTGATGACCTTGACAGTTTTGAGGAGGGTTGGTCAGGCAGTTTGTAGAATGCCCTTCGAATGGGGTTTGTCTGATATTTTTGTCATGGGTAGACTGGTCGTATGGGTTTTGGGGAGAAAGACCTCAGAGGTAGTGTCATTGTCATCACTCATATCAAGGGTACCATCACTATCAATGTTAACCTTAGTCACCTGCCTAAAGTAGTGTTAGTAAGATCTCTCCATCATAAAGTTACCTTTTTTTTCCCTTAATCTCTCCTAACTTTACTCTTTGAAAGAAAGTCGCTACATGAAGCTCACTCATAACAGATGGGGACTTATGCTCTACCTCCTTGAGGAGAGAACATCTGTATAATTATTTGGAATTTGTTTATGTAGATTTGTCTAGTTAGTTAGTTATATCAGTATGGACTCATGGCTATATATGTTATACTTGGGGTTATAATCCCAAACTACAGTATTTGTTTTGCTCAAAATGGGAGCTCTTTCAGCTGGCTTCTGTGTCTCTTTGACATATCTCCATCGTGTGTGTGTGTGTGTGTGTTAGCACTTCCTTATTTTATGGCACAAGATGTTCTGAGTTATCTTGTATATTCCTTCCCTAGTCTTGGAATTATTTTTTTCTCCAAGGAGTGCTGGTTTCTTTATTATTGTACGTATTAGGTTTCCCTCTTTCTGCTGTAAAGTCCTATGGGTTTTGACAAATGCACAGTGTCATTGATACCTACTGTTACAGTATCATATAGAAGAGTGTCACTGCCCTAAAAAGTCCCCAGTGCTTCACCTGTTTAACCCTTTTCTCATCCTGAACCCCTGTTTTCTTTTTTTTAAATTTTTTTAAAGTGTATTTATTTTAGAGAGAGAGAGAGGGAGAAAGAGAGAGCAAGCAGGGGAAGGGGAGAGAAGGAGACAGAGAATTTGAAGCAGGCTCCAGGCTCTGAGCTTTCAACACAGAGCCCAACACGGGGCTCAAACTCATGAACGTTGAGATCATGACCTGAGCCGAAATCGGACGCTTAACTGACTGAGCCACCCAGGCACCCCCTGAACCCCTGTTTTCATCACTATGGTTTTCCTTTTCCAGAATGTCATGTAAGTGAAATAACGCAGGTAATTTTTTGAGACTGGCTACGTTCACTTAACAATACACATTAAGGTTCTCCCACGTCTCTTTGTGGCCTAATAACACATTTCTTTTCATCAGTACGTAGTACCCCACTGCGTGGACGTACCACTCTTTATCCATTCACCTATTGAAGGACATGCCGGTTTCTTCCAGTTTTTACAGGCACGGATAAAGGTGCTATCAACAGTCACGTGCACGTTTTTGTGTGGATCTAACTTTTCAGATCAGTTGGGGAATACCTAAGAGCATGACGGCTGGCTCGTATCGTAAAACAGTGTTTAGCGTCATAAAAATTTGCCAAGCTGGCTTCCAAAGCCTCTGTGTCATTTTACATTTCCACCAGCAGTGGATGAGAGTTCTTGTTCCTCTGCGTCCTTGGCTGTCACCAATTAGTATTACAAGTTTGTCTGTCTGCTTGTTTGTTTTAGCCATTCTGATAGGGGCGTAGTGCCTTTCGTTGTTTTGTGTTTTCTTCTGTTGTGTTTCATCAGAGGAAGAACCTTCAGGGAGGAACGGATCGGGTTTGTATGAATCGTGTTTACCCTCCAGCTGCTCTGGGAGCGAGCTTGGACCAGAGCGAAGGTGGGCAAGGTGGGGTTGGCCTGAGCTGAGTCTCCCACTTGTGATCATCTGATTTATTGCTGACGTAGGTCTCCTCAGCCTGTGTGGTTGGCTCTGCCACTCTGGGGTGGCACAGGGGAAAGATGACAGGTCAGGTAAGTAACCATAGGCACTTACTTGAATTCCTGTTGCTTCCAAGTGTGGCCAGCAGATCGGCAGCCTCCGGGAGCTTGTGAGCAATCTCAGACCCCACTCCGGACCTACTGAATCACCTTGAATCGTTTACATGCCCATCAAAGCTTAGACACAATGAAAAACTAAGTTAGGCGAGTTTTAAATGGAGGCTCCGATGCTCTCTTGGGCTCCCATTCATACCACTAATGCGATGACATACCTGTGACAAACTGGAGACTCCGTTTCCCACGGCGGAATTGAAGCACAATGCTAATTCAATTTCCCTGTATTTCGGTATTTCCCTAGGCTCTAGACTTAAATGGTCTGAGAGAAAAGATCCTAGGGAATCCCCATATCCCTGTTTTCCAAGACGGGAGAACTGAGTCCCAGATTGGGGCAGCATCTGGCTCCAGATCCCAGAGGGAGCTCACAAAGCTGGGGCTGTGGGAGGACAGTCTCCAGATTCCTACACGGGGCCACCCCCCAATCCCAGTGTTCATCAGTCTCCCCCGCTTCCCCACCCTGGCTCTGTCACAGCAGGATACTGACTGATGCTACTTCCCTAGGGAAAAAAGTGCCTGACAGCCACAGGGCTCTGGCAGCCCTGTGTTCAGACCCTGGGGACTTCCTCTGGAGCCGTCTCCTGCTGCTGTCGGTTTTCTGCCCCCAGAGCTCATTTTCGAAAGGTCGTTCTCAGGGAGGCTAGAAATCAATGCAACCAGACTGGAAGGTCTGTGCTTCTGGTAGAGAAGTGCTTGGGGGAATTTCTTCTCTCTCGACATCTATCCCTCCCCTAAGAGACAGACCCCCCCCCCCCTTCAACCTGTTTGTCACAATTGTCCCGTTGGCAGCACTCCGACGTCATGGGCAAGCGGCTCAGCCTTCTCCCCACCCCTTTGTCTCTCCCAGAAGGTAGAAAGCTCAACCAGAAGTACCTGGTGCACCCGCCTAAAACTGCCTCTACCCCCAGGTGTGAGGTGCCTTCCTTAAGCAGAAGCCAGCTCTATTCTACCACGTTTCTTCTTTTCTTTCCCTTCTCATTCCATCCTCCCCTGAAGACTTCACCTCCCACCTGCATCACGTCCACTGTGCGACATGATGTGTGCAGCTCCCAGTGACCTCCCTGGGGTCCAGCTGCCCCCGCACACTTGCAGGCAGAGGCAGTGAGCGTTCCAGGGTTAACGCAATGCTGTCGTTAGCAGATAACCAATGCGAGGCTCGGAGAGGCAAAGAGGCTTGCTCAAAACTCACAGCTTTTTGGAAACGAACCAGAATTACCTAGACCGGATGTTCTGTCATGAAATTCCACACCTATCTATCCATCCAATCGTAGGCCTATTAGAATCTCCTCTCAGCAAAGTCTAATGAGAAGCAGCCTGAGAAGGGCGCCTGCGTGGCTCAGTAGGTCAAGCCTCAGACTTCGGCTCAGGTCATGACCTCGCGGTTCGTGAGTTCGAGCCCCGCGTCAGGCTCTGTGATGACGGCTCAGAGCCCGGAGCCTGCTTCGGATTCTGTGTCTCCATTCTCTGTCCCTCCCTCCCTCACACTCTGTCTCTCAAAAATAAACATGAAAAAAAAAAAAAAAAAAAAAAGAAGCAGGCAGAGATGATTGATCAGCCATAGTGGAGTTTAAAAGGTCCGTACACCCACTGAACTCTTGAAAAAGCAGAGCTTCCCTCACATGCTGTCTGCCCCCCGACAGTCTTCGGCACCTCCACTGGCCTCAGGTCAGATGTCAAAGCACCCCTGTCCTGGAAGCCACTGGAAGCATGAGGAACTGCGGGTCCCCCCCGTGCCAGAAAAGAGAACGCCCCGTTTCCCTATCTGGGCAATGGAGAGCTTACAGAAAGTGACTCTGAGGGAAGCCTTTGAAAGCTATTACATTTGACCTCTTAGAAATCCATAAATCTGCTTCTCTCTCAGTTCCAGTTAAGTGGCTTTGGGATGGGATCACCTGTTTCTTCCCACCGAGTCACCCAGGGGGTTCTTAAGGCCCAGTACATTTGGAAATCCCTACGATGGGCCATTTTGACCTCAGGAGAATCTGCAAGGGACAGTTAGCCACTGCGAAGATCAGGGCTAATAAAACCACCTCTCTCTGCTCCCCACCTCACCTCCCACCCACTGTGGGCTGGGCTGCAGGGAGACTGCTGGCTTTGGGTGCTGCGCAGTCCTGACTTTTGTCACTTGTGCTTCCGTCTCTTGAGAATCTATTTCCATGGGGCCCCTGTTCCTGAGACTCTGCAGCCCATGTACTTGAAGTCAAGTGCTTCTAGGAATGTCCATTGCCCGGATTCAGTCTGATGCCATGGTGTTGCTAAGAGCACTTGCTACTGAGAATTAATTCATGCAAGACGGATGCTTAGAAAAATCTTGACAGAAAAACGAAATCCCATGACTCAGGGAAGCTACCTAGTTTGCATTATTTCTTCCCTCCCTCCTTGTATCCCTCCCCCCTCCTCCCCCCCCTTCGTCCTTTCTCCCTCCTTTCCTCCCTCTTTCCTTTATTCCTTCCTTCCTTCCTCTTCCCTCCCTCCTTCCATCCCTCCCTCCTCCTTTCCCTCTCTCCCTCAGGCCTTCCTTCTTCCTTCCTCCGTCTTTCCATTCCTCCCTCCCTCTGCCCTTCCTTCCTTCCTTCCTTCCTTCCTTCCTTCTTCCTTCTTCTTCCTTTTTTTCTTCCTCCCCCTCCCTTCTCTTTTACTTCTATATCCAGAAAACATTTTAATTTTGGAAAGAAACACTATGTAAGCCAAAGTTATGTGATATGTGAGAGTATGGGATGTGGGAGGGGAGATTCAGAGGGAGACATCTCAGCACCTCCCAAGGCAAAGAATTCACTTTGAAGAGAATTCTGGAAGAGCAACAAGCTAAGCCACAGTCTTCAGGGTCATCCTAGAGGCAGCCCCTGAAGTGTCAGAAGACAGAAATGTGCACTGACCCATTCAGATCCTAGGGGCCGACTGGCCCTCATCCCAGCAAAGGCCAGGAGCAAGAGGGGAAAAGACTGCACTTGGCCCACCATCAAACAGTTCAATCACGTGTCGCTGCACCCACCCCCCCCCCCCCATCCTCTTGCTCTTGGCTGAGACCTTTAAACCACGTGGCTGGTAAATCCTAATCTGAATATTTGGATTGTGCGAGGAGAATCATAGATCTAGAAGTGAGGGTGAAAACCAATTTCTCAGGTAAGTAGGAGCAGCTTAGCTCCTGGGACTGGAATGGCAGTTAATGGGTTAATTACAGAGGAACACTGGCTTGGGCGATTTTCTAGAGACAAAAGGGCTGCTGGTTAAGCTGGAAGCTAGTCAAGCAGAAGTCCATTAAAAGAGCGCACGCACATTCCATTTGAGAATTCCCAAGTTACAGCTCTCTGTGTGCTGAGGTCTCCAGCTTGCTCCCAACCCCAGGGGACCCTGACAGCCACTCCCTCATTGACCTGTCCCCTTCCTCTTCCTGGTTGGGTTGAATGCCTCTCGGGGTCACCAGTGCTCGTTGTAAATAAACAGTGTACAAAAACCAATGAAATAAGAGAGCCAAAAGTGAGTTGTTTCCACAAAATCTAAGTTTAATTCTTTGGAAAGGCTCCTTCTATAAAGGGAAGTCGCTAAAAATAACTGCAGTTGAATTAGGTGTGGGCGAGGTGATTTTAAAAGATTGAGGAGAATTGTATAAATCTAAAAATACCTGCACTTAAAAGACTTTCTCTTAAGTTCTCAGTTGTTTTAAAGAAACCAAAATTGGAAATTATAGAGATGTGTTTGGGGTGGGTTTATGTAAGAAAGAAGACAGGACACTCCTTACAAAGGACTTGTGCTTAAAGAAAAGCTCTCAGTAATCCATGAAATACACATAGGTTTTCAGTTAAAATAAAATGTTTAATGTACTATTATTTTAAGACTAAGGGGATCATAAAAATCATGGTGGGTCATATATAGCTCATAAAGTTTAGGTTTTCCCTGCAGCAACGGGAAGTCATTGAAGAATTCTAAATAGGTAGTGACATTGGCTTGGCTTCTCAGGCAGAGAGTGCTGTATATGGGGGATGGAGTGCAGAGGGGGAGGAGATCAGAAGAAAAAGCTCAGCAAAGAAGCTCGGATCTGGGGTAAGTGGGAAGAGTCTTGAGTCAAGAACACGGAGCTGGGAAGTAGAACAGACAAGAGGAGGTGAGCAGGTCTGGAGGTTTGTGGTCTAAGTGACTGGGTGGATGCCGATTCCTGTGATTCAAGGTGATTCAACAGCCAGGTAGCAGGGATAGAGCAAAAATGGGATGGAAACAAGGCAGGGGCTGGCACATGCCACGCGCTGTGTATCAAAGGAATTTCTCCTTCCTGTCTGTCTTCCCCAAACCAACATGGCCTTTTGGATCCACTGGGGAGCTCCAGTCTTTGAAGGCCCGCCCCCAAAGGGAGCTGATCCCCTCAAATGGACATGCACCCTCCCTTGGCCTAGAGCTTTTACACTGAGCTTCCTAACATGCATCCTCGAGTTCTTTGTTTGCCCATATCTCTTTCCTTTTTTTTTTTTTTTAACGTTTATTTATTTTTGAGACAGAGAGAGACAGAGCATGAACGGGGGAGGGTCAGAGAGAGGGAGACACAGAATCCGAAACAGGCTCCAGGCTCTGAGCTGTCAGCACAGAGCCTGACGCGGGGCTCGAACTCACGGACCGTGAGATCATGACCTGAGTGGAAGTCGGCCGCTTAACCGACTGAGCCACCCAGGCGCCCCGCCCATCTCTCTTTCCAATTTATGAGTCTTTGATGCCAGAGGCAACTTCATCTCCAACTTTGTGCCCTTAATTTATAACCCAGCGTCAAGCACATGCTGACCTATCAAACATGTGTGTCGTGAATGGATCAACAGTATCATCTCCCAGATGATCATTTGAATTATATTTGTTTCCCTGTCAGCCTATAGGTTGCCATAGCTGTCTCTGCTGATAGTAATTTTTTTTTTACCAGGAATGTATTAGTTCTACCCTACCTCTTACCTCCAAAAAGAATATAATGCAATGTATATAAAACACAAAGGACAATCAGGGCATTAACTATATAGGAATGCTTCCTAGAGATTAAAAGAAAAAGTACCTAAGATTGTTGTAATTTAGCATTGAGTTTGATCCTGAGATTCCTGACTTGGTGTTAAAGAGGAAATTATTTAAGCTCCACACAGAGTATTTCGAAACCACGTGTTACAATAGAGTTCTGTAAGATGCCAACAGACCATGGTGGTGAGGGAGGGGTAGATGAACCCGCAGATCCCATTCCCAATTTTGTTAAAAAAGTTAAAAGAGTCCTCTTTATTCCAAAGCATCCAGAAGCTTGAATGTGGCAAGGGGTATCCTCAATCAAGAAGTTTTGAGAGTGTCTAGGCACCTTCTGAAATCTCCTAGAATGATGCTCTATGGAACCCCAGCCCGAGGAATGTTGGCTTCTTACAAGCAGGAATGCTACAGCATCAGGAAAGACAATTATTTCTGGAGGTGAAATCTGCAAGGACTTTTGCACATGGCTCTTATGCAGCAGACATAGGTAGCCCTAAAGGGGACAGAAGGATCCCGGTCCCTAAGCCCTCCGTCAGACAAACCCGCGTTCGTATGTACGGGCTGGTGAGAAAACTTCCCCTTCCATTCTGCGCGTTTATATCCCTTCCATTTTATTTTGAGGTATAATTTACTGTAAGTAAATATAATCTAAATTATATTTAAAGTAATGTCAGCATGTTATAATTAATATAAGTAAGTAAATTATATTTAGTGTTCATTTCTCCCAATTTTGATGAATGTGTGCACAGTGCTGAAGCCACCGTCACCGTCAAGATATAGAACAGTCTGTCAGCTTCCCCAAATTCCCTTGAATCCCTTCGAAGCGAACCCTTTCCCCCATCCCTTGCCCCCTGGCAACCACTAATGTGGTTTCTGAGCCTATAGTTTTGCCTTTTTAGAACATCAGGTATGTGGAATCATGCAGTGAGTGGCCTTTTGAGTCTGGCTGTTTTCACTCAACGTAATGTTTATGAGATTCACCCATCTTGTTGCAGGCATCCTGGGCTCATTGCTGAGGACTCTTCTGCCGTAGGGAGGGACGGTATCCCTTGCTTATCCGTCCACTAGTTGAAGGGCATGTGGACTGTTTTCAGCGAGAAACTCCTATCCACATTGGTGTATAGGTTTTTGTGTGAACATGAGCTTCAAATCACTTGGGTAAACAGGAAGGGGCAGGAAAGTGTGTGTTTATATGGTAAGTGTGCGCTTAACTTTATAAGAAATTGCCACACTGCTTCCCAGAGTTTGAGGCTTTTGTTGGTGAGCTGCGGGGGAAGGATCTGGGAGGGCTTTCTGCCCCTCCTACTGCTGCTCTTGTCCCCATGGGCACCACACTAGGGAGAATTTCTGCAGGTCTCTGGCCCCTAATCTTTCATGGGAGCCTCTGGTGAGGCCCGTGGAAAACATGCCACCTGGGTACGAATTCAGCTCGTGTCTGGAGCCCCTAGGGCTTCTATAGTCTCTTATTTGCCTCCACTTAGCTTTCGCAACTTATTAAAATTGTGGCGAAATTCTCCTCCGTGGCAGCCAAGGGCATCTGCCCCAGTCACACAAGTGCTCACAAGCCATCTCTACTTGGACATATCGGTCTTTCCTTAGAGGTCTGGTCAGCTGGTGGCCCTGTGACTTCAGCCCTCTGATAGGTTCAGGGACAGCCATGACCTTGCAGACTGCCTACCTTTACTTTTATAAGGGTGGGATGATGCCCTTTCCAGCTCCCTTCATTCTCTCTGGAGGCTGGAAATTCTGTGGGAGGCCATTTAAGCATATGAACTTGAACCCTACAGTTTTACACCGGATGGAAGATGATCCTCCTCGGTCTCAAGGTATTCAGAGGAAGAACAGGTAAGGTCTGCTGAAGGTTGCTCTGTCATTCAGTCAGCCGGTCAGTCAGTCTGGTGAGCCCTGCTATGAGCCAGGTGCAGAGGCAGATCCTGGAGACTGAACAGAGAATTAAGGGAGGCTGCTCTGCTTCCAGTGGGGATACAGACCCACAGGCTGAAGGCCCAGGCAGAGGAGCCCAAGGTGTTTCAGGGACTGTGGTCCAGTGAGGAAGGGGGTGGTTGTGGAGAAAAGCTTCCAGAAAGTCACATCTGTGACCTCTGTGAGACTGGCTGTGAGACTATGTGGGTGGGGGGTGCTGTCTATGTGGCTGGAGCACAGACGTGGGGAGTCAGGAGGTTGGAGAGAGTTGAGTCTGGTGTGCTAAGCAGGCAGGTTCATGTAGGGGTCAGGTATGTGGTTCCGGAGCCAGCTGAGCCATTGGGTTTGAGTTCTGGCCCTGCCATCTGGGTGATCTCAGGTGAGTTATTGAATTTCTCTGTTCCTCAGTGTTCTCATGTGGGGAGAGAAGATGCATGGGCATTGCCTACCTCACACATTTGTGAGAAGTTAAACCCATTGTGATGTGGCAGGCACTTAGCACAGGGCCTGTCCATGCTGAGGGCCCTATCATGTCAAGCAGGAACCAGGCCAGGAAGGTCCTGAGAGCCACAATAATGGTTCTGGACAAGCTCTTGAAGGAGTGGAAAAGCCACTGGAAGGTTTTCAGTAGGAGAGTGATATGATTAGATTCCCTTAAGGAAGATCAATTTGGCTGCAGAACAGGTCGTAGATTATGGTAGAAGGAAATCAGAGCACCTGGGGGGGGGCCAGGATGCTGAGGCCTGAGTTGAGGTGGCAGGAACTAGAGAGAAGTGGTGAACAGAGGGATGTCTAAGAGGTGGAACAGAGGCACCTGCTGGTTGACTTAAATGGAGAGCAAAGGGGAGGGAGAAGCCACTGATAGAGTCCAACTTTCTGTCTATTGAGAATGCTCACAGTTACAAAGTGTGCACATGTTCTCACTTCTCATTGGCAGGAATGATGTCTTCTGAATTTCCCCATTCTCTGAGCCTTGCGCAGTACCTGGCACAGAGAATGTGTTCAAGAAACATGCGTTGGTGGAAGGATTGGCTTCCCCACTTGGGCAAATCATCAAGGAAAGTCCAAGTGGAGACCTTTAAACATCGAGCTGGGACCTCCCTGAGCTTCTCTTAACTCTTTACCAAGTCCAAATGATAAAGGTATCTGGAATGAAGGGATCCTTGGAAGCACAAAATAGCAATAAACCCACTTTTCTGAGAAACTTTGTAAGAAAAATGCAGCAATGTTCTGCAGTTGTGTCCCAGCCATGACTACAAGGCAACCTCCTACTTCTTGCCACGTAAAGGATTTTCACTGCTGGGGAAACTGACAAGAAATCATATCTTTGGGGGTTTGATAAGGAGGATATTGCCTTTCACTGTCCTCTTGAGAGTTGCCAGGGAGGTCCCCAACACACAAAGACATCTTCCTTCCCCTATCCCTTTCTCCAACATCCATTGTTCCCTGTCCACTGTCAACTCCAGCCAAATATTTTAGCTGGAAAATTGCATGAATTTGTGGTAAAAAATGGGCCTGTTTTCTTCCCATGATAAGTCTCATGTCCTCATTCAATTTATATGAGGTGATTATGATACTTTGTCCTTCAAAAGGTCTTTTGAGCTTATAGGAACACCAGGAAGGAAATTCCTAAACAACCCTCTTTGAAATGCACTGGGTCTGAAGACAAATCAGGTGCAGCTTTTTCCAATAAGACATGTATTCTGTATGTCTCTTATGTTCATCAAGGAACAGTCATGGGTAAATTGAGAGAGAGAGACAGAGATAGAGATAGGAACAGAGACAGAGACAGACAGACTGGCAGACAGCCCATCTGAATTAAAGAGGTGATTTTGTGTGTTCTGTCCAGGTTTCTCACTCCACATTCCAGGGCTCCTTGACAGCTTGCTCTCAGGGCTGACTTTGTGCCAGGCACCTGCCAGGTGCTGGGGAGGACACAGGAACGATGGGCTGCAGGGCTCCTTCAAAGGTTCCCTAGCATGCTGGGAGGGGGATCAGACATGTCCAAGTGCTGAAAGGGAAAGTGATAGAATGTGATCTCTGTGGAAGAGACTCGGGGGGAGGAGATAGAAACCAACTGGGAGTCATGAGGCACAAAAGCAGAGGGGAAGCAGGGATGTGCCAGAGACTGATAGAAGGGCTTTTCGTACAGCACTCCATTTGATTCTGATGTCACCACCCAGCTTACAGACAAAGAAGAGGAGGTTCAGAAAGGTTAAGAAACATGCCCAAGTCAAGAGTCAAGTTCAGGTTTGTCTTTTCAGAAGCTATTACATGTGGTTGGCAGAATAACGGCCTCCCAAAGGTGTCCACATCCTAATCCTGGAAATATGTTAGGTTGTGTGGCAAGGGGGAATTAAGGCAGCAGATGGAATTAAGGTGCTAATCAGTAGACTTTGAGATGGCAAGATTCTCCTGGATTAGCCAGTGGGTCCAATGTAATCCCAAGGGTGCTCATCAGCGGAAGAAGGGACAAAAGAGAACGGACTAGGGAGATGGCAGCTTAAGAAGGACTCAAACTGTCATTGCTGGCTTTGAAGACAGAGGAAGAGGGTCATGAGCAAGCAATCTGGCAGCATCTGGGAGCTGGCAAAGGCAAAGAAATACATTCTCCTCTAAATCCTTCAGAAGGAATGCAGCCCTGTTGACATCTTGATTTTAGCCCAATAAGACCCATGTTGCGCCTCTGACCTCCAGAATGGTAAGATAATAAATTTGTACTGTTTAAGCCACTAAATTTGTAGTAATTTCTTTCAGCGTCAATAGAAAACTAAGACTATGCCACACTTTAAGCTGGATTTTTAAATTCAACAGCGTTTCAACAGACATGTCATGCCTGAGAACCACATCAACCATCAACTAAAAAACAGAGCAGGTGAGTCACTGCCTGATTCAAGTCCCTGTTCCACCCATCACTAGCCATATTACCTTGGGCATGTTATTTAAATTTTATAAGCTTCTGTTTCTTTCTCTGTAAGATAGAGATAATAAAATACCTCCCTCACAGTGGTGTTCTAAGGGTCAAATTAGATAATGCATAAAGATGGATTTTCCTAATGCCTACTGCAGACTAAATGCTCAACAAATCACCATCGTCACCATCATCATCATCATTAAAAAGTCTCTGGATGGGGGAAGTTGGAAGATGGGGAGGAGGGTAGGGAGGGATAACTGAAGGACACTGCTTTACCAGCCCTCCACATCCTCCTCCCTCAACACGCTTCCCAGTGTGGCAACCTTTAGCTGTATCCAGAACTTTCCCATGGATTAAGTGTGGGTCTTTTGGACACAAGACAGGTTTGGGGCTGAGTTTGGAGGCACCATCTGGCATGTACTTCATGAAACATGCAGCTGGGTTCAGCCCCTCTGTAGCTCGTCTGCCACTTTCAGCCCAACGCCCCAGGACCTAGGCGTACCTTGGCAGGAACCCAAGGGGGAGTAGGCAGAGATTCCTCTTCCTATGAAGGGAACTGAAGTTCATGTTCCCAGAAAGACTGTCTCTGGGGTTTTGCCAGATTTCCCAGAGGTCACAAAACTGGACTTCAGTGCCTTGAGCTTTCAGTCCATAGCATCTGTCCAGCATGCCCCGCCCCGTTCCCATCCTGCACTTTTTGGCTCATGGCGTCCATCCAGCAGGGCTTGTAGTGCTATTGCAGCCAACTGGAGCAGAAAGGGCACCTGATTCCACAAAGAGAGGTTTGCAGGGGATTCAATTCAGGGCTCTTGGGTTGTGAGGCATAGGAACAACAAGTCCAAGTAAAAAGAGGTAAGGAGGACCAGGGGAAGCCCTGTTAAGGTACCACAACTCCAAAGACAGAAAAGCCAGGGTAGCTCAGTGTCTCACATACTGGAACCAGCAGAAAGCCCCAGGGAGGCCAGTCTTCTCTCCCATCCCAGACACCAGATGTTCTCCCCTCTCTGCTCATCACTGGGCCTCTACCACAGATCTCATCACTACTAGGACATCATTACTGCTAGACCACAGATGGTATTGAACATATTAAGTCATGCATTCATTCTCATACCTCCAATACAAAGCCAATGCCATGGGGTTCTTCCTCTCCTTCCTCATCCCAAATTTGAATCTCCCTTCATCCACACCGAGAGCCCTGGTTCTGTGTGTGTGTGTGTGTGTGTGTGTGTGTGTGTGTGTGTGTATTTTTGAGACAAGAGAGGCAGAGTGTGAGTGGGAGAGGGGCAGAGAGATACAGGGAGACACAGAATTTGAAGCAGGCTCCAGGCTCTGAGCCATCAGCACAGAGCCTGATTCGGGGCTTGAACCCTTGAATCATGAGATCATGACCTGAGCGAAGTCAGATGCTTAGCCGACTGAGCCACCCACGCACCCTGCAAGACCACTGGTTCTTAATAATGTCACTATGTTAATTCATTTGCTCCATCTCACAATATGCATAAAATAGTCTCTGACTTACTGCATTCTTACTGTTACCAACAACAAACCCAGAACATCATCTTGCTGAGTTTTGTCCTTAAAATATGTCGCGCTCAGGGTATGCATTCTGGGTGCTCTACTCAAAGGCAAGTGCAGTTTTACTGCTGCCCCTGACAGGGCGCCAAGGTGCCAGAAAATGAGACACTTCCCCATCTGCTCTCACCACAGATGCCTGCTCACCCTCTGAAGCGTGAATACAACTCTGGCTCAGCAGAGTTGCTCCGTGGTGCTCAGCAATAAAAATACATGGGTCAGGCCCTCAGCAAACCAGATGACTCAATTTGACCTGTTGTCTGAGGCCAAATAGAGCTTCCAGGACATACAGATGCGCACTCCAGTCCAAGCCCAGGTCAAGCCGCTCTAGAGGCGAAGCTAACACGCCTGCAGTAAGTGGAACATACAGTTTCTTGGGGCTATCAGTGGCCACTGCTAAGCAAATTTCTATTCGCTCATCACCCACCAACAGGCATTTCCTGCACGGCTGTTGTGTGGTCAGCACAGAGCGCATGGCCAGCAATGGCCAGCAGTTGTTAAATGCCAGCTATGTCTCTGGTGCTCCCTCTGGTGCTCTTCACACATCATGTCATGGACTCTCACCTGTGACAACCCAGGGAGGGGAGCTGATGGAGAAAGAAGGCACTAGAGTCAGGGTTTAAATGCAGGCAACCCGGAGATCTCAGTCTTCACCGTTAGCTTGGGCAGCCTTCCACGTGGTGGAAGAAAATCACATCAACATCAGAGCAGCTTCCGATACAACTGTATGGCCAATTAATCTTGGTTTTCCCAGGACTCTTCAGGTTTGGGAACCGAAAGTCTCGCATCTAGAAGACCCCGTCAGTTCTGGGCACATTTGTGTGACTGGTCACTCTTGACGCCCCTTGGCTCTCTTTTAGCTTTCATCAGATAGAATCTTGGCCTCGTAGGGACTCTACACCTCATCTCAACTAGGCCTCATGTCAGCCTTGACCCTCTCCCGCTGTGTCCCTGTGATGGGGTTTTCTCTTTTCTGCTTTTGCCTCTCCAGGGATCAGGGGCTCATGACTGTCCCAGGCAGTCTTTGTCATTTGGCAGGACTGACTCTAAGCAAAGAAGCGGGACAGAGCAAAGAGCAAAGACTCTGGAATTTGACCCAGATCTGATCTTGAATTTGGCATTTACTAGCTGAGTGACCCTGGCTGAGTTATAGGATCACACACAAACTTGAATACATAGCTTAGAGCCCTGTGACTCCCTCCTCCTCACTAAAGATGCTGCGGGCCCTGAACCACACTGCTGGGGCACCTTGGCTGGCATCGTTGCTGACCTCCCCAGCTTGTTGGCATCCCATTTGGAACCTTGGGCCTGTACTTCCTCACTCCCCACACACTGAACTTTATCCATAGTGAGTGGACCTCCACTTCCAGATGTGGATGGAACACCACACTCTGAGGTTTGGGGATAGCTTTCTGAGGGGCTGGATGACACTCTCCAGAAGTCTGGGGGAGCCAGGCCCCTGTGGGGCAAGTCCTGAACCATAGGAAGTAGGAACCAGACAGATCAGCTCCTGCTACTTTCTCCCTTCATGGAATGGGGAGCGACTGCTAATGAGCACAGGGTGGCTTTTTGGGTGATGAAATTGTTCTAAAATGTGATTGTATTGATGGCTGAAAACTCTGAATATACTAAAAATTACTGAGCTGTACACTTTAAGTGGGTGAATTTTATGGTGTGTGAATTATATCTCAATAAAGCTGTTATAATCGAAGCAGTGAGAAATAGGTGTTATTTTTAAAGTGCACACACATAGAATGAAAGATACACAGAAGATGTATATGTATATATACACATATATAGTGAAAGTAAGGAGAGAGAAAGCAGATGTGGAAAATGCTGACAATGGTGGTGGATATGGATGAAGAACAGACCTGTTTATACAGGTGATTTTTGTACTATTCTTGTTTTATTCTTCCAAGTTGTCTGCAGGTCTTTGATTTTTCAAAATGAAATGTTGAGGAAAATAAACTCGCCATCCCTGGACCAGGGAGAAAACCTACCCATTTGAGACTCTGTCAATGGCTCCTGCCTTCTTAGATTTTGCAAAGCCATTAACTCTGCTTCTAAATACGTGGGCTCCCACCAAATCAGCACTACCTGAGCCACCTGTGTCCACACCTCACCGTTGGAAATGTCAAGCTTTCAAAGTCTGATCCTCCAGGGCCTGCTTGCTTTGCCTTCACGTGGCTGGCAGTACTCACCGGCAAGGCCATGAGCTTGCTTCTCGAGAAGACATCCCACAGCACAGTCACCTGGGGGGTTTGCTGACCATGCAGGTCCCAAGGGCTTCAGTCTAGACCCTTCAAATAGAACCTCTGGCCCAGATGTCCACATGTTGAACTGGCTCCCAAAAGAGTCTGGTGCATGTTCATGTTGAGAAACTCTAAATGAGTAGACTGCACGTGCCTCAGCATGTTTCCACCTCCATCTGGCTGTTGGCTTTGAGGATTACATAGCAAAGCTTCTGGGTCAGAAAAGACAGCTACAGATGTGACTGACAGATGCGAAATGGAGTCACCCCCCGCACCGCCCAGAAACAGACACTGTAGATGTCCACAGAGACCCAACCAATGTCACATAGCCACCAGACCTGACAAGTCCCTTGTCAGAAGAGATGCCTCTCAACAATGTCCCCTTAGGAAGGAAGTTTGGGGCTTGTCCCTTGGGTCCTCAGGACAGACCTGTGGAACAGCAAGGGCCTCGAGCTGGCAACAGCCCTGATTTTGTTCCCCTGGCTTTGGCCAAGAATGGTCCTCGGAGATGCCTGTGGGTCACTGCTTGCATATTTCCTCCTAAGCATTCCTTGCCTGACCCCAGACAGATGACTCAGCTGCATGAGGCTGCCTGGCTTAGTAGGAAACAGGTCTCGGAGGGGCCCTGAATGAGGACACTTGCAGAAGGGCTCGCTTCCCTACTATCCCGGTGCTTTTCAAGGAGGTCAGTCCTATTGTTCACATTTTAGTCAAGATGCTTCCTTTTCATATCTACCTCTAACTGTGAGTTTTATTAGTAACCTGAAATATTATCTGTGATTATCTGTAGGCCTTTGGCAAGGGTGGAGAAAAGTAACCTCATTAAATCCTCTAAATCCTCTATTTTTAAACATTTAGAAAATGTGTTCCACTCAGAAGGGTTTCAAGTCCTGCTCCACTGAATCGGAAGATGAATCTTGGCAGGTGAAAGACATCTAAGTCCATTTACAAAGTTTTGTTAATTTGCCGTTGAGCTGTATACATTTTTTAACAGCCAAGTAAAACCCCAAGCCAGTTGTCACTGCCTGAGCTGACATTTTGAAAGCGGGGGAAGATCTTCCCAGTCTGAATGAGGCCAGGCTCCTGGGTTGAAGGAGGTCAGGCACTTTGCTTGAATAATTTTACAAAGCTTATTTGAAGTGAAAGATTTAAAAATGTAAGTGACTGCTAGTTTACCGGTATCATTAGATGGCACCAGTCCAGATGTTTGCCTGACTTCAGCTGCCTTATCCCGCTGCCCTGAATCCTGTCAGGCAGTCCAGAGATATTCTCCCCTTGGTGCCCCACCTGGGCAGAGGCTGACGTTAAATGCCCCAGCAGGCAGCTGGTTCCAGAGCACGGACCTCCAGGGGAGAGGCAGGCTTGGGGTGCAGTTCAGGGCCCTGCTCCAGGCTGGGGAATAGCCAGGCAGGTGATGCCTGGGGCCAGTTCCCCGAGTCCAGGCCACATTAGTGGGAGACAGAAATCTGGAGACAGAGGAAAGCTTTCTCCCTTCCCCAGCTGGCTCCTGAGGGGTGGTCAGCAGCCTGAAGAATTGGAAAAAGGCAGCTGGGATATTCAAATACAGTCAAATTCAGGGAAAATTGGATCTAGTCCCTCAAGATCTTGGCAAAACATTGAAAGAAGTTCTCTGAATAAAATCCTTGGAAATCACCCTCACTAGATCTCTAGCACCTTCTTAACAGAGCCAACCTTATCATGGAAGCCTTCAAGGCTTCCATTGACCTTCTGACTTTTGCCCTTGCCTCCTGCATCCTCCTCATGGCCTGCCCTTGGCTCAGAGTACTTCCTTTGCCTGGAATATTTTGGAAATGTTCTCTCCCAAACTACATGAGTTCTGAGGCCAACTTAGATGTGACTTCTTCCAGGAAGCCTGCCATGATTGCCATATGGAGCCATTGTATCTTCCTCCTTTGAACTCTTGTAATAAATCACCTCTATCCCTCCTTCTCTTCCCTTGATAGTAAATTTTAACTTGATGCTTATGGTTTTTATTTTTTAAGTCTGACAATTCCATTCCAGTTTACATGTATATAGGTTAAATATTCCCTACTAGAATCAGAGGTAACATACTATTTAAGAGCATTGCAGTAGCTTTGTGCTTAGACCTAGATTGAAATCCTGACTCCACTACTTAGTGGCTGGACTTTGGGTATAATTTCACTTTTCTGTCTCATTTTCTTTTATTATGAAATGGAGTACTATGGACTGAATATTTATACCCCTCTCCATTCATATGTTGAAGCCCTCATGTCTACTGTGATGCTATTAGGAGGTGGGGGTCTTTGGGAGGTAATTAGATTAGATGAGGTCATAAGGATGGGCCCCCGTGATGGGATTGGTACTCTTACCAGAGAAAACCAGAGGTCTAGCTCGTTCTCTGTCCCTAATATGAGGACACAGTAAGAAGATAGCCATCTGCAAGCCAGTTAGCAAGGAGCCAGGAAGCAAATCAGCCAGCACCTTGATCTTGGACTTTCCAGCCTCTAGAGCAACGGGAGACACATTTCTATTGTTTAAGCCACTTAGTCAATGGTATAGCAGCCAGAGCTGACTAATACAGGACAACGATAAAAGTCCTGACTTCCTGGGCTTGTCATGAGGCTGAAGGATATAGATACACTTACTAAGATTTAGACCATGAAGACACACAGTAGAGGCCCATGTGTGTTGGTCATCACTACTGGCTTGTGATCGCCTTAAAGCACAGACTGCGGCTTATTACCTTTGCTTCCACATCACAATGCTTTTCAGTGTGCCTTGCTCTTAGTAAGTACTCAGTGACTGTTTGCTAAATCAAACAGTGAACTCTCAGTTGATGATAAAGGTAAGAAATGATGCTGTCGTATGTTATTCACCACAGCAGATATGCTCTCTTCACAGAAATTCCACAACTAATCCTGAATTCTTTACTCTAGCTGTAAGCACATCTGGTTTCTGATACTCAAAAACAAAAGCTCTCAGTGGAGCTTCCCCTCCATTTTTTTTTTCTTCAGGAAGTACTTGGACAGTGACCCAAGCTAATTGTTAAGAATTTGGAAAAGATCAGGAAAGAGAAAAGAGATGTGTATTGATTGATTTGCTACTCAGTTTTGAGCATGTCTGTGCCGGTTTCTTTCACATTTGTTATCTCATCTCAATCCTGAAAACCATGTCATTATTCACTTTTTTCAAAAGCCAAGAAAGCTATCTGAGGTCAACCAAATAGGAAGAGGCAGGCCAGCATTTGATTACCACTGAGGCAATTCCAAAGACCTTGCTCTGCCTTTATGGGGCCCTGAATCAATGACAGGGTCAGCACTACCTGCCTGATTAGCTGACCCACAGTTTCGAGTGGAGTGAACCAGGCAGAGATTTGAACAGCACAGAGTTGCTTAAATAAACAGACACCAAGCGTGGTGAGGCTCAGGATCCAGTGGAAGCAGGGAAGCAGTAATGGGGTGCAGTCAGCACCACGGACAGCTTCCTACCAAGAAAATGTAGACAAGCTGCTGTCTCCTGACGCTGGCCTGCGGCAACCCCTCCAGATAACTGTCTTGAGTGCAATTAAAGAGATTGGTCTGGAAACCCAGCTCCAGGCTTCCTGGGGAGTTAACTGATCAAGTATCACCCAAGACTGGTGATGTCTGTAGTGAAGAGCTGACAGTGGGTGTGGGGCTTGGCTGGGCTCTTTGGAACAGGCAGGCTGGTAGAGATGTTCTCGCACACAGGTCCCGGGACAATTCCTTACTGGGTTCCACCTCCTCCAGGGCCCAGACCGCCCCTTGGTACAGGCAGGGATCTCACCTGAGAGCCACTTAGCCAAGATCTTAGCCACATAGTAGCAGGTGGTCCTGGGAAATGTTAAACTTTGACGCAAAAGATGGAA
Organism: Puma concolor; assembly: GCF_028749965.1. Taxonomy (NCBI): domain Eukaryota; kingdom Metazoa; phylum Chordata; class Mammalia; order Carnivora; family Felidae; genus Puma; species Puma concolor. Next base: position 80,448,405 of record NC_141677.1, read on the forward strand.
TAAGTAACAAGAGTCTTTAAATCCCCCAAACTGAAAAGTGGCATCTGGTTACAGCTCTTTAAACAGCATCCCCAAGCCTCTCCCTCAAATACCCACAAAGTTTGGAAAAGGACAGCCTGTCACAGTAGCACTGGAAGCTAAGATTGATAATATTCAAGGGGAGGCTAAAAATCTATCATTCTCTAAAAGGCAGATGGAACTCAAACAGCAAAACTTGCCAGGCTTTCCAAGTGGAAAAGCAGATCTCTGACAGCTGTCCCGTGTCACACGCACACCACACAAACATCACACGTACTACGCACACCACACACACACTCACATCACACACATATCCCAATACACACGCCACACACACCACACACACGCTACGCATGCACCCACATCAAAACCCCCTCAACCATCCCCCCCATGCACCACACTCATACCACAGATACACACCCCACAAACATCGCACACACGTTACACACACCCTACACAAAACGAGGAGACCACGTTCTCTAACCACGTGGTTAGAAACCACGTTCAGGTATCACATTTAGGCATTGCTTAGGATTATTCCAGAGCAAATTAGTTCAACTTAAACTCCTTTGGCAGCAAGCTCGTCTACGCGTCGCGCTTTGCTGGAACTCAAGCTGGAAGCAGTGCCGTCCGCCCCATGGCTTCTCTTGTTGTCTGAGTTGTGCACTGACAGATGTTTGGAGCGTGCATACTGAAGCTGGATGGAACTGGTTCCTGAAGCCAAGCATGTTTCCACAGGCCTCCATAAGTGCAGCTACTGGCTTTTTGGATTTTTCCACCGCATTAGCTGGCTCTTCCAGCTCCCCAAGGGAAAGGCTTGGGCAAGACACGCCCTGGAGATACTGACAAGGAAGAAAACCAAGATGCAAGATGTGGCCCTGGAAGCAACCCCCTGGAAAGGCCAGGACGCCGTGGAGCTGCCCATCCTCAGACCAGGACACGAGGCTGTGAGTGGGCACCTGCTGTGTGGCCGGGCTCCTTCTTAGGCAGCACATTACACACTGTAGTAGAAATTCTCGTGTTTCTGAAGGGCTTCTGAGATGGCTCCTACCATACTGACATGAGAGGGCTGTCCCATAGGAGTAGGGGAGAAGGAGGGACCGTGGTGGAGAGGAGCAGGGGGCTGGGGTCTGCGGGAGCATGTTAGAACTGCCGTCTCCACACCTCACTTGCAGTAGCTGTGGCCTCCGGGAGCCTCACAGAGGTGAGGAGCACGTGGAGTCCTGGCATCTGAGTGTTTGGGTGGCAGCCAGGGTCCTGCATCATTTTAGTAACTAGTACTTCCTGGGAGGTAAGTAGGAAATTGTGCTCTCATTATACGGGTGAGGGGTGCAGAGAGGCACGGGAGCTCTCAGACAGTTGGTAGTCCAAATAAATTGAGTCAAAATGGCTCATCCCTCCAGGAAAAGATGGACAGATGCAGTTCTGGTCATTGTGTTGGTAGTGGACCCTCAGAGAAGCCCTGCTAAGGTCAGGAAAGGGGAGACCCTTCTCCATCTCTCTTGGAACTCTCCGCCCTTTCCCTGGTGTCCACCCCAACTCTCTGCCCTTTCTGGTGTCCAGCCCTACCCCCTATGAGGAGAGTCAAAAACATTGGTCAACACCAAGAGGCCTGTTGGATCAGGGTTCTAGGGGTCAGAGGCTAGACGGTGCCCTCACCTGACACCGTCACCTGGAAGCACTTCCTCTCTTAAAATGGTCCCCTTCTGGATTGCTTCTTTACTCCCAGGGCTTCCTTTGGTTGGAAGAAGATGCTCACCTCTTCCTTGGAGAGACAGGAAGAGACTGTCTGGTGACCCAGAGGAAAAGAGCATAGACAAGCAGAGAGGGCCCTCGCAGCTCTGGTGACTTAGCCCAGCACGCTAGAGTTGGGACCAGAGAGAGACCTCTACTCTAGCCAGTTTCCTCTGCATTCTAATGACAACAGAGGTACCTGACATTTCTTATGAGGGAGGATTTGTCAGCCTGGGTGCTGAGCCTTTTCCTGGGTTTACCATGTAAATCCTCAGGGCCATCCTCCGAGGTGGGGCCCTCAGGTAGCGAGGGTGGGTTGGGACCCTGGCTCTCCCAGCTCTGCTGCTCATTTGTCCATGAGGACATGAGCCAGGCAACTTCAGCTCATCGAATCATCCAGGCCTCAGGACTACATGTGGGTCAGTTAATCATTTCCATTTTAAAGATCAGGAAACTGGGGCGCCTGGGTGGCGCAGTCGGTTAAGCGTCCGACTTCAGCCAGGTCACGATCTCGCGGTCCGTGAGTTCGAGCCCCGCGTCGGGCTCTGGGCTGATGGCTCAGAGCCTGGAGCCTGTTTCCGATTCTGTGTCTCCCTCTCTCTCTGCCCCTCGCCCGTTCATGCTCTGTCTCTCTCTGTCCCAAAAATAAATAAACGTTGAAAAAAAAAATTAAAAAAAAAAAAAAGATCAGGAAATTGACAAAGAGACCTGGGAGGTACCAGGAGCCACATGGGCATTAAGTGGCTGAGTGAGAACTCCACTGGGGTAGGGCCACCTCCAACGCTCACACTCCTTTGCCCCCAGTCCCTCTCCCCTTCAGCTCAGTGCTCATTTTGCCTCTGCCAACAGCGACCTCGACTGTTCTTGGGCACCAGTGTGGTCTCTCAGACGCAGGAGGGCACTCACTATGGCTGGCTAATGCCACTCCAGCTCAGCGGCCCCTGGGATTCTCTCGCCCCACTCCGTGCACGTCTTGGCATGTGAATTGACCTATACCTCAGCCTCCTTATCAATAAACACTCCAATCAATAAATACATTAAATACGATAATGTATTGGGGCGCCTGAGTGGCTCAGTCGGTTAAGCGTCCGACTTCGGCTCAGGTCATGATCTCACGGTTCGTGGGTTCGAGCCCCACGCCGGGCTCTGTGCTGTCAGCTCAGAGCCTGGAGCCTGCTTCGGATTCTGTGTCTCCCTCTCTCTCTGCCCCTCCCCTGCTCATGCTGTCTCTCTGTCTCTCAAAAATAAATAAATGTAAAAAATTAAAAAAATTTGAATACGATAATGTATGTAAAGCACTTACTCCAGTATCTGATATGTAGTTGGCATTCAATGCCTTCTGCTGCTAGTACAGTGGTTATTGTTACTATTGCTACTGTTGCTAGCTGTCCCATGGATCCAGCCTGGCCCGGCCTCGCCAGCTGGGTGCGGATACCAGCAAGTCCGCAACTACATCTCCAAAACATTTTTACTGACCTGGACAGCTTGGTGATGTGAAGAAATCACATCCCAGAAATCAGAGCTTCTAGCTAAACTGTAAGCTATGAAGGTTTTAAAAGGTTAAAAAAAAGAGAGAGAGGGGAAATGTCTATTTTTGTGCCTTGAGACAGACGGCCTTAGAAAGTAACAGGTCTTTTCAAAGTGCTCTTTGAAAATAAGTTTCCTATTTTAGCTTAATGACATTCCAGACCGAGCCAAATGATTAAATATTGAAACAGGACCGGCCATCTTGAGTTTCATCCGGCTGATCAATCTAAAATGAAGCAGCCTAAGAAAATGCAAATGTCAAATTACCAAATCTGAGTGAATGCTGTGCCTTTGTCAAATGTCACAGGAGGTACCTGGGGCATTTGTGTTATTTTGGCCCCAAAGGTAAGATGCAAAGGGAAATGATCAGGATCCGTCCCCCCCCCCGCCCCAGCCCCCAGTTCTGCCAGGGCGGCTGGTGCTGCTGAGAAAGGTCACCCATGCTGACTAACACCATAGGCCATGTAGGATCAGAGCCTCAGTGAGCCAAGGAAGAGTAACAGACACAATTTCTGCCTGGGCTTCTCCTGTGAACCTGAAGCCATTACCTGGCAGGTGTCAGAAGACTCAGGGCCTACAGGAGATGAACTCATGGTGGGGATTCAGAGCTGGCCTCTGTGGTTTGGACCCTAGACCCATTGGCTTTAGGACCTGGGGTTGACAGACCAGGAGAGCTAGGATAGCATCACCACCATAGCGCACAATGAACACTACAGCAATTGTTCACAGACAAAAGACTGAAAAAGCCTGAATATCCATGGGGCTAGAGGATCCGCTTAAGTAAATCATGGCACATCTTTTGAATAGAATCTCTTGCAAGGGGATGGGAGAGAGATTTCTTCCACTGAATACCCTTTTGCATTGCTTCAATTTTTTTAAGTTTATTTATTTTGAGAGAGAGAGAGTGCATGAACAAGCAGGGGAGGGGCAAAGAGAGAGAAAGGGAGGGATAGAGAATCCCAACCAGGCTACATGCCATCAGCACAGATCCCAACGTGGGGCTTGAACTCATGAACTGTAAGATCATGATCTGAGCCGAGGTCAAGAGTTGGATGCTTAACCAACTGCGCCACCCAGGCGCCTCTGTATTGTTTCAATTTTTAAAAATGTGTGTATATCACCTTTTAAAAATATTAAAATAAAAAATAATTAAGATTCACAAACAAACCAAAAACATAGTTGAACAAGGTCAAGAATTGGTCTTTCTAAAAGACTATCTTCACCCCACCCTTGCCCTGGCCAGTGTCTAATGTCAAAACATCTGCTTTATGTGGACAGTTGGATCCAAATAAGAAGCCTGGTTTGAGAACCATGTTATTCAAATTGTGAAATTAACTTGCCAAAACAGTTGCCTCAGTAGCCCCATTTGGACACAATTTTTTGCGGATGCAGATATCTTTTCAAAATCAAGTCACATGCCTACTTAAATCCCTCCCACTGTGCCCCTTCCCCTGGAAGCAAATTCAGAACCTCTGCTCACCAGGCAAGCCCCTCTACAACTTGACCCTTAATGGGGTTCCTAACTCCCTCTCTTGCCATTTCCCCCCTTGCCATCTAACATATATTTGTTAGATGAATGAATGAATGAATGGACAGAATTCACCTGTTATAGTTGATTTTCCTGTCACCTGGAATAACTGCTCTCTATTCTTTACAGGAGTCATACTTTGCACACTTTCTACTTGGGATTCCTTTCCAAGCCCTTCCTTCTCCACTCAACAAAATCCTAACTCATCTTTTCGAGTCCCATTCCAAGGCAGCCTGCTGTGTTTTTGTTTTGTTTTTTTTTTTCCTTTTTTTCCCCCATATAGCTCCAGACTCAGCACTGAGCACATGACTGGGACAAGGGGAATTGTAGACTGTGTGTTTGTAATACCTCAGAGATTTGTGGCTCCAGATGATGGGGCCACCCTCTGCCTGCCCTCCTTACCCTCTGCATTTCACCTGTTTGAATCATTGGTCAGTTAACCAAAGACCCTGGCAGTGAGATACCAGGGCTTTCTTCTGACTTTCCCCAAGATAGAAAAAGAAACATTTATATTAAAACTTGATGAAGCAGCACACAGCCAGGCTAGCCACTGGAGCCAGGAAGTGTCATCTGCCCCGCAGGTACATCTGAAGTGAGGTCTCTGGCATCAACTTGGAAACAGTGGTCCATTTGGACTGGCAGTGGTTTTTTTTTTTCTGCATAAACCCACATAGCTTCACAGAAGACTAGTGAGGAGTAATAACCAGACTTTGGTGGCCTTGGATTTCTTATTTCCTACTTCTCAACTAGTTGCCCTGCTGCAATGAGAAAAGACAAATTTGATACTTCTCAGCTTATGGGAGAGCAAATCTTTGACATGGAAGAGGAAAAACAGAACAGCACTTCCAATGTGGCTGAGGAATGAGGGAATTCAGCACATAGGAGATCTATGTCTCAGTGACATGATTGGGCTGGCTTAGATCCTGGTCACTTTTTCTGGGCTCCCAAATTGGGCGTTATTCTCTTTTTTTTTTCTTTTTTTTTTTTTGCCTCCTGGTAAAATAACAGAACAGAGCTGAGGAGCAAGTCCAAAAAGAAATGGTGTGTTTTGGATGAAAAAGGCCCAGGTGGGTGGTAGGCAAGGTGTGGAGCCCAGTGGTGCCTGAGTTAACCCAGTGGTCAGAGGTAGACCTGGAAGGGATGGTGTCTTCCAAAACTTTTTCTTTTGAAATAATTATAAATTCATGGGAAGTTGCAAAAAGAAGTGAAATAAAGTCCCTAGTTCCCTTCCATTTCCCCCAATACTGATGTGTTACACATGATAATGTAATAGCACAAGCAGGAAACTGACACTGGCAAAGCCCACAGAGCATATTTGGGTCCCACCCATTTTACAAGCCCTCACTGTTGTGCGTATGTGTGTCCAGTTCTATGCAATTGTATCTCACATGTGGATTTGTGTGGCCACCATCACAATCAAGATACAGAATCCTTCATGATCTCAAGGGTCCCTGCAGTCACACCTTTAGAACCCTTCCTACTCCTCTCCCTAACTCCCAGCAGCCATTAATCCATTCTCCACATTTGTAATTTTGCTATTTTGAGAAAGTGGTATGAATGGAATAATACAGAATATGGCCTTTCAAGATTGGTTATTTTCGCTCAGCATTATCAGGAATGGAATGTTTTTACAAAAACCAACACTCCATACCTATGAACACAAATCTGACTCTTCAAGCTTCACCATGTGGCTGTTTAATTTATGGAAAACCTTCAGTAGAGAGGAGGTGGCCAATCTGCAGGCCAACCCACCTTGGTTGGGGAGGTTGGATGGTAAAGAAGGAGGAAGGGGGACGAAGATACCAATGATGATGATGGTGAAGATGGTGAGTGTGATGAGGAAGGCACTGGTGATAAGGATAATGATAGAGATGACTGGGGCATCATACTTAAAATGGAGAAGGTAAGGATGTGAGACGAGGGTCACAGCAGTGACAGACTGACAATGACCTTGGAGATGGCCACAATGCTGAAGACAGAGTGAACACACACACTGAAGGAAGGACAGTGATGATGCTAACGGAACTGATAACGGTGGTGATGACAAAGACTTTAGAGGTTATAAGATGCCGCAATTTACATTGCTGTATCCTCTCAACAACATGATACACCAGAGACAGTGATCTCATTTGCAGGTGGGGGAATTGAGGCAAGAACAAGAGAGTTATCTGAGGCTTGTAAGGGATAAAATGAGGTCCTTGCTACTTTCAGACCTCAGATTCTGGATTCTGTTTCCTGCACCTTTTGCATCATGCATTCCAAAGATCACTAACAAGGAACATGAGCCCTATCTTAATACAGAGTATCTTACTTCTCCTGAGTTCTATTATAACCATTTTTGGTAAGCAGGAAGGCTACCCCTGGAATGCTTAAAGTTAGTATGACAGCCAAAGGAGAGCAAATTCTTGGTCATTCCTGGGAAACCGCTTTAACCCATCTAGATCTCTACCAGTCTATGTTCTGCCTGTGAGAACCACAGGACTACAACAAAGCGTCTGCTTTGATAACAGTTATGACGCACCATGCAAGGGTAGGCATGGGGCCTCTGGGATTCTCCTGTCCCCCACAGACATCACAGCTTAGCTCCACCTCTGCCAACTTTGCACAAAACTCCAAGCCCTTGCTTCTGTGAAATCCAATCTGAAGGACATAGCTAATCTCATGTCTACTTGAAGACCAAGAAGAAAGTACCATCACCTGGACCTGGAATACACTGAAGCCAAAAGTGTTCATACACACACGCGCATGCGTGCGTGCACACACACACACACACACACACACAGCAGAAAGAAGAAATCATCAAGCAATGCGGTAGTTTGTTTCCACAGCAAGGAGACCAAGGAAGAGAAGGAGTGGTTGGAGGCAGAGGAGCTGGAAGAAAAGCTGGTCAAGTAGTCCAGCCATTAGCGTAGCCCCAGATGGAAACAGGATGGGTGTGACTGTGTGCCCAGCATACTGAATGGTTTTTAAAGCAGGTTCAGAGCATATCTGTATCATTGGTCTCATCCTTTCTATCTTCCATTTTTAGTCCTCAGTCTGAAGGCTGCCCTTCATAACTTATTAATGCAGCCAAGTAGAGTTCGGTTTGAAATGGGTCTGTGTCCTCAAAACCCGGTAGAGAGGACAAAAGTGGCCAGAAATGGAAAATAAAATATGGCCAGAGGCAGATGGCAGAAAGTGAAGTCGGTATGCCCACACTGATGGCCCTCAGGGGTGGCAGCAATGGGGAATCAAGTGGGCCACCCAGCTCCCCGCCATTCAGGATGAAGGGGAGCCCTCGGGTGCAGCCTCGTGAGATAGGAAGGAAACCCATTTGAGAAGATCCTGCTGCTTGTCCCTCAGCCTCCTCTCCTGGTTAGAGACAGGATATAATTTCATCTGTAGATAAGTCTACAATCTGTAGATATGTCAGCAGGTATCTCCCAAAGGTGGGAATTTTTTCCATCCCAGATAACTATTATGTCCTACACAATGCACATGCCGGTGCCTCACAATCTGCTCACCGTCCTGAGAGCTCATCCAAGCTGGGAAGGCTGCTTGTCAGAGCTGGATCTGAGCGGGATTTCAGGGGTCCACAAGGCTATTTCAGATCTTGGGGCATCTTCATGAACACGAACTTACAGTAGTCCCATTATTATCAAAGATCTGGTCAATGTTTACATTTCTTGGCTTGTCATAAATTTAAAAAAAAATTTACAATTTGACTTGAACTCCAAATAAGTTCTGTGCATTATAATTGGTAGGTGGCCTTCCACCTGGCTTTCCCCCTAACAATTACTTTGTTGAAGAACTCATCCATGTGATTTGTCCTAGAGAGTTTCTCATTATCTGGGTTTTGCTAATCGAATCCCTGTGGATTAAGAAACTTGTTTTTTTCCTGTTAAATTGGTAGTCAGAATTAGAGCTTTTGTCAGATCTGGTTTGATTCTGTTTTGGGGTTTTTTTTTTTTTTGGTTTTGTTTTGTTTTTGGCAAGACTGTTTCACCAGGAGTATTGTGTGCTTCCCTTAAAAGCACATAACGGTGGCTTTCTCCCTTGTTGTAATGTTAGCCGTCACTGATAATCATTTTTTCTGCTTTAAAAAGACAAGTTCATGAAAGACATGAGAAGTAGAAGAAAAGGCAGTGCAAGCAAAGGTCAGAAGGAAAATTGCATGGTCCGCAACGGGGGGTAGGAGGCTCGGCAGGGTTGGAACAGAGAATCCAAGGCGACGATGGAGCTCAGAGGGGCTGACCCAAGAGTCTTCAGGACCTTGGACTTCATCTTGCCAGCGTGAGGGAGGACATGAGCGGCCACAGGTGTTATCCCAACCCAGAAAGAGTGGTTCAGTCAACTCTGCTGTTTAGGCGGTCTTCTTACTAGCTCAGGGCAGTTCCTTGGTACAGCCCAATCCTCTCAAAAACACTTTGTGTCTTGGAATTTGCCTTAGTCCATTCGTACTGCCATACCAAAACACTATAGGCTAGATGGCTTAAACAACAAATTTATTCTCTCAGAGTTCTGAGGGCAAGAGATCTAAAATCAAAGTGTGGGCGGGCCATGCTCCTTAGAAGCTTCTAGAGGAGGATCCATCCCTCCCTCTTTCAACTTCTGGCAGCCCCAGACATCCCTTGGCTTGTGGCTCCATCCCCCCGAACCCTGCCTCTGTCTCCACACGGCCACTGTTGACCAAGAAGAAGAGGCTGTAAAGCAACCAGAAGGGATTATATGGGGTCTTAGAGATTGCAATCCAGGAACCACAGAGTGGACAGGAATTGAAATTGTGCTCTGAATTGCAAGTGGGGAATGCAGGATTAGAAAGGCAAAAAACCCACAAGGTTACATAACTTGTTTTGAAGGAATTGCTATTGGTACTGGCAGAGTTAGACTATGTAATATCCGGTTGGCTACTCAGCTAACAGATGCTACATTCTCACAGTCACAGTCCCAAGGAGAAGGATGTGTTCCAGGAGGTGGGCGACGTACACGTTGGAGGTGCAAATGAGGTCAAGTTGCAATTGAGAAAAGTCAGAAGTCCACGGTGCTCCAAAAATTGAAACTGGAGACGTGCGTGTGCCTGGTGTGCTTAGTGTTCTCCTGGCCCTTGTTTTGAATGACTCTTCCCAGTGCTTACTTCATTTCTGGAACCTACTTCCACACGGTCCACCGTCTGCAAATCTGTGTGTGTTCACAGGGCGTTCTTTTCTCTGTGTCTGTGCTCAGTGCCTCCCTGTGTCTCTTCCCTTCTTGCAGGGACACCGGTCACATTGGATTTGGTTCCATCCTACTCCAGTAGGACTTCAGTAGAACGTGATTACGTCTGGCACGATGGGATTGGCAAGTAAGGTCACAGTCACAGGCAACAGGGGTCAGGACTTCAGCTGCCCTCTTGGTGGACACAATTCAATCCTTCACTGCATCTGATTACAAAAGCATGCTGTAAATGTCCTCAGCACCGACAAGCAATTTTGTTTTCTCCAAAAAGGTGACTAGGGAATGATTGGTGCTCCCCAAGCTTTTCTGCCACAGGCATTATTTCCGCTTTGAACACCATCCCACAAATCATGCAGGGTTCAGGTTAGCTAAAGGGCAGTCGTGCTGCCCAGCCACATTCTAGACGAGCCGTCCAGTGGCATACCCACCAAGGTGACGTTAACTTGGGGATGCGACACATCTCCGAAAAGATAGTAAATTAGGAGAGTCCATTACGGTTCCAGAAAGACGGCTGTTTCCTTATAATTAGATTCTTACCAAAATACACAATAAAGAAGCTGAATGAGCTTGGATGACGGTTGGGGGAAGCAGAGCCTGTGAAGTTGTGGCGGGCACAGCACAGGGCCAGCAACCTGGCTGACCGCTAACCCGTAGCCTGGTCTTCCAGGAGCCCTCTTCCCCTCTGGCCTCAGGCCTCCCAGAATCATGGGTGGTTATAGCGGGCAGCTGGAAATGCTTGCCCCAAGTCAAGCAGGAGACTGGAGCCCCTTTTAAATCCATTGTGATTACTATGAAGGATGAGATACGATGTCCCTAAATGTCAAGTCTGAAATGTCAAGAGGGAAAGACAGCAGACCCTTCAGCCCCAGAGGCCCCTGAGCTAACACCCAGGGCATGTGCTCCCAAGCTCGACCCTCAAGCTGTTGAGCTAGCGGTCCCCCTGGAGTTTGCCCACCCCCGTGCCTCTCCATGTGAGTCCTTCCTGCTCTGAACTCACCCCCACCACCAACTGGGGCTATCTGAATGCACGTGAGGGAGCCCCAGCCCATCCAGGCTGTGAGGGCTGCACACCCAGAGCTGATGTCAGGGCTCTAGGGGGCATTTCAAACATCTGGGGGCACATACATGTGCACACATATGTGTATCAGCCTGCCACTTGCCATTTTAAGTGCCTGGGAACTTCTGGGCTGTTTGAAGCAGGGAGCAGTCCTGGCGCCTGTCCACAGAGATCCCAGGATTGATGTGCTAGCAAAACCCGACGGAATCAGGAAGCGTCATTCCCTAACTCCTTGTCACTCCTGCACCCGTTCCCTCATTTAATGAATGCGCATTGACTGTGCTTCTGGTATATTGCAGACACTTTGCTGGGCATACAGGATCTCACTCAATCCTGTCAATAATTTTAATAGCAATAATAGCTAACATTTATTGAGGGCTAAGTCTGTGCCCCTGTGGACTTTACTGAATGTTTTATAAAATGTTTCTTTTTTTTTTTAATAGACTTGATTTTTTAGAGCAGTTTTAGGTTCTTAGCAAAATTGAGTAAAAGGTTCAGAGGGTTCCCATATCCTCCCTGCCCCCACCCAGGCTCCCCCACTACCTATATCCCCCACCGAGTGGTGGTAGAGTGGTACATTTGTTACAATTGATAAACCTACACTGATGCATCATAATCACCCCCCAAACCTCCCTTGTGAGTGGGACTGTGGTCCCATTTCACAGATGGGAGCACTCAGTTCAGTAAGGGTTCAAGAAAGGCCACAGCCTTGTGTCTCCAGCTGGAGAGACTGGGTCTTTCTCTGCTGTGCTGCACTGTCCTATGAGTTGGGTATTGTCCCCATTATGTAGAAGGGGAGACAAGGCTCAGTGTTAATTGTTATCCAGCAAGTGAGGGGCTGAGCTGGTTTCTAATCCAACCTGTTGGACCACCAAGCTCTTTCTTGATACTAGCTTGATGTCCCCTCTATCCATCCACAGACAGCAGACGACGAAGACCCTGACCTCGGGGCACGATGTCGGGGCTCAGAGACCTCCTCCAGCTTGGCCTGTTAACCTCTTAATCCTAAACTGGGGTTTCTCAACTGTGGTGCCATTGGCATTCGGGGGGGCCAGAAGCTTCTGTGCTTTGGGTTGTCTGTGCATTGTAAGCAGCATTCCTGTCCTCCGTACCCCTTCCCAACTTGTGATAACCAGAAATATCCCCGGAGGCCAAATCACCCTCTGTTGAGAACCACTGCCCTAACCTGAGGAGTCTACTTTGTTTTCCTTATTCTTAGCACCCAGGAAAGAGGACATGAAGTGCATTGATTGGCCCTAACCCAGGGCTTTCAAACATTCATGGGAACCTGCATCACCTGGGGATTTAATTAAAATGTAGGCTGTCACTCAGTGGTTCAGGGGTGGGGCCTGAGATTTTGCATTACTTTTTTTAAAATTTTTAATATTTATTTATTTTTGAAAGAGAGAGAGAGAGAGAGAGCATGAGTGGGAGAGGGGCAGAGAGAGAGGGAGACACAGAATCCGAAGCAGTCCCCAGGCTCCGAGCTGTCAGCACAGAGCCCAACGCAGGGCTCGAACCCATGAACCGTGAGATCGTGACTTGAGCCGAAGTCGGACGCTTACTCGACTGAGCCTCCCAGGTGCCCCAATTTTTTAGGAGACAAACACTTTCGAAACAGACTTTTGGTGTAAAAAGTTCAAATAGTGCAAATATAGGAAAGTCTCGCTTGACCATTTTCCAAATGTCTCCTCCAAGATGTTTTTCCTTCTTTGGGGCTCCCCAGCGGTTCTCTCACTCCAACTTTATTTCAAATCTTGGGCAGGCGTAGTGCTCCACTGACAAGAGTGGTTGAAGGAGGCAGGAGCTGAGGTTTCTCTGGTTCTTTGCACTCCTTCTCTCCTTCTCCCTGCTCATCCCCATGTCTCCTACCCCGACTCCCCTTCTCCGTCTCTGTCTCTGTCTCCGTCTCTGTCTCTGTCTCCGTCTCTGTCTCTGTCTCTGTCTCTGTCTCCGTCTCCGTCTCTGTCCCATCAAAATTCCCTCAAGGGAGAAACGCGGTCCAGGGGGAGATCTTGTTATCAGTGCAAATTGTATAAGTGTGCAAGATGGGTTTCGACCATATTTGTGACAGTTTAGCAATAGATGTCTCTGGACACACGTACGGGAGCTTTGTTTTCTTTCTGGTTGCGTAGTTGGGTTTTCTTCTCTAATGGAGATGGCTTATTAATCAAGGTGTTTTTGAAATGCTTTCAAAGTTAAAACCTGCCCCTCTTTTATGACTCAGCATCATTTGCCTACTAAGATCAAGTCCTCCAAAAGCCGGTGTTGGGGGAATGTGTCAACCCATTGGTCAGCGCCTGGGTGACTTAGGTGTCATGTGCCAGGCACAGCGGGGACCACAGGTTCAGAAGGGGATGAGGGCACAAGGCAGGTTCACCTGTTTCCCAGGTGGGGGTGACAGCAACGAGGGAGGAGAGCCAGCACACCTGCTGCATGGGGCTGGCTAACGGTCAGCGACACCCCGCATGTCCCCAAGAGGTGAGGGCTGCGTGGACGAGCAGCAGACCTCTGCCCCTGAAACCCTGAGCCCTGGCTCTCAGTGTCCAGCTCTGCCTTAGCCCTTGGCAAGCACTACGGTCTTTGCAGTTTTCTCATCTGTAAAATGGATGAGTATATACAGTGAGCCTACATCTCCCTTAGCTATTGTGAGAATCCAGTGAGTACCCAGTGGGAGAGGAATTGGACAAATTAAGACTTACTCCACAGATGTAAGGAAGAATGATTATTTTTTTAATGTTTAAAAAAATTTTTTAATGTTTATTTATTTATTTATTTATTAAAAAATTTTTTTTTCAACGTTTTCCATTTATTTTTGGGACAGAGAGAGACAGAGCATGAACGGGGGAGGGGCAGAGAGAGAGGGAGACACAGAATCGGAAACAGGCTCCAGGCTCTGAGCCATCAGCCCAGAGCCCGACGCGGGGCTCGAACTCACGGACCGCGAGATCGTCACCTGGCTGAAGTCGGACGCTTAACTGACTGTGCCACCCAGGCGCCCCAAATGTATATTTATTTTTGAAAGAGAGAGAGAGAGAGTGGGGGAGGGGCATAGAGAGAAAGAGGGAGACACAGATCCGAAGCGGACTCCAGGCTCTGAGCTGTCAGCACAGAGCCCGATGCGGGCCTGAACTCACAAACCGCGAGAACATGACCTAAGCTGAAGTCGGAGGCTCAACCGACTGAGCCACCCAGGCGCCCCAGGAAGAATAATTATTATATTATTATTTTTATATGACAGTTATGTTAGCAGGCTGTAATAGCATACAGACTAAAACTGCAGGCTTCAGGGAGAGACAAAGGACATTTTCAGTACCCAGCTTCAACACTTCCTAGCTCTGTGACCTTGTGCACTTGAGCAACCTCTCTGTACCTCAGTTTCTCATCAGTAAAATTGAATTTTTTTTATTAGCATGAGATTCATATTGGATATTTTCACAATTTGTTACTATTTTTTAACGTTTCTTTTTGAGAGAGAGAAAGAGCGAGTGCATGAGCTGGGGAGGTGCAGCGAGAGGGGGAGACAGAAGAGCCAAAGGGGGCTCCGAGCTGTCCGCGCAGAGCCGGCTGTGGAGCTTGAACTCACGAACCGTGAAATCATGACCTGAGCCACCCAGGCACCCTACATATGGCATATTTTAAAAATCAATTTTACTGAGGCATAATTTATGTAAAACAAAGGCATCCACTTGAAGTATAACCGCCATCCGTATAGAGAACATGTCCCCCATCGGAGCGGTTCCAATGTCCCTTTCCCCAATCAATTTCGTTCAGACCCCGGCCCCAGCCAGCCACCGATGTGCTTTCTGTCACCGCAGATTTGACTTGTTTTTTCTAGAGTTTCAGATACAGAGAATCGTACAGTCGTGCTCGTTGGCTGCTTCTCATTGGCATCATGCTTTTGAGATTCATCCATGTTATTGTGTATCACTAATTAACGCCTTTCTTATTCCTTAGTAATATTCTGTTGAATAAATATGTCACAATTTGCTTTTCCATCCACCTGCTGATGGGCATTTGCAATGTCTCTGGTTTGAGGCAAGAATAAAACGGTCAAGAACATTGTGTAAAACCCCCTGCTGGACTTATGCTTTTATTTCTTTTAGCTAAATACCTATCCTATGATAAATGTACTTTTAACTTTTTTAGGAACCTGCTAAATTGTGCCCCAAAGCGGATATACAATCTTCCATTCCCGCCAGCAATGTGTGAGAGCCCAACTTGTTTCATACCCTTGGCAACACTTGAAATGACAGTCTTTCCTTTTTCCATTGTATCACGTGTGAAGTTTTACTTCACTGTGATTTAATTTGCGTTTCCCTACAAATGCTATGGACCGTGTTTCACCCTTTATGAGCCATTTATATATCTTGTGAAATGTCTCCTTAATCTTACGCCCATTTAAAAAAATTGCGGGTTATGTTTTATTATTAAGTTATAAGTGTTGTGGATACAAGAACTTTGTGGGAAATATAATCGTAAATTTTTTTCTCAGGATGTGGTTTGCTTTTTTCACTGTATTAAAGATATCTTTAGGAAGAAAGAGTTCAACTTTGATGGAGTCTCATTCATCCATTTTTTTAATGGTTTGTATTTTTTTGTTTTGTTTAAAAAACGTTGCCCTTCCCTACTCCAAGGTGCTAAATACTTTTTTTTTTTCTTTTTGCAGAAGGTATATTGTATTTCCTATTAAATCTAGGTCAGTGAACTATTTCAAGTTTAATTTTTGTTCATGGCATGAGATAAAAGTCAAAGTTCATTTTTCCTCATATGTTTATCTAGATTTTTTCCACACAATATATATATTTTTATTTTTTTTAATGTTTATTTTTGAGGGAGAGGGAGACAGAGTATGAGTTGGGGAGGGGCAGAGAGAGAAGTGACACAGAATCTGAAGCAGGCTCCAGGCTCTGAGCTGTTAGTACAGAGCCTGATGCGGGCCTCAAACTCATGAACCGTGAGATCATGACCGGAGCGAAGTTGGACGCCCAACAGACTGAGCCACCCAGGCGCCCCATCCACACAATATATTGAAAAGACTATCCTTTCCTCGTTGAATAACCCTGAAAATTTTGTCAGACTTCAATTGATCACATCCATGTAGATGTATTTCTGGAACCTCTATTCTATTTACACTTACATCAGTATCACGGCATCTTGATTATTTGATTATTGAAGATTTATAGTGAGCATAGAAATCAGGTAGTTAGTTCTCTTTGTTCTCTTTTCTAAATACACTTTGACTATTCTAGGTCCTTAATTTTTCCCCAATAAATTGGAATTCCTTCAGTGTTAAAAAACGTCATCAGTAAAGACGTCTGGACCTAGAGTTCCCTCTGCAGAGAGATTTTTAATTATAAATTTGATTTCTTTAATAGTTACAATTTATATTGCTAATATCTACAAGAATGTTGCTCAGATTTTGGTTGGGATTAGCACCTAAAGATTAATTTTTGGGGGCGCCTGGGTGGCGCAGTCGGTTAAGCGTCCGACTTCAGCCAGGTCACGATCTCACGGTCCGTGAGTTCGAGCCCCGCGTCAGGCTCTGGGCTGATGGCTCAGAGCCTGGAGCCTGTTTCCGATTCTGTGTCTCCCTCTCTCTCTGCCCCTCCCCCGTTCATGCTCTGTCTCTGTCTGTCCCATAAATAAATAAAAACGTTGAAAAAAAAATTAAAAAAAAAAAATAAAGATTAATTTTTGGAGAATTAACAGCTTAACAATATTGAGTTATCTGATCCACAAACATGATCTATTTCTCCATTTATTTAAGTTATTTGTTTAGACCATTTGCCTTATTTTCCTCATTGATGTTTTATAGTTTTTTAGTGTACCGGTAATGCACGTATTTTCATAAATTTATCTCAAAGTATTTTATATTTTTGAGACTAATACCATGTAAATGGTATTTAATTTTTTCAATTTCCAACTGTTTATTACTGCTAGTATATTGAATACTACTTTGTTGCTAGTATAAAAAATATAATTGGGGAACCTGGGTGGCCCAGATGGTTAAACATCTGACTTCGGCTCAGGTCATGATCTCACAGTTTGTCGGTTCGGGCCCCACGTCATCTCTGTGCTGACAGTTGAGAGCCTGGAGCCTGCTTTGGATTCTGTGTCTCCCCGACTCTCTCTCTGTGCCTCCCCTGCTCGTGCTCTGTCTCTCCAGAATAAATTAAAATATTAAAAATAATATATATGTATGTGAATATATATGTATACATATACACCTATATATATAATTGGGGCACCTGGTGGCTCAGTAAGTTAAGTGTCTGACTCTTGGTTTTGGCTCAGGTCATGACCTCACAGTTTGTGAGTTTGAGCCCCACATTAGGCTCTGTGCTGAGAGTACAGTGCCTGCTTGGGATCCTCTCTCTACCTCTCTCTCTGCCCTTCCCCTGATCTCTCTCTCTCTCAAAATAAATAAATAAATTTAAAAATTAAAAAATATATATGATTGGGGCGCCTGGGTGGCTTGGTCGGTTAAGCGTCCGACTTCGGCTCAGGTCATGATCTCACGGCCCGTGAGTTCGAGCCCTGCGTCGGGCTCTGTGCTGACCGCTCAGAGCCTGCAGCCTGTTTCAGATTCTGTGTCTCCCTGTCTCTGCCCTTCCCCTGTTCATGATCTGTCTCTCTCTGTCTCAAAAATAAATAAACGTTGAAAAAAAAATTTTTTTTTAATTAAAAAAAATATATATATATGATTAATTTTTGTAAGTATTGACTTGTATTTTGTAACTATTCTAAACTCACTTATGAGTTCTAGTAACTTTTTATAGATAAGATGTATACAGTTTGTATAAACATGATCGTGTCATTGACAAATAAAGGCAATTTTACTTTTCATTTCCAGTCTAATTTAAGGTGTTTTTTTCCTTGCCTATTGTACTAGCTAGGGCCACGCGTGCAATGTTGAATGAACAGTATGAGAACAGACATTCTTGTCTTGTTCCCAATCTTGAAAGCATTCAGTCCTTCATCATTAAATGTGATATTAACTAGATTTTAAAAAAGAACTTACCAGGTTAAGGAAATTCCCTTCTATTCCTAGTTTTCTGAGAGTTTTTTAAATCACAAATAGATGTTATATTTTCACAAATGATTTTTTTGAGCATCTAATGTGATAATCATACTGTGTCTTAATATGGTGAATTACATTGACTTCCAAATATTCACCTAACCTTGCTTCTTTTGATAAACTCAATTTAGTCATCATGAGCTATCTTTTTTTATATATTTCTGGACTAAACTTGCTAATATTTGTCAAAGACTTTAGTGTTTTAGGGATGCATGAGAGATACTGGTCTGTCATATTCTTTTTTTTTTTTTAATTTTTTTTTTAGTGTTTATTTATTTTTGAGACAGAGAGAGACAGAGCATCAATGGGGGAGGGACAGAGAGAGAGGGAGACACAGAATTGGAAGCAGGCTCCAGGCTCCAAGCTGTCAGCCCAGAGCCTGACGCGGGGCTCGAACTCACGAACCATGAGATGGTGACCTGAGCTGAAGTCGGACGCTCAACCGACTGAGCCACCCAGGCGCCCCTGGTCTGTCATATTCTTATAATATCTTTGTTTCTGCTTTGGCATCAGGCCTTTATAAATTCATTTGGAAAGTGTTCCCTCCACTCTATTTTCTGAAAAGTTGGTGTGGATTTGGCATTATTTATTTCTGAACTGTTAACAAAAATCATGGATGAAGATACCTGCAATTGGAAGTTCCTTTGTGGAAAGATTTTGAATTATGAATTTAATTTATTTAATAGATATTGACTCTTTCAGATTTTCTAGTTCATCTTGAATCTATTTTGGTAATTTATATCTTTCAAAGATTGTATCCATTTCATCTATGTTGTCAATACATCAGCATAAAATTGTTTAAAAATTCCCTTAGTAGCTGATAGCGTCTGCAACGTCTGTAGTGATGTCCACTTTTCACTTTCTGACACTGGAAATAGGGTTTTCTTTCTTTTCTTTCTGATGAATCTAACTTCAGGTTGATTTTTTTTTGAAAACTATCTTGGGTTTTATGGATTTTTCCTATTGCTAGCTTGTTTTCTACTTTACTGAGTTCTCTTTATTGTTTCTTTCCTCTGACTTTCTTTGGGTTTACTTTGCTATTGTTACTGTTTTAGAACCTTAGATTATTAATTTGAGACATTTTGAATTTTCTTTTATAAGTATTTAATGCTATAGATGTCCCTGTAAACACGCTTTTGTTAAATCCCACAATTTTGATATTTTTGATCTTCATCACGTTCAAAGTATTTACTTCTGTCCCTTGCCATGGATTCTTCAGTCCATAGATTATTTTAAAATGTGTTGGCTCATTTCCAGACATTTAGCAAATTTCCTTTAAGAAATATAAATAATACTAAATAAAACAATTAATTATGAAAAACAGCATGAAAGACATGCTCTAACATACATGTGATTAGAATCCCAGAAGATGGAGAGGAATGAGGCAGAAGTGATATCTGAAGAGGAAATGTCTGACACTAGCCCCAAACTGATGGAAGACATTAATCTACAGTCCCAAGAAGGTTGCCAAACCCCAAAGAGATGAATACAAAGAAAGATTCACTTAAGCACATCATGGTGTAACTGCTGAAAAATGAAAACAAAGAGAAAATATTAAAAGCAGTTGGAGAAAAAAGAGGGAAAGGGGAAGGAACAATAACAATAATGACTGACTCCCCCCAGTAGTAAACAGGAAGCCAGAGGGCAATGAAAATAACATCTTTAACGTGTTAAAAAGGACCAAATAGGGGCACCTGGGTGGCGCAGTCGGTTAAGCGTCCGACTTCAGCCAGGTCACGATCTCGCGGTCCGTGAGTTCGAGCCCCACGTCGGGCTCTGGGCTGATGGCTCGGAGCCTGGAGCCTGTTTCCGATTCTGTGTCTCCCTCTCTCTCTGCCCCTCCCCCGTTCATGCTCTGTCTCTCTCTGTCCCAAAAATAAATAAAAAACGTTGAAAAAAAAATTAAAAAAAAAAAAAAAGGACCAAATAAAAAGTAGCCATCTAGAATTTTATACCCAGTGAAAAATCTTTTAAACATAAATGGGAAACAGGATGTTTCCAGACACAGCAAAAGCTGAGATAATCCAAGAAGTACTAATAGGAATTCTTCAGGCTCTAACAAAACAAGCTCAGGCAGAAGTGCAACACCACAGGAAAGCAGAACTGGAGACTATGTGTAGGTTGTTTCCTCATTAGCTGCACCATGGCAATTCCGAATGGATTGCAGGTGCTTTTACTGTAGCTCGGAGGCTCATATCATCCATAATGGAGTGATACTGCTGGCTAAATATTTTCTACAGAAAAAGTGGTCATGATTATTTTGTAACAATAACTGAAGAATCATTGCCATTTTCAGGGGACTGATACCGGATCTGCTTATATGGGTCGGATATGTTTCATGACAATAATCACTATTTGTGGGGGACTTGTTTAAGCATTGTCCTAGGTGTGGGTAATAGCTAAGTAAATATTAAATGCTTTCATGTGAGTGTGGAACATTTGCCCCATATTTTCCCATTTGTATGAGGAGCTCTTGGAGTGGTATGTTTTAAGTAAGAATAGGCAAACTTAACACAGATAAATTTGAAAATGTACATATGGGACAATGCCTACATGTCCACGTATATGCTGCAGTGTTGTTCAGTTCTTTTTTTTCCTTTTTGCTTATTAAAAAAAATCCCTAGGAGAGCAAATATGTCTACTACTTTTACATTTTAAACCTCAAATTCCTAGCAGTTAAATATTTTAAATCAGAATATTTCATTTTAAATATTCATTTCCTCCATGGAAAATCCGTGATATTTTTCATGGTGTAGTTCTAACTTTTACTGTGATTTTCTGTTTTCTTTTCCTACAAAATCTTAGATTTGTGTGTTTTTAAAATTGTTGTTCACTGGTTAAGTTTGAACTTTATTTTGTAGCTGGTGTGAATGTAATACCTACCTTTCTTCAGGATTTTTTTGTCTTTTACCAAAAAAAGGAGATGAGTCCATACACTGAATTTTAAAGATGTTTTTAAAGAAGATCTTTTTTATTTGTTTTAGTTAGTTAGCTTATTTATTTATTTATTTATTTAGAGACAGAGAATGTGTGAGCAGGGGAGGGGCAGAGAGGGAAAGAGAGAAAGAGAGAGAAAATGAGAGAGAGGGAGAAGGAGAGAGAATCCCAAGCAGGCTTCACACTGTCGGCACAGAACGGTCTCAAACCCAAAAACAATGAGATCACAGCCTGAGCCAAAAAGAGGAGTTTGATGCTTAACTGACTGAGTTGCCAAGGTGCCCCTGACCTGAATTTTTAAAAAGCAAACATTACAGTTCTCTAAAAATGGTTGAAAAAAAGGTAAATTAAATCTTCAAAGTATCGAGCCATTTACATTTATTCAGATTCTGCTTCCATAATTCAAAATGTTTTCATTGTAACAGATGCGCACATAATCAAAATTGATATTTTGTCTTTAATAAATACAAATCTGAAATGTGCAGAAATGCTTGATTTTGATTTTTTAATCGCTCCCAAATTACTTAGCAAAGTAGACAAGATGCTCTTGTTATGGGCATTTATTTATAGTTTCATAATTTTTCTACTTAAATGTTCTGTAATTGTGGATTTTTTTGTATTCATAGTAATTAACGCTTAATTGTTCCCATATTCTTCTCTATCTCTTATGGGTGCTTTTTTTAGAATCACCATCATTTTTAAAAGATGGACTTTTTTTTTTTTTATAAAGTTGTTTCTCCTGGGTACAGAAAAAAATCACTCTAGAAAAGCAGTGCAGAGCTAAGCTGCTGACATAAGCTAAATGGAAAAAGAATACAGAAGGTTTTTCCTCCATATCAGCTGAGTGTTGTGACTGAGTGGAATGATTTAATAAGATTTCTGAAAGTTCTTTTTTAATCATTAAGGAATCTTTAGTAGGAAATAAAACATAAGGTTACCAAAAAAAAAAAAAGGTGGAAGTAATAAGATAGGAAAAAATATATAATTTGCCAGGCAAATATTCATAAAAAGAGGGCTGGAATAGCTATATTAGTTTTAAACGAAAGTAATGTTAAGGTGGAAAAAAAAATGGCATGAAGGATAAAGAAGGCCAGTGCATAATGGTAAAAGAAAAAGTTCCCTGAGAAGAAATAACAATTCTAAATTGGTATGTTTCCAGTCATACAGTCTCAAAATAGATAACAAAACAAAAACAGAAAGAATAAGAATCCATCCATCAGGTTGGCACAAGCCTTCATTTTTTTTTTTCTTTCTATATGTGGAGCATAGCTGAAGGAAGCCACAGCTGCAGTGACTTTGGAAAACATCTGCACGTGGGCAAGGACACGGATGTTCACCTACTGAAACCTTGCTCGAAATGAGGAAAAAAATGGAAAGTGCCTAAGTAAGTGCCCCTTGGCGGGAGAATGGAGAAAGCTGGAATATTCACGCGACCGGCTAACACACAGCAGCTAAGGTGAATGACTAGACCCGCATGCCACGAGGTGGGGGAATCTTGAAAACATAATGTTGAACCACCGCAGAAGCCCTGATGGTTTATTGTGTTGTTTTTTCTGCATAACATTTCCTCTGACTGGTGGCACAGGGATGCCTGCATCCCTGGATGGGGGGATCTCAGGGCTTGGGCACATGTCAGACGTCACCGGCGTGTCCTCTGGAGATGTGGTTCTGGCAGGCAGTGTGCCCACTCTGGACTGCACTCAACACAACCGCTTGGGAATAGGTGCACTGGCGGGGGGAGGGCAAGTCCAAAGTAGGTTCATGGAGAAATTCCCCTTAGGAGACTCAGAGAGAGCACCTGGAAGAGACCTTTTCAATCATCTGTGGTGCTCCCCCACCTCCTCACTCTTCAGGTAGAGAAAGAGGACTTGGAGAGGATACCTACCCCCCACGCCCGAGGCCAGCAAGTGCAGCCAAGTGTGTGTGCAGTCAGGTCTGTGAACAGCATGGGTGGATTCTCATCATCATGTGAGGCTGGCCAAGTTCTGGGTCATGTTCTGCATCTTGCAAAGCAGAGGGGCTCCTTTTGCCCTTTCTTCCAGTAGAAGAGCATTACCGTGAATGAGGCAGAACCAGCAATGTGTCAGGTGTTTCCTGGGGTGAGGAGAAAGGTGAATTCTCCCCCACCGCAGAGCTCGGACGTTCAACAAAGAATTCAGATGCCAGGCTGCCCTAGAGCTGACGTGTTTATCAGGTGTGGAAAGTGGGTGAGGGAGCAGCATTAGAGAGTGAAGAGAATACTATATGACAATGAACCTGTCTGCATGTGGATCTAGGCCATGAGTAGGGTAGAAGAAACATAACACAGAAGCTGGAGGAATGAGGATCTCAGTGTTCCCTCTCTGTTCCCTCACTTGTCACAGTTGGTAGAGAAGTTCCTGGGAGTGTCTTTGTTTCCCTTAGAGACAGGGAAGGGGCACAGAGTCTGGTCCATGATGGTCACTGGGGCAGGGACATCTGTGACCAATGGCTCCCCCATTGCCTACCCTTTCTCTGATCCCCCAGCTCTGGGTACTCCAACCATGGGACGCTGCAAAAATGGTGGAGAGTTAGATTTGGGCAGGGGGGCTGGGGGTCAGGCAAACAAATTGAAAGCAAAGCCCAGGGCCAAGACTCTGTGCCACCAGTCTTCTACTCGAGAGAGAAGTTTCAAACAGAAAGCTGCATGCCCAGAGCCAGCGGGACCTGCAGGATCTCCCAGGGGATCCTAGGAATATGCCGGCTTGGCATGAGCTCCTGAAGAAATGCTATTTTCACTTTGGATGGTGGCATCTGGAAAAACATGATTGAGGAAAATCCCAGAGGGAGCAAAAGCTGTTCTGTGCCAACTCAAAAGTGCCCACGATTTCTCTTGAACTTAGGAGTTCTTTGGGCAATTGACCAGTAGGGCTGGACACAGTCGCCCCACCTCAGTTACGACATTTGGTTGAACACCACTCTCTAAAAGCCACCTGCCTGTTACACTGGGTGCATGTGTAGACTAAGAGTGAACTGACTGCCCTTCCATCAAAAAGCCATCCTGGTTGGTTTCCCCACTGCTGACACTGAACTGAATTTTCAGTCAATAGATGGCTCTGACCTCACTAACTGACCGGTTTCTGAACATAGTTGTATAACTGGGTGGGGCTTGTCTCTAGATTCATCAGAGCCCGAAGCAAGGTCCGATACGTCAGCTGAATCCTAGCATTTTCCAAACACAAAGGCATTCAATCGTTTCCTCAATCCGTCAGTCTCCAACTTGCAGTCCACCACTGACCCACTAGTACTACCCGCAGCTAGGATACCAGTGCAGTGGACAGAGACAGTCCCTCTCAATGAGGAGAAGATGAGGGCTGGAGGTTGGGGAGGAGAGTGGAAAGAGAGGACATGTGCATCCTAGTGGAAAACCAGTGCCCTAAAGCCCCTTTCCTGCAACACTACTTTTGAAAGTAAAGATGCTGCAGAATGGAAACTCACTGCTCTTGACCCTGGGTTTTCTCTGCACATCTCCTCTTTGGGATGAGACAATTATCTCCATTTCACAGATGAATACACTGGGGTCCAGAAAGCGGGCATGACTTGGCCAAAGTCACACAGTAAGAGAAGAGTGGAGCTGCTCTGACATCCTCCTGAGTTGGGATGCAAAGCTCTTTTTGCCACATCGGCAGAGCCCACAACTTGTAGTGGTGGACATTGTACAAATCCAGCGACAGGTCCAAAGACTTACAAGATCTAGTCTGTCCTTGGGGGGCTTTTGGCACAGCTGAACAGGGAGGAGAGGTCAGAATGATTGCATGTTACTGGCCAATGTTATATCCCCACATAAGGTCACATGAAAGAACAAATGAATAATAGACACAGCACCTGCTTCAGTATTTAGGGAGGGGCAGATGGCATTTAGAGAAGGCTTGCATGTGTCACACTTCACTAGATCTCCCTCCAGGAGAGGACCCAGATCCCATGTCTGTCTATGGTCTTGACACCCATCACAGTGCATGGCATCAAACAGGGGCTCAGGGCACGTCAGAACTAAGGAACACGCAAGTGACTTGGGGGAAGGGAAGCCCCCTCATCCGACTCACTTAGAAGCCTTTTGCTATAGTTATTCATGCAAAGTGGTTATAGTTATTTGCTCTATTTATTCTTTGCAAAGTGGAAACAGTAATACTACCACCTCCCTCATTTTTGTAGGGCTAAAATGAGATTAAAAAAAAAGACAGAGTGGACGGTCATAGCTAAGGCTCTCCAAAGTAAAGACTCATCCAGAAGACCTGCTGGCCCCAGGTGGCCTTCACAGCTCCCGGCACAAGGATCAGACGTGGCTTTAACACCTACCAGGTGAATGGGCCAGGCTGAGTTTTGCATGTTTACAGTTTTCCTAGACTGGTTTAACTTCAAAAGAGATACAAGACAGAAGTAGCCTTGGTCGAGACAAACACTCTTTAATTGTTTATCTCTTGTCTTTTTAACTAGCCTTCTTGACAGAATAGGCTGTGTCTAATCCCCTTTACTCACTGTTGAGGGGCCAAGCACTACCTGCTATGGGGGTTGGCTATCACCGACCTCTGCCTGATAGTTCCATGAACACACATTGAACCCACATTCAGGCATTTATTCATTTACTCATGGATTCAATAAGTGCATCATAGTCACTAACTCTGCCAGCTACTGAGGACATAAGAATGAACAAGACCCGGCTTAATAATCAAGGAGCAGAGCTCAGCGGAAGATGCAGAGATGGGCACCAAAACCAGCAGGCACAAGGACAGGTGCATTCAGAGCATGGTGCTCAGTGTGGTGCAACCCAGAGAAGGGACCCAGGGAAGGAAGTCCAGGGATGAGGGGCTTGAAGAGCCAAGGAAGGCTTTAAAAAAATTAACCTTTGCTTTAGGTCTCGAATGATGGCCAGGGGAGAGAAGGACAAGGCTTGTGAAATTACAGAGATGTCCATGAGATTATTAGTTAGTGAACAAGTGATTTTATGTGCGTGTAATGCAGGATGGGTGCCTGGGTTGGAAGGAGGAGAGGCTGGCTGGGGAGATGAAGCTGGGCCTTGGGGCTGTTGGGCTGGAGCCACAGATACCATGCTGAGGAGTTCAGACTCCATTGTAGGAACAGTGGGGTGAGCAAGCATCTAGAGGAGGGAAACAATCTAATGATGCTGTGGGCAGTGGTCAGGAATAGAAGGGACAAAGGTAAAGGAAGGAAATCAGGAGACTGTTGCATACCTCCAGGCCTGAGATGAATTCTGAACCAGAATCTGAGTTCTGAATCAGAGCAGTGATGCCAGGCTGAAAAAGGAAAAAGTACCTTGGTTTGGCTGTGTCCATCAAGAGGAGGGATACTCATCTCTCTGGTACCCTTGACCTCTTTAACTACAAACTTAGGTTGGGTCAGCTGGACTTCAAACTGGATGAACTTAAAAGATCAAAATTGCCATCATTTCCTTGGTTAGGTAGCTTTGGAGACACATAAACTTGGACTGTGGTTTGACTTTGCATCAGGTTGGCCCCATCACGGGTGATTCATTCAATAAGTTACTCACTGCTGGAGGCTTTTGAGCAGAAGTTGGGGGGAACACTTGAGAGTTTTTTCCACTGGGAGATGCTACATTGGATGATCCCTACAGCTCTAAGACATAATATTCTGTGATTCTAATGCCCAGATAGACGGTCAAAGAAAAGTCCTGCCCTTGATGGGCTCATGTTCTGAGGACTTCCACTTGCAGCTCTGGGGCAGAGTGGAGCCTGTGTGATGTGACTGCACATGACAAGTTTCCCAGTGAAAACCAGTGCTACTGGTGACTCATCTTGTTGCGATGTCTTTCTGAGCTGCAGGAACTCAAGGGTGAGGTACACAGTTCACCCCCAGAAGGAGAAACTAGGCAGGGGAGAGAGTGTCGAAGACAACTTCAGTTTTCTTTGTGCCACATTTGACATATTCTTGCCTTTGTCAGCATTTCCTGTGCAACATCCTTTTCTAAAATGAGCAAGGAAGTCCCAGTGGAGCCTGAGGTGACTAGAATGCCACCAGCTCAGTGTGGGGTGGGACTGTTCCCCTGGATGACTAGGGTCATTTGAGTAGGAGACAGTGAAGGCAAGTGGGGAAGATTCCTTCCCTGCTGGAGCTGAGGGTAGATTTCCTGGGGTTCCATATTTTCTGGCCTGCACAGCATGGCTCAGGATCGAGCACAATGATCATAATTTGCTCAGACAATTCTCAAAACTGTCATGCTGGCTTTTGGGTCCACATCCAGATGGTCAGTGAGAGGACAACTGTCCCCTGACTCCTGGGAGCACTGAGGGCAACTTGACATTTGTCCTCATTCTCAGCTGATATCAGCCAATGATCCTCATGATGGAAGTAGTAAAGTCAGTGGGGGCTGCCTCATCACCTTAGTGCACCTGCCACCCTTGGCCCCAACCATGCTCTGTAACCTGCCTTGTCTTCCTCCTGTTACCCCTGTCCTAGGGCCACTCTTTGCCCCTCATGCCCCTCCAAGCCTCTGAGATTCCCCTTCCTTGGCATGCCAATCTCCTGCAAATCCAGTCACTAAGAACTCACCCCCTTTCCTCCAAACACCCCCAGACCTTCATACTTTTTGTCTCTCTTCATACTGAGCTATCAGTCTTGCCCGTTTCATACTGTTGACTTCTTACCCTTCCTCTGAAGCCCAGTTGGAAGGCCACTCCTTTCGTGAAGGCTTTTCCTAATCCTTGGTTGAAATGAAATTCTCTTTGGAGCTCTTACCACATGTTCTACCTGTACTGAGGCAGTGAAACCTCTCTGCCCATACTCCAGTGACCCAGATACATGTCCCATATCGTTTCCACAAGCTCCTTGAGGTCATAAATAGAATCTTATCCAAATCGATATCTCTAGCTCCATGTGTGGTACCTCTTACACAGTAGGCACTTCAGTAAGGATTATGACAATACAGGTCATGATGACTAACCTCTCCAGCACACAGTCATGCCTCAGATCCCTGGAGACTGGAACATTCCACGAAGGGCATATATTACCTGTGGAAGTTCCCTCCAAAGGCACGATGGGTTTACCAACACGATCATGAACAGACTCTGTTTGTTATACACAGGCATAGTCTTACAATTTCCTTTAATAATACTATCAAAATGAGTGTCCTTTCAGTTTATGAAAAATTCCTTTTTCCTTTCACATTATGCAAAATCCATGTAAAGATGATATCCACTCAAGGGAAATAAATGCGGCAGGAAGTTCTCCTCCAACACCTCTGGGCTGGAACTAACTCTGCACATACTTCAACCCCCGTGCTCCGGGACTTTTGCCTCTGATGACAAAAACAAACAGCCTCATGAAAATGGAAATGGTCTGTCCATTGTTTGCACACTGAGGATTCGCCTAAGTGCTGGAAATAAAATTGGCTACATTTTCACAGGTCGGACCCAATGTTTTCTGTCCGAAGAGCTACGGCAAAACTGGGCACAGACCAAACACAAGCTATTTGAAGAGTCCAAACGGCACACAAAGTTGGTATTTTTCCCTGGCATTAAGAAATGGAAAATAATTGAAAGCCAGGACGAGAAAAGAAGCATTTGCCTGCACTGGGGAAAGAATGGAACCAAGCAGTTCAGTTGGCCACTAGAAAATG
The DNA here is from genome assembly GCF_028749965.1 of Puma concolor. Classification (NCBI taxonomy): domain Eukaryota; kingdom Metazoa; phylum Chordata; class Mammalia; order Carnivora; family Felidae; genus Puma; species Puma concolor. The sequence continues at coordinate 80,477,089 of NC_141677.1, forward strand.
GAATATGAAGCGTATTTGCAACAGCTCCCTGATGGTCTCTGCCTACAAACCTGAAGTCTTCCGAAGGTTCCCTTTGCTCCTTTTCAGACCCGAAGCCCGGGTGCATCCCCAGGAGGTGTCAGAGGCACCCACATCTACATCTCCTCGGGGGCTGCAGGCCGGGTGCTCTGCACGGGGGTGGGACTGGTACATGCCGTCAGCTCCCCAGGTGGGGCTGGACCCTCTGGACTCTGGGAACCACAGCCCGAAGCTTTCTTCTTGCTGTCTGAGGGGACCTGAGCTGGGAAGCGGTGACCAGCCAGGAGGGAGACCAGTGTCCTGGCGCAGGGCTCTGTTGCCATGGTTTGAGCCTTCCGTGGCTTTGGCTGTCAGTAGAAAGTGACGTGTGGAGATCCAAGTCTATCCCTCCCGCTTCCTCCTGACAGCCTCCTCTCGGAAGTGACTGCCGGGTTCCCATTCCTTTAGAAGAGATTGGGCCCACGCAAAACTCAGGGATCCATTTGTCAGAATTCTACTCCTAATGAGGGAAGTTTCAGCTGCTTTAACAGCCAGTTTCCACAAACTTAATTAGGTTGGCCATGCGGTCCATCTAATCCATACCTTCCGATTGCTGCGCATGCAGGATGGGCCAGCATTAAATATTAGGAGGTTTTCTCTGAATTTCTCTGATCTCTGATATGAGGCTTTGCTACTGACCTTTCTTAAATGGCACTGTCGAGCCAGATGACTTCCACCCCTGGGGATAACCCTTCTGGGGAATGTAGAATAGCAGGTAAGGTGGCTCCCGTGGCAGTGCAAAGCTTTCTGAGGCAAGGGACGCAAAGATGGCAGTGTGGTTCGCTGGCTAGCCCCCAGCACAAAGAGAAATGAGGGCCACACACAGAGACAGCTCTCAATGTGGGTTTCTGCCTTGCTCACGCAGTTGGACACGTGCCATGGAATTGGGGACATTGGAGAGATCCCATGCCTCTCAGATCTTACTGGAAAGCTAACTCTTCTCTTAAAAGAATAGGGAACAGAGACTTCTAGCTACAAACTCTGCTGGGGTCAAGGCTGATAGGCCTTTGTGATGGATTCCAGTCTCGAACTCCCTGAAAGTAAACTTGCAAATAAGTCAAGTGAAAGGACAGACCTCATGACTGTCCGGGGGCAGCAGAACAAAGAGCAAAGAGTGGGGTTTACAAGTCATTTCATCTTAACTGGAATCCCAGCTCCTCCCCTCCCCAGCAGGAGGGAAGGGGAAATTTCATCTCTCCTGGCCTTAGTATGCTCATTCACAAAGTAAGATGCTAATAACTCCCTTGTAGCGTTGTGGAGAGGATGATGCAGAAAGTCCAGAAGTCTAAGAAGAGCTCAGTTAAGATGAGTTTCTACTTCTCTTGGCAGAGCCTAAGTCAGGACTGGAGCCATCTTGGGGCCTGGGTGGCTCAGTTGGTTAAGCGTCCAACTTCAGCTCAGGTCATGATCTCACAGTTCGTGAGTTCGAACCCCACGTCGGGCTCTGTGCTGACAGCTCAGAGCCTGGAGCCTGCTTCGGGTTCTGTGTCTCCCTCTCTTTCTGCCCCACCCCCACTTGTGCTCTGTCTCTCTCTATCTCCCCAAAATGAATAAGTGTTAAAAAAATATTTAAGATTATAGAAGAACTGGGGCCATCTCTGTGGGGGTTGGAATATGGTCTTCTTACCCAAGTGCTGGGGATGGAAGGGCAGGCCAGACTGCTATCATCCGGGGCTGGTGACAGGCAGCCAGTGGAGGAGAGCAGCTCTAGAAGCCTCAGGGTCGTCCCCTGAAACTAGGGACAATCAGCTGTGCACTCACGTATTATTTAGTGAGCGCTCTTTCTGTGCCAACTACGATGGTACATGGCTCAGGGAATGCCACGGTGAGCACGTCCCATGCTGCCAGCCTTGTGGAATTTACAGGCTAAGGCAGTGTTTGAAAAACAAAGAGCTGACCCTTTTTAAAAGTTGTTTCTGGGGCTCCTGGGTGGCTCGATCGGTTAAGCGTCCAACTCTTGATTTCAGCTCAGGTCATGATCTCATGGTTTGTGAGCTCCAGCCCTGAGTTGGGCTCTGTGCTGACAGCGTGGAGCCTGCTTGGGATTCTCTTTTTTCCTCTCTTTCTCTCTGCCCCTCCCCTGCTCGCACATGTGCTCTCTCTCTGTCTCAAAATAAATAAATAAACTTCTTAAAAAATTGGGTTTTTTTACTTCAGTACAGTTGACACACGATGTTATGTTAGTTTCAGGTATTCACAACATAGTGATTCAACTTCTCCGCATATTATGCTATGCTCACCAAATGTGTAGCTACCATCTGTTCCCATATGACGCTCTTACAGTATCATTGACTGTGTTCCCTATGCTGTGCCTTTTATTCCCGTCACTTATCAATTCCATGACTGGAAGCCTGGATCTCCGTCCCCACCTCCAACCCATGTTTGCTTATCCTCCACCCCCCTTCCCTCTGGCAACCACCAGTTTGTTCCCTGTATTTATAGGTCTGATTCTGCTTCCCGTGAGTATGTTTATTTCTTGGGTTGTTTTTTTTTTTTTTCAGATTCCACATATGAGTGAAAATCATATGGAACTTGTCTTTCTCTATCTGACTTCTTTCATTTAGCATTATATTAAAGAGCTGATTTTAAAGTTTATTTCTTTAGTTTGAGAGAGAGAGCCAGCATAGGGGAGGGGCAGAGAGAGAGAGAGAGAGAGAATCCCAAACAGTCTCTGTGCTGTCAGTGCAGAGCCGTTTGTGGGGCTCGATCTCACAAATCGTGAGATCATGAACTGAGACAAAATTAAGAACCAGACGCTTAATCGACTGAGCCACTCAGGCTCCCCAAGAGCTGAGTTCTAAATGAAAGTGTTGATTTAAGTTATTCTTATTCTAATGTCATTTCAATCTATTAAAATATAAAACTACATATCAATTCCTTAATTTTGTAGGTAACTTTTACACAACTAGGGAAATAAAGCAGATTAACAAATAAAATAAAACTGGAAAACCAATCGCACTTTAATCATTACAATTTGTTTTTTTTTTAATTTTTTTTTCAACGTTTTTATTTATTTTTGGGACAGAGAGAGACAGAGCATGAACGGGGGAGGGGCAGAGAGAGAGGGAGACACAGAATCGGAAACAGGCTCCAGGCTCTGAGCCATCAGCCCATAGCCTGACGCGGGGCTCGAACTCACGGACCGCGAGATCGTGACCTGGCTGAAGCCGGACGCTTAACCGACTGCGCCACCCAGGCGCCCCTAATCATTACAATTTGAAGTGACATTTGATGTGGTTTTCCTGAAACTAACCACCCAATTTGGGTTTTAAAAGTAGAATGATATTGCCTCACGTCTGTATTCAATCTGAATATTACTTTAATAAAATTTATGCATCCACAGAATGGGAAGAATTATTTTCAGATCAGATATCTGATAAGGGCTTTCTATCCAGAATATATTGAGAACTCGTACAACTTAATAATAAAAAGACAAATAACCAATTGAAAAACAGGCACAAATTTGAGCAGACATTTCTCCAAAGGAGATGTACAAATGGTCAACAGGTACGTGAAAAGATGCCCCACATCCTCAGTCATCAGAAATGCACATCAAAACCACAACGAGAAACCACTAGAATGGCTATAATCAAACAGTTGGACAATGACATGTGTTGACAAAAAGGTAGAGGAATTAGAACCCTCACGCACTGCTGGTGGGAATTTTAAGTGGTGTGGCCGCTTTGGAAAAGAGACAGTTTTAGAAATGTTCCACACGGAGTTACCATAGGACCCAGCAATTCGACTTGTAGGTATGTAACCAAAAGAATTGAAAGTATTCGTTCATGTAAAAATGTACATATGGGGGCATTGGGGCCATTCAGTCGGTTAAGTGTCCGACCTCACCTCAGGTCATGCTCTCACGGTTTGTGGGTTCAGCCCCGCGTGGGGCTCTCTGCTGTCTGTGGGGAACCCACTTTGGATCCTCTGTCGCCCTCTCTCTGCCCCTCCCCTGCTCACGCTCTCTCTCTCAAAAATAAACATTTTTAAAAATGTGCACGTAAGTGCTCGTAGCAGTGGTTCATAATGGCCAACAAGTGAAAATTTCCAAATGTTCGTTAACTGATTAATGGATACACAAAACATGTTTATCCTTACATGGTGTAGATTGTATGCATACAATGGTCTATCCATACGATGGAATATTATTGGGCCATCAAAAAGAATGAAGCCCTGATACCTGCTACAGCATGAATGAATTTAAAACCATGTCAGATGAAGGAAGTAAGTCACAGGAGACCACAGATTGCCGGATCCCATTTATATGAAATGTCCTTAGACATTAGGCAAATGAATAGAGACAAAAGTTAGTGACTGTCTAGGCTGGGCTAGGGTGGGCTGGGGTGGGGGGGGGGCAGTCACTGTTGATGAGTATGGGGTTTCTTTTTTTTTAAGTGTATTTGTTTATTTTTAAGAGAGAGAGTGAGAGTGGGGGTGGAGAGAGAGAGAGAGAGAGAGAGAGAGAGAGAGAGAGAGAGAGATGCTGTCAGCACAGAGCCCAACACGGGGCTCGATCTCATAAGCTGTGAGATCACGACCTGAGCCAAAATCAAGAATTGGACACTAACCAACTGAGCCACCCAGGCACCCTGAGTATGGGGATTCCTAACTGTGGTGGGGGCAGGGAACACATCTACAAAATTAGATGTGATGGTCGTACCACCCTGGATAGACCAAAAAACATTCAATTATAACTTTAAATGGGTGAATTGTACCGTATGTTCATTATATCTCAATAAAACTGTCAAAAAGGTCAAGAAAACACCTGCCCAGAATGCCTGAAAAAAATAAAGGTGTTGTATCCAGTGGCGTTAATTACCCAGACACTGTTTTCTAGGGCTGGATCTGGAGCCTCGGTATAAAACCGAAACTTTCCATGAACAATCCATGAATGTCAATTTTAATGAGGTGCCCCTTGATAACTCAAAAGTAATCTCAGGGCATCGAGGAGGGTTAGCATTGGGGAAATTATTTAAGTCGGGGAATTAAATGGGTGCCTAGTCTGATGACTGGTGGAAGTGGGAACAAAACATATTTACTACCGTCGTTGAAAGCTGGTACACGTGGAGATGAATCCCCACACTGGGCAGGTTTTCTGGCAAGACTGTTGCACACGAGGGCTGGGAAGATTCGGTTCTTCTCAAACACCGTCATGGACAGGCGCCCGGTGCTGCCCACCTCTTTTCTGTCCACCAAACTGTCTATACACGTATCCTAATATCCCCTGGTCCTCACCTGGCCCAAATGTGATTATAAACACATGTGGTGACATTGCAAGTCTTGGGTAGAAATAGGTTTTTCGATGACCTCCCTAGAAATTGTGTGTGTGTGTGTGTGTGCGCGCACGCACACGGGCACACATGTTTGTCATGCCCATACAGATACACAATTATTGTAGAGAAATCTCAGACCTGATTAAAGAAACTCAGATCAAGGGTTTACAGTGCCAGGAGTTTGGAAGGCAGACAGTGAAAATAAAAGTGAAGGTGCATGGGAGAAAATGGGTCCGTGGGCTTGTTGGGATACTGGGTTGGGGGCTTTACTGGAGGGGGATGGGCCAGAGTGAGGCACTGCAGGTGGGTGGGGGAACCAGGCTTTAAGCCAGAAGGATTTGAAGAGGAGAGTTTAAGTGCTAAAATGTCACTCACCCCTACTGCCCCATCAACTTTGCCTTAATGGACCCTGGAGGCAGCCCCTGGACCTTTTTGCTTTCATCCGGAGATTTCCAGCCATTTTCAGGTAAAACGAAGAAAACGAACAGGCACAAAGAGCCTTTTGGAAGGCACAGCCCACGACCCAGCAGCAGAAGTCTTCCAAAGAGCCGCCAGAGGGGCTGGCCTGCGGCCAAGGCCTCGGGCCTGCTGCTTTTCCACACCTTCTTTGGTTCCTGGGGGCGGAAGGGAGAGAAACCCAACTGAATGAGCTGAATGCCAGGCCGCTGATTAACATTCTGGATAAAGAAGGACTGAGACATCACTCCCTCTCTTAGGCAACCTAAATGGCGGGGTGGTGCTGGCGTGTTTTCAACTTGCGCAGCCAACGTCCAATCTGTAGACCCCTCCTGGGCCCGAGCCTTTCCAGTGCTTTTCTATCCCCTTCTCTCAGTGCCGATGCCCCGGGAACAGGAGCCCAGGTAGCCAGAATGCTCTTTTGTATTTAGGACATATGACAGCACTTGTTGTGCTTTCAAAAGGCAGGGGTGGGGCGCCTGGGTGGCGCAGTCGGTTCGGCGTCCGACTTCAGCCAGGTCACGATCTCGCGGGCCGTGAGTTCGAGCCCCGCGTCAGGCTCTGGGCTGATGGCTCGGAGCCTGGAGCCTGTTTCCGATGCTGTGTCTCCCTCTCTCTCTGCCCCTCCCCTGTTCATGCTCTGTCTCTCTCTGTCCCAAAAATAAATAAAAAACGTTGGAAAAAAAAAAAAAAGGCAGGGGTGACTGTAGCTGCTGTGGTTCTGGGAAGCTCAGGGGTGAGTCTAGATTGGGGGTTGGCAGGTCGGGGGGCAGAGGGCGGTGGGGAGAGTTTTCTGTGGCACAGTTTTCTATCCTGGTGAGTCGGTGTTCTGTGCCCCAGCACCTGGGCCAGGATCTGGGAGGCAGCGTGAGCGGGCTGGCGTGCCCGGGTGATAGGAGACCCCTTCTACTGAGTTCCCGCTTGCGGAGGCCCCCGGCATGGGTGATCCCAGGATCCTGGCATCTAGGCAATGCCACCCAGCAATCTGCAAACAGGTATTGGACGCTTGCCACGGAGGCGGAGAGGAGCGATCCAGCACGCTGGCTCGGGTCATATTCTGCCCCTTATTAGCTACACGGCCTGGAAAGTTACGGAGCCCTGTTTTCATCCATAAAGTGAAGATAACAATGGCTAGGGATGAGATCGTGATGGTAAATGGTGACACTGCCTCCCTGCCCTCAACTCTCCCCCCAGCCCCAGAGGGGTGCTCTCCTCACCTCCTGATCTGGTTACAATCATCCCCTACTTTATGCCTGCTTATGATTTGCACGCACATCACCTTCAAGGATCATCCTCCAAACTGGGCTGGGGCAGGGGGGTGGGTCTGGCTTATTATTGCTGTGTAACTGATGAGGAAACTGAGACTTAGAGAGGGGAGGTAACTGGGCACAGGTCCCAGAGCTGAGTTTCGTCAGCCCAAGCTCCCTGGGCTGTGCCCTCTGCTGCTCCCTGTGGAAGTGGGAGTGGAGGGTCCCCCTCTTGCATTGCACCCCACCCCTCCATGAGCCCTCAGCCCCCTGCTTCACTGTGAAGAACGGCCATCCCTTTCCCGAATGTATGCCCTCCTAGTGTCACGGTTCAGTGTTTTTACACAGGTAACATTAATGTACCTTGTTGCAAAAGAAGCAAAGAACGTGAGTGTGTTTGGAATGGGCAAGAAAGGTCCCTCATCAGCCCCCAACCTAATATTCTCCACACCCAGCCTGTCTCCGTGAGGATTCTGGAACATCTCTTGCTAAGCTTCTCTTGCTAAGCTTCTCCATGCACGTACATGCATATATATGTTTTCATATGAATGTTGCCATACAACATATATTATTCTGAGAATTGATCTCAGTAATATGTCTGGGAGAGCCTTCTAAATCAGTGTCATTCTAAAGGGCTTTGCAGTGATCCCTTGTGTGGCTGATCTCTATTTTGCCAGTTCTCCAGTGACCGGCATTTAGATTGCTTCCTTTTTTTTTTTTTTTTTTCTTTTGCATTTTAAATAATGCTGCAACGACCACTCCCAGACCTTGGGCTTTGGGTAGATGTACAAAAATTTTGGCATTATACCATCTTACAGATGAGAAAAACGAGGCTGGGTGAGCTGAAGGGGTTTGCTGGGACCAAAACATGGGTGTTTATAATCTTCCATCAATGCTCTCGTTCTTCAGAATTCTCAGACTTCCGCAGAGGGAACGATTCTCTCTGCCACATGAAATTCTGAGCACAGGTCACTTCCTCCTGTCACCCCACACACAGCAAAGCCCTGACGACCCACTGCCTGCTTAAACCTGCTCACTGCCCCCATTGCCTTCAGCACAGAGTCGCAGCTACGCCGGAAGTCTGTGCGACCCGCAGCCCCTCACCCCTCCAGTGCATCCCCAATGCCTCTTGCCGTTGAGAGTAGCCGGGCGGGCCTCTTCCATGTTCCCTGGCGCTCCTCCCATACCCCCGCACGGCCCTTGTTTTTGAACTTCCTTTTTTATGCCCCCGATCACTAGGTGAACCGCCCTCAGCTCTCAAGTCACCTTGATCTGCCGTGCCCCCAAGAGACCTCCTTGTGTCCCTCTCAGACACTCCCAGCCTAGACGGCATCCGTCTACCTGCCGGTCTCACACCAGACGCGAGCTACAGGAGAGTAAGGGCTGCTTCTGCTGATATGCCTGTGGCAGTGGTGTTGGCTCGGCAAGAACTATGGACTTGCGGAACGAGGGCATGAGTGCCCGAATGCGCAGCAGTCACACTCTGCCCCCACCGGGTTCCCTGAGAAGCGGAGGGACATCAGATACTCTGGGAGCACTGATACTTCAACACAAGTCCACCCCCAGTGTCCGGGAAAGTCACAACCCAGAGAATTAGCCACTTACTTCACTTGATTCTATTCCTGATGCCGCAGTGACCACAGGGCCAGAGTCTCTCTCAGTGGAAGGGGAAGAGAGAAAGGAAGGAGGCCAAGAAGGAGGGACAGAGATGCCCGGAGGGGCCATTAGTGAAGATGTCTTCAGACACTGGCACCTCAGTGGTTGTGCGTGTTGCGTGCTTTTCAGACGGCCGGTTGTGTTTGGAAGCCATGGATCGTGGGGCATTTGTGACGGCAGCGGGGAAGGAGCGGCAGAAGGAGCCATGACAGCGTGTGGTCACAAGTAAGAATCTCCTTGTAACCTGGGTACGGAAAGGACCAGCCCTGCGGACGCACCCCCTGCAAAGATGGATAGAACTGGCGTCCCCCTTCCCCGGCGCATCTTCCTGGCACCGCTGGCTCCCCGGACACCGGCGCTGGGAACCGATGGAGAGCCTGCTGCCCAGGTACCGGCCGACCCAGCAACCGCAGCATGTGGGTTTAACATTATTCCTGCCAAAGTGCATTCCTGCGATGTGGTCATTATTGTCTCCATTGTGCACCGGAACCATGGACATAGGAACTTAGAAGGATGAGCAACACGTCCCCAGGCTCGGGAGGTCCCAGCCCGGCCTGTCTGTCTCGGGGGCATCGTGGCTGGTTCTGCAGAGTGCCCGGAGGGTAGAGACAGAAGGGTGGGGGGAACCATCTGCAGTTCTCTTTCCCTCCCTCTCACCCAGCTTCCTCTCTCCCCCTCTGCCACTTTCTATGCCAAGCTTCTTCTTTGGAACAGACCCTGTGAGTAATTGCTCCTGGGAGCACGCAGTTCCCAGGAAAAGACCCCGCTGCCCTCGCGGAAGGGTCTGTGCAGCTCAAGCAGATTGAATGCTCGAGGACTGGGATATTTTTGATTTTGAGGCAGGTGGCTGAGGCAAGATAATCCCTAAAATTAGAGAAATGTGTAAGATATATTCTTTAGACTCTGGAGGAAGACTTCCTGCCCAAGACAGGCACATCCCTGCATCCCTCAGCCCGCAGCCAGCCTGGAAACGCCCCCCCACTCCCGCCCCAGGGCGTCCTAACGAGTTCCAGGGCAGCAAATACCCATCTTTTGTAGGTGGTTCAAAAGCTAGGATAATGCAAAGACCCCTTCAGGTTCAAAAGGGGTTGAATGACAGGTCCAACCCGTATAGGAAGGGACCAGAAGATCCAGAGAAAGGCTGTCACAACCCAGAGAGGGGAGGGATGAAATCAGAGAAAAAAATGGCTGTATTTGTTAAGAAGCACTGATCAAAATTAACGTGAGAAAACTGGTTACAGAAAATACGGGGAGAGGGAAATAAGTTAAAGACACCATAAGGAAGCAGCCGGACAAATCCAGCTGGTGGGTGTGTCTGCAGGGGGCCTGACCTGGTGTCCTCCGCAAGTCTGTCCCTTAATGGGGACTTGACTGAGGTAATAGGGACCCAGGGACATAGCAATATTCCCTGGGTGGTCCTCCATCAAATTCTGCTTTGAACGAGCCAGCTCCAAAGAACACTGTTGGGTCAATCGGGGAAATGAGAATATGGTCTGGGGACTAGATGGTATAAAAAACGTTCCCAAGCCAACAGCAAAGTAGAGATTAGTTACTGAAAACAATTGGATTATAAAACACGACCTGCAGAATGATCTCATTTGGGTGAAGTACAAAAGGAAGGGTATGTACTGAGGTGTTAGGGGTGGAAAGCTCTGTGTGGCAGGAATGTGATAACTTTTCGTTTTTACTTTTGCTTGACTGCATTTCCCCTTTTCCGTTATGCACATGCAGGGATCCTGGCCCAGTCTCTCCAACAAGTCTGTTACTCTGCTAAGTAACAGGGATCTAGAGACAAAATGATATGACCCAAGTGCTCCTGCAAAACTTCTGAAACAATGAAAGATTCGTTTAGAAGCCAAACGGTTTGGGCAGTGTTTCTAAGCATGGCAGACAAAGGGTTAATAACGCCTTGGACTGGTTAGAATATTCCACAGGGAAAATGGAGACTGGGGGCCCAGGACACAAATAGAAAATCCACAAGGAAATGTAAATGACAGAACATTTGAAAAGGTTCAGCCTTGGGGCGCCTGGGTGGCTCAGTAGGCTTGACTCAGGTCATGATCTCATGGTCCATAAGTTTGACCCCCGCATCAGGTTCTGTGCTGACAGCTCAGAGCCTGGAGCCTGTTCGGATTCTGTGTCTCCTTCGCTCTCTGCCCCGCCCCCGCTTGCGCTCTGCCTCTCTCCCTCTCTCTCTCTCTTTCTCTCTCTCTCTCAAAAATAAATAAACATTAAAAAAAAAGAAAATGTTCAGCCTCATTAGTAATCAAGGAAATGCAAACTAGAACTATGAACCAAATCTCTCTCCATCAAATTACTAAGAAAAATGGAAAGAAAAAGAATAACCCAGTTGAGGCTCTGAGAGAACAGGGGCTGGTGTGCGTGCCCCCTTGCTGCCTCCATCACGAGAGTAATTTGACTGTAAACTTCAGGATCCTTGAGGTTGTCTGCGTTCATGAACTCCACGGCTAAGGAGCTTTCTTTGAAAAAGAATCATAATATGAAAAAAAGGATGCTTGTTACAACATCTGAAAAATTAAAACTCCAATCGTCTGGCGTGTGAAGGATCCTCAGGTGGACAATGACAATTCAATCGACAACCCAAGATGTTGATGTGTGAGACAGTCGTTAGAATATCAAGTAAAAAGGGCAATTGACTACTTCATCCTCATCAAGAAAATCGAAAGAGCAACAAGACGCCTAGGAAAGGCTGATGAAGAAATGCCCAGGAATGTTTCCATCTCTGCCTGGAGGAGGGAGGTGTGTGGTCAGCTCTTTCCTTATTTCCAAATGTGGATGTATGCCTCTTCCTTCCATCGTGAGGAGCTAGAGAAAAAGGAAAAAGTCAATCGTGAAGGTTTGTTGTTTGTTTGGTTTTTTTCCAGTAAAGTTGAGAAAGCTCTCACTGTAGGAAAATCAACCCAGCCAGAGGCACGAATGACTGCTGCCAACCTGCTGGTCAGCTCTTCAGATGCCTGGGAGCCTCGGGGGCTTCCACATCCAGGATGGGCTCCTGTGCAACCAAGGGAAAGGACATGGGGTCAAGGGGCTCCCGTGCAACCAAGGGAAAGGACATGGGGTCAAGGGAAGCCCAGGACATGGATGTCCCACAGAGGCATAGGAGCAGGCCTTTGGGAGGTGACTGTGGTCAGCCCCATGCCAGAGCAAAGCCATCGTGGGCAGAGGGGTGCCGAGGAGACTCTGCCCCCTTGTCCTGTGGACAAGGGCTTCCAGAGCACCCGCCACGGTGGCCTGGAAGGCAGGACCGAATCGCATGGTTGCATCCCCTGTGGCCCGCTCCAGGCTCTGAGTGCCGGCCCCAGCCCCCCTCACATGCTGCTGCCTCTGTCGCCTCCTGGTGGGTGGCACTGGGCAAGGCGTGTTTTCTCCTCTATAAAGTGGTGCATTCACTCCTTAGGACTGTCCTAACCAATCACCAGGCATTTATTCTCTCACAGGTCCGGAGGCCAGAAATTTAAATTCAAGGCCAGAAACGTTGATAGGGCTGTGCTACCTCCAGAGGTTCAGATTCAGATCGCTCCTTGTCTCCTCCAGCTTCTGATAGTCGCCGGTGGTCCTTGGTGTCCTTGGCTTGTGGCAGCCTCACTGCAAACCTGTGCTTGTATTTCTACATGTCTGTCCTTCCTCCATGTCTGTGCGTCTGTGCCCCAGACTTCCTTCTTCTTATGAGGATAGCAGACATTAGATTGGGGGCTCACCCTGATCCAGCATGACCTCATCTTGACTGATTAGCCCTGCCAAGGCCCTATTTCCAGATAAGGTCACAGTCTGAGGTGCAGGGTGGACATGAATTTGGGGGGGGGGGACTCTATTCAACCCTGTGAGGGTGGAGACACTAGTCACACCTACCTTATGCAGTTGTTTGAGCTTTAAATGAGTTAGTACAGATAAAAGTGCTTAGAACAATGCCTGACATGTAGAACGGACCATCTAAGCGATGATTATGCTTCAGCTGAAGTCTGAAGCTGCCTTCTGGAAGTTTCCCTTCTCATAGGGAGATATTCAAAGAAGCAGAACGGCAGGATGGGGTGCATGGTGGCTACCCAGGAGCCTCTGTAGTCCTTGGGTCTGCGCTGGGCCACCCTCACCTCTGTGGGGGTGTGGCCCAGCTTCTTGGGTCACCCTTATTGCTTTTTTGTAAGGTTTATTTATTTATTTCGAGAAAGAGAGAGAGAATGCGTGCACACAAGTGGGGGAAGGAACAGAGAAAGAGAGAGAGAGAGGGAGAGAGAGAGAGAGTCCCAAGCAGGCTCCATGCCATCAGCGCAGAGCCCGATGCGGGGCTCGAACTCATGAACTGTGAGATCATAACCTGAGCTGCGATCAAGAGTCAGACGCTTAACCAACTGTGCCACCCAGGCGCCCCATCACCCTTCTTGCTTCTCAAAATGCTGTCACTCCCTGTTGGCAGCCACACCCTGCCTGTACAGGTTGAGGGGCTCAACCACACCAGGTGTCCACAAAAAAAACCAGGGTCACACTGTTACACCTCCTGCTCCCTTCAAAAGGGAAACTTAGTGCCCTCTTCATCCTGCCATGGCCATGCCCCGCGGGCTGCAGTGGACCCCATTGGAAAACTACCTCGGACTGATCTGCTTTCAGCTAAACTGGGGGCAAATGTATTTTACACTCTGGAATTTGCTCTCAGCCCCCGGAAGAACTCTCATTGGTCATCTTGTCCTCCGCACAAGTATGCAGCTCAAAGACGACAACTGATGGGCACTGCTTTCTGACTTACAGCTAATCTGTCTTCTCCAACAGCATTCCTGATGTAAGACGGTGGTGCTCACAGCTTGGGCGTGAGCGCCGGACTCAGCTGGGGCATTCAGGGCCCTTCCCTTGGATTTGTTCATGTCCAACGGCCAGAAAGGACTGGGTCTCCTTGGGAGGTAGTGGATGACATGTGAGGCTTATAGCTCTTCACTCATCACATTGTCTACCAGACAAATGAAACCAGCACAGAGGAAAGAGCTGACATGGAGAGAGGCAGGGGGCAGATGGGGACAGAAGGCGGAGGACAGTGCAGGGTTCCCAGGGTTGCTTACAGGGGTCTGCGAGGTGCAGATACTCCCCAAACCGAGGTTAGGTGACACCCCAGTTTCTTTCCAATAAATCTCTTTTGCCAAATGAGTTCACATCGGGTTCCTGTCCATAAAAACACAACACTCTTCCTAAAATAACCAGCTATATGCTTGGGACTTGGGGTGTAGTGCCTGTTCTCTTGGGACAGATTTTTTTTTTTTGAGGAAAAAGAGAAAATTGAATAAATGATTCCATCTGTGACCAGAACTATGAAAAAGAAACTTCAGGGACCGTGAGGTTTGATGCTACTGCCTTGGGTTTTAATGTAGGCTCTCCTGTTGCTACGGGAAAGAAAACAAAGAAAGAAGCATGTGTGTGTGTGTGTGTGTGTGTGTGTGTGTGTGTGTGTGTGTGTATGATCAAACACAAACAAAGACAGCATCCTGTCAGCCCTTGCTGAACGTTCAGAAATAGCCGAACAATCTTCAAGAACAACAATGTGCTAAGTCGTCCAGGGTTTTGTTTCTCAGGTGTTGATGGTGACAGGTGTTTGCTAAATTCAGCCCTCGTCAGCTCTTCAGGACGTATCGAGCTGTATTTCACACAAAGACTGGTATGATGAACAAAAATGGAAGCCCTCCCAGCTAGGGATGGGGAGAGGCGAGGGGGTCCTCTTCTGATCGGAGGGGGCACTGCCACATGACCCATTGCCCACACACCCGAACCTTGTGTCGACAGGTGGCCTCATTCCAACAGGATCAGTATCTACTGGGGCCGTCCGTGTGTGGCTACTGGATCCAGCACCTTAACTCTGAGGCAAGGCTGAAGAGTAACAAGTGCGGTCTTTCCACCTGAGATACTGCAGACTCCCCACAGCTGCAGGTGCTCTCACAGTGCATGTGCATAAACTGTGCCTTCCACCTTAGCAGGCACCTACTATGGGCACATATCAGCCTCGAGGGCCAGGATTATAGCACCTTTATCTCATGCCTTCAGTGAGGTCAAGGGACCCTCTGCACTGTGCCGAAGGGAAGAATGAACGCACCCTTGCCACATGGGAAACTGAATGGAATTGCTTTATAATGACTTCTTAGAATTAGCTTATGAACACAGAGCTGATGCCCTAAATAATCAATGAAAACTAACTGTGAACTTCTCAAGAGACAAACAAACACTCTTACAGGGCAAGACTTTCTATAGGATTAATCCCAAAGCCCCACACCCTGAGGAACCCCACCCCAGCCTACTTGTATGAGCTCAATCCCTTCCACAAGAAAAGAATCTCTTGATTTCCCAATGGATTCGTACAGTAAGCCTTATCAAAAACCCAACCAAACTCGGGGAGCCAGGGCCCTGGGTCTTGACCCAAGTACCATGTGACTCAACGTTAGGGCTTTGGCCCTGCTGGGTTCCCGTAGTTGGAAGCTGCAGTGATAGGGTAGGAGACAGCCCAGGGCAGTTTTGCAGGACTTCAGGACCATCAGACTGGCTTGCAATTCTGTTGTGGGCAGCGTACCCACTGATGGAGAGGATGCACTATCTGAAACCACTGCCAAGTCCACCTGGACACAACTGACCTGAGCCTGGATAGAGCGAGTGGAAAGCTTCTGGAAGTAGTGGGAGGAACTGGCCAGCGGCCGTGAGCCTGCTCTCCTGAATTCACAGCTGACTGTTCCCGTTCCCTCTTTTAGTCGACAAAAGAGGTGGCCCAGCCTAGAGGCCACTTGGCAAAGGATATGGGCTTTGGAGCTAAATAGACCCGGGTCCTAATGTTGGACCTGCCAATTCTTATTGCAGAACTTGGACCAGTTCTCCCAAACTCCATCTGTGAAATGGGGATAATAATGTGCTGTGAAGTAGAATGACAAAATATTGTGGAATCACCTAGTATGGGGGTTGGGAATCTGGGTGCTGGGCGTGTAACAGATGGGAAGGAGAGAGGGTCTTGCAAGGGACAGAAGGAGGTTGGTATCTACAAGAAGCCAGGAACTTGTCTCAAGGCCAATTTTCCTGGGCTGCAGCCAGATGAGCTCTTCTTGGGGCCTGGGACAATCTCAGCCAGGACAACATCACTTCCTGATTGCCTCCAGGGTCCCATTGAGGGACCAGGCCCTTCTGGCCTGTGTCCACAGACACGTGGTCCATTCCTAAAAGAGTCCTTCATTGCTGCTAATACACCCTGAAGCGAACCACCCAGGAGGACAGGGACTCAAAAGGAAGAGAAGACTCACCTGGAGCCCAAGTGCTTTCTGGCCAACCTTCTCCCTCTTCATCCATCAGTGTTGGTCCCTGATGGTCCCTGTTTGTGAGACTTCTCATTGGCAGCTGCTTTGATGCATATCTCACTATCTCAGCATTACTAAGGGTGTTCTTTTTGAAGGCAAGTAAGTTACACTCTCTTCATGGGAAATGTAGCTCTTATCCTGAATCTCTCAGGAGCTATGGGACTAGGATAGGGGGATCAATTCACTTCATGTCTTGTCTTTTCTTTTATAAAATGGAAGTAAAGAGAGAGCCATTGATGCCCGGGGGGGTGGGGGTGGGGAGACTAGATTCTACGTCCCAGTGCAACCCTCACTAGTCTCATAATTTCCATCTGTAAAATTTGGAGGCTGCTGTAGATTATTCTCAGGGTCATATTAGCTTTCTATGGCCATGGCTCTCATGATATGGGCTTGCCTCATGAAGGACTTAGCTTTGAGCCATCTGAAGGGGAGGAGGCCAGAGATGCCTCGGGGCACCAGATCATTCAAAATCCAGACTTCACCTCCCCAGCAATTTGGGCATGGAACTATGAGACCATGCGCTCAAGGAAAGACCGTGGGTTGCCAACAATAACCAGAAGGCTCTTGCTACACGCAACCCCAACAAAAGTGTTTTGCTAAAAAAACAAACAAAAAAAGGTTTTATTGACAAAATAGAAAGCTTCAGTTGGAGCTTTGTGCTGGCTTGGCCAGAACAATCAGTGTTTCCAAAGGCATGCAAGTCTTCTCTCAAAGCGTGGAAGGGCTTTGCCAAGAACCCTGCTCTTTCCTGAGGCCCACTTCTCCGTGAGGCTCCCCGCTCCAAACCTGGCCAATACATTGCATTCTCCTAGGCCAGCTGTTGCTGGTGGTACATTAGATCAAACCGTCTCAGGGGATGATGCTGACAGGGTGGGAAGAGCAGATAAAGGTTCAAATCCCAGCTCATCTGTAAAATGGGGATAATAATACCAACCTGTCTTTTGCTAGGCAATCAAAGTGAAAGCAATGCTTGCCAATGGGATTAGTAATACTTAATTTAATAAGATCCCTAATCTTATTAGAGAATGCAAGCACTAGAAGGTCAGTATGTGGAAAGTCTTCTGAGTGTGATGTAGGAGGAATCCCTGAGAGCCTGTGTGTGGCCCACTTGCCTCTTTACCCAGCAGGTGAGCTTAGTCCTGAGCCTTTCTTCTGGGGTCCAGGAGCTGCTTAGCAACACGAAGTCCAAATTATCTCAGCCTGGCATGAAGGATGCTTGTCCCTGGCTGCTGTGTTTGCCCCCAAGCTCTTCTCTTTCATGCTTGATTTTATACTATTATGGTGGTCCTCTCTGGTCAGTGCAGCCTGTCTCCCCTACACTGTGGCGTCAGGCGTGGGGACAGACACGTTCTGTCACCAGTTTTCATAGAGGGCTTGGCCTGGCAATGAAGTGTGTGTGGTGAGGTGGACCAGCATTTCCCAACCACAAGTTCTAGGAAGACTCTAACCTTGCTGCATTCTTCCCTACTGCCTCTCCCATCTAGGCTGCCTCTCTCCAACATTCTCATGGATCACTGGGAGGGGCTCGTGAAATGACATTTGCAAAGCACCTGAAACATCTTCTTTCTATTAAATAAATTGAATCCACACTTTAAAACCTTCCAACAAAAAAACAAATAAGTAATACTAAGTCTATGCAATATCTTTCAGAAATTAGAAGAGAAGGAGCACTTCCCAACTGATTTTCCTTTTTTTAGTGTGTATTTATTTTGAGAGAGAGAGAGAAGGCGCATGTGTGTGAGTGGGGTAAGGGCAGACAGAGGGAGAAAGAATGCCAAGCAGGCTCCAAGAGGTCAGCACAGAGCCTGACACGGAGCTGGATCTCAGGAACTATGAGATCATAACCTGAGCCGAAATCAAGAGTCAGCCGCTCAACTGACGGAGCCACCCAGGTGTCCCCACAACTGATTTTTCTGAGGCTATTATTACTCTGATATCAAAACTGGGCAAAGATATTACAAGGGAAAAAAAGTAGACTAATGTCCTTCATGAACATAGATGTAAAAATCCCCCACAAAACACAAGCAAAAGGAATTCAGCAATATATGAGGAATAGCATATCAAGACCAAATATTTTTCCCTAGTAAAGTAAGGCTGATTCAACATTTAAAATCGATGTAATTCACTATATTGAGATTAAAAGAAAAAAAATATATATGATCATCTCCATAGATGCAAGATAAGACTTGACAAAATTCAACATCCATTCATGATCCATACCACTGGTAAATTAGAAACATAAAGGAACCCTCTTAGCCTGAGATAGGGCATCTACAAATCACTTACAGGTAAACACAATGGATGGTGAAAGACTAAATGTTTCCACCTCAGACTGGGAACAAGGTGAGTGTGCTCATCCAAACCAGTGAGATATGACAACCAAAAAGAAATAAAAGGAATCCATGTTATGGACGGTAAGAGTGCTTACATAGGAGGAAATCCCATGGAATCTGCAGAAAATCTTCTGGAAACCATAAAGGAACTTAGGAAGTTCTTAAAGTCAACATACAAAATCAATTCTATCATCTATCTATTTATCCATCTATCTACCTATCTAGCCTATCCATCTAAAAGCAAGGAACAATATGAAATTAACATAGCAATGTGGCATAACTTAAATAGCGTCAAAATATGAACTCACGCATAAATGAATTTAGGTATAAATATAACAAAATATTTTCAGGACCTGTATCTGGAAACTCGATAGCATTAATGAAGGAAATCAGAGAAAATCTAAGTAGAGAGATATATTGTGTTTATGGATTAGAAACCTCCATGTTGATAAGATATTTATTCTTCTTGAATGTTCTACAGATTCAACACATTCCCAATCAAATCTGAATATGATTGTTTTGTAGATATCAACAAGCGAATTCCAAAATCTGTATGGGAAGAAGCAAACAGATTAGTCTAAATAATCTTGAGAAGCAAGAACAGCAAAGCGGAGTCACAATAGTTTATTTCAAGACTTATGATAGGAATTGAGATGTGATATTAGTGAAAGCGTACGTGTATCAGTGAAATAAAATAGGGCATCCAAAATAAGACCCACAAATCAATGAAAATATATTGAATCGCAAAGACAATTCAACGAAGAAAGGATGGTGTTCTGAACATGTGGGTGCTTGGGCAATTGGATATACATATGCAAAAGAATGAATCTTGACTTATCCCTCACACGTCATAAGAAAATCAAACTGACTGGGTGGCTCAGTCAGTTAAGTATCTGACTTTGGCTCAGGTCATGATCTCACGGTTCATGAGTTGGGCCCCATGTCAGACTCTGCACCCACACAGCGAAGCATGCTTGGGATTCTCTCTCTCCCTCTCTCTCTGTCCCACCCTGCTCATTTTCTCTCTCTCTCTCAAAATAAATAAATAAACATGAAAAAAAGTTTACAACTTTACAACATGTGAGAAAAATCTCTGTGACTCGGGATTAGACAAAGAGTTCTTAGAACAACAAATGTACTATCCATAAAAGAAAAAAAATGAGAAATTGTACTTTATCAAAGTTAAATATGTTTGCTCTGTGAAATACATTGCTAAAAGACAAGCCACAGGTCCTGAGAAAATACTTGTAAGTCACATATCTAGCAAGGGACTTGTATGTGGAATTTACAAAATAGTCTCAAAACTCAACAATCCGAAGACAAAACATCCAATTTAAAAAGAGTGAAATCTGAACACACACTTTACCAAAGGTAAATCAGGAATGAAAAGATGGTCAATATAATTACTCAATGTAGAAATGCAAATTAAAACCACAGTGAGATGCCTCTCTATACACTACTAGATTGGATACTTTTTGAAACCAACCATACCCAGGGCTCAGAAGCATGCAGGGAAACTCGAGCTCTCATATATTTTAGATGACAATGTAAAAATATCATAACCACTTTGAAAAACAGTATGACAGCTTTTTATAAAGGGAGCATTTCACAAGTCTTTCCATGGGGAAGCACAGCCCTGATATCAAAACCAGACAAAGTCAGCAGAGGAAAATAAAACCGTTGGCTAATATTCCTCAAAAACATAGATGCAAAAAACTTTGAAATCTTAGGAAAAAGAAAGGCCAACTGGGAATACAGAGGTGGTTTATCATTAGAAAGTTAATTTTTTTCACTAGATTAACATTATGAAGGAGAAAATACAGAAGGTGACATTCTTCCCAAACTAATCTTTGGTTTCACTGCCATCCCCATCAAAGTCCAGCATGTTTAAAAAAAAATTGGCGAAAAAATTCTAAAATTTTTATGTCATCAAAGGACACCATTATGAAAAGGAATAGACAACCTGCAGATGAGGAGAGTCACTGCAACAGATAAGTCTAATAAGTGTCTTATATCCAAAATAGATTTTAGAACTCCTACGACTCAATAAGAAAAAGACAAACAGCCTATTTTAATGTTGGTTGTTGCACTGCAAAATTGTACAGACACTTTGCCAAACTGTTTGGCACTTTCTCATAAAAGTTAAATATAAATGTAGGTATTTACTAAAGAGAACTAAAACATATGTATACTAAAAAAAAAGCAACAGACCCCCCCCCAAAAAAACTAGTACAGGAAGGTCCATAGTAGTTTTATTGAGAATATTCCCCCAATTGTATATAAAGCAAATGCCCATTAATAGGACCATGTCTAGACAAACTGTTATACATTCATATAATCCATTTCTACCCAACAACAGAAAGGAATGAACTACTTAAATACACGACAGCATGGGTCAACCTAAAAAATAGTATACTGAATGAAATGAGACAAAATAAGACAAGAAGATTGATATAAAAGAGCACACACATATGGTTTCATGCAGACGAAGTTCTAACTCTTTGAAAAATTAATCTATTATGATAGAAAGCAGGGCAGGAGTTAGCTGGGGTCAGGGGAGGATTGGAAAGGGGCATGAAGGAACTTTCTAGGGCAATAGAAACATTCTGAATTTAGTGTGTGGATTTCATGGATGATGCATTTATCAGAACTCATCAGTAGTATGATTTGTATCTTTCACTATGTAGATAAAATCTTGGTCAGAAAAAAAAAAAAAAAAAAAGAATCTACACAGGAACAAAGAAGCTTCCAAAATCAGAGTCACAGCACATGAGCAGAATGACTCCAGCAATCTGCTTGGCTACAGAGCTGCCTCACCAATGCAGGAGGCTGAAGAGGGGGCAAAGCCTTCCACTCCCATCTGGGTTGGCCAGGCCAGTATGACACCTTTGGTAGGATCCCTAAGTGCCAAAGCTATGACATCTGGTTGGGAGAGTGACTTCTGGTGCTAACAAGTGGTAATTGAGAGGGTATGATCAGCCTTGGGTGTGAGAGAGGCACACTCCTTTCTGTAACATCCCCTTCCTTATTTCTCCACCAGGAGCAAATGGTTTGGTTTTCCATGAAGTGCCCTTCAGTAACCACGCAAAATAAATGATGGTTTTCCTGATTTCTAAATCTTGCTAAGCCCCCAAAAGAGTTGAGTCATTTAAGAAGAGATTTATGCCTGCCTCAGTTTCCCTTGTTCTCAAACCATAAGAAAAGATTATTTTCACATCTTTAGCCAGTCTGACTCATTCTCTCTCTCTCTCCAACTCCCTCTCTCTCCTTCTCTCCCTCCTTCCCTCTCTGTCTGTCTCACCCCCCTCCCCGCTATCCCCACCAACACAGACACACAGCCTTTGTCCCACTCACAGGGAGGCTCTCTTCCTGAACCATATACAGAACAGCACCTGATATGCATACACAGTCCCCTTAGGTGTGGTGAGGGCAGAGAGATGAGCCCCGTGATTGTTCTGACCAGTGCACAGTCAGAGGGGAGTGAATCTTCCTCCCCACACCCACCCACACAGACCTCTTAAACTAAAGTGGTGCATGGGCTTCTGATGCCACTGCAGGGGAAGAGATTGAATTCCAGCCAGGTGGGGAAGGAAAGCCTCACGATGCCTGTCTCTGCACCCCCTTCCCTGCTCCTTCTCCCCTTATTAAATCCCTGGTGTGGCATCTTCAAGCAGCCTAAATTCACAAGTGAGATTGCCTCATCCACCCACTCCATTTCACAGATGGGGAGTCTGAGCCACAGGAGGGGAAAGAACTGCCCAAAGGCGTATGGTCAGTTAGGGCAGTGACTAGACTAGAATCCTGAACTCCTGTCTTCCAGTGCAAGGTACTGTCTGCTGTATGATCTGGTCAGCCCAAGGTCTCTTTCCCATCAGAGAGATGGGCTCATTCCCACTGGGACTTACTGGAAAGTGGTACTTAGACCAGGGTTTCCTGCCATGGTTTGCTGAGGGTATCATGCAACTGTGGCCCCAGACTTGGGGTAGGCACAATCCTGGAAGACCTTCAGAATCACCAGTAAAGGATGTCTCCCTTTCAGGCCACAGGGAACATACCCACAGAGGTACAGGTCATGGGAACAGCCCTCAGGAAACCTGGTGGAGTCAGATCAAATCAGGCCACACGTAGGACAGGGAGCAGTCTGGTATGTGTTCAGGGTTGTATATGTTACAGGAGCTGCTGATGGGCAGAGAAAGTGGAAGACATGGTGTCCAAACAGACCACCTTCCAAAATGATAGAGCAGTATAGTTCAGTGATTAAAAGCATGAGCTTTGGAATCCAACAGACTGAAATGTTGCCTCTCACTAAATGTGTGGCCATAGCCTCGGTTTCTGAGTCTACTAAGTTGAAGAAAATAGCCTAGAATCTGCTCTGCTCAACAAATGGTAGTTGAATCCGTCTTGTTTTAAAGACCTGGTATTGGAACTCAAAAGACACAGCACCAGGAGGCCAGCTCTGGGTTTCCACCGCCAGTGTTTCTTGAAAGGGATCAGACAGCTGGAGAGGAGCTGTCCACTGTCTCAGTGCTGATCGGTCCAGAACTCAATGCTGGGCAAGAGCCCAGAGCCTTCCAACCGCTCAGGACCCCTGGTAAACCTCCAGTCAGCAATTGTGGGGGAGTAAGGACAGAAGTGGGACAAGAAACTGGGAGAAATAGCTCTTGCTGAATATTCTAGTCCTGGGGATATAAGACAAGCTCCACTGCTCCACTGCAGCTCAGAGACAGGAAATGAACAGAAGCCAGACATCCTTAGAAGTCAGTCCAAACTCCAAGAAGCCATTGTTCATGGACCGGTTCAATGCCTCACAGTCTAACACTCGGGAAGATCAATCACACACTTCTGTCCTCCTGGAGCCAGTATGGGTTGCAAACAAAGAAGTTGCTGCTGCCATGGGCAGGTTTCATGGATTTTCAAGGCAAAGTGCAAACCTCACAGGCTGGCTGTGTAGGCACAGTGAGTTCAGAGGAGAGGAAAGGCTCCATACGTTGGCTGGGCAGACTAGCTAGCTGGACTATGGCTCCTTCTATCTCCCCAGGTGTGGGGGCAACTGTGATGTAGATAGCAGAGCCCTGGGCTGGGGTGGGGGCGGGGATTGGCGCTGCAATCTCAGATCTACTGCGGCTATCTGGGAGACCTCGGGTAAGCTACTTAGCTGCAAGACTGTGTCATCTCATGCACAAGTGGGATGATGATTATTTCTGTCCTATGAGCTGTTAGGTTGGGAAATGAACATAGAGTGCTCAGCAGAGCTCCTGACCCACAAGGAGCTCTCAAGTTTACTTGTTTCACACACTGACTTTCTACGCCACCCAGCTGACATTCACCCCAAGGGTCCAGCTTGGGAAGGAAAGGTAGAGGAGAGAAGAATGGGAGGGATGGTTGATGAACATCATTGGAAGAGACCAAATCTGGGCAGCAGAACAGAATCGCAGTGATTACATACAAAGGGCCTACTTCCCTTCCCTCATTAACTGACGCCTTGGGCACACTGCTCAACTTTTTAAACCTCGATTTCCTCATCTGTATTATGGCAGGAACTATAGCCTCTCATACAGGGTCGCTGTGAAGATCAAATGAGATTAGGTAGGCAGAGGGTCTGGATCATCGCCAACCTCTGATACATGTTTTATATCATGAGTCCCCTCAGACAGAGGTCAACTCATCTCTCCTTGGAGATCACCAGCTAAGACTGCCAGGCAGCAGCCTTCCTCTTCTCTCTGCTGGGCCCACATCCTTTTATACCTGGCCTGTGGGGCCTGGGACACCCATGGAGATTCATGAGTGGCAAAAACTCTGTCCAGACAGCCAATTCCTTTCTTCCCTACTAATAGGCAAGTAAGCCAGAGGCCTGATGGTGTTGTTGGAAAACTTGGTTCGGTTGCTTCTGCTTGCCCAGCTTGGAGGCTGGGCCATGGGGTATGCATAAACATCCTTCCAGGAGAGGTACCACCACAGAGGTAGTACCCGCTCTGGGAGTGGGCAGAGGTCAGCAGCAGAGAGGCTGGAATTAGCAGCGTGTAAGTGCTTTGAAAATGGAGACCTGCTGGTGGGCTCAGCTGGTGGAGAGCTGGCAGAGATGTATATCCAGGATGGCTGGATGCTCCAGGTCCTAGAAGTCATCATCTGAAAGGGACTGACCTTTCTGTCCTCAGCCTGGCAGTTAGGACTTGCCACCCCCTTTCTTTCTGTCCCACCTTCTCTTCAGAACCACAAACACGCGCCAGACGTTGGCCTCTAGGCATTTGCTAATGGGCCTCCCTCCCCCCAGCTCCTAGGCCCTCCTCTGCTTGCAAAAATCCAGAATCCTCCAATTCCCTGAAGGGACGTCCTGTCTGTGGCTATGGCGCTTCAGCGAGACCCCTCTCAGGGCATTGGTGATGTTCCAGGTTCTGTGCAGCTTATATAAATCTTTCACATCTTCTTAAAGATAGCTATGGAAAGGACCACCTCTCGTTGTGAATATGTGTATTGTATGTGCGTGTCACCTGTGTGACAAATTGTGTGTGATAAATATAGTGTCCCAGTGAAAAGAACATGAGTTTTAATGTCCGATAGATAAGGATTCTAATCATGGCTCTCCCATCTTAATTCATTCCGCCCTATCTATTGATGCCTATCTGGAGCGACCTTGAACAAATTGTGGGTCTTTCTGGGTCTTGGCTCCTTCACTAGTTGAGATGAAATCATGATATTTACGTTGAACGGTTTTGGCAACAATTCCCAACCACGTGTGCATGTGTTTGCCTCTACGTAGAACTGTATTCAACCATCTAAAGGGATGAGACTCAGTTCTGTTTTTGAGCATACCCTCCGGGCCCAGTTACACTATTTAATGGCTCACGTTAATGTTGTCACAAACATCCCGTCACTTCTGTCCAGCTCAGAGAAGCATGCAGACACACAAACCTGGCTACAGTGTGGCCCCCAGAGGACATACTCCAAGCCCTGACACCTCATGTCCCCTGATCAGATGTGCCAGATGCTGAGTCCCCTCACAAGAGGCAAGGGGGATCCAGCATCCAGGCCTGGAGAGGGACAGGCCTCTCCCTTCCTTGGTGACTATGACCATACTGTTGGTGTCTGGGGCTATGTCACGACCTGTGTCTGGTGAGGTCCAGCCTGGATGAAGCCACGGGGGCTGGGGACTTGGTCACTGTGGAGGTCAGCCCTCCCTTAGCCCCACTAGAAGCAGGAAATATTGTTCACATCCAGAAGAAAATCAACTCTGTTCTTCAGGAAATAGAGTTAAAATATTCAGAGTATCTTTCTGGCATTTTCACCTTTCAATGTTGCCTTTAAGAATTCAGAAAGCAAATGATCTTCAAAATGATGTGTGTGTGTGCGTGTGTGCACATGTGTGTGCATATATGTGCACGTTCACTGACTTATTGCTCTTAGACCGGGTTACCTGGTCACTGACATCATTTGAATGTTAACTTCTTTCAAGTTCCAGACCAAGGACACCTGCTTAAGAAGGGGACTGAGAAACTTTTGGAGTATGCAGAAGGAGCAAATCTATGAAGCTAATGGTACTGGCTTCTGTCCTTACCAACTCTCTCACTTCTTTTAGCTTCAGTGTCCTTTTCTTGTCACTGTTGCAGGGATGAAATACAGTGTGATAATGTACAGATGTGTTCTGTAAATGCCAACGTGCTATGAGGGTATTAGCTAACACCTGACATTGTGCTTCCTGCACATACTGACGACCCTTCAGCGGGCACCTCCAGGCCAGAATATCAGGCCTTTGTTGGAGGATGTGCCCAGAGGATGTGCAGACATCCAGCTGGCCCGCTGGCCCAGTCCTCAGAGAACGTGCCCCTAAGCATACTCATAGACCACCCTCACCGGAGTTACTTAAGGAGCCCGCTAACACTGCAGAGCCCCAAACCTGCTGATTTGGAAACCCCGAGCATGACCCAGGGATATCAATCTATAACCAGCACCCCAAGTTTAGCAGGTGAGTCTGATAAACACCAAAGTGTGAGAATTGTGGACCCAATGGTGCCCCCAGAAACATATTCCTTGGTTCATTTACTCTACAGCAGTACATGGGCACCTGTCTCACGCCACGGGCTATTTACGGGGACAGTCTTTGGGAGCAGGGGAGCTGCACAGGTGAACCCCTCACTCTGATGTCACACACCAAGTATGTAACGAACACACGTATCCAACTCTGGATTCGGTGGGCCACGCGAGGGGGCCAAGCGATGAGGGGGCTGCTGGCATTTGGTTCCGTTTCTCCCTCTGGAAGGCCGAGCTCTGCACACATCGTGCGTGGTTACTGCTCACCAGAGCTCTGAAAGGTAAAGAAGGAAACTGAGGCTCAGCCGGCTTCTGTGACTTGCCCAGTGTCCTAGGACGGCAGTGGTGTGTCGGTAAGTGTTCAAGCAGGCTCTCAGGGTGGGGGAAGGAAGCCCTGACCCCCACACCTTCCCCACAGGGTCTTGGTAAAAGGAGACAAGGGCTGTCATCTCTGTGCACTTTCCTGAGGCTGGGCTTAGACCCCTGTGCGCCCAGAGTCCCCGAGGCTGCCACCATACCACGCCACCCACCATCCTCCCCTTTCTCTGAAGAGCTCTGGCACGTGGTGCTGTCCAGGTCCTTCGCAAACTGGAACTTGCTGTCTCACCAGACCCAGGGCAGACGGTGTGTGGTTGACAGACGGCAGCAGCTGGAACTCAGGCTGGGAATGCTGAGCCACACCGTGGCTCTGCTGAGGCTGGCGGTGGACAGACAGGCCGGCCCAGTTGTGAGCGCTCAGGGTCAAATAAAGTGCTCATCCTGGCTGAGGGGACGCCCAGAGGATGTCACAGTGAGTCTCAGCTTCCCTGCAGCAGACTTGAGAAGCTCTGGCCGCAAGGTGATAGAAAGAGGCCGGCAAACCGAGCGCCCCCAGGAGTTTAGCAGCTGCCCTGGAGCTGGGCCCTTGGTCATGCAGGACAGACGAACACGGGTTCCTTCCGCCCCCAGCAAAGGAGCCTACCCCACCGAGTCCCCCCAGCACAGCCTGGAGAGGGAGGGCCTCAGCCCTGGGAAGCTCAGCCGGCGCAGGCGGGTGGGACCTCCACGTCAAGGTCTGGCTGGGCCGGTGCCCAGGCCGGGGCAGGTGGCACTGAGGCGTGAAGGTGCCCAGGCATCCGTCCCTTTTCTCAGACAGACTTCCTTGACTCAGCCTGTCTTCGAGACACACACACACACACACACACACACACACACACACACACGCCGGAGGGCTGGAGGGGCGGGGGGAGCCACGAGGAGGAGCCAATCACCCTGCACCGGAGCCTTCAGGGCCGGTTCCCTCGGCGGCGCGGCGTGTGAGAGAGTGTGTGCGCATCAGCGGGGATTTCTGTGATAGAGGCAGCCAGGTTCCAGAGAGGGAGAGCAGAGGAGGGGGAAGAACGAGAGGGGAGGAGAAAATTGGAGGTGGGAGAGACAGACGGAGAGAACAGCAGTGGGAGAGAGGGAAGAGAAGCGCCGCCAGGAGAGAGGGGGAGAGGGCGGGAGGGAGAGAGCCGGCGGAGGGGAGAGAAGAAAGGGAGAGCGAGCAGGGAGAGCGCAGGACGCGAGAGCCGCGGAGCCGGCGGGGCGCGCGCGGAGAGGGATGGGGTGAGGGCCGGGGGGCGCCTGCCGGCCAGCTCGGGGCGCGGGCGCGGGGGGGGAGGGCATGGGGGCGGGGGCCGGGGGGGCGCGGGGCGGGGGCGGCGCCGCGGGGCCGAGCGGCGGCGGGGGCGCCATGGCGGCGCCGGGTTGCGGGCCCTGAGCGCCGCGGCGGCGGGGCGCGCACCATGAACTCGTGGGACGCGGGCCTGGCGGGGCTGCTGGTGGGCACGATGGGCGTCTCGCTGCTGGCCAACGCGCTGGTGCTGCTCTGCCTCCTGCACAGCGCCGACATCCGGCGCCAGGCGCCCGCGCTCTTCACCCTGAACCTCACGTGCGGCAACCTGCTGTGCACCGTGCTCAACATGCCGCTCACGCTGGCCGGCGTCGTGGCGCAGCGGCAGCCGGCCGGCGACCGCCTGTGCCGCCTGGCCGCCTTCCTCGACACCTTCCTGGCCACCAACTCCATGCTCAGCATGGCCGCGCTCAGCATCGACCGCTGGGTGGCCGTGGTCTTCCCCCTGAGCTACCGCGCCAAGATGCGCCTCCGCGACGCCGCGCTCATGGTGGCCTACACGTGGCTGCACGCGCTCGCCTTCCCCGCCGCCGCGCTCGCCCTGTCCTGGCTCGGCTTCCACCAGCTGTACGCGTCGTGCACGCTGTGCAGCCGGCGGCCGGACGAGCGCCTGCGCTTCGCCGTCTTCACGGGCGCCTTCCACGCGCTCAGCTTCCTGCTGTCCTTCGTCGTGCTCTGCTGCACGTACCTCAAGGTGCTCAAGGTGGCTCGCTTCCACTGCAAGCGCATCGACGTGATCACCATGCAGACGCTCGTGCTGCTCGTGGACATCCACCCCAGGTGAGGGGTGGGGCGCGGGGAGGGCCCTGGGGAGGGCCGCGGGGGACTCGGTTCCGGGAGGGCTCGTGGCAGGAGGAAGGGGGGTCCCTGTGTTTCCCACCCCCCCCCCCCCCCGCCATGCCCCAGCATGCGACCTCGGGCAGGCCCCCTTGCCACGGTGCCTCCCTTCTTTCTTGGAAAAACTGAGGTGGGGGGAGGGCCCAATGCTGCCAGTCTTGAGACAGGTGCCTAGAACGTCCACCAAGCAGGGCCACCAAAAGCAGGGGTGACACAGTGTGTGCAGTTTTTGAAGCATCGGGGTAGAAAGCACAGAGTCAGCACTTCGTCAGGCTTCGGAGAGTCCTGCGTGTGTTTGTCGTTTTCACTTTAGAAAGCCTGCGGAGAGGGCAGTGATCTCTATTCACTGCTTGAATAGGTTCTAATCAGGCCCCGAGAGTGTGGCCTTGTCGCTTGAGGAGCCCCTCTAGAGCTCTTCCAGCAAGGAAGTGCTGCTCTTCTGGGTCTTTCCTCTCTCTGGGGTCGGGGGCGGCCGCTGTCTCCAGATCCCCTGTTGTGTGAGTCCTCAGGCTGCACCTTCCTCTGTGGGACCTTAAAGGAGCATCTGAAGGGCTCTAAGGGGACTGGAGGGGAGATCTTGCTCTTCCTGGACAGCACTGTCCCGTGTCTCCCAGACTTGGAGCCCGGAGGTCCCTGCAGAGGGAGAGCGTCACCTACGAGGCTCCTGGGACAAAACCTGTCCACACCGCCTCCACCGTCACCTGACGCTGTCTCGGAAAGGCAGATCAGGGTGGGTGGCTCAGGTGCGGCTACGCCCTGGGAGCTCCTGCCATCCTTAGGAGCATCTCAGGGAGGGAAGGAGGAGACTCTCAGCTGAGGTGTCCTGAGCTCACCTTGGCTTTTTTTATGAGAGTAGGAAACCAAGGAAGGAAACGGCTGGTGGTGTCTCTGATTTCTCTGCTGTTTTAGATCCCATCGTCCCAGGGAAGGACGGGCGCCCCCTCTGTCGCCCGGGTCCTAAGTAAGGGGGCTGTGGCTTCCAGATGGTGCAGAAAGTGAGGTAGACAGAGAGCTCCTGAGGGGGGTTGCTGGGGGCAGTGAGGGAGCTCCGTCCTCAGGGTGTGAATGCCCCTCCCCATCCAAGGGGAAGCAGGCTCGTGACTGAGAGGGGCCAGACTGGAGGTGTCAGTCTAAGCGAGGGTTCCTTCAGTGTGAGTTGTTTCTGCCCGTTGAGCCATAGAAAGAAAAGTCCTTAAACTTCACTGTGTCCGCACATACACAGGCATGCGTGTATGTATCCATTGCTCCCCCCCCCAACCCCCCAGAATGGCCCTTCCGCATTACACGCTGGGCCAAAGCTTCTAGCCACAGAATCTTCCTTATGGAATCATTCACAGTATGTACATGTGAATGACCAATAGCACAGACACCAGGGCATATGAACCCATGTGTGCAAATGTGTGAGCTTCACTTACCCAATTGCATGTGGTCATGTGTAAACCGCATGTCGAGCAGACAGGTCACCACATGTGCACATGTCCCAGGGGACATACATGCCCACTGACCTGGGCTGACTCACTGCCTGTGTCTATTCATGGTTCAGTGTCGCTTAAGGAAATATTCTGCAGCCATAATTGTAGAGCTGTTCCCGTTCCGACCTCCTGGGGTGTGAGGACCTTGCTTTGGAAGGTGCATCTCTAGGGGAGGCCTGGGTGACTCAGTCGGTGAAGCGTCTGACTCTTGATTTGGGCTCGGGTCATGATCTCAGGGTCTGTGGGATCGAGCCCTGTGCTGGGCTCTGCATGGAGCCTGCTTGGGATTCTCTCTCCCTCTCTCTCTGCCCTTCCCCATGTCTCTAAATAAATAAATAAATAAATCTTAATAAATAAAACTTAATTAAAAAAAAAAAAAAGGTGCATCCTTAGGACTTGACCAGGGCTGTTTTAGATTCTGTAGGCAATGTTGTTGAACAATATAGATTCCCATAGCAGGGTCCCTAACCATGAGTCTAAGTAGAGGAGGGTTTGAGCCAGGAGAGGAATCTGTCCTTATTCAGACCAGTACAAATCCCATCCCTCTTGTCCCTCCATGTTCCAGAACAGGAGGGGCTGTGGCTCCTTTTTAGCCCTTGTAGGATGTAGGGCCATCTCCACTCTCGCAAACATTGCAGATCTGTCACTGACTCCAGGCTGCTGCTCTGCTCGCCTCCAGTCCCCTATGCTCTCTCTGATCCCCTCGAGGGGAACCTTGAACTCTTCTAGGTTCCAGGATGCTTTCAGAAGCTCCTACTTCTGATGCCATGGGGCCTGCAGGGCCAGCATTAATCCGCACTGGGGAAAGGAAGGGCTTCTGGGACAGGAATTGCCTTTGGCCAGTTCAGACAGGCCCCACTGGCTGAGGGCTGGCAAGAAGTTATGGCAGAGTGGGCAGATATGATGGCACTGTCCCTTCAATGAACCCAGTCTGCCTTCTGTCCCCAGGTCCCCAGAGCAAGAGGGTAGGTAATGGGCCGCAGAGGAGGGCAACAGCTTCCTGACAGCTTATCCACAGCCTTCTTTCTTGGCATCTCCAAACTCTTCCTCGCCACAAATGAGAAACTGTGCAGCTAGCATGGTCCGATGGAGAAGGCTGCATCTAGAACCTCCAGGTCCTAGGCGCAAAGCCTCCAGAAATATCAGCCAAGCCTCCTGGGCTGGTTTAGTGCTGACAGCCAGGACACCTGGGGATCAGCAGAACCCGGGTTTCCTTATCTGGACGGCCAGGGCGGCAGGTGGAGGCTCCGCTCGCTGGAGGTTTTACTTAACAGCCACCACACTAATGGCCTCCTGGGACTTAATTAGAAGGGACCCATTTTCAATTCCCTGAGGCCCGGGTGACGTTTGTCAGGAAGCTCCCCAGTGGTGCCTGTTCTTCCCACAGAGTGTTTAACGTAGCAGCAAGTGGCGGTCTGGACTCCTTTGTTTTGATACCGTCAAAAGGTCGGGGACCCTCTGTCTTAAATCTGTCCCAAGAGACATTTCCCACTCCTGTCTTTCTACCGTGGTGTCTCAAGTTGTGACATTCATAAAGCAATTAGGAATTCCTAATATTTATTACCTACCTGGTCCCCTGATTGCTCAGTCTGTGTGGTTCTGTTCTCCCAGACCATAGCTCTGGACTGGTTGTAGCCGGTCCTGTCCTCCGTGCTGCCAGAGCCTTGGGCTGTCCTCTGACGTGGGACATAGGTGGGGGCTGGGGCGCCGAGGCTGGATCCCTGCATCTCCCCGTGCAGCTGAGGGCTGCCACTCGGCTGGCACAGGTCAGTGATTTCACAGAGCAGAATGTTGGTGAAGCATACTTATCCTCGTGGTCAGGGTCGGCCAACGGTCGGCTAAGTGCCAACCCTGGAGGGCGTCGGAGTTGGGGCATAAGACTGGCAAGGGCCTGCAGAGATGACCCCCACTGTGCCCTTGATTTTATAGGTGAGGAAATTGGGAGACCCAGGGAAGGAAGGTAGGGCACTTCCTAATCGAACAGATCTAGAACGTGGCTCAAGTCCAAACTTGTGCCCAGTTCTGCCCCTGAGATTTATGGGCGGGACAAAGGTGCCCACAGAGGCTCACAAACCATCTATATAAATATTTAGAAGTTCTAAATTAAGCTTACAAACTGTTAAATGAAATATGTTCTATCCTCCTACCTTGACAAGTGTACATTTATAACACTTTGCAAGCCTGGGTTCAAATTTAGAATTCTCGAGCTCCTTGGAGTTCAGCCTCGTACATGGCGGGGAGAGCTGGGCGGGCTCCGAGCACACAGCCCCTGCCTCTCCTCCCCACCCCTACCCAGTACCGCAGGGAGCCTCCACTCCTCAGGCCCCGAGCCGGGCACGCATCTGGCATCGTCCACCCTTGTGAGGATGAACGGGCCCAGGGAGGAATGCTGGCACACATTCTGGACGCAGGATCAGGGCATCTGGGCAGGGAGTTCTGTGTTCCAGGTACGTGGGGTCCAGGTTCCAGGTACTGGTCTAGAATGGATGCTGTGGGCTCTGGGTGGGCACACGAAGTCTTCATTTCATGAGAGGGGCGTCGTCCCTTCAATGTCCAGGACCCAGGACAGTGCCCCTTCGTGTGAAGTCTGAGGACACGACTTTTCGCACTAGTGTGCTGACCCCAGCCTCAAGGTCTGCTCCACCGTGGCTCAGCCTGTCCCCTTGCCTTTTTTTTTATTCTAAAAGCCCAGAAAACAAATCTGGATCACCCCGGGAGTACTCGGAGCGTGTGCTCAGGACCGACTCCAGTCATCTGGGGACCACCGAAGGCCCAGACCATTGTGCTGGGCATGGAGGTGTCTGGGACTGGAAGATTTCGGCCGTGACTTCCTCATTTACTCAGTTTTCAGACATTACCTGGCTTCTCCATTCCCTTTGCCGTTTATTGAAGCCTCCTGGGAAGCAGCTTTCCGGCTCCACATGTCACAATGCTGGAGAGCCCATCTCTCTGTCACCAGGAAGCCCTGTGTCCTGTCGCAGCCCTCAGGAACCCCCACACTGATGTACATGCTCGGACTCTGGGCGAATGCTCCTGGCCAGGGGAATCTGGGGCCCCTCAGAATCTGGAGATTCTGCCCACGAGTCTGAGGACTCCAGCCACTACCCCCGTGCCCAGGAATATCCAGAGAAGGCGTTAGTGTGGCGAGACACAGCTTGCTTCTTGCTCTGTGATCCGGTGGGGGTGCAGTGGGATCTGGGGGAGACACCCCAGTTCCTAGAGTCAGGAGGGCTGGAATGAGTCCCCATTATTTCTGTCCCAAACTCGCTGTGGGATCCTGGGCAGGGCATAAACCCTTCTGGCCCTCAGTGTCCTCATCTGCAAATAAATAAAACAATAGCTCACAGGGCTATGAGATTTCAGGGAACTCAGTTTTGCAAAGCTATGGTGGGGAAAAAAATGAGAGCGAGAGCAGAATGATTTTATTATGTTGTTCTGGGCGAGCTGCTCTCCTACTGCGCTTAACAGTAATGATAAGCAAGAGGGTTGCCCTGCTGCCCTGTCCTCCTTCTGCCATCCCCCGTCCTTCCCCAGAAATCGGGGGAGCTCCGAGCAGGGAGGATGGGTCTGTCCCCTTGCAGGGGCTCAGGGAAGCAGCCGTGTGGTTCCTGGCCAGGAGCGCCAGACTGGGCGTCAGCAACCAGGTTCTAGTTCTGTCGGCACCTCACTCTCTCATCAGGGTCAAGTCCCTGTCTTCTCTGAGCCTTACTTTCCCCATCCGTGAGCTGGGTTGGGTGGATGAGGGGATTTTCCGTACCGCACGTGACTGTGTGACCGTGGAGTCTAGCCAGTCTGTCTCAGAGCAGAGACATGACCCGGCCCGCGTGGATGCTAACCGGAAGCCAACATCCACCACAGACACCTACAGCCCGCCAGGTGCTAATGGCCAGGTGCCATTAGGACAGCAGCCACCGGGTTCCTGGAGGCCACAGAGGGTCACCGAGCCAGCGTAAGAGTCAGGATCAGCTCACAGCCCCTCTGGCAAGCTTCTGGGCGCACCTGTTTCTGTCTGTCTCTCCCTCAAACAGGGCAGAAAGAAAACTTTTGCAGTGGGAGGGAGCCCTGTGATTTTGGAGTCCAAGGTAGTGCTAGAACATGGTAATTGTTCAGTAAACGTGTTGAATACATACTCATCATGGTTAGCCCTTACTGAGTGCTTACTCTGAGTCAGGCACCGCCCTGGGTACTTTGTGGGTGTTCACCTCGAGAGGAGCCTGTGAGATGGGTACTGTTATAACCAGCATTTTAGAGATGAGGCAGCTGATGAACAGAGAGGCTGTGTGACTTGCCTACAGCCACACAGCCATGGAAGGGTGAAGCCTGGATCTGAACCCAGAAGTCTGGCCCGGGTGCCACATGCTTAGTACTTCACTATTAGTGATGGCCTTAACATCCATCGATGAGCCGTGCTTTGTCCTTTAATAGGCTCAAGACTTTTAAGGCTCCCTTAAAAGAATCTGTTTTAGAGACAGGTTTCTAGCATCTTTTTTGAGGAAGTCACTTAAAAAAATAATGGAGACTCACTTTTCCTAAGATGTATGAGGAAATGTACACGTGTACGTACCTAACATATACTCACTGGGTGCTTTCTGGGTGTTAGATGTCGAGCTTTGAACTGGGGGCACCCACGGAAGTAACATGTCTGCAGAGTGCTTGCTGTTTAATTCTCCCTACTGCCAAAGCTTTGCAGGAACAGATAAAAATTTTCCCCGTAGATTTTTACAGTGAACGGGAGTGACATTGATCATTCTAGCCTGTACAGTGTCCATTTTATTCCTCTGGGTCACTGCAATGCATCCGTTTGTCCTTCTGAAGGCCTCCAAAGCTTTGCCAACATCTGCTTTTAAGTGTTCCTCATGGGGTTAAGGCAGGATTATCTGGTGCCGCAGGGAGAGGGGAGACGGTCGGGGTCCTCAGCCCTGCAGCAGCGACCTCGTTTCCTCTGGGGGAGTACTGGAGGAAGTTCCTCACTCCTCCAGAGCTTGGTAGCTGGTGAGTCATTTCTGTCCCTGATCAATGGTGGCTCTGCTTACAGCTATTATGAGATTCCCCTTGGATAAATGAGGAACCAGGTTCAGAGAGATTGAGTGACTTCCCCAAGGCCACACAGCAGTGAGGGCGGAGCTGGGACTAGGACATCCAACCCACAGCTCTTTCGTTCACTGGGGTTATTCCAAAGCATCTGCGAAATGGACAGCATCGTCAGGGCCACAGATGGGAGGAGGGCCCAGCCCCGGTGCCACCCTCATTTATATGAACTTGGCACTCGTTTTTTAGGGGATGCCCAGAATGCTCTGCTTCTCTCGTGGGGTGAGTATACCATGATGGCTCAGGACATCCGGCTCAGGTCTCAAATCTCCAACGGTTCTCGAGTCGATTACGTGAACGTTTGGAGGGCAATACCTTAATATTGAAACAAACAGGCCTGTGTTATGGAGACTGGGCCAAACACATTGTGCCCTAGGGCGACCCTTGTCCCGCTTTGCCGAGTACTGACCGGGCTCTCCTAGGATGCAGGGCTTTGGGTGTTAGAATCAGGACATCCCAGACAGACCAAGATGAGTCGGTTACCTCACTGCACCCAGGCCTCCTGGGTAGGGACCTACGCTTTCTCTCCACACCCACCCATATCACGCTCATGTCACAGGAGCCAGAGGACATTGGTAGGAGAATCTGCAGAGACCCACGTATAAATGGAAAGCGAGGTGATTAAGACTGACTGTTGCTCTGTGGCCTCAGGCAAAATCCCCCCAGTCTTCCTGCCCCATGAGCTGTATTCTTCAGATTTTTCTGGATGAGATGATGCCCTGGGGCCTTCCTAGGGGTATGTGATGACCCTAACTACTTGGGAGGTGACACTCAAGGCTCCAGAGTCAGATGGCCTGAGCTCAGATCCTGCCATCCCCTAGGACGACCGACTGTCCTGGTTTGTTCTAGGTGGTGTTGGGGGGAGGGGTGGTTCCTCAGACATGTCACTTTCCATATAAAAACTGGGACAGTCCAGGGGCACCCGGGTGGCTCAGTCGGTTGAGCATCTGACTCCGGATTTTGGCTCAGGTCATAATCCTGGGGTCGTGGGATCGAGCCCCGTGTCGGGCTCTGTGCTGAGTGTGGAGCCTGCTTGGGATTCTCTCTCCCTCTGCCCCTCCCCCACACTTGTGCCCATGATTGCGCACGCTCTCTCTCTCTCCCTCCAATTTAATCAATCAATCAATTTAAAAAACTGGGACAGTCCCGATTACCCAGGACAAGCTGGTCACCCTACCACCACTACTCACCAGCCGTGTGATGTTGAGCAAGTTACTTATCTTCTCTGGGCCTCGTTTCCTTATCCGAAAAGAAGGCTACCATTGTACTAGTCCTCCATTTCTAGAGACATTGTGAGCATCAAACACACTCAAGCACCTGAGCCTCCCTCACAGTGTCTGCAAAGGGTACGAATTAAAGACGCAAAGAATGTGGGTTGTTACTGACGTTGGTTGTTAGAAATGAGTAACGTGACTTAACAGTAATCATTTTTCAGCCAGTGTGAAACCTGTACGTACCGAGCCAAACTCCAGTTCCCAGCTCCACATTCTGAGCCGAGGGGGAACAATCCTGCAAGAATTTCAAGGGCCTTCAATCCAGTCTAATGTGGAATTGCCCACCTGTGATCAGAAACAGGGCGAAGAAGGGTTTTGATTCCGTGTTAAAATGATAG
Source organism: Puma concolor (assembly GCF_028749965.1). Lineage (NCBI taxonomy): Eukaryota > Metazoa > Chordata > Mammalia > Carnivora > Felidae > Puma > Puma concolor. The sequence continues at coordinate 80,514,127 of NC_141677.1, forward strand.
TCCTGGCGCGGGGCAGGGGAGGGTGCCCCGGCGTTAATGCTACTGGGAACCTGGCTCGTGCACCTTCTCTCCACACCATGCTTTCCTTGAACACATTTGGCCTCGTTGTGGAGCCAGGTCACTGCAGCACGGGCCTGGATTTGCCAGGTTATCTCCACTTCCTGGGCAACTCTGTCCACGGTCTTCCTCCTTGCTCATTTTTGGAGTGATGTGATTTATTTCAAAAAGAAATGGTAGGAACACATGCCCGCATGGAGTGCCAGGGGATGGGGCGTGGGAAACCCTGTGGCTGGCCTTGCCTTTCTGGCTCTCTGACGGTGGTAATGGACAGCTCGCTGTTGCTCATGAATTACCCCGTGGCTGCAGGAAAGGGGTTACGCAAACCACTTCTCTCAGCTGGTGTGAGATGTCAGTTCTCGAAAGGTCCTGGCGCAAGTGGAGTCAGGACCAGGGTGTGGTTGGAAGCATAGACAGCAGGCTCCTGATTCCATCCTCAACGCCGTGTCCCTCGTGGGGACAGTCTCTTGGCTTCACTGAAGGAATCAAGTGACTTCTCCTTCAGTGACCCCAGAACGTAGTGTCTGTGGCTCCAGGCAAGGCTGAGGCTCTTGATGGAAGACGCAGGGCTGAAGACATGGTGGAAAGGAAGCCCCATGCCACACTGCATGCCCAGAGTCCAGGCCACCCCGGGTCGAAAGGACCAGCTTTGAGAAACATGGACGAGGGTTCAAGTCACGTCTCCACTTACCAGCTGAGCAAATCGTTGGGCTTCTCTGAGTTCCTGCTCTTCCTTGTAAAACAAGGCAGGTAAAACACATCTGGAAGGATCTATGTTGGTAAAGACAAGAATTAGAGATATTAATGGGGTGCCTGGGAGGCTTGGTCAGTTAAGCATCTGACTTCGGCTCAGGTCACGATCTCTCGGCTTGTGGGTTGGGGCCCCGTGTCGGGCTCTGTGCTGACAGCTCGGAGCCTGGAGCCTGCTTCGGGTTCTGTGTCTCCCTCTCTCTTTGCCCCTCCCCCAGTTGCTCTCCCTCTCTCTCTCTCTGTCTCTCTCAAAAATAAATAAACATTAAAAAATTAAAAAAAAAGAATTAAGGATATAACTTAGAGAATATGGACTCTGGTGCTGGCATATTGCAGGTGATCGGTGAAATTTCATGAGGAATAAGGATGAGTTTATTTGCACGTGGGCACTGTGCTAATTGCTTTCTGTGCTTTCTGCGTTGAACGCCTTCATGCATCTGTGTGCTTTTTTGCATTCAAGTCTCAAAAGAGCCCTTGGTGGCATTCTATTATATTACTATGCACATTTTACAGACGATGACCCTGAAGGCTTAGCAAGGTCACGCCCGTGCCCAAGGTCACGCGCCTAGGGCCAGGACTTGACCTCGGGTCTGTCTGGCTCCTGTCTGAGTCCCTGCACGCAGCGTCCGGCCCGTGTTTGCTAACGGCAAGTCCTCTCGCCCCCTCTCGCGTGCAGTGTGCGGGAACGCTGTCTGGAGGAGCAGAAGAGGCGACGGCAGCGTGCCACCAAGAAGATCAGCACCTTCATAGGGACCTTCCTCGTGTGCTTTGCGCCCTACGTGATTACCAGGTGAGCCTGACCTGCGGGCCTCTCGCTTTGGAGGGCAAAGCAGCATCCGCGCGACCTGGAGCAGGCACCCGCCTCTCTCGGACTCGCGTTTCCAGAGAGTGTGTTGGGGGCGACACACAAGATGGGTTTGGTGAAAAGGAGGGCACGCGCTTTGCCTCTTCAGCCTCCAGTTGGGGATGGTGACTCAGAACCAAAGGGGATGGTGAAAGAGTCTCCCCCTGATTCCCAGCTCACATCATCTAACCCTTTGGTCTCGGCTCCGGCCCCAAGAGGGAAGAAAGGGAAGGAGAGGAGAGGACAGGGGAGGGGAGTGGGAGGGAGGGGAGGGGAGGGGAGAATGGAAGGAGGAAAATGCCCTGCCCCAGTTGGGTTCCCGCTGCCCACTGAGCACAGTGTGGCCCAGCCCCCAGGCATCCTCAGCCAGGACACCCTGCTCAACAGCAGGGGCCACATGCCGTCTGCTCTGCCACACCGGGGGTGTCCTGCTTCTGGTACGGGTGTTGTGAGCTGGTGACCTTCTCTTCCATTCACCGACCCCCCCACTGCTGCCGGGGCGCGACACGCTGGCCTCAGGGCTGTGTGTACCAAAAGCCAGCCTGCTCTAGCTGCAGAATTTCCTTCCCGTGGTCTGGCCAGGGGGAGGAAAAAAAAAAAAAGTATCATCCAATCAATTTTGCACACTGGAGGGGGGAAAAAAAGCCCCAGGACTCTGTATCCAAAATGGCTTAACTATTTGAGAAGTTGACAATAAAAAAAGGGATTTTGATGTTTGAGTAGGAAGCGGATGTTGAGCCTGGGAAGTAGGATCTGTGCAGGTGTGTATGTGGGTGTGTGTGTGTGTGCGTGTGTGTGTGTGCGTGAGAGAGATTGGAAGAGAACACGGCCTAGCATCCCGGCATCCCCAGCTGGCAGGGACCTGGAAGGGACTCCCGGCCTCGCTGGCCCCCAGAGTGGGCTTGCCCACAATAGCCAGGTCTCCCCATTTCTCCCGTCCACACTTATACTGAGCTGATATCTGGTTCCCTGTGGTGCTGTCCGCTTTCTTTGGCCCAGGGGAGCATCTGTCCCCTCCTCTTACGGGTCCTGCCGATTTGCAGACAGTGAGCCTGCCCCCCACCCCCCACCACGGCAGCCCCCACCCTGTCTTCTCTTGGAGCGTCTTTCACTGTCTTGTCACAGATGCTTCCTCTGGGCGAAATCTCACTTTGAACGAAGGACCTAGGACCGTCTGCAGGTCTCTGGATAGGTCTGATCTAGGCAGAGCAGAGCCATCAATTCTTCCTTCTAGAACCGTCCGCTAGACCGCAAGACTACTGACATCTTGTGTGGAGCTCCCTTTGTGGGGGGGCCGCTCCGTGCATCGTAGGGTGTTAAGGGCACCATGTCCCCTACTCACCCACTACTTCCCTCCTGCTCCCCAGTTTTAACAACTAGAAATGTCTTCAGACACGGCCCCGGGGATCAGCCTCCACCCTGGTGGAGAACCCTTGGTCTAGACACTCCACATCCAGCCAGGACGCCAGAGCTTGCGTAGATCAGGTTTTCCAGGGGACAGGAAACCCAGGCTGTAACAGAGGTGAGAAGGTTTCTGTTGCTGTCCAAGGGCGGGGCCACAGCACGGTTCCCAGCATGGGCTCTGGAACGTGCCCACTGGGTTCAAACCATAGCTCCACTCTTTCCTGCTGTGTGACCTTGGGCCAGTGATAGCGCCTCTCTTTGCCTCCAGTCCCATCCAAGTGAGCAGTGCCTGCCTCTTAGGGTTGTTTTGAGGACTGATGGGATTTGAGCATGGGCAGCACAGACCTGGCACGGTTGGTTGGCGCTCCCTCCCTCGTCCTTGGAGCCCCCCGCCCACCCCCGGGCCGACCTGGGACTGGCTGGTGCGTGCAGTGAGGGCATCAAATCCACTGTGGAGAGAGGCACCGGGAGGGGAGGGCAGGCAGGCGCCCCTCCTCTTAGATCCCACAGGAAAGGGGACCTGTGGGCTAATGACGGGAACTTGAACTCTCAGAGGAGAATAGGTAATGCGGCTCCAACTTTAAACTATTGGATTTTTCTCTGGCTTAATCTCATTTCCCAACAAAATTTTCCTTTTTTCTGATTATAGCTCGGTTGCTCTAATGGTGCCCAGAAAATAACGTTTCAGTAAAATTAATGGTAGATTCGCAATGCAATATGCTCCCTCCAAATGGATTTGATGCATTTGGGATTTTTAAAAATATTCACAGAACCGTTCATCCTTGATGGGGATGAATGGCAACGTACTAAGGAGAAAAAGCTATGCCGAGAAAACCTCACAAATACAAAATAGGGCTCTGGTGAAACTCCCCTTGGCCCCACTACCACCATCTCCCCAGCTGTTGCCTTTCTTTCTTTTTTGGGGAGGTGGCAAATTTTGAATTTTATTTGTTTGTTGAGTTATAAGTAACATGCCGTGCTATGTGAGTTTCACGTGTATAATGATTCAACAATTGTGTACATTACTCAGTACTCATCACGACAAGTGAACTCTTTTTTTTTTTAAATTTTTTTTAATGTTTTTATTTATTTTTGAGACAGAGACAGAGCGTGAGCGGGGGAGGGGCAGAGAGAGAGGGAAACACAGAATCCGAAGCCGGCTCCAGGCTCCGAGCTGTCGGCACAGAGCCCGACGCGGGGCTCAAACCCACAGACTGTGAGATCGTGACCTGAGCGGAAGTCGGACGCTTCACCAACTGAGCCACCCAGGCGCCCCACGACAAATGAACTCTTGATCCCCTTTATCTGTTTCATCCGTCCCTCCACCTGCCTTCCCTCTGGCCACCACCACTTTGCTCCCTGTACCTACGAGTCTGGTTTTTTTTGGTCTGTCTCTTTTTCCCTTGGTTTCTCCTTTTGTTTCTTAAATTCCACACATCAGTGAAATCGTGTAGTACTTTTCTCTCACTGACTTATTTCACCTAGCACAATGCCCTCTAGATCCATCCACGTTGTTGCTAATGGCAAGATTTCATTCTGTTTTCTGCTTCAGTGATATTCCATTGTACGTATATATCGCCTCTTTCTCCATTCGTCGATCGGTGGACACTTGGGCTGCTTCCTTATCTTGACTGTTGAACCTATAATGCTGCTGTGAGCGGGTGTTCATACATCTTTTCCAATTAGTGTTCTCATTTTCTTTGGGTAAACACCCAGTGGTGAGATAACTTGATCAAATGGTACTTCTCTTTTCATATTTTGAGGAACCTCCACAGTGGCTGCACCAGTTCAGTGCACGAGGGTTCCTTTTTCTCCACATCCTCGCCAACACTTGTTGTTTCTGGTCACTTTGAGTTTAGCCATTCCGACAGGTGTGGGGTGATGCCTCATTGTGGGTTTGATTTGCATTTCCCTGATGATGGGTGACGTTGAGCATTTTCTCACGTGTCTATTGGCCATCGGCGTATCTTCTTTGAAAAAAAAAAAAATGTCAAGTCAGGTCCTCCGCTCGTCTTTTTATTAGGTTAATTGTTCTTTAGTGTGTTGAGCTATAGAAGTTCTTTAGATACGTTGAATGTTACCCCTTTTCAGATATGCCCTTTGCAGACATCTTCTCCCGTTCCCTAGTTGCCTCGTCATTTTGTTGATGGTTTCCTTTGCCGTGCAGAAGCTTTTTATTTTGGTGTGGCTCCAAGAGCTTAATTTTCCTTTGGTTTCCCTTGCCAGAGGAGACAGATCTAGAAAAGTGTTTCCGTGGCTGATGTCAGAGACATTACTGCCCGTGTTTTCTTTTAGAAGCTTTATGGTTTGAGGTCTGGCATTCAGGTCTTTAATCCATTTTGAGTTTATTTTGGGGTATGGTGTAAGGAAGCGGTCCGGGTTCATTCTTTTGCACGTGGCTGCCCAACTTTCCCAGGACTGTTCGTTGCAGGCACTATCTTTCCCCCACTGTCACCACCCTATCCAGCTCCTGTCTTGGCTTTCTTGTAGGCACAAAGGAGCGATCCTAAGCAAACCTCATCCAATATGCAAACATACCCTCATTTCATTTTGACACACATTTTTTCCAGCACCTTCTCTGTGCGCAGCGTATAAAAGGCCCTGCAGAAGAGGCATGGGTTGGTGCGGTCCTGCAAGAGATGCCCTCTGAGGGGACATTGACCCTGTAGACATGGCCCTCATACCCAAACAGAACACCATGTCATGTCATCTGATAGGGACAGGGTCCAGTGGCTCTCCTGGAGGGAGCTTCCTGGACCAGGCTTGTGAAGTGGGCTCGGCTCTGCAGGAGGGACAATCCAAGCAGAAGGGACAGCATGAGGCAGTTAGAGCCCTGTGTAGGGTCCACTGGTCACAGGTCCTTTTAGAGCACTTGAACGTGGCCTGTCTGAATTGAGATGTACCGTAGGTGTAAATGCATATTGGGTTTCGTGGCTTGGCATGAGCATACATACGCTTTTTTGTACTGATTCCATAGTGAAATGGTGATATCTGGGATAAAATATACGGTTAAAATTAATTTTACCTGCGTCTTTTCCCACCTGTGGCTTGCCTTCTCTTCCTATTGAACAGCACTGGTCTGTAGTCAGGGAGGTCTGGGGTATGAGGTGTGTCGATGACCTTCCTCCCAGCACTCTCTTTCCCTTGACCTCTGGCTGCTCTTATCACTCATCCTTCACTGACCAGGAACCCCCTGGGATCTCCATTCCTGATGCCCTGCAAGAGTGCTCAGAACTCCCTGCCTCCCTTCCCTCCACGGTCAATGTCCTTCTCAGTATCAGAGTTTATCTAGGAGCATATACAGAGTGGCCACATCACTGTGACCCTCCACCAGGACAGGTGCACTGAGGCAGGGGCTCTTGGAGGGCCTGAATGAGGGGACATATCCGACCCCAACCAGGGGTGTCAGGGGAGTTTGTGGCTGGCAGATCCTCATGGTTAGTCCCCCTGAAGTTACACCCCTCTTGGAACCACCTACCCCCTCCTCACCCCTCCCCTACATCCCTTCTGTGACTGAGGGGAGAAGAGATTCTGGTGAGATGCATTATGTTGATGGTCACTGGAGGTCCCAGGCATACCCCAGGCAGATGGACATATGCCAATGTGCCCATCACACGTAGGGAGCTCTCTGGGCTCTAGGCATGTGCCGGGCATGGCCAGGGTCCCATCAGAACTACATTTCCACTGTCAGATGTCCACACGGCCACACGGGGTGCGGTGGTGTCGGAGTGGGGCAGGATTCACTCTCATGCTCACTCCCAGAGAACCTGCCCCAAAGTGTCCCATGTCACTGAGGGTCCGGGCTGAGAACCACACGTGGATTGCCTGCAGAACTCAATCGCTGGTAGGGAATATGTCAGATAACCCATTCAGGGAACGCAGCGCGGTCTATCCCCACCAACACTGGCATGGAGATTGCTAGCGCTTCTCGGGGCGATTGATTCTTCTGTTCTTCGCAAGCTAGTTTCCAAGTGTAGACTCGAGCCCCCGTCTCAGAAGAAGCTGAAGACGGGCCCTGCTCTGGAAATGGAGTTGAGAATTTAACTTCTCGCAGGAAATGATTCCTTATGGAGAACCTAGAGCCGTGGGTAGTGGAGGTGGAAAGTCCCTTCGTGGGCATCTCATCCAGGGAGCGTAAGCTGGTGGCACCTTGCAGGCCAGCTGGGACCAAGTGTCGGTGGCCAGCCTGAGCATGTGTTGAGAGGCACCGTGAAGCTGGGCTGGGAGTGGCGGGGGCACGCAGTGAAGGAAGGTCTCCCCTGCCTGAGGAGGTGAGACACGGGCTGTGCCGTTTTCAGTTCCTAATCTGGCACGGTGGTTTGCCAACTTGGAGATTAGAATCGCCAGGTGTGGCTCCTGGCATTGGTGGTTTCAAAATCTCCTAGAAGACTCCAGTCATGAGTGGTGTTGAGAACCACAGCTCCAGTTCTCTCTCTCTCTCTCTCTCTCTCATTCACACACACGCGCGCACACACACACACACACACACACACACACACACACACTTCACCCAGGAGGAAGCCGAGGACAGGGTTGCAGGGGGGCAGTTGCATTGCCTAGAGTCTCACACTGAGTCAGTGGTGGGGCTGGGCTTCCAACCTCAGTGGGCTGTCTACCAGCTCTTCAAGCTCTCAGAAAGGTCCTCCCCTGCTTCTTACTCACATCTGTGGCTGTGGCAGAGAAGTGCCTGGCACGCAGACATGGCTCCGTGAGCCCCTGCCCCAGAACCCTCTTACCCACCAGGGGTAGATTACCAAGGCTTGTCAATGACTGTGTTGTATAAGGACCCTCCAGACAAACAGACAAGTAGAATAGATGATAGACAGATAGATAGATAGATAGATAGATAGATAATGATAGATAGATAATAGATAAATAATATATATAGATAGATAATAGATAATAGATAGGTAGATAGATAATAGATAGATAGATAGATAGATAGATAGATAGATAGATAGATAATAGATAGATAGATAGATGAGAGAGAGAGAGAGGGACAGAGACAGAGAGAGACAGAGAAAGAAAGAGTCTGAGAAGTCCCACAATCTGCCCTCTGTAAGCCAGAAACTCAGGAAAGCTGGTGTGTGTAGCTCAGCTTGAATCTGAAGGCCCAGCCAACTGGGAAAGCTGATGGTATAAGTCCTGGTCCAAGGGCTGGACCAGGTCCAAGGGCTGGAGAAACTGAGCTAAGACATCTCAAGTCAACCAGTGGGGCAGGGGGAAACCAGGGGCGAATTCCTCTTCCCTCTGATGCTGGCTCAAGTCGTCAACGGAATGGCTGACGACCACCCAGTTGGGGAGGGCAATCTGCTTAGATGTCTCCTGGATTATGCTCTGCCTCCCTCCTGTGCATGGAAATAACAGTCAAAACCACTGAGACAGTAACTGGCTGACCGTGTGGAATCCAGAGGAAAAGAACCAGCCCCGTGTCTCTGAGAATAATCCCGTTAAGTCCCTGCTCTGTGCCTGGGGCTGTGCCATTCTCCGTGCCTCGATAACCTCCTCATTTCAAGATGAGGCTACTGAGGCTCAGACGGGAACTAGCCTTGCCTGGCAATGGACCCGGCCAGGGTTCCAGCTCGGGTCTGCCTGAAACCAAAGCCTGTGCAAAGCCTCACGCCGCACTGCTCTGCTTCTCTTCTGGGAACATGGTGGTTCCCACTCTGTTCCCATAAGGCTGTAGGAAGGCACTCTGTGCCTTGACCCACTCAGAACCATAATGGTGCAGTTTTGGAGATGATTGGGAGCAAGCTGTTCGAGTGTCACTTAAACCCGACGTTGAGCTGCTAGCTGAGACACTAATATTTCCCACCACTGCAGTGACTGTCCCGGTGGCCTGTCTTGCTACTTTTACCCATTCCAGCCTTACGAGTGAGGACACGGGCAAGAGTTCAGGTCAACATCAGGACGCCTGTGGTGAACCCCGGGAGCTGGCAGAATTGGAACACTGGAGAAGAGAGGGGGCTTCTGCTGTGACCTCTGCCACCTTTTTGAGTTGATCAAGATGTGGTGGGCTGGGAGGGGGTCCTTCTCTTTGTCCCCAGTTAGTCACATCCGCCTGATAACTTTCTCGGGTAAGAAAGCATCAGTCTTGAGTCAAGAACCATTCGGGTCTTCAAATAGGTTCTCAGGCTTCCCTTCTTGAAGAACACAAAGTCTTTATAACTGCACCTGTCACCTGTCATTGGACACCTGTAATGCACCTAGGAGGTACCAATGCCTACCTGGTTGCACCTAGTACAGCTCTCCTGCAAGGTAAGCACTGGAATCCTTACCTTGCAGAGGTTCAGAGAGGTGAGATGAGTTATCTACGGTCACAAGAGTAGCCACTGGCAGAATCAAGGGTTAAAGGTCAGTGTCGAGCCTATTGGCAATAATTTAGCCTCGCAGCCATGCTACATGTCCAAAGCCTGGGGACCAGGCAACTGGAAATACAGAGATGGCCATTTGCAGGGTGGGTACCCATCTAACTTCCTGTGCCCAAGCACTTCGGTGTGAACCCGGAGTAGCACCTACAGCACCCATAGGTGAAGACAGGTAGGCACGTGAGGCCTTTCACTAGAAGAAGTGGTGGGTTTGCATGGAGTCACCTCTGACCTCCCACACGGCTGACGGCAGCTTGGGTAGACCTAGACTAGGACCCAGAGGCCATCAGCTCTGGCAGCTGGAGCCATCAGTAGACTTGGTTGGCACAGTGCCGGCTGTGCAGCAAATACCTTTCAGAAAGACAGGTCCCTGAACTGTACCAACCGAAGAGCCACTTGCACCTGTACCTTGGGGCATGTCGGATAACCGTGGAAAACACTTGGAAATCTCCACCTTCACTCTAAATAAGAGTCACTACCTTCTTTTTTCTTTTTAATTTTTTTTAACGTTTATTTTTGAGACAGAGACAGAGCATGAATGGGTGATGGTTAGAGAGAGAGGGAGACACAGAATCTGAAACAGGCTGTCAGCACAGAGCCCGACGCGGGGCTTGAACTCACGGACCAAGAGATCATGACCTGAGCCGAAGTCGGACGCCTAACCGACTGAGCCACCCACGCGCCCCCACTACCTTCTATTACAGGCACTGGCTCTTGTGTCCCTCAAAGCCCTGCTAGGTCACATTTGACTTTTTCCAAGTGTTTGAGCAGAGTCTGAAGATCCGCAACAGATTCTCGTCCAAAAGCTCTAATTAATTTTTTCTGAATTAAAATTCACATGTCTAGAAGCATTTGTAAGGCTATTATCTTTGCAGCAACATATGCTTAGAAACAATTATGGTTGTCCCAAATCACCAGAGTGGGGCTTGGAAGCATTAGTGGATCTGACAGCACCATTGTTGTGGCTTTTCAAAGTCATGGAATTATGTAGATGGCAGAGGGGTTTAATATGCAGTTGGTTGTCCAGTGTTAATACTCTTTTAATAAAATGTCTTCCGTTCTCATGCCTCACGAAAATGTAAAGTGTCAGCTTATTACTTACAGGTCTTCAAGTACGCAAACCAGGTTCTCCAGACCTGAGGCTGGCTTCCCAAAGAATGTTCTGAGGCCCGTGTTGCTTTTGGTGCCCAGTGTGCCTGTATACACGTGTGCGTGTGCACACAGCAGTGGGGGCAGGAGAGATGATGGAGGCATGTAAGATAGAAAGAGAGGGTGCCAATTTACCACTTCTTTCATTTTTTATGTCCAATGATATTTTATTTCTGTTTTTGTTGTTTAATTTTATTTAAATCCAAGTTAGTTAGCATATAGCATAATAATGGTTTCAGGAATAGAATTTAGTGACTCATCACTTACATACAACACTCAGTGCTCATCCCAATCAGTGCCCTCCTTAATGCCCATCACCCATTTAGCCCATCCCCTCAACCACCTCCCCTCTGGAACCCCCAGCTAGTTCTCTGTATTTAAGAAACTGGTAGAACTGATACGTGCATTCAACAAAGTCTCAGGATCTAAAATCATCATACAGAAATCAGTTGCATTTCTACACACCAACAACGAAGCAGCAGAAAAAGAAATCAAAGAATAGGTCCCATGTACAATTGCACCCAAACCCATAAAATACCTAAGAATAAACCTAACCAAAGAGGTGAAAGATCTATATGCTTAAAACTGTAGAAAGCTTATGAGAGAAATTGAAGAAGCCACAAAGAAATGGAAAAACATTCCATGCTTATGGATTGGAAGAGAAAATGTCTGTACTACCCAAAGCAATCTAGCAACACCCGCATTCTTCACAGAGCTATAACAAACCATTCTAAAATTTGTATGGAACAGAAAAGACCCCGAATAGCCAAAGCCAAGTTGAAAAAGAAAACCAGCACCAGAGGCGTCACAATTCCGGACTTCAAGCTGCATGGCAAAGCTGTCATCAAGACAGTGTGGTACTGGCACAAAAACAGACACTTAGATCAGTGGGACAGAATAGAGAACCCAGAAATGGACCCCCAAATGTATGGTCAGCCAATCTCTGACAAGGCAGGAAAGAATATTCAATGGAATAAAGACGGTCTCTTCAGCAAGTGGTGCTGGGAAAACTGGACAGCGACAGGCAGAGGAATGAACCTGGACCACTTTCTTACACCCCACACAAAATAAGCTCAAAATGGATGAAAGAGCCAATTTACCACGTGAAGCGTGAGAGTTGAAGGTAAAGGTCTTTGACGGTACCCTGGAACGGGGTCCAGGAGGTGGGAGGGGCAGCCTGGCACCAGGCAGGCACCTGGTCCCTGGCGCCCACAGCCCCGGCTTCAAATCCTGGTGTTTCCACGTCCAGGCCATGCGGACTGGCGCATCACTTTGCCATGGCTCCTCCTCTGTACCGTAGGGGGAGCACTCTCAGGGGCTTGAGGCAGCGTTTGTGAAGTGGCAATCGAAGCACTGAGCCCTGGGGGACCCAGAAGTGTTGCCGGGCCTACAGCGGCCTGTATTACTGTTCCTATCCTCACCCCAGAACTTGGTTTCTTTGGGGACTCTCATTGTCGAGCAGAATTGAGACATTGGTCTCTCTGGGCGTCCAGAGAATGGAGTTCTGGCAAATGTACCCCCATCCTCCTTCCAGAGGCGGGGACTGGCCCGGATGCTGGGTGGGGGTGGGGCCTGCAGGGGAGGGATGAAAGGGGAGGGCTTCCAGCCCTCGGCTGTGACAGCCAGGACAGAGCCCTGCCGGTGACCCAGATCAGAGGGTTTGTTGCCAAGAGAGAAGAGCGTGGCTCCCAGGAAGAATCCCTCACCCCCTGCAACAAATGCAGAACAAAGGGGTGTAGAAGGGGGGCCGGGCACATTGGACCGGTGGAGGCGGGGGATCTGCGGGGATCTGCTCTGCAGCGCCCTGAGTCAGAAAAATACACATCTCTGTGCTGTGCTTCCGAGTTGTGAACGGCCCACACCCTGTAGCATTTCACACCCTCCCACCATCCTGGCAGTGCTGGGACGCCCCCAGGGGCTCACAGAGCAACTCTGACCCGACCTGCCTCAGAGTCGCCTGGAACCCTTGGAAAAGCAGATTCCTGGCCCCCTTCCCCTCTCCTCCCCCTGCCCTGCTGATGAGAGTGTGGGCTCTCACCCCAGGGGACATGCACAAGGAACTGTGGCTCTGGGAGCAGGCCTGGGTGCATTTTGAGCAGAGAAGCATAAATGTCTCCCCCTGCACAGGGCCTGCTGGCAGAGGTCTTTCTGGTTCACATCCCAGACAGTAAGGACATGGAGAGTCACTTCGGTGCTTAACGGAAGGTCAGGGGCTGGGGGCAGGAGGCTCAGAGAAGAGGCAGTGCCCTCACGGTTCTATAACCCCGGCGTCCACCTTGCTGCACACGGGGCTCTAGGACTGGGGTGGGGGCTCGGTGCCACGTTGTGCCGTTAAAGGCAACAACAACCGGTCCTGCTTAACAGCCTCCTACATACCCATGGGCTTCCTCAGGCTACCATTAACCGAGTGGCTTAAACGATAGAAATGCATCGTGTCAGCTCCAGAGGTTAGAAGTTCAAGATCAAGGTGATGACAAGGTTGGCGCCTTCTGAGGCCAGGGATGAGGGGGAGTTTGTTCCAGGGCTCTCCCCTGGCTTCTGGGGGTCTGCTGTCAGTCTCTGGCGTTCCTTGGCTTGGAGAAGCATCACACAATCTCTGCCATCGTCCTCACATGGCCTTCTCGCCGTGTGCATCTGTGTCCAAATTTCCCCCTTTTATAGGGACACCAGGCGCACTGGGTTAGGGGCCTGCCTGACTCCAGTCTGACCGCATCTTAACTGATTACATCTGCAACAACCCCATTTCCAAATAAGGTCACATTCTGAGGTATTGGGGGTTAGGACTTCAACATATGAATTTGGGGGAGATAATTCAACCCAGGAGGTGATATAACAAAGGAAAACAAAAGACTGCTTTGCACCTAAGCCCAATAATCCCTAAACTCAGGGCTCATGGGTCAGAGCTGTCAGTAGGGGCAGGAGAGGGGAGTTCAGTAATCCACCACGTGGATTTTTCTTTCACTAAAGAGAGAAGAGGCAGGGCATGGCAGGAACCTTCTAGCACGCAGTGACCTTGCCCACGAGGAGAATATGACTGATCAGAACTGGCAATCTCCCTCTCCTGGAGGGGAGGGCGCTCAGAGGGGGTGAGCGGAGCTAGACTTGGTGTAAGATGGGCTGGAGGATTCCCTCTGTAAAAGGTCAGCTGGAGGGAACCACGTGCTATCCCTGCCCAGACCTAGAATTAGAAAGAAGCAGTTGTGGCAATGTGGAAATCCTTGCCCCTTCTCGGTGCCCTCAAATGGAGACTTGGAACTGTCAGAGCTAGGTCTGAGCAAAGCTAGCCACAGCAGGTGCACAGCGTGGGGCGGGGGGTCCCATGTGCACAGGAAAGGCAGGAAGTGGGTCAGCCAGCCACACCGGAGCACGGAAAGGGTATCCCCACTTCAGGCTGGCCCAGCAGCCACACCAGAGCAGTGTCCAGGCCTGTGCTGATCCAGAGCATCTCTTTGCCTGGAGGCCCTGACAAGGGCCACACACTGGCTTTTCGGAACAGGAGTCATTGTGTGTACTGTGGAGGGGGGCAAGTGACAAGGTTCTGGGGAGCGCGTAACTGTGGAGAAGCGGTCCCGGGGCTGGGAGAGATGCAGAGCTCATCGGGTCCAGTCTGCGGGGCTGGATCTGAATCCCAGCGTGGCCTTTAGTCAGGACTTGGGCAGCAGTAGAGTGGAACCGGGTTTCGCTGGCTCTCTGAGCCTTGATTTCCTTGTCTGTAAAATGGGAATAATGATACCTCCTACAGGACACAGGATACAGGATAATTGTAAGAGGAGAGATTGTGCACATCAGTTGTTTTGCTCAAAGTAGACACTCAGCTGGCAATGATTATTACTGAACCAGGCAGAGGGTTCAGACTTCACATAAAATCTCCGAGAAGCGATTGAAGTAGATTTTATCTCTTAATTATCCAGTGGTGAAATCTTACATTGCCCTGAATAGTTTTAGCCTGTGAAATCTACAAAGCCTGCAAATGATAATGTTGCCGATCTTGCCGGATGGTTTAATGATACTTGGCTCTTTCAAGAATCCTCTCGGGAGGGCCAGGGATGCAAAGAACTGAATTCAGCGACACAGAGAAGAGCAGACATTTTGGAAAGGCCATTTGGCATTGTGTAGCGACAATGTGTTGGCATTCAGCTATTCCATTGTCATTATTAGGTGTGAATTCTAAATTCAGGGTTTTTGTCCCCTTCAAGTCCTCACTTCCCAAAATAGGTTTCTTAAAGTACAGCTTTCCCAAATGCTAACAGCTCCATTTCCCCATTCGGGCTAACAAGGACATGAGCAGAAACGAGGCCACGTCCCCCCACGAGGTCAGAGGGCAAGGGTAGCCAATGGCGCCGGAAACAGGAGGCCCAATGGGGGGCTTCAGACGGGCTCGTTAAGGGGCTGTTCAAAAAAGGGGCATTGCACAGGAGGCTCAAATCCTGCCGGCTTTCTCCTCCTTCCCTTCGTGAGCTTGTCCCCACAGCCTCGGCCCGAAGCCAGGAAAAGCACGCAGGCTGGCTGCAAAGAGTGACAGCCCAAGCTCAGTCCTTTCTGAAGCCGGGGCCTCACCTGGGCGGCCCGCCACACCGAGAACCACTGCTGCCCGTCATCCTGCACACACCTCCTCCCCCCCGGAGAATACAGGTGCCAGATCCCCGGGCACAGACGCTGGGCCTTCCTCTCTCACAATCTGCTGTGTGACGCTGGGCAACCCCTTCTCCTCTCTGGGCCTCAATTCCCTCATTTGGCAGCGGACAGAGGGTAACTTATGATCTTCAGTCTGTGGCCTTTTCTGCCTTGTGCCAGTGATGCATAATGTCCAAATATGGCCAACGGTGCCGGACACAGTGGAGAAAGGAAAGTAAGGGACTTGATTTGGGGGGGGGGGTTCCATTACACAGAGGAAGGCCTTTATTTCCTCACAGTCTCGCATTAGCACCATTAAATGGAGTTGTTCAATGGGCACTGGGCGACCCACAGAAAAATACCCCTTTGAAACATGGGCTGTGTCTCCCCTTGTCCCCTCCCAAAGAATGAGGGTCACTTTAGGGTACCTGACTGCTGCTGTTGCCAAGGGCCCCCCCGAATCCCAACCCTAGGAAGAGGCCTTCCTCATCTGTAGATTCTTCCTGATGCAAGGTCTACTGGGAACTGGCAGAATGGTCGCAAAATTATTCGCAGACCTCCCTCCCAGGCCACCTGCTCAGGAGGGCAGAGCTGGACTCGAAGCAGAGAATCAGCCTCTTCCAGTTACAGTGTAGAGATGGTCTTAATTAACTGCCTCGGTTTTCATCTAAAACCTCCGGGCCCAAGGAAGGGAAGCGACTTGCCCAGGGTCGCACAGCAGGACAGCAGGAGAGTGGGAGCCTGCGGCCAGGACACTATTAGCCACTAGCCTATTTCTCAGGTAAGCTTATGCCCCAGAGTCAGACAGACCTGGGTTCAAATCCTGCCTTTACAATGTGCTGGCCGTGAGACCTTAGGCAAATTACTTAACCTCCTTGGACATCTGTTTCCTCACTCGTAAAACAGAGATGGTCACATCTCTGGCCAGGGGTGGTGGGGGGGGGGGGGGCGGTGTCCAAGAAGTCACGTGTGTAAAGTATGCAGTGAGTCCGGTAGCCGGAGCAAACTAAGTGCCTGGCGAATGTCCACCGTCCGTTACTGTTACTGTTGTAAATCGCAGTTGCCATCGTTGTTGTTGAGGACGCAGTCCCGGGAAGCTGAGGCTCGCCAGGAGGCTGTGCTCTCAGTAACGGCCTCCCCGTGTCTCCGCAGGCTGGTGGAGCTGTCCTCCTCGGTGCCCATCGGCTCCCACTGGGGGGTGCTGTCCAAGTGCTTGGCCTACAGCAAGGCCGCGTCTGACCCCTTTGTGTACTCCCTGCTGCGACACCAGTACCGCAAAAGCTGCAAAGAGATCCTGAACCGGATCCTCCACCGGCGCTCCCTCCACTCCTCGGGCCTCACCGGCGACTCCCACAGCCAGAACATTCTGCCGGTCTCTGAGTGAAGGCCGCCGCTCCTGCTGGAGAGTGAGGAAGGAGACAGCTGGTGAGAAGCGGGGAGGGGGGGCTCGGGGTCCTGGGTGGGCACCCCCAGCTGCCACCCACCTGGCCGGCCCAGCGGTCCCGGTTCCCTGGCTTGTAGGGGCTCTGAAGCCTGCTTCCTGGTTCCTCAAGGGCAGAGGCTGGACTGTCCCTATTTTGCACCAAAGGATGACTGTGGCTGCTTCCTCTGGCTTTTCTTTCTGAGAAGCTCCTTTGAGGGCCTGGGCTCACCAGAGGCTCCCCAGGAGTGACACTGAGTCCAGTCATGATCAAGGACACGCAGTGCTGGTGGCAGGTGGGAAAGCATGGTGTCCACCTGCTTCCTAACCAGTAGGCATTGGGCTCCATGCTGAAGAAAAGAGGTGGTCTCCATGGGACATCGGTCATGCTGCAAGTAAGGTTGGCAATGGCCGTTTGGCCTTACGTCTAGCATGGCTGCTGTTCTCCACATGGTCGTGGTGGCTGCTTTGACCCAAATATTATCCACCTGGTACTCACTCAGTTGTGCTCAGCCGGGACTCTTGGGACCCTGAGCCCAAGGGGAAAATGTTTAGCAACTAGTGGCTACCCAATTGTGGCCAAGCAGTTGTCTGAGACACAGTTACATTGGATTAAACTCTGGTCCCTCTCTTTCCCCCAAAAGCTGACGTTTGTGTGTGTAGACCATCTTAGCATGAAAATGGCTTAAATAGGCAGGCAATACATGTAATAATGTTCTTGGAGGTCTGACCTTGAAGTCACCTTCTGATTCACATGTCATAACTGTTGGAGCCAAGGAGAGGCAGGAGGAAAGCAGCTGCTTGGTGCCCCCACCCCTGGTCGTGACCTGAATTTGCAGGAAGCGTTTCACCTCGTGTCGCACATCTTGTCCGGCACATCCTGTGTGATGCACCCCCAAGAACTGGCCTGAGCAGGGTTTTAGCATTGATTCTAAGGCACTGGATTCCATCGTCCTATGGGTTCCATTCCTATTCTCTTTGAGTCTATCGACAGAAAGTAGAGGCTGTCCCAGGTGATCGAGAAAGTGCCCTGTGCTAATGAAGGGAGAGTGACATTTTCATTGAAAACTGTAACTTCAATAACTATGCCAATCCATTCGCAGCCCCTTCTTGATCGACTAAAAGCCAAGGCGTGTGGGCCATGCTTTCGGCCCATCCATCTTTGTTTACCATTTCAGATGACCCGTGGAGGCTAAGAACAGTTACTTCCCAGCGCTCCCTTCTCATGCCTCCAGGGTGGAAAGGATGGGGAGCAATAGATTCCGATGGCTCCTTCTCCCTTTCCAGCCCTGTGTGCTCTGACCTTGGAAGTACAGAGGGGAGGACACGGTCCAACAGGGACCAACTGGGAAGAGCCCGACGCTTTTTACTGCCCGGTGGCCCCCGTATGGAAAGACAGGGAAATGTTGCGTGAATCTATTAATCTATTTGCAAAGATGTCTTATTCACCTCAGCTCCCCTTTTTGACAAACAGAGAGCTGATCCCGGCCTCGTCTTGCCTACTTTCAAGGTTTTCATGCAGGTTAGAACGGGAACAGACGTAGCCTCTGATGCCCTGGCACCGTTCGGTTATAGTTGGAGGTGTGCTCACACCTGCCTGGGGGAGCCGGTGGGGCACGTCCCTTCCCAATTCCATGTTCAGGGATCTCACGTTGGTAGCTTGAAATCAGCCGTGGTGAGAATATTTACACCAAGAAAATTCACAAAGGCTACAAGGAAGGACTTCTGCCCTGAGAGCTGGTTGTGGAAGCATCTACCAGCACACCACTGCCCAGACGTGATTTTGTGTGTTACTGGAAACTTGCCCTGATACAGGGCACGTTGGGCTGCACGTGTAGACGTTCATTTTTGCGGCTCTTTCCTAGTGACAGGTAGCTGTTCACCCCCGCCTTGTCCCAACGCCAAACAAGTACCAATGAGGTCGAAAACAAGTAAGGAGCCAGCAAAATATGCACAATTGACTCCGCCTAGCTCCCTTTTCACACAAATATCCTCAAACTTGGCCAACAGAGCAGTAGCGACCTAGTGGATGAGGTTAGTAGACAGTCAAGTTCAAGCGGCAAAATGTGTTTCCTGCTTATTCCATGTGGGCAACATATTAAGCTCCTGGAAGCAACTGGATCTCTTTTAGCTCTTCTTGAGCTAAGAAACAAAAGACGTGTCACCCACACCCCCATGTATCTTAAAGACACATGTCATAACTTTTGCCAGACCCCTGGGACTGCTAAAAAAAAAAAAAAAAAAACAACAACCCCACAATAAAACCAGTTATATTGGCATCATGGAGACAAAAGGCCAGATAAGCTGAGAGGGTGTTTTCGTTACCATTTAGACAGGCATTAAAAGCCAAGGAGAAGTAAGGAGAAAATCACCACATTGACGGGCAGCACCCACCAACTCTGTTATAATTACCCTTACCTGGATGTTGGTATTCATCTATACGCAGTCTATAAAATCTTCCCTTGGCTTCATTTTTCCCAGGCGAATTATCTACCTCATTTGGTGATTTAATTTATCAAAAGTAACATGGGTTTCTCAGGTAAAACACTCAGAAACAGCGAGAGCAGGGGGCCTAGGATTACTTACTTGACTTTAGTCTAGCATGAGGCTCAAGGTTCAAGGCCCAGACTCTGGGGGACAGCCGGACCAGGTGGGAGAACATGCCAGGAAGCTTGGAAATCAAGCCTGGCCTGGAGGGGCCATCCGATTCCTAACCCCACACTTAAGGGCTCCGTTTCTAGCCCGACATGATCGGAAATATAGGTTTAATCCCAGCCCCTGGTGGCTTTTTCAGTCACTCTGCAACTATTCCAGCTTTTTCTTACACTTCTGGAAGGAGGTAATCTCCGAGCCCTAAGACCCACTAAAGGAACTGTTAGCTCAAGTGAGGGTCATGGCTTCTGGGGTCTGTATATCACATGCTCGGCTGACCTCCCAAAGATGTTTCACTAAGAGCCAACCTGTTTTTACTTAGAAATGGGCCGGGTCATGAGGGAAGTTGACTTCAGCCACCTGATACCAATGGAACATTCCTTGTGGGACTCAGCTCAGCCTTCTTTTTCTTAAAAAAATGTTTTTTAAACATTTATTCAATTTTTGAGAGTCAGAGAGACAGAGCATGAGCAGAAGAGGGGCAGTGAGAGAGGGAGACACAGAATCGGAAGCAGGCTCCAGGCTCTGAGCTGTCAGCACAGAGCCCGACGTGGGGCTCGAACTCACAGACCGTGAGATCGTGACCTGAGCTCAAGTCGGATGCTTAACTGACTGAGCCACCCAGGCGCCCCTCAGCTCAGCCTTCTATCACCCTGAGCAGTAAACCTCTCTCCTCATGTTTGTGAGATTAGTTTTCTTTTTCATGGTGCCTTTCTCTCTGAGAGGAGACAGAAAGAACAGACCGTGCCCATGGTCTGGTTGCCACCCTTTTACACACGTGGGAGCAGGTAGCCAGTGCTGTGGTGTGGCCTGTGGCTGTGCATTTCTAGAATTTAACCCAAATGCAGGATAGCCAGTTTGCCTATGGTTTTAATGAGGATATTTTATCAGGTGCCAGATATTCCCTGCATCAGCTCATATCCTTTGGACCATGAGCACCACAGGGAAGAGTGAGGTCCTGGATACATCTGTGGCTCCCACCACCTTTGTGCAAGGTCTGAAGCACCTGGAACAGAGCCGTTGGCTCTTGAACTTCATTATCCACAAGCATCACCAAGGGAGCTTGTTCAAAATGCAGATTCCTGTACTCCCTCCTCGGAGATCTGTCCAAGAAGGTCTGGGAAGGACCCGGGATTCTGCATTTTCAAACATCAGTGCCCAGGGGACTGCTGCGGGCAGCCTCCCCACTACTCCCTGAGAAAGATGATCTTGGACACCGGGATAAAACTCTGCGGAAAGCTGGGCCTTCCTAAGTATCTCCGCTTCAGTCGTCCTGTATCTCTCCCTAATTCTCCAGATAGTTCAGTCTGCAGCCTCATTCAAGGGCTGACTCCTTTTGTTCTCAGAGCCGCACACAGAGTGCCCATTCCACGAAATTCTCAAAACCTGTCTTCGGAAGACTCCGAGGGACCAACACAAGCTGCCACCCGCCCCTCCGAAGGTATTTCCGAAGCAGCCTCTTCCCATCCGGTGAGACTGTGTTCAGGTCGTGAGCACAGACGTACGAGGCTGTTGGTAGAGGATGTCAGCCCTGGCTGGCTCGGGGCCAGGACGCTCTGTTCGAGAGAAGGAAGCCGGTACTCAGAGGGCCCCACGGGGACACTTGCTCGGGTCCCGACTCCCCCTCTGCCCCCGGCAGCCTGGCTGTGGGAGCCGATGGCATCTGGCCCCTCGGCCGCTAACCACAGTTAGCCCGACACCCTTCCCACCCCGCCTCATACCCCGGGAGTGGAGCCAGGCTGAGGCAGAGCCAGAGAGGGACAGCGCTGAATGCCAAGCTCTGGGGGTGGGTCTGCTTTGGGTTCCCCGCTTCCTCCAGCAAGGCTGACCCTGCCGGGTCCCCCGGGAGCAGCTCCTGGTAATGACAGTGGTCCATAGTCCTCTAACAGCTGGTGCGTCCTACAGAGTACGTAGCAGGCCCCATGCTGAGTGTTTTGGGGTGGTGTTTCCATCAACCCTCATAATAATCCTAGGATGCAGGTACTCTTCAGACATCTGGGACAATCTGTAAGTCCCGGGGCAGCAGGTAGAGACTCTTGAGGGGCAGCACAAAACAGGGGCCATGGTCTCCAGGAGGGTAGGTTGGTGCCAATGGGGAGTCTCCAAATGCACCCAACTCGGGGCAGCTGCGGGCACAGCGGGCGTCTGTCCATCAGCAGCACAGAACACCCTTGCCTTCCAGCTTCTGTGCTAAACACCCACACCCACCAGCTGGGCCCTGGGGCCCCTCCCATCGTCCGGCCACCACTTGCTTGGAAAGGACTCCCGCAGACTCCTCTCTCTCTGCACCTGTTTCTAGGGAAATGGGGGAGGTGGGGGCTGGTACTGAGCAGCATCCTCTGTACCCGGAATTTATGGCTCACGGGCCCTTTTCAGCCACAAGAAGCCTACCTGACTCGGTGTTTCAGGTGTCTGAGGGGCTCACCACCAACCTGAATTTTCCTGAAAGCCTGAGCCAAGAGCCTTTATGACATTAATAGAGCACAGCACTGTCCCGGCACCAAAGTCAGCCTCTTTGTGCCCTGAAGCCAGAAGGGTTTTCATGGAACACCCCGGTGTTGGCCTAGGACCCCGGGCCGAGCTGGCCACGAGGAGAGGATGGGCGCAGGTGGTGTCCTTGGTTTGCTGTTAGGGGTTCAGAGGAGGAACTTGGCTGGGAGCAGTGTGGTTTGTAAGCTTCGTCACATCTCCAGCGGGCTCCCACTTTCTCTTCAGGCCAAGTGGCCTGTTAGCCCGGAAAGAGCCGGTCCACCCCTTAGCCAGCTGCCCTCGCTGCGTTGTTGGCCGAAGCCCTGGCCTGGAAGACACGCGGGGGCCTCGGGCCTGCTGCTGCCTCTGCAGGGCGGACGTAGCCACGAAGTCAAAGCCCTCCTCATGCCTCCTTCCATAAATACAGGGTGAAGGAGCCAGACCTGGACCCTTCTGGAGGTCGGCTCTCTAGGAAAGAGAAGTCCACGGCATGGGATTGATTGCCCATCTTTCCAGGGAATCTGTATCGGGGGAGGGACGTGGTGAGAGCCCAGGGTCTTCTGCAGCCTGACCCAGACATCACTGAGCAGAAGCAGTGATCTTCGGGAAGCGGGGGAGTCCCGGAAATCAGAGTCCTGGAGCAGTTCAGGGAGTGGCACGTGGCAACGGCAGAAATACTTGCCTGTCACTCCTCACACATTTATGGAGCACCTTCTGTGTGCCCAGCCCTGTGCTGTGTCAGCCTCTGGCGGAGACAAGAAATTATAGTGTAAGACGGGGCTGCCCCGGGGGGGTGTGCACCCTGCTGGGGGGTGCAGAGGAGGGCTGAAGCTCTTGGCCAGTGGGAAGGGCGGGTCCCGGAAGGATTTTTAGAGGTAATGACATGGGCCCAGAACTTCCAGTCGGCAAGAACATATGACAAGACACAGAGGGGACGTGAACATGCCTGGTAAGGAGTCTAATGGGCTTAGAGCTTCGTGTGTGTCCGGGAATGATACCGGGTGAGCGCCGAGGACAGGAAGTGTCTCCCGAGAGAATGAATGTGATCTGTGGCCCATGGGAGATGATGCAAGTCTTGAAGTTAGGGAGTACCAAAATCAGGTCCCTTAGAAAGAGAAAACGTGGGGGAAACCCACGTGCATTTAGCTACAGAAAAGAAAAGGAAGAGAAGGAAGGAAGGAAGGGAGAAAGGAAGGAAGGAAGGACCAAAATGCATTGCATTTATTTTGAGGGGCATCTCCATTTACAGTGACTAGGTGGGGGACATAATTCATTCTTCAGAAACCGCCCACGTTTGGCCAGGGCACATCCCCTGACAACATACCTGAGTAGGAAGAAAGGTACATCTTCGGGGGTGCACGTCCACGTTCCGTGTCAGTGCAAGGTCCTCACGGGCTCGGCTACATACCCCCCAGGGACAACTGGAAGGATTCACACAACAGAAACAACCATATTTGCAAAAGTTGTCCTCGGGTTGCATAGCAATGCAGCCACATTCCCTGCACACCCACACCGTCTCCGGGCTCTGTACAGTTGGCTCGTGCAGTGCGTCATGTAACTATGTCTCTGGCATTTAAAGGTCAAACATTTTGAATCCAGTCAATCTTAGCAGTGCTGTCGTTTACCGCATTTACCAGTATTTAAGGATTTTTTAAATAATTGAGATTTTCGACTCCAAAGACTAGGTGTGCGCCTTTGGGAATGCGTGTGCTCTTAAGAACACAGGCTCGTGGTACTTCCTGTGTCCTTTCTCCCGTGGGCCCGTGACTCTGTAGCCAGTATCTTCCTTATCCCCTGGTGCAGAAGAGTTGTTGCACCACATTTAACAGAACCTACAGTCCATGTTCCGATAGTTTCAAAGAACCTAAAATCTGTATTTGGACACAGAAGCCCACTCTGGGTTGTGAGAGTCAGATTATCACCATCAAGGCCCTGCCTTCAATAACACCCCATCTTGTCGTAGGGAATGTGTTTGGGAGAGCAGCAAATGCCATCACAATGGCACACCATTGAGTGGTTGACCAGAGCCGGTCCATTTCCTAATGACCAGAGCAAAGCGAGGGCTCATGCCTGGCTAAGATACCAACCACTC
The DNA here is from genome assembly GCF_028749965.1 of Puma concolor. NCBI lineage: Eukaryota > Metazoa > Chordata > Mammalia > Carnivora > Felidae > Puma > Puma concolor. The sequence goes on from NC_141677.1 coordinate 80,537,946, forward strand.
AGCCCCTAAAGGCTCAGCTCACCGTTGCCTTGCGTTCAAGTCGTTTAATACCAAATCTTTGCTTGAATTACTTGTAACCAAACCCCATGCTCTAAAAACCTGCTAATGCCAAGTTCCCCTGAAAACTGATATCTTTCCAAACCTCAACAATCCTGTTTTACAACAAGCATATAAATATAATCTCTTCTGGAACATTTGAGGGACGTTTAATGCGGATGGTGTCTCACCAAGCCCAGCAAGATTTCCCCCAGGGGAAACCTGCTTAACTGCAGGTCACAAACAGCTTTGGAAGTCTGGTGACATGTCGTAAAGGTGCCTTGCCTTCCCCTCATTACCACATGGGGCATTTTTCTAAATATTGGAACAGGCCATCTTTACTTCTGTAGGCTCATTTGGGAGAAGAGATTCAAATCCTTGCCATTTGGATGTGCATTATCCATTTTGGTGAGACAGTCTGTGGGGGGACATGAGTCTATCCCTCTGTTGTGGTGTCGTATGGAGGTCAGCCCCCACCCTGTTCATCCTCCCTGATGGGACATGCCTGCCTCCCACACAGAGGCTTTACCCTGCTCAGTGCCCAATGGGGGAATCATCACTTCTCTTAAGCAAGAGGAGACTAGTTCAATTTTATCCTTAGAACTCTTGGAAGCTCCACATAATGAGAACAGCAAAGTCAAATTCTTTGCATTGCTTGAGTTTCATAGATTTCATTACTTTCTGGTGTCTGTGCAAAGTGGGGTAGGGGACTTACACCGTCCATAGCTTGGGGCATCCAGAGGACAGACCCGTAGATGACACAAGGGGGCCTACGTGAAAGAAACCTAAGGCATGTGCCACTTAGATTAGCCTTCCACACGGAAGTGTACTTTATATTTGGACACTTGAAAAATACTTTCGGAGACCAGGATTTAGACAAAGAAGAGATATTTCTTTCCTGGAGACAAAGCGATCTGCAAACGACTGGCTCCTGTACAATGTTCTATCCTTAATGTCAGACCCATAGGAAGATGGGTGTGTTTATGTTGGAGCAAATGTGCCCATAAACCTGTGCGCCCGTGATTCTGTGTGCCCATTAGCATCCTCTGTTTGTTAACATTGTAGCTTTAACTTTATTTTCTCCTAATTTGTTAAATGGAAATATAGCTCCATTAAAACACACACACACACACACACACACACACACACACACACACATACACACACACACAGATTATTCCAAGCCCTCGCAATGTGGCAACATTGCCTTTCATGTAATACACTTGTCAGCACTAGTGTTCTGTTGCAATGGGACTCAAAAGATTTTTGAATCCAAGGCCAACGTCGCCTGCTCTGTTTACAACGGCTTGTGTTTTGTGAATACATATCAAATGTTGTAATATATTTTTATGATAGAATCGATAGTTAATACAGGGAAAAGTATATATTGTGATTCTGTCCAATAAAGCCTCCGGTTCTAAAATCTCGTCCACGGTGTGATGACCTCGTGGTGAATACGTTTTTATTATGTGCAAGTTAATTATCAGAAATGCTGGCTTTCTGTAACTTTAGGCTGGGCCGTAAGTTTACACAGCTTTTCTCTCCTGTCTTCCTGTATTGTGTTCTCTTTTCTCTCCTCTCTCTGCTCCCCAGATGCCCCCGGCCCTCATGCGGCCTTCTGAGGGGTAGGTCTTCATCCTTTGGGGACACCTCTTGCCTTCCCAAGCCCACAGCAGCCACCCCCTCCCAAATACACCTGGCTAGGAACTGACACCATGTGACTTTGCCACTTGGGGCCAGTTCCTTAGGCTTTGCTAGATGAGTAATTGCTGACAGCAACCAGGTATCCTGTGGTGTTCAGTCTCCTCAGCACCCCCTCAAGAGCCCACAGTTCCTGCCCTGCCCTCGCCGTGACTCCAGAGGCCTCAAGAATGGCCACAAGGCACTCATGAGGCTATGATTGGGCTTTTTCCTGCCCTGCGGGGCTGAGCTGAACACCCACCTGTCTCGAGGCGGGCTGGGGTGGCCTCAGGGGTGTGGAGTGTGGGTCATAGCCCAGCCCCCAGGGGAAAAAGGAAGAAAGAGGAAGGAATTGGGATGTCCCAGCCAACTATGGCCTCGTCGCCACCAGGGGACATCTCTGGGATCGGCTCCGGGAGGAAACACCCTTATGCTGACTACGGGTATGAAGAACTTCAGATTCCTGAGTACCTACTGTGTTCCAGATCCGGTGGCAGATATTTCCAAAGCATCACCTTCTTCCATTCCCTAATACTCCAAGGAGGTTGGTTTTATTCTTATAACTATTCTACAGTTGAAGAATTGTGATGGTTATTAACTTCCTGTGTCACTGTGACCAGATCACGGGGTGCCCAGGTATGAACCTTATCTCTGGGTGTGCCTGTGAGGGTTTTTCTGGAGGAAATTAGCATTTGAATCGGCGGGGCTCCGTAAAGCAATTCATCCTCCCAGTGAGGGTGGGCCTCACCCAGTCCCTCCAGATTCCGGATAGAACAAGAAGGAGGAGGAGGGAAGAATTTGTCCCTTCCTTCCCGATTGAGCTGGGATATTGATCTTCTCCTGACCTTGGCTGCCTGGTTCTCAGGTCTTTGGACTTGGAGAGAATTACACTGCTGGCTTAGCTGGGTGTCCAGCTTGCAGAGGGCAGATCCTAAGACTTAAGCTTCTCAGCCTCCATAATTGCATGGGCCAATTCCTATAAGTGTGTGTGTGTGTGTGTGTGTGTGTGTGTATCTCCATCTTGTCGGGTCTGTTTCTCAGAGAACCCTGACTACAGGGTTGGAGCCGCTCACGCAAGGCCCCACAGCTGCCACGTGAGGAGCCAGCTCCAGCTCCACTGGCCTCTGATTCTGCAGGGACCCCACAGTCAGGCTGGTGGGCTCCCGGGGAAGCATTGTCCTTCTGTATCAGTTTCCACACTATTTACTATTTCCCTCTTTGTTGCCTTCCGACAAGAGTTAAAGATGAATATGGACAAGAGGCACATTCCATCCCAAACCTCTTTCCTCTCTTGGCTCCAGATTTCTCATCTTCAAAAATAGGGGCACCTGGGTGGCTCAGTCGGTTAAGTGTCCAACTTCAGCCCAGGTTCTGATCTCACATCACAGTTCATGGGTTCGAGCCCCACATCAGACTCTGTGCTGACAGTGCAGAGCCTGCTTGGGATCCTCTCCCTCTCTCTCTTCCCCTTTCCCACTCACACTTTTTCCTCTCTGTCTCTCTCAAAATAAATAACCTTAAAAAAATAAAGCTGTAGTGTAAATCAGGCATATAAACTGTGAGAAATAAGCCCACTGACCCAATCAAAGGAGGGATGCAGAGATTCGGAGGACAATGAAGTAAGGCATCAATCAATGTTCTTGCAAGACTGGGTGTCTGACGGACAGGCACACTTGGGGCAGTTACAGCAGACAATTTATCTCCTAGCATGCAGGTCCCTCCCCTGGTCCCTCACTGGCTGAGTGCTACAGAGGCAAGTCCCTCCCCTGGTCCCTCACTGGCTGAGTGCTACAGAGGTAAGTCCCTCCCCTGGTCCCTCACTGGCTGAGTGCTACAGAGGCAAGTCCCTCCCCTGGTCCCTCACTGGCTGAGTGCTACAGAGGCTACTGCCTTGACTGGACATCTGTGCCCACATAAAACCAAAAGTAGTCTGACTGGAACAAATGTACATTCCCTGGGGTGATGCAGAGACTTCCCTGTTCTTGGGCACATGCTCACTGCAAAGCCGGCAAACATAAGCGTGTGATTGAGAGAGGAGAAGAACCAGGAAGTGAAGTGTCTAAGGGTTTGGGATTCCATTGGGTGGGGGGGGGGGGCTTGTTTGTACATATTTCCAATAGGTTGTAAACCTGTTCCAAATTAGACAGCACAGCTTTTATTTGGTATTTCTTTTTCTCATTTTTTAATGTTTATTTTTGAGAGAGAGGGAGGGAGGAAGGAGAGAGAGAGACAAACGGAGAGAGAGAGCATCAGCAGGGGAGGGTCAGAGAGAGAGGGAGACACAGAATCCAAAGCAGGCTCCAGGCTCTGAGCTGTCAGCACAGAGCCAATGTGGGGCTTGAACCCACGGACCAGGAGATCACTACCTGAGCTGAAGTTGGATCCTTAACCAACTGAGCCACCCAGGCGCCCTTTATTTGGTATATCTGAAAATGAACCCTCTTACTTCTCACATAAATCAATGGAAAAGAACAGAGAGTCCAGAAACAGACCCACATGTATATGGTCGGTTAATTCTGACAAAGGTGCTAAACCATTCAGTGGGAGAAAGGAAAGTCTTCCATCAGTACTGGAGCGTCTGGGGTATGCACAGAAAGAAATGATGAACCCTCACCCACCACCCACCCCATGCACGAGCTCAACTTGAAACGAATCATACACCCAAATATTGTAAAGACTAAAAACATGCAGCTTCCAGAAGAAAACAGAGGAGAGAATCCTCGCTACTCTGGGGCAGGCCAAGACATCTTGGATGTCAAACACATGACTGTGAAAAAACTGAACCACACCTCATCAAAAAAATTTCTTTTAAATACCATTAAGAAAATGACAAGCTCCAGAACGGGGGAAATATTTGCAGCACGTGTGTCTGGCAAAAGAATTGTACCCAGAATAGATCAGAAGAAAACCCAGTACCAAGGGGCAAACGCTTCAGATAGACGCTTCCAAAGAAGATAAGCACACGGCCGACACGCACACAGAAAGAGGCTCAACATCACGAGCCTTCAGGAAAGTGCAAATTAAAACCGCCGTGAGCTACCACTGCCCGGGGCAATACCAAATGTCGGGAAGAATGTGGAACAGAAACCCCCATACACTCCTGGCGGGAATGCAAAATGACATAACCACTCGGGAAAGCAGTTTGGCAGTTGCTTATAAAGGTAAACTCACACGTACCGCCGGGTCCAGGCATTCCACACCCAGGTATTTCCCAGGAGGAAGGAAAGCACGTCTGTAGAAAGACCTGTACATGAGTGTTCATAGAACCGTCATGGTCATAGTACCCCAAAACAACTCAAACATCCATCAGCATATGAGTAAAAAATTGTGGTTATATTCCGTAGGCTTCCACTGATATGAGTTAAGAAAAAAAAAAAAAAAGGCTAGTCTATAGTGGCAAATGTAAACGGTTGAGTGGTGGGGTTCCTGGGTGGCTCAGCCAGTTGAGTGTCTGACTTCAGCTCAGGTCATGACCTCAAGGGTTGTGGGTTCGAGCCCCGCGTCGGGCTCTGTGCTGACAGCTCAGAGCCTGGAGCCTGCTTGGGATTCTGTGTCTCCCAGTCTTTGCCCCTCCCCTCCTTGCACTCTTGCTTTCTCTCTCTCTCTCTCTCTCTCTGTCTCTCTCCCTCTCTCAAAAATAAATAAAAACATTTAAAACATTTAACGTAGGATGTAAAATTACATCTTCATTTCCACTAACCTCCAACTGAAATTCAGCATTGCCTTCAATTATAAATAGGTGTTCCCCTGCCTATGACTTTGCCACCAATAGAAATCACTTTATAGTTGTTGCAGATATTTGAAATATCGTTTAGGCTCATCTTTTAAAATGATGGCAATTCTGAGACTATCACTAGATCTCATCATTAAATATATTAATAACAAAGCACATACATTATTATACTGCAAACATAGATTTTAAAATATTTTGGCAACTACATTTTAATACATTGGTTTACTTTGAAATCTTATGTATTTTACTTCATCCTTTTTTTTTTTATTTGAGACAGAGAGAGTGCACATGAGTGGGGGAGAGGAGCAAAGGGAGAGAGAGAGAATCTCAAGCAGGCTCCACACTCAGCACGGAGCCTGGCGCGGGGCTCGAATCCGCAAGCCACAGGATCATGACCTGAGCCAAAGTTGGACGCTTAACCGACGGAGCCACCCAGGCGCCCCAAAACCTCTCACCTCCTTTAAGATTACATTTTTTTTTTTTTTTTTTATTTTTGGGACAGAGAGAGACAAAGCATGAACGGGGGAGGGGCAGAGAGAGAGGGAGACACAGAATCGGAAACAGGCTCCAGGCTCCGAGCCATCAGCCCAGAGCCCGACGCGGGGCTCGAACTCACGGACCGCGAGATCGTGACCTGGCTGAAGTCGGACGCTTAACCGACGGAGCCACCCAGGCGCCCCAAAACCTCTCACCTCCTTTAAGTAGCCCTTCAGAAGTGGGGCACAAGGAGGAGCATTTCGTGGGTTCAGCCAAGGTCTGGGGCACTCGCCCAGAAGCTGGGGGACGGGTGGGTTGGATGAGTCAGGAGTGGGCATGAGCTCCTGTCGGACAGTCCCCGGCCTGTGAGCAGCCCAGCTCTCCCGGGGCCGGCTGGACACAGGGCAGACCTGGTCTCCACAGCTCCCGCCCCAGGCAGGCCACGTGCTGAGGGCAGAGTCCACCAGTCAGCTGTCTGACCCCCTCGTTCCCACCGCTTCCACCCAGAGCCCCAGGCTTTGCCTTCAGGGTGCTCTGCCGTCCGCCCTGCAGAAGTCCCCCCCCCCCCCACACACACACACCCGGGGGGAAAAAAAATACAAAGGGTGGTTTCCTGCTGACACTTGTCACAGATTTACCCTGCACTGAGGCCAGAGAGGGGAAGGGATCCAGCTTAGGTCACCCGGGAAGCAGGTGGAGGGGCTGGGAGCGGCAGGCCCACCCTCGCCCGCTCCTTCTCCTCCCCAGACGGCTCTGAGAGGCTTCCCCGGGCATGCGAGGGAAGGACAGCATCGTGGGCGGGTACCCAGGTCCCCGCCTTGCGGACACACAGGAGCCTGGAGGCGGAGCGGGGACCAGCAGCTAGAGGCGGCAAAACCATCCTTCGGGCCCTAGATTAGTGTTTCCTAAACCCGACGGCGTGTCGGAACTGCCTGGACCGATCATTCCAAACACAACCCATGGGACCAGCCTCAAACCTGCACGATCAGAGCCTCTGCTGAAGATCTGGCCTCTGTACCATCCAGGAGCAACCCAGACGGTTCCAGTGTGTGGCCAGTTTGGGGACTGTGGCACTGAGCCTTTCAGGAGTGTCTTAGGAGGAGGTGGGATCGAACCCCAAGAGCCCCTGCACTGGGTTCTAGCTGTGGGAAGGGGACCAGGAGAGCATCACTCTCGGGGATGAAGAATGGACCCGAAATAGGTGTTGGTTCAAGAAAAATCTAAGCCTTGATCTACTCCTTTTTGTTGGCTCAGTCTGAACCTAAGGAGGATGGTTAGGAGCATTCATCACACACACCATTATTTTATTTATTTAGTTAGTTATTTTAGAGAGAGAGATTGGTAGAAGGGCAGAGGGAGAGAGAGAGAATATTTTTATTAAGTTGATTCATTTATTTTGAACAAGAGGGACTAGGGGAGGGGCAGAGAGAGTCAGAGAGAGAGAATCCCAAGTGGGCTCCACTCTGTCAGCATAGAGCCCAATGCAGGGCTCAATTCCACAAACCTGTGAGATTATGACCTGAGCTGAAATAGAGAGTCAGAACGCTTAACTGACTGAGCCACCCAGGCACCCCAAGAAAGAGAATCTTAAGCAGGCTCCTCAGCACGGAGCGCAGTGTGGGGCTCGATCCCACAATGCTGGGATCACGACCTGAGTCAAAATCAAGAATGGGACGTTCCACCAACCAAGCCACCCAGGTGCCTCCACCATTATTTAAATTCTCCAATTCTCTCCATTAGATTTAAAGAAAGAGGCTACGTCTTACTCATGTCTGCATAGGAAGTGCTCAGCCGAGAGCCAGGTACACAGCAGGCACTAGATAAATGCCTCTGTAATTGAATTCCCATTATTAGCTACACTGCATGAGGGGCACTTTCATGACTTTCATGACTGATTTTTCTGCCGCCTCTTGAGTTTCTGCAGGCATCCGGGGTTGCTGAGAAGACTGTACTCCAAGTCAAAATATTCATCATGACACGTGCTCCTTGAAATTTCCACAGTCCCAGCCATCACCCCATGATGTGCTTGGGCAGGAAAACTAACCTCTCCTGGAAAGGCAGCCATGTAGTTGCTGAGAAACTTAACAGAAGGCCCTGGGGGAGGGGAAGGGGGAAAGAAAGTTACAGAGAGGGAAGAAGGCAAACCATAAGAGACTCTTAAAAACTGAGAATAGGGGCGCCTGGGTGGCGCAGTCGGTTAAGCATCCGACTTCAGCCAGGTCACGATCTCACGGTCCGTGAGTTCGAGCCCCGCGTCAGGCTCTGGGCTGATGGCTCAGAGCCTAGAGCCTGTTTCCCATTCTGTGTCTCCCTCTCTCTCTGCCCCTCCCCCGTTCATGCTCTGTCTCTCTCTATCCCAAAAATAAAATAAACGTTGAAAAAAAAAATTAAAAAAAAAAACTGAGAATAAACTGAGGGTTGATGAGGGTGGGTGATGGGCATTGAGGAGGGCACCTTTTGGGATGAGCACTGGGTGTTGTATGGAAACCAATTTGACAATAAATTTCATATAAATAAATAAATAAATAAATAAATAAATAAAACTTTGGAAAATGGAAGGAGGACTTGGGGACCGCCTATGGCCCCTCCGTAAGTCATGAGAAAACAAAAAAAGCCGCGAATCCACTTTTCCAGCTGATTTTCAGCTTCTTCAAAACTCCCCCGACATGGCCTATAACATTCAAGGAAACGTCTTATTATTTATCCAACAGTTGTACTCCCGAAGTGACTTTCTCCACGACATGTTAGCAAGCAGGCGCCTTTTCAATGACAAACAGTCGGGGAGCTGATAAAATGCTCCCTCCCACACTCCGTTCTTATGGTGCATTTAACAAGACTAAATTGGTCCAGCGCGCTCGCTTGTTGGTTTTTTCCTTCCTTCTTTTAATGTCAATGATCAGCAGCTCGAACGGATGTTCCTTGAGGGCTGCACTTCTATTTTCACAGCGGAAGTGACTTGCTCAGAGACACCCACGCAGCCACCTCCGAGAGCTGCTCTTTGTCCCAGCAGAAGATGGCCAGAGGGAATGGAATCATTCTCCATAGGAAGAGGGCCTAGAAGCAAAGTGGTTTACCTGTTCTGTCTGGAAATATTTCGATGGTAGCACCAATGTGATGGGCTGAGGCATTAGCTCAGGTGTGAGAGAAGGAGGGACCCAAGTCGCAGGATTCCAGGGCTTCCACCCAAGGGCAAGGAGAAGGACAGAGCTTCCACCAACTTGAGGTGACGAGAACAGGTTGGGTGAGGTGAGGGCAGAGGCTCGACTTGTTGAGTGTAGGATCATTGAGCAGCGTCTAAGTGGGGTGTCCAGTGATTTGGGACTCACCGAGGTAGGGAGGTGGAGTCCCACCTTCTCCTCCCCTTCTCTGCTCTCTCTCCTCTTCGAAGAGCTCTTCCCCGGTTTGCCGACTGACAAGTGCCGCCTTGTTTGGGAACAAGTCACACCCTGGGTCACAGGTCACGCCCCGGGTGAGGCGAACTTTAGGGGGCTGCAAGTATCAGGAAACAGAGTCTAGGTTAGGAAAAGGTGTGCGGAGGGGGGAGGGTATTGTTGGCTTGCGTCACCGAACCAGAGGCGGGAGGGGAGGGGCAGGCGGGGATGGCAGATCACAGGGCCATCGACTCCAACAGGGGTGGGGTCCCTAAGAAGGTGTACCCTGGGCGGTTAGAAGGCACCAGCCTCAGCAGCAAGGGAGCTAACAGGTCTCTGCAAACGGGGGTCCCCAGGGGCACGGTGGTGGCTCCGTTCTTGGGCTCTCCAGCCAAGCAACAGGTGCTCACTCGAAGTCTGGCCAAGAAAAAACAGACCCAGATGCCTACGTAGGGCACATGTGCCAGAGACACGCAGATACCTCCTCGTCTCCACCTCTTCTCCCAAACCACACGCTCCCTGCGACAGCGAGAAGCCCGGGCTCCAAGAGACCGAAGTCACAGCTCCCACCTTCGCCGCTGCGGCAGACCGCGTGCAGGCACCCAAGCCAGTACATTGAGAGCACTGCAACTAGGATGCAGCCTAACCTCTGATCTTAAAGGTTACCAAGGTGCCAAGTAGCCGGACTTCGGCACGGAGGCCCCGTTAGGAAGAGGGTTGGTGGTCGGCCAGCCTAGAGATTCCTTACATCATCCAGGACATGAGTGACGGCTCTTCGCTGGGATTTCCAGGAGTACTTTGTCTTTCATAAGCGAGGACCCTCTGTGCACATGTGGATATGTAAGACCAAGCCTCTAGCATACACACATTTGTGTGCATGCACACACACACACACACACACACACACACACACCTCATGACCTGTCCCTGATCTTGCAGAAGAGTCTCCAGGACTGCTGGGCTCCTGGCTGCACGAGAAGGTGTCAGAGCTTCCGGAGCTACCTCTGTCTCCATCCCGGTCTCCATGGAAACCTCGAAACCAGACAGGACTAGGCCAGGCTGAGTTATTTGTCTCCTAAATGAGGAGCTACCACAGAGTCCAGTCCCTGGGGCGGAGAGTTAATAAGACAACAACTTTTCAAATAGACAAGCACAACACTTCTCTGCCTCTGAATACTGGGGCCACGTAGCCTAGGGACGGTCATTCAAACAGAGCCAAATATACTTCTATGTAAATATGGCCAGCGCTGGGACCAAATATGGGCTAATGTCTGCAGTGGAAGGGTTCTTTTAATAATCTATAACTACAGTTTCGTGATAAGAACAAATATAAAAAAAAGTAACAGCCAGCAATCGTTGAACACTTACTATGTGCCCGACACTGGGTAAAATGCTTTACCTAAAATTATCTCCTGTGATCTGCCGAAAGATTGATCTTCCTGTAGTTATGTCAACCCTCTCAGATCCCCAAATGCTTTAATTTCCTCCCTCTGTCGGAAGTCCTCTGTGGCTCAGTCATAGCAGGCTGTTGCTTATACTAAACTGGCTTAAAGCAACAATCGTGTCGTTATCTCTCACAATTTTGTGGTTTGCCTGGGATCAGAGGGCAGGTTCTTCTGCCCCCTGTCACGATGGTTGGCCTGCAGCCATCCAGGGGTTCTACGGGGCCAGAATGTCCAAGATGGCAGGTGATGCTGGCTGTTGGCTGAGAGCTCTGCTGGGGCTGCTGACCAGTGGGTCTCTGGTATCCTCCATATGGCTGCTCCATGTGGTCCAGGCTTCACAGTGTCACGAATGAACTCCAAGAACAAGCATTCTAACGGGAGAAAGCCCCAGTGTGCAAGTGTCTATCATGCCCTGTTTGTCATTTCGTGATTGGTATAGAAGATCATAGAGTATGTGACTCTTTGAGCTTTTTTCTTCACTCACATAATGACCTTGAGGTTCACCCAGTCCGTTGTGTGTTACCAAGAGTTTGTTCCTTTTCATTACTAAGTAGTATTCCACAGCATGGATATACCACAGTCTTTTTTATCCATTCACTTGTTGATGGGCATTTAGGTTGTGTCCAATTTGGAGCTATTACAAACCAAGCCATGATGAATAGTTATGGACCCATCTTTGTGTGAACATATGCTTTTGTTTCTCCTGGGTAAATAACCATGAGTGGAATTGCTGGATTAGTTAGTAAGTCTATGTAACTTCTCGAGGAACAACCAAATGGTTTCCAAAGTAATTGTACCATTTTCCATTCCTGCGAGCAGCAGGTGAGAGTTCCAGGTCCTCCACGTCCTCACTGATATTCAATATGGCTGTTTTTTTATGTTGGTCTTTCTCATAGGTGGGTTGTGGTTTCTCATGGTGGTTTCAATTTGCATTTCTCTACTAACTAATGAGGTTGATTATATTTTCACGTGCTGATTTGCCCTCCCTATATCTTCTTTAATAAAGGTTGCTCAACTTTTTGCCTATTTCTTTAATTCAGCTGTATGGGTCTTTTTCTGGTTGAGTTTAGAGGGTTCTTTATATATTTGGAAAACGTGTTCTTTGCCAGAGACTTTGCAAAGATTTTTCTCCAAGGAATGGATCACAGACCTAAATGTAAAACCTAAAACCATAAGATTTGTAGGAGAAGAAGAAGGGAAAATATTTGTGAGCTCAGGTTTTAGATGTGAAATCAAAGGCACGACCCAGAAAATGACAAATGGATAAACTGGACTTCATAAAATTAAAAACTGCTCTCCAGAAGGTAAGTCTAAGAGAAAAAAAGGTCGAAGCTGTTTTTATTAGATTTTATAAGCGAGTATATTGAGTCTTATGAAGATTAAGTGATTTGCCTAAGGTTACTCCTTGGGATGTGAGGATCCAGACCTGAACCCGAGTGTGGGTCATTCCAAACTGCATAGTCTCTTAAATGGTCTTCCTCTAATATTTCCTTAGAATGTACTGTGCCCCAGTTATTCCTTTAATAAGTGGGATCATGGGGCACCTGGGTGGCTCAGTCGATTGAGTGTCCGACTTTGGCTCAGGTCATGATCTCACGGTTTGTGGGTTTAAACCCTGCATCAGGCTCTGTGCTGGCAGCTCGGAGCCTGGATCCTGCTTCAGATTCTGTGTCTCCCTCTCTCTCTGCCCCTCCCCCGCTCATGCTCTGTCTCTCTCTGTCTCTCTCTCTCAAAAGCAAATAAACATTCAAAAAAACTAGTAAGTGGGATCAACCACTTTAAAGCACTCAGAGAGGATGAAACTCTCCAAAACATTTTCAAAATCCAAAAAGAGAAGAAAAAAGAAGATATACATGTTTGGGGGGAGAAAAATCAAGAACTCCGCCAACAGACTCAATGTTCTATCCTCTGGAACCTGTGACATGATAACTCTTTCAGCCCCTTAGCAGGAAATGGTGAGGTTTGCTTTAGAAAAATGGTTTCCAGCCGAGACCCCACAGGTGGTCCCTCCTTTGCAGGTGCAAGGCATTCTCACGTGTCGGCCGATGGGGAAGACCAGATCTTTAAGTCGAGGCCGTGAGAGTTGCCACATCAGACTTGGCTGGGACACTGATGGTGGCACAGCGAGACTCACGGGGCTGCCATTAGAAGGAACCAGCCCCTCCCCCTCTCCCTCTCCTTTTCATCCTCAGAATGGAGGCGACCTGACCTCTCTCGGATCACCCGCTGGGTCCGCCAGGGTCGGGCCCTCAGGGATGAAGGTCGAGAGAAATACAACAAATCTCGGTGTGCACCCACCCAAGCCTTCCCCACATGGTTCCTGTGGATTAGAACCAAGCTTAAAATAAGCACCAAGGCCATCCTGAGAGGACAAAAGAGAACTCAGGTGGAGCCCTCGAGGAAGGGGCTGATGGGAGGGACGGAACCAGTGGGCAGTTCCCTGAGTCTGGAAACGTCAGGAGGTGTTGTGGATAAACACGACAGGAGGCGAAGGGGGTGAGGGGCCATCATTCACAAGTGCTGCTGCTTTTGTAAACACCAGTGTTTTAATCAGAATGACACCAACATCGATGGATTTTCATGGGCAAATTTTCTTGGAGAAGAACCCACAGTCCCGAAGAACTATCTTCCATGTGTCAAGCACTTTATAAACATCATTATATTTACCTGGCAATGTTGGTGTTGTGATCCGCATTTAAAAGACGAGAACAGTTCAGGGGCACCTGGGTTGGCTCAGTCGGTTGAATGCCCAACCTCAGCTAAGGTCATGGTCTCACAGTTCGTGGGTTCCAGCCCCACATCGGGCTTTGCACTGACGGTACGGAGCCTGCTTTGGATTCTCACTCTCTCTCTCTCTCTCTCTCTCTCTCTGCCTCTTCCCCCCTCACACTCTCTGTCTCTCAAAAATAAACAAACAGTAAAAAAATATATGAAAATAGTTCATCCCGGGGAGGTTAGGGTCTCAGACGTACTAAGTAGTGAATCCAGAGTCAAACACAGCTGTTCCAGTGGGCCTCAGGGAGGTCTGTACCACAAGTGGGATAAAAGACACTGGTATAAACCGAGTGAGTCCTTGGGGTCATGCTGACACGGCCCTGATTAGCACCGAAGCCGGGGTGGCAGGAGCGGGAAGGCAGGAGTGGAGGGAGCAGGTGGGGGAGGCTGAGGGGGAGGGAGGGGCTTCTGCAGGAAAAGGGAAGCACAGGCTTCTCGAGTCTGTGGTAACTCTGCCCACACCTGCCCTGCTTGGGCGTGAAGGGCCGGCGACAGTGTGATATCGTACAGGGCCTGCTCTCTCCTGCGGCCATTCCAAGCCAGCCGACGGCACGGCAGGAAGCGGGTGACCTCTGGGTCCTCATGTGCACTCAGATTCCTGCACGGGGACCCCAGGTTAGGCCCATTTGCTCCTGGGAACTCTGGCCCAGCATGCGGTCTCTGCCGGTATGCTCCCCCCAGTCTTCCCGGACTTGGCCTTTTGTTGAGAACAAACATGGTGCCCAGACTGTCCTCAGGAACCCAAAACTGCATGAGTCCCAGGCCCCCCTGGGGATCGGCTGGTTCCAAAGCAGAGATGACGCCTGCTCTCCCCGCCCTAGATTATCTGACTCCAGGCATCCCTTAACGCCACTGAGACATTTCCACCAGGATTGTTCAAAGCCGTGTCCCCAGTTCCTAGGCCCGACCCCACCCTTGGTCAGGTCCAGGGAGATGAGAAGAGAAATCAGCAGGTGGATGCAGGAGGACAGGATGACCTAGCCCGCCACTCAGGACTGTGCTTTGATCCCTTACTAGACCTTCAAATGAAGTCCTTGTTCAGGCCCTTCTGTAGCCCAACGCAGAGTCAGTCATCGTGCCATGGCAAAGTGCACTTGTAGACAGAAATTCTGTGTTAAAAAAGGAAGCCCGTGGCCCGAGTTTTGATGGCAGAAACGCACTACTACAGGTTCAAGGGTTTCTTCTCGTTTTCTCAAACGCAGACTCGGGAAGGACATCCCACCAGCGAGGCAAAGGCTCATGAAGAGATCGATGGGATTTGGAAAATGCAAACAAAGAAAGGCATCTGCGAATTGAAGTTGCGAGCGGGACCCGAGCCAAAGAAACCTGCCATCTGTGTCTGCTCCCTTCACATCCAAGAGACTCACGTCCCTGCTGCCTCTCCCACAACAGTGACCTTTAGGGTCACTGAATGCCAAAGGGAAAGGGCCTTCCCCAGTTCTCAGCAGGGCAAGCAGGGGAGCAAATGGGGTGCAGGTGCTATCTGCCCTCGGGTACTGTTTCTGTAGACCCCACGCGGGGGGTAGTCTACTTTAGAGGCAGGCATGGACTACACCCAGCAGGGAGGGAGACAAATTTCCCGGTGAGGCTTGTGGATCTTTATTAATCAGACTCAGAGACAATCTTGTGCTTGAAGGGAACGGAGAGGCCTGGTTACGTGAGATCACTTCCAGGTATTTGCAGCGAGGAACCGATCACGGTGTTCCTGCTGCTCCCCAGTCCAGTGCCTGCAGCAGAGTGGACATGTGGCCCCAGTGACACAGTGGTCAACGGAACATCAAGAGTCCCTGTCTTCACGGAGCCAATGTGGTGCTTTTGCAGCCTGGCAATCCCTCTTTTCTGGGGACAGCACCCCGGTTTTCCTTCGCAGAAGCGCCCGCTCCCCCATTCTCCCACACCACGTTCTTAGGATAGGCACGATCCCCCTTCCCAGCCCCGGATGGGGACGCGTGAGCCAGGCCTGGCCCCTCAGACTACTGCGTCCCCTGTGCCAAAGGAATTGGGTCAGAGATGGGCATGCGATCTGGGAGATAATAAGAAACAAACAACGTGGATGGATCTGGAGGGTATTCTGCTAAGTGAAATAAGTCAGAGAAAGACACCATCTGATTTCACTTATAATGTGGAATCTGAAAAACCAGAACCAACAAACAAAGAAACAAACAAAAACACAGGCTCTTAAGCACAGAGAACAAACTGGTGGTTGCCACAGGGAAGGTGGGGGGGCGGGTGGTGGATGGGGGAAACAGAGATACAGACTTCCAGTTACGAAATAAACGAGTCACGAAGATGAGAAGGATCGCATAAAGGATACAGCGAATAACTGTAAGGATGTTGTTCAGTGACAGATGGTGACGCCATTTCCCATGTGAGCACTGAGGAATGTACAGAATGGTCACATTGCTATGTTGACACCTGAAAACACTGGTTGTTAATTACACGTCAGTGAATAAAGATTAAAGATTAAAAAAAAAAATCTATTTTGGTATCTGCCCTCAGTTCCTGCTAATATTTGGTTTTTAACTCCAGATCCTAAATCCCTTAGAGCTTCCTGGGTGATAGAGTGTCTTTTGTCTGGGGGGGCACCTGGGAGGCTCAGTCAGTTAAGCAACCATCTCCTGATCTTGGCTCAGGTCACGATCTGACAGTTCGTGGGTTCGAGCCCCATGTCGGGCTCTGTACTGACAGCACGGAGCCTGCCTGGGGTTCTCTCTCTCCTTCTCTCTCTGCCCCTCCCCCACTCACGCTCTAAATAAATAAATAAATAAATAAACATGAAAAAAATATTTTATTGCTTCTCAGCCTTTTGGCTAAGATCAAGTGTAAAAAGGATGTTTTTTGTTTGAATAAAGTGACCAAGGGTGATAGGGCTTTTCACAAAAAGGCCAAGCCTTGATTCAAAGCTTAGAATTTCCAGTCCCACCTGTCATTCTTCAGAGGGGCAGGAGGGGCTGGAAATTGAGTTAATAATTGGTCATATCTTCTTGTTGAAGCTTCCACAAAAATCCCTACAGAACAGGTTCCGGTGGCTTCCGGGGGTGGGGGGGTGGTGGTGAACATGTTCGAGTACCGGGAGGGGAGGGTGCTGCACTAGCTCTACGGGGACAGAAGTTCCTGCCTCGGGACCCTGCCGGGCCTCTCCCTCTGTGTCTCTTCATCTGGAAGCCTATCTGCACCCTTTATCATATCCTTCATTGTGTCATAAGCCAGTAAATGTAAGCAAGTGTTTCTCTGAGTTCTGCCAGCCATTGTGGCAAAACATCAAACCCCAAGGAGGAAGTCATGGGAACCTCGATTTATAGCCAGTTGGTCAGAAGTGCAGTTGGCGACCTGGGACTTGGAACTGGCATCCAAAGTGAGGCCGTCTTGTGGGTTTGGGACTTTAATTTGTTGTATCTAACACTAAACTCCATTAACAGGTGGACGTCCATCTAACAGATAGATGGTGCCAGAACCGAATTGGATTGTAGGATACTCCGCTGGTGTTGGAGAACTGGTTGGTGTGGACAAAACCCGCGCATCTGGTTTCAGAAGTATTTAGTGTGAGGGTAAAAGAAAACTGCATTTTTCCTAGACACAACCCAAGTTCAGAGAATCCTGGTCAATCTGAAGACCTGCCTGGAATTATTAGGGAAGAGGAGTTTTCCTCTCCTGCTGTTGTCAAGCTGGGAGAATGGAAGTCCGGCCCTACGAAGATTTACCTCTAATAATACATGTTGAGGACCCTCTCGCCATGAAGCAACTTTAGAGGAAACCAGACACAAGAGATAGCAGAGAGAGGGGCTGCGTGATATCATCTGGGCCCAGATCCAGCCATGCCTGATGTCCACATACTCCCAAAGTTTCATTTGCATTAGTCAGTGAATTCCCTGCATCTAGAGCCCATTTCAGTTGCGTTTCTATCAATTGCAACGAAAGAGCCCTAACCTGTGTGATAAAGATGACCCTCTGTACTCACTGAAGGAAGAACTACTCTTGACGAGCCAAGTCAAGGGACAAATCAAATCTCTTCCCCTCCCTGTATCTGTTTTCTGCTTACTCAGGCCGTTCCCAGTCATTAGTTCTCTCCTCTTCTCCACTCCCCCAAACCAGCACTACCCCCCTCGCCGACGCGTACCCCACCTTCACTCCCAATACCCCAGATCTTTCTACGTTGCCGGCCCATGTTGGGTAGCCACCTGGCCCCCGTCCCTTTCCTTCAGAATCACTTTTGGTGCCAGGAACCACAGTTCTAGGAGAGGCTTCTCTCCTACTTCCTTTCCTGGCCCCAGGGGACCCCCTTTCTTACCTGAGCTTTTCGAGGTCAGACAAGGCCAAAAAAAAAAAAAAAATCCCAAGAAATGCAGAATACAGCTTTTCCCATTAAGAATCGGCAGACAGCGGGGGTTACAAACAAGTTTGAACACAGAAGATCCTTTATTTGAATTGCTTGGAGACCAATGGGACTTGTTCCCCTAACAGTTAATAAAAATCACCCCAGGGGTACTGGATGGCTCAGTCGGTTGAGCATCTGACTCTTGATTTTGGCTCAAGTCATAATCTCACGGTTCGTGAGATAGAGCCCTGGGGGGAGCCTGCTTGGGATTCTCTCTCTCTCTTCCTCTCACTCCGCCCCTCCCCCCCTCAAAAATAAATGAACTTTAGAAAAGGAGAAACATGAAAAAAAATCACCCCAGGGGCGCCTGGGTGGCTCAGTCGGTGAGGCACCCAACTTCGGCTCAGGTCATGATCTCATAGCTTGTGAGCTCGAGCCCCACATTGGGCTCTGTGCTGACAGCTCAGAGCCTGGAGCCTGCTTCGGATTCTGTGTCACTCTCTTGCTCTGCCCCTCCCCTGCTCGTGCTCTGTCTCTGTCTGTCTCTCAAGAATAAATCAAACATTAAGAAAAATTTTTTTAAGTCACCCCCAAAGTGATCTTGGTAACCTCATGTTCTCTTAGAGTTTGTATCTCCAGCAACACTGTCTTGGGGACTGGCTTAAGCTGTCCTTGAGTTAAGTGCTTTATTTACAAAGCATTAAATCAGATCCCGCAAGTTCACATAGAGATGGCCTTGTTTCCTAGAGCTCTTGGTATGATTTCAGAGCCTTAGGTCACAAGCACTGATTCTCCGGGTGTGGGCCAGGGAGGCGGAAAGAAAAGAAAAGGAAACATTGACAGAGTGGTTTCGAATTAGAAGTCACAAACTTGGGCCCACAAACCAAATCTCGTCTCGGACATTATTTTTATTTGAATTAGTGACCAACAGACTGGTTCCACAGAAATCCTGAGTTCTTGCTGTTCTTCAGAAGTCAGCAGATCTGGTAATGCTGAGCCGCCTTTCGATGCGGTGCTCGGTAATTCTGGGCTGGGCGAGCCCGCCGCACAGCTACCTGCTCCCGGCCTGGCCCGCTTGCGTCCTGAGTCTCAGCTTGAACGACAGCAGCTTGGTTTTTCCTCCCACAAACCAGCCGCCTGGCCCAGGAACCTGCTGGGCAAACAGGTGACTCACGTTTTAGGGAGAGCATGGGGATTTGTGGAAAACACTCCCACTAACGCCTAGTCGTCCAGGAGGTTTGGGCTCTGGGGTTTGGGCTCTGGGAGGGCAACCCCTCACGACATGGAGGCTGGGAGTTGGCAAGGATGCCAACAGAAGGGTGCCCCTAGAAAGAACCTCATGCTCTCCTACTTCCTTTCCTGGCCCCAGGGGACCCCCTTTCTTTAATATTTCTCTAATATTTACAGTTATTTTTTTAAGTTTATTTTTATTTACTTAGAGAGAGAGAGAGAGACAGCGAGCAGGGGAGGGGCAGAGAGAGAGGAAGACAGAATCTCAGGCTGTCAGCGCAGCGCCCGACTCAGGGCTCGAACTCACAAACCGTGAGATCATGACCTGCGCCGAAGTCAAGAGTCAGACACTTAACTGCCTGAGCCACCCAGGCGCCCCTCGCCTACAATTATTTCTCAATCACCCGATTAAATGCTAAATCCAGAACTCACGTCAGGAATGAGCACGTCAACCAGCCTGTGGCATTTAGGCTGAGTGGGATGATTGGTAGCTGGTCACTGGAATGTGGGAGCTGATCCCCGCTAATCTTTCAGGAGCCTGACGCATCCCTGGAAAACACATCGTTTCTTTGTAGGACACGGCTACTGTCGGTGGTGTTTTCCTTCCCACAGAAGGTGCATTTCTTTTTCAGAAGGATATCAGTTGTTTCGTGCGGGAAACATTACGTGACACACGGATACCGAGATACTTGAATAGGCAAGGACTAGAAAACGCATTCTCGTCGATTTACCGCCCAGAACAGGTCCACTGTACTGGGACGGTCCACGAGGGCCTGACTGATCCTGAGCCCTTGAAGAGTCAGGGCCTTGGATTCTGTCCTATCTGATGGGGGGCAGGGCAGAGGGATCGGCTTGGAAACACCAGGGGCCAGGCCTAGCGTCAACATTTTTAAGGACCGACAGGGTGACTTAGACGCGTTGGACTGGAGACCCGGCCTTTCCATTGGAGCCCGAAGCATAGAATCCCTCTGAGCAAACCCTACGATGTCTGAGATGTTGTGTCACTACCCCCCACGGCTGCTGCCGCCCTGCTCCAGACCTTTGCCACCTCTCACAGGGCTTGGTACAGCAGCTTCCAATTGGGTCCCCATTCCCCCAGTCTTCTCCCAGTGCCTTCCTTCCTTCCTGCTGCCATCAAAACTTTCTTCCTAAAACACAGAATGGAAGAACCGGAGAAAGACCACTCATCCTTGGCTCAGCCACATGAACGCTGAATCCCACCAACTTAGCAGCAGTTTAACACCACACTTCAGTTCACTTGCTTCCCTCCAGTTACCAGGGGTTTGGGATTCCTTGAAACCAGCCGTGTAACAGGGAGATGAGGGGACAGAGATGACTGGGGTCTCCACCCCTCCGGGGCACAGAGGGGTGAATTCAGAGCATCTTCCGTTCAGTCATCACGTGTGGGGGGCAGTTTCCTGGACCCACTTCTCCGCCATGACTTTCTGGGGTTGCAGGAGCATTTAATGGCTCATGCCAATGCCTCCACGCGCACCTGTCACTGAGCTTTTCCCTGGCCTCCTGCTGGAAGTGTCCCCTTCCAGGCTCTGCGCCGCATGCTTCTCACCCTCGGGCCCTCCTCTGACACCCAGGAGCCCATCAGGCATCCTGTCAGCCCCAGCTTCCCTCTCTCAGGTGGACCCTAGCAGGAAGCATTCAGATTTTTCTCAAGCTCCCTGGGGGCATCCACCATTGTCTACAGCAGTGGCCTCCTCTTGGCTTCCTCCCACACTCACTTTCCTGTCCCCTTTACTCCTGCTTCCTGGGGTCACCCCCCCCCAAATAAACTCCCTGCACCCAAGTTTTCATCCCAGACTTCACCTCCACAGAACCCCAGACCAAGGCAGACAGCTCGACAAAATGTCCCACGGTGGACGCTTTCTGCCCCAAATCCCCATATTGCAAACCGTCCTGCAATTACCTTTTTACCAAATGCTATCTTTGCAAAATTACTGCTTTTTGATAAACCGAAAAGAGCTTAGGCAAGTTCCTGACCATTCTCAGGCCTCATTTCCCCATCGATAAAAGGGAAATAATCCCATCCACCTTCCCCAATTTCACCGCTGTCCTGGGAGACAGCACCGGACACACTAACGTGTGAGAAGCCGTTGCAAAGGGACCAAGATGCGACAAATTTGGGTTTGCAATTAAATCCTGCAGTTTCTTGATTTAAAAAAAAAAAAAGTCTCCTTGTCCTTCTTTCTTCAGAACTGAACAATTTTTCCATTCCACGTATTAAAAGAAAGGTTTCCAACATGGGTATTTTTAGCCTGAAGTAACCACTCACCGAAATGGCCCTGTTATTTCTCAGCAAGAAGCTGCATTCCTGCTTGCTTGTATTTCTTAGAATTGGGCATATACCCTTTGCTGAGTTCTCCATGGGCACCCACAGTGCCCTGCGTAAAACCTGATCCAGCACCTGAGGCCTGGCATGAACCTGCCCTTGCTCTCCTCTTGGCCGTCATTGGATTTTTTCCCCTCCCTAATGTGCCCCTCCCTTACAAAGCCTCACCTATAATGCGACATGCATGTCCTGGTGCCACTGCACAGACAGTCCCCTCTCCCCGGAGAGGCCTGCTCTTCCCTCTCCTAGTCTGCCAGGCGATGTCTGGTTTATCTTCCAACCACAGCTACAGGTCACCTGTCCTGCCCGACATCACCCCGGGTCGTCAGAGAGAACTGGCCAGTCTCTAGAACGGCCATCAAAGTGCCGGTTGGCCGGGTTTTGCCTGTGTTCCAACATCCACCCTGCGTCCCAAGGGCCTCTCAGGATGGGCCCACAGCAGACACTCAGTAAATGCTCTTGATGACAAAGCTCATCTTATGACAAACCTTCATTTCGAGGGAATCCGCGAAGGGCAAGACACAGGAGTTTCTTCATAGAAGAAGGTAAGATAAGCCACGTGGTGGTTGGAATGGCTGGGTTCCATTTCCGTGTAGGATGACTTTACATTAAAAAAATATATATAACGTTTATTTTTAAGGGAGAGAGAGAGAGACAGAGACAGAGACAGATTGTGAGCAGGGGAGGGGCAGAGAGAGGGGGAGACACAGAATGTGAAGCAGGCTCCAGGCTCCGAGCTGTCAGCACAGAGCCCGACGCGGGGCTCGAACCCACAAACCGTGAGGTCATGACCTGAGCCGAAGTCGGACGCTTAACCGACTGAGCCACCCAGGGGCCCCGGATGCCTTTACATTTTAACTATAAAGCATCCTGGGAGGTACAGAGGATATTTTGGTCTCTTCCAGTTCAAAGTCTGCCCCAAACTTCCCCTATGTTCCTCTGTCACTCCTGAGGGCTGAGCTCATTGTCGCTTGGCCAGAACCCATGACAACCACACGTCTGTGTTTTCACACTGGGCGGGGTTATGCATTCAAAGGGGGGAACCTCTATTCTCTCACCCTCTTGAGCCCCAGCTCAGACCTAGGCGGGGCTTCACCTGGATTCCCTCTTCATTGTGCAGGGCCGTGGGCCTGGCTGAAATCGCTGGTCCAGCACTGCCATTGGTGGGGGACAGGGCTTGGTTTGTGACCAAAGAAGCCATCGCTGGCTCGGATCTTAATAAAGTGGCCTTGACGCCTGTAGCAAGAGGTGATTTACAGGGAAGGACTTGGACATCTCTACAACTCTGGCCTTCCAGTCCTCAGGAGCACCAGCATCCCATTTTGATCTCGAATGATCCCTGATGCGTGGATAACAGGGCGTCAGCACAACAGACCAGAATGAACTAGAGAGTGGCCCCAAGAACCGACCCAAGGGCTGCACATGGGCAAAACCCAGTAGTTGGCAGCACATCGGAAGGCTGTAAATCCTCAACACGTACTCCCAGGTGCTAAGCAAACACATTTGGTTTAACCGCTCCAGCCTCACTTCCCCAGCTGCATCACGGAGCCGACTAGAAACCAGGGGGTCGCCGAGAGGGACAAATAAGATACTGGATGTGCAAAACCTCTGTAAACTGGAAAAAAAAATATTTACCCAGGGTTCCTTAAAAAAGAAAAGAAAGAAAGAGAGGGAGAAGAGAAGAGAAAAGAAGAGAAGAGAAAAGAAAAGAAAAGAAAAGAAAAGAAAAGAAAAGAAGTCTAAAAGTAACAGAATCGATTTTTTAGGAAGTGACTGGAGTAATGCAGAAGGATTCCTCATTTCCTACATGCTTCTTCTGTGTCTACACCAGGCAGCATGATTTATTTTACCGTCTCCTTCCAGATCATCAGAGATGCTGTGTGGTCACCTTTGCTGGCCCGTTTCGCAGGTGAGAACACTGAGTCTGAGCAAGGTCATGTGACTTGCCTGGAGGCACAAAGACAGGGAGTGGCAGAGTCTGAAGTCAAGTCCATTTCTTTCCCCTTCCAGTGGCTGAACTCCCGCAGAATACGTGAAGACCACCTAACAAGGGATGCTTATTCAGAGCTTGTTAGAGCAGGGGGTCTGCAACTGTCTCTTGCATTTTGGCAGTGACTGGAAAGCAGGCAGAAAGGTGGGAAAGCTTCGTAGCAGGGAAAGGGAAGGCTTCAGGTAAGCCCTGATTGGAGACTGTTGGCCTGGGGAAGCTGGAGGCTGGCTAACAAAACGTAGGGTATCCTACATGGTTGGCTAGGGGAGCATATTGGACTTTTTGCTGGTAGGTCCTAACTTGGAAGCAGGGACAGAAATCCAGGATGGGGTCGGTTACTGATCATGTCCTGGTCACTTGGGGCTGATTGCTTCAAGGGTTAACGTTTGACTTCCTCACTATACGAGATAGGAGTCTAACCTCCTCCAAGTCTGACTTGTAGACAGCAGGCTGGTTTCCCGGGCTGGATTCCGCAGACTGTGGGTCAGATTTCTACTTTTATCTCTGATCTGGCTGTCGTCCATTTGCACATTCAGTTTCTCACTCCCCGCCACCACCTGACTCGAAACTTACACCCTCTGAAACAGGACACATGTCTTTACTGGGGGTTTAAGAGAACACAGGTTAACTTGATCCCTAATGGGGCAGCTGAATCAGCAAAGCAAACATCCGTGGCGGCTCATTACCTTTCTGTTAACCCAAAGAAGTATCGTGAGATGTTCTTATCGGTCAGCCAGAAGGTGTGAGGCAAAGTTTGGAAACATCATGCTCATATTCTCTGCAGGTGCAAAATTACCCGGGGTCACTGAGGAAGATTCCCCGGGCTGAAGGTCCCCACTCAAATGTGTGAACTCAGTGGCGTTCGCAGCTCCAACGAGGTCAGCGCACTGACGCGTCTTATTCTTGCTTTATAATCCGTAACAGAGGCTGCTGAGTGAGGAGGTAGTACCCAGCGACAGCTTGAGAAACATTAGAAAATACCAGGTGAGGATGTTCATGAGGGACCTCAGTGCATAACAGAACATCTGAAAACTGAGGCTGAAAATACCCCCAACGACACGGTTCTTCTTTTTAGTCCCAGTTTAGCATGTTGGCTTTGGGTTTCTGGAGTTCTGAGGCAGATTAAATTAGAAAAATATATGCAAAAATGTTCCTGAGTTCAGCATGGCTTATGGGTTGGAGATGCTAAGTTCTGCATCGGAGAGACCTGAATCTGAGCCTTGCGTCAGTTAGGACAAAGACCTGCTGGAGAGAACTTAAAATCTCCTCTCGGGGCGCCTGGGTGGCTCAGTCGGTTGAGCGTCCGACTTCAGCTCAGGTCACGATCTCGCGGTCCGTGAGTTCGAGCCCTGAGTCAGGCTCTGGGCTGATGGCTCAGAGCCTGGAGCCTGCTTCCGATTCTGTGTCTCCCTCTCTCTCTACCCCTCCCCCATTCATGCTCTGTCTCTGTCTCTGTCTCAAAAATAAATAAACGTTAAAAAAAAAATTTATAAAATCTCCTCTCGCCGTGGCGGAAGCGATTAAGGTTGGAAACATCTAGAGGGAGACAGCAGAGAGCTGATATGGTGGCACTTCGGTACCTGCAAGCCCCAGGCTCTGCCATCCTGGATGCTTGGTCTCCATCGTCAAGGTCAATATCAAAAATGGCTGCTGGGGTGCCAGCCTTCGTGTCTCTGTTCCAGGCTGATGGAGAACAAAGAAAAGACATGCCTGCCTTTTCTTCTCACTTCTTAGAATTTTCATATCTCATTATCCAGAACTTCTTTATAGCCTGCTGCCACCCCTGCCCCTATTTCTATGTTTAGAAATGTAGCCTTTTTCTTGTCCACATAAAATAACCCCCGAATATACCCAGGGTTCGGCTACTAAACGTGAAGCCGAGATTAGGTAGGCCCTAGGGGTAGGCTCTCTGGATACAGCTTCTGAGGAAAGGATTCATATAGAAGGGAGATTTATTGGGAAGTGAGTCCAGGAAAACTCGGGAGGGGCATGGAGACCTTGGATCAGGAAAAGGATCTTAGGTAGGACGTGATTGGGTTTTTTTTTTTTTTAATGTTTATTTTTTGAGAGACAGAGAGAGAGAGACACAGCGTGAACAGGACAGGGGCAGAGAGGGAGACACAGAATCCGAAGCAGGGTCCAGGCTCGGAGCTGTCAGCACAGAGCCCGTCACGGGGCTCGAACCCATGAACCACGAGATCATGACCTGAGCCAAAGTCGGACGCTTAACTGACCGAGCCACCCAGGCGCCCCTCGGATGTGATGTTAGGTTAAGCCCATTCCCACCAAGGGCAACCTTGACCCGTCCCACCGAGAGCTTTGGGACAGCGTTGGTGCAACTCATAAAAGTCCTGCTCAGAATCAAAGGAACCAGACTATTTACACACGCTCACCCCTCACTCACTGAGGAGGGAGTGCTCCAGGGGAGATGTGTTCCCAGACTCCCTGGCTTTGCAAACACAAGCAAGGCAAACGCTGAGATTTGAGGGCAGCCTTGTACCTAGAAAGGCCATTGCTGGCTGTTGAAAGGAACAGGTCACCTACAAGTGGTCTTTGTCCATTTGTCTATTTTCGGGTCACGTCAGCTAAGAATGGTGTGCCTACCTGGAAAGAAAACAGAAGTACCTTTGCTATTTGGACCTGGGAGTTCTTGTCAATGGTGGCAACAGTGGTTAAAAGGTAGAGTCGCAGCTATAGATCCTCTAGGGACGTCTATGTCCGTGCGTCTGTAATTCAGAAAGAACTCTATCGTCCGTTATACATTTGATGTTTGCCTCTCTCCAGAGAGAGTAATTTATTATTTAATTATGAATAATTAAATTACAAAGTCTCTTAAATTAAAGGAATGTGGATCTGTTTGGCTTACGGAGACACACACTTGTAGAAATAGTTTCCTATAATTTTCCGAAAATAAGAACATTATTCTAATCTCCTAATACTTCATGTGACTCTAACTTAGAAGCATTTTAGGAACCCATGTAATTAAGGTAACTCTTTGGCAAATGAGACTAGTTTAATCATTTTATTTTTTTTTTTTTATTTTTTTTTTCAACGTTTATTTATTTTTGGGACAGAGAGAGACAGAGCATGAACGGGGGAGGGGCAGAGAGAGAGGGAGACACAGAATCGGAAACAGGCTCCAGGCTCTGAGCCATCAGCCCAGAGCCCGACGCGGGGCTCGAACTCACGGACCGTGAGATCGTGACCTGGCTGAAGTCGGATGCTTAACCGACTGCGCCACCCAGGCGCCCCTAGTTTAATCATTTTAATTTAAAAAAATAGCTAGGTCTTCTCTACTTTATTAATGCTATATATCACACGAGCTACATTTTATCCTACCAGGTATGTTTTTTTCCCTGGACTTACTCCCTTCGGCTGATCAAAGAAGCTGACATCTTTCCTAGCTAATGTTTAAGGCGATGAAAAATGTAAAGCTGTGTTCCACTCGATTGAATCTTTCTGAAAAACTCTATTTCAACAGTGACTGTGTTTTGTAGTGTGTTAGCGCGAAGTTACTTAGGCACCAGTGATCGAGAAATACAACTGTACACACGCTTCTAGTTTTCAAGCAAAACACTGGTTTTGTCCTGAAGCAACATTTCTCAGATTTCTTTTGGTCTCCAGATGCCTTTACCTCACAGAACTTAGGGAAGACCCCCGAAGAGCTATTGATTTTAGGGTTAGAACCATGAATGTTTTCTGTGTTGGAAATGGGAACGGAGAATTTTTTAAATGCTTATTTACGGACACATTTAGAGGCAGCACAAGCAGGGGAGAGGGGTAGAGCGAGAGAGAGAGAATCCCAAGCAGACTCCACATTTAGCACAGAGCCCAACACGGGGCTTGATGCCACGACCCTGGCATCATGACCTGAGCCAAAATCAAGAGTCAGGGATGGGACGCTCAACTGACTGAGCCACCTAGGTGCCCTTGGCTTGGTTTCTAAAACCTGAATTCAGAAACTCCGACTGAGTCTCCCTACTTTGCATGGTCGTGTAATTATTTGTACAGGTTCAGTAGGAACCTGTCCTGCTTTTACTAGGATATGATTGGAAAAAATTGGTTATGCAACAAAGTTCTTACCTAGAATGTCACATCTGAAAATGATGCTTATTGATTTGGTACGGCCATGGTTTTTGAAAAAAGAGCTTTAATGAGATATGATCCGTAGCAGACAATTCAGTTAAAGGATACAATTAATTCGGTGGTTGTTCAGAGTTGTGCACAGTGAGTTTTAGAACATTGTTGTCAAAGAAAAGAAACCCCGTGCTCCTTAGCCACTACCCCACCCTAGTCTCCCTCTTCCCCCAAACCCTAGGTACCCACTGTCTGTCCCTATGATTTGCCTACTTGGGGACAGTTTGAGTAAAATGGAACCATACAACATGTGGTCTTTTGTGATCAACATTTTTCACTTCGCATAATGTTTTCCAACTTCAACCACGTTGTAATATTCTCAGTCCTTTTTATGGCTGAATAATATTCCATTGTGTGGACAGTGTTTCGTGTATCCATTGGTAAGTAGATGGACGTTCGGATTGTCTTTACCTTTTGGCTAAATGAATAGCGTTGCGTTGAACATTCCGGTACAAATTCTGCACGGACACACGTTTTCATTTCTCTTGCGTGCGGACCTAGGAGTAGAATGGCTGGGTCATGCGGTCCCACGATGTTGAACATTTTGGGAAACGGCCAGACTGTTTTCTGAAGTGGCGGTACTTTCCTCTAAAAACAGCCCGTTTTCATTTCTAGATCTTTTCGATGCTGACGATTCCGAGCGTTTTAAATTTATTAGCATTGATTATACCTCCACAACAGCGCTGAGAGGCAGGGATTATTAAATCCATTTTAGAGATGAGGCTGCTTGTTCAACATCACTCGGATAGTAAGAGGCAGGCCTGGGATCAAGCTTAAGCCCGTTCAGTCCCAAAGCTCCGTCCCCTCCCCCTCCCCCGCCCACCCCGCTCCGGAGGCTCTGGATCCCACTGCTCCCCAGGAGGTGCAGCGATTGGTGGGCTCTCTCCTCCCTCCACGGGCCTAGGGATGCCATGGAAACTTCCTCCATGGGCTTCCCGGGTCTCCCTCCTCTTCTGGCCCCCACAAATCCCCCAGGCCCTGTGCAGGGTGTTTTAGATGAACTGGCAGAAAGTGCAGAGCCAGATGCTGACGTCCTAGCGGCTCTCCACTTGCCTGAGCTGGAAGGGGACAATACCCAGAGAATAGTGGCCTTTGCTGTGTCCCCCCAGCCCATCTGGGGTGGCAGGGTGGGGAGGGGGCAGGATCTGTCAGCAAGAGCACACGCCTGGGGAGGACGAGGCAGGGGCAGCCAGGAGGTCTCTCCTGTAGCTCTGGGGTCGTCTGTGCCCTCGGCTCACCTCCTACTGCCTCAGTGGTGGCTCACCTGACGCAGGTTTTGACAGCCGCCGAAGGAGTGGCTTCCAGATTCGTGATTGGTTAAAGAAAAAAATCAAAGCAGATGGTCTGTGCCTGCCCCAAGCCTCAGCTGCCTCATTTGAAAAATACACGACAGGCACCTCTAACGCAGCCATGGGGACGAGACGCCGTGTCCCCGGTGCCGGGAACGCAGTACCGGGAGACAAACACTCAGCTTCTCCTCTGCATCTGGGTGCTGGCGGCGTGCCGGGTGCCGGCCTCGCTGCTCACAGCGGAGGTCCCCGTCGTGTGGGAAGCCCGCTACTGTGCCCGCTCCGTGGATGGGAAGACAGAGGCGTGAGGTTACAAGGCCGCACGGAGGGTCAAGAGGCAGGGCTGGGACTACAGCTCAGCGCCCCCGGACCCCAAAGACGAGGCTCTTGCACACCTTGCTCCGCGACAACCTGGAGGAGGCTGGGCTGGAGCCGACCCCCGGGAACAGACGGATGGATGGCTCGGCTCCTCCGCACCCCAGCCTTGCTCCCGAGACGGGCCAGGGGGAGGTTCGAAGGGGCCTCCCTCCTGCTCTGGGGACAGAGCCCACGAGCTAAGCCACCAATGAGCGCACGTGGAGTCACTGTCCCCTTCCTCCGTCGTGCTTGTTCTGGAGACAGACAACAAGAAACGCCAGGGTGGTGCTGACCTCCTGCAGCTCAGAAAGCCGGCCAGGCCAGCGAGGAGACGCAAGCAGCACCTCTGATGAATGTCACCAACCGAACATCGAACGGGCCCCGGGGAGCGGGGACGTCGCCTAGGCGTTAGGTCGTCTGAAGCAGGCGCCGAGCTATGATGCACATCGTGTGCAGGAGCAGGCGGGGGGCGGGGCGGGGGGCACACCCGGGACTTGGCGCTCAGCTCCTGGGCCAGCTGATCAAATGAGGATTCCAATCCCCTGTCATCTGACTTCGGAAAGGCACCCGTGCCTCCCAAGGCTTCCATCACCGCCTGGGGGGCTTGATCTGCTCCTCAGAAAGTCAGCCAAGGGGCACCTGGGTGGCTCAGTCGGGTGAGCGTCTGACCCTTGATTTCCGCTCAGGTCATGGCCTCATGGTTCATGGGATCGAGCCCCACATGAGGCTCTGTGCTGACAGTGCAAAGCCTACTTGGGATTTTCTCTCTCCCTTTCCCTCGGCCCCTCTCCCCCGCTACTCTCTCTGAAAATAAATAAACAAACACTTAAAAAACGTCCTGGGCAGCTGCTCCAGCACCGAATTACACCGCTCTACTGGGACGGAGGAAGGAGGCTTCTCCCTGGGCCTCAGTTTTCCCATCTCTAAACCCAGGGGGATTGGGCTCGTCTGGGGATGGAAACGCATCCAGAGACGTTGCCCCATCTTATCCCACTGAGCCAGGACTCTGTCTCAGAATCCTTAACACACCGCTTCAGGCAACTACCACCGATAAATCAGAGCTGGCTTGCAAGAGGAAACCCGTCTGCCGTCCCTGGACGCATTTGTCTAGAAACATCCCTCAGCTCTAAAGACCGGTTATTCTCCTCTGTACCCTACGTGCTTCACCCCTCATTCCCTTTATCTAAGTTCCCCTGGACTCCTGGTGCGGTGGCTGGGAAGCTGGGGCTGTGTTTATACAGCAGGTGTAGACAGGCAGGAGAAACAGCGCCCGCGGCCCCAGGAGAGGTTCTCCCGGTGCTCAGAGCGCGGCTGCAGAATCAGGCTGTGGGAGACCAGCCTCTGCAGCTTTCTGGCCGGTCCCGCTGAGGGGGGCTTTGAGGGTGGCGGCTCCCCCCACCCAGCAAGGCCTTGGGTTGACTTGGCAGGAACGGATGAGGGAGCAGGGAGCTTGCCAAGTCCAAGGCCACGCGGCAGGGGTGGCGCGGCCCAGAGCCCACAGAGCCCACGCCCGCAAGCCCCAGACTGCTGTTAGTGGGCCAGGGCTGACGGCAGGCCTGCAGACGGCAGAGAATGTCACAGACACGCAAGCTGTGTACCGCAGCCCGAAGGGTACGGTGCTAGTCACTGGCAGGAAGACTGACTCATCTCAGCACCAAGTGCAGGGACCTGACAAACCCAGTCTGCTGAGCTGATGCGCTTGCCGCGGTTAGTCCTTCCGCACTGCCGCGCTGGCTTCTCGTCTCAAAGGCTTTCTTCCTATCACCACCCACCCCATCTAAGGCCTCCAATTTTTCCGACCAGTGGCTCGGCGGAGAGCGACACGGGCTAGTGTGGCGATTAAAAGTGAAACTTAAATTACCGGGAAGTATTTAGCGCTAGAAATTCTGGCCCTAAGTGGCACAAACCACATTTCAAGTGCCCACTGGTCACATGCGTCTAAGTGACTGCTGTGTGAGATGGCACGGAATAGAACATTCCCATCATCCCAGAGAGTTCTATCACACAGCCCTGGCTTGGAGCCAGGGCCAGCTAGCTGCGCCCCGGCTTGAGGGTTCAAATCCAACTACTATGCGTTTTGATAAATCAAGTTTTGTTTGAGAGAGAGAGAGAGAGAGAGAGAGCATGTGCACGTGAGAGAGGGGGGCAGAGGGAGAGAGAGCCCACGAGAGAGAGACTCTTAAGCAGGCTCCACATTCAGAGTGGAGTCTGATGCGGGGCTCAGTCCCACCACCCTGGGATCATGAGCTGAGCCGAAAGCAAGAATCGGGCGCTCAACCGACTGAGCCCCCCAGGCTTTACCAAGTTTTACTGAAACACACCCATCCCTGTCCCTTTGTGTTTTATGCACGTCTGCTTCTGTGCCACCATAGCAGGGTTAAGTACGTGTGACAGAAACTGGCCGCCGAGCCTGAAATGATTACTATCTGATCCTTTAGAAGGCAAGTTTGCAGTCTCTGGTGTAGACTGTCAGAAAGTCGCATCCGGATCATTTCCGGAAAGAGGCTCCCTGACATCCCCAGCAGTCACTAGTAGGTCCCAGGTGTCAGGGCGCTTTTACCTAGGCGCACGGCTCTGCTGGGGAGGGGGCAGGGAACACACGGCTGTCAGCACCCGCTACCAAACTTGGAAGGCCCACAGGATACCCCTCCCCGGGCAGGCTCTTCTCTGGGGGTGCCTGACCTCTGGGAGAGGCAGTGGGGCGAGCCCCTGGGGTGGGCACGGGTCTGCTCAGGAAAACCACACGCTGGAAAGATGTCACCATTTGCTTGCTTTATTTTTCTTTCTTCCCAGGTCAGTGAGGCAGCAGTATCAAGAAAAAGTAGACAGGCTGTGTTCTTGGATGGTCATCCGACAACCCCTCCCAAACCAATAATCCACAGATAATTCTAGGAGCTTTTCATCACTCGTGGCCTAATTCGAAGGTCTGGCATCCCACACATCAAAAATAACTCCCTTGGCGATGTTAAGCCAACTTACGTGTGCGCCCATTTCCGTGAAAGGGGGCACATCTGAGGCAGTGAGAGGGCTGCCGGTGATCTGCCTCCTGGCCCTTCTCAAGTCCCCGCAGATCAAAGAGGGGACCGGGCTAGATGCCGGGCTCCCTCCCGCTCCGCCCCCAGGGCTGCTGGACCAGCGAGGGGCCCGGGAGTTCTCTGTGGACCCTGCAAATGAGCCCCACTGGCGGCTGCCGACCAATCACTGGTGGACTAGCTCAGACTTTCTCTCCTTTTAGAAACACTGTCCTTTGTTGAAAGGGAGACCGAATGGATTCTAGAGGCTCACCGCTGCTCACTTGGTAATGTCTCCATTGTCCACAGAGGGCAGAATCAATCTGCAGCAGCTTGGAATGCCCCGGGGCCAGAGAGGGTGGATTCTCTCAGAGGGCCCAGAAGCGTCTCAAATGGTAACTTCTGGGACAGCAGGGCCCCAGGACGCTGCAATTGGAGCCCAGCAAAATGCAAATGCGTGAGGGGCTCTTGCTGGCATGCCACCAGGGGAAGCCTTGGCTTCCCTTCCCGTGCGGCCAGGAGACCCTGAGCGGGCAAGGCCCCCCCTCTCTGTCTCCGATTCCCAGGCTGAGCTGCTGAAATCTCACTCCTACCAGCCTTTCTGTGCTGATCTGTCCAAGTTATTTGGAAAAATGGAACAAAGAAAAAAAAAATATCCTAAGCTTTCAGCCCTCCCCTCGGGGCCAGGCTTGCAATGCACGCATTCTCCCAGGCCTTCATGAATTACAGAGAAAAACAGCAGGGAGTCCTCTATGGAGCTACGACTGGGGGTGGTTTAATTTGCAAGGGTCCGGGACAGGCCTCAAGTGTTGGCACGTCCCCCGCGCTGCCGTCTCTTCCGCCCGCGCAGCTTCAGCCGCCTGGCTGGCAGGCTGACGGGCTGCTTCCCAAACTTTTCCATGATCTCCCTGATCCTGGCCAGGTTGGTTTTGCTGAGAGTGAAGTCACACCGTGTGGCCCCCATGTCGTAGCCGACCATGCAGTTCTTGGTGGACGAGGTGAACCCTTCCGCCTTGGCCGTGACCACATACTCCCCGGGGTTCAGGAGGCGCCAGTAGTCCCCATCGCTGGCTGTGAAAAGAAAGCAGGGAATTCAGAGGTTCTCTTCTAACGCAGCTACCCCACCAGTCCTGTTACTCCGGGACCAGCCTCCCGGCCGGAGAGAGACTCAAGAGGCAGGCGGTGTGGAATCCGAGCCCCCGCTGATGCAAATTCTTAATGCATTTTGGGAGCTGAGATGTTTTCCTCTTTGGAAGCCACCTTAATGGTTTTACCAGGCAGGGGTTCGAGGTGAAGGCTCCCTGTGGTGTTAATACTCGTGAGTGGAGATGGAGAAATGATCACTCACACTCCTTCCTCTGTGACAATATACGCCATTCATTACCAAGCTGAGCTTCCAAATGGTGTGCCCTCGCCACAAAATGCCATCTTGAAAAGCCATCAGTGCCTGGCTTCCTGGCCTCTCTTAGCACGGCTATAAATACAGAATAGGAATTCTTTCAAGGGGTGGGACTCTTCACTTTTGAAAAGAGAAATAAAGGACCACAGGGGGCCAGGGCCAAATGATCTGGGAGGAGGTGTGGTACCTGCACCCCATTCCATGGCCCTCATTCTTGGCCCGGGGGCCAAGAGAAGCCTGAAGCTTCAGGGGCAGTGACATACCAATGCTGCAAGCCTGAGCTCCTGTCTCCCCAGGGACACTGCTGGTCAGTCACCCCATAAGCACGTAACGGGACCCGTGTCCTAGCTCTAGGCTAGATCTCTGTTGCATAGATGGGTTCCAGGCCAAGGATCTCCTCCCCAGGAGCCTGCAGCCTGCCGAGGACACGCAGACCCCCGACGTGAAAGAGACTTCAGGGCATGGGTAACCAGTGACCCCGCAGAGGACGTGGTACCCGGAAGGTCAAGGCAGGCACCAATCCACTGAGTCTCCAAGCAAGCCTTTAACACACGTTGTATGATTATTCCCTTTTCTACCTAAGTAATCTGATGCCCAGGGAGGCATAAAGTCCTGCACAAGGTCGCACAGCTAGTAATCAGCAGGTTAGGCTCTCTCTCTTATGGCAATCTGAGTGTCCCAGCTGCCCTAAAGCTTTGGGGCCAGGAGAGGACGAGGAAAGGGGCTAAGGAGGCCCTGGGCAAGGCTCATGTGTCTACACAAGCCACGAAGTCTTCCAAGGGACGGGAGAAAACTCTGTGCGTGTGTGAATATGCATCTCCCACAAACACATAACACTTTGAAGCATCAGGTGTAGATGATAATCTTTATTCATCTGAGACACACGGATGCAATTAAGTGAGCTCACGAGAACACCAAATGCCGTAAAAAACGAACTATGCAGGCAGTTCGGCCTGCTAACTGGTAAACAGGACCCAGGGTGAGAGGTCGGGGTGCACACAACGCACGTGGCTGGCTCCCCGGCTTTCTCAGTGCTGCGCCCACCCTATGTCTTCCTTGGGTGACAATGCAAGCTTTTCAACCGAATAAAAGGCCATCTCATGCTTTTCAGGAGGCAAGAGCCCGTCAGGGGTTCCCTGAGCGTCACAATGCCACTCACCCTTTGAGACCTCCCTCTGGGGTCCCGCGGCCCCCGGGCAAACCTGAACGTGCCACCCCCTTCACGCATCTCACCTGTCCTACCAGACCGCGCGTCCTCGAGTGTGAGGCCGGGCCCTGTGCTAAGCTGTCGGCTCCTTGAGAGCCTGTGTCTCACTCCTCAACACTTCTAGTGTGTTTCGTACGGTGTGCCCTCTGTGAATGCCTGTGGGATTGAATGTGGTAAAGAGAAACACACACACGGAACCCAATGTCTTATTAACACGTGAACTTGAACTTACTAAGTCCTAACTCCTGTGGATGCTTTTTCCCCTGCGAACACCAGACAGATGTGTTAAGGCCAAGAGCCGGCCGCCCGGAAAGGCTGTCTGAGCGGCTAGAGGCCTCTGGAGGCGAGACCGCTCAGAGTGCACCATCTCGAGAGTACTTTGGGTCATTTTGAAACACCCCAGGGAAGGGGGCAGGGTCCTCACCAAGGGAGGTGCTCACTGAGCAGAGAAGGGGAAAAAAAACAAAAACCCATAATTAATAAATGCTGATGGGCACCGCTAAGTGTATAAGGAGGTTTGTAAGAAGGGATTCTTCTTCCTCCAAAGCAGAAGGCTCCCTCCTCCACATGGTGGGGGCCTCCTTCTTCTCATGTCATGCTGCCCTGTCTTTAACCTGTCTTTTTTTTTTTTTTCAACGTTTATTTATTTTGGGGACAGAGAGAGACAGAGCATGAACGGGGGAGGGGCAGAGAGAGAGGGAGACACAGAATCGGAAACAGGCTCCAGGCTCTGAGCCATCAGCCCAGAGCCCGACGCGGGGCTCGAACTCACGGCCCGCGAGATCGTGACCTGAGCTGAAGTCGGACGCTTAACCGACTGCGCCACCCAGGCGCCCCTAACCTGTCTTTTGAGCACGGTCACATGGGCAGCCCACGCTGCTGCATCCCAGGCACTCAGAACACCTCCCACTGGTTCCCGGAATGGGCCACACACCTTACACCTCAGGGCCTTTGCATATGCCGTTCCCCCAACTCCTGTGCTCTTTTATCCCTGAGATGTTTTTAAACGCCTGAAGTTTGTTTCTTAATGATAAAGCCAACTTTTTGTAATTCAAAAGCAGTGAGTTCCGTTCCACGCCTCTAGGGGATGAGTCTTCCAAGAAAATCCCCACCGGCTCCTCGCAGGCCACTCCCCCTTGCCCCCCACCCCCTCCAGCCACAAACAAACCCCGAGAGTTTGGTCTTTAACTCTTGATTCTAAACCTCTGTAATTACTGTTTCTTCCAACCGAAATACTGTTCCCTGTCCTTCCAAAGACCAGCTTGTGCTCCTCCTTTCAGGGAGGGAACCTTCTCTGGCTTTCCCACCAGTTTCTGTATATCCTCCAAATTCTTTCTGGGCTATCATCATAGTCTGCAATTACCTTTTAAATTTTCCTTGGCAACTACTTGTATGTCTCCCCCCATCAGAACGTACTGTCTGAGGTGAGGGGCATGTCTGTCTCGTTTACCACAGTATTTCTAGGCCAGCATGCAGGAGGTGCTCCACAGGATACGTTAAAAACGAAACCACGGCAGGGGTGCCTGGGTGGCTCAGTGGGTTAAGCGTCCCACTGTGGCTCAGGCCATGATCTCACGAGTCGTGGGCTCGAGTGAGCCCCACATCAGGCTCTGGGCTGACAGCTCAGGGCCTGGAGTCTGCTTCAGATTCTGTGTCTCCTCTCTCTCTGCTCCTCCCCCCCCCCCCCCCCGCTCGCACTCCGACTCTCCCTCTCTCTCAAAAATAAACATTAAAAATTCCCACCCCCCCAAAAAATGAAACCATCGGGAATTTGTTTGGATTCACGGAATCAGAATGAGGTGGGCCAGCTCTATAATCTATAAGGTTCCGTTTCAGAAACATGGAAGAGGCCTGATTCTCTCATCTGCCTGGCAATGCATCCTCTCCCCCGGAAGTTCTTGCGTCGGCTTTCCCCACGCTTACCCCCAGGGCTCTTGTTATGTGCTTCCAGCCCCGACCCCTGGTAAAGTCTAGAACCATCTACCTTGTGAAACTCAGGGATCAGCGTGTTAGGTCACTACCCCTATCACTGGGTGAGCAGGTCTGTGTTCAAGGGTGAATGTTCTGCGGAATTATAGGAGGGGGGGCACTTCCGCAGCTGGCATCGCTCAGCACAGTGGACAGAAGGAACAACCCAGGCGCTAACAAATGTCCACTCGTTAGCAGGTCAGGTCAGTGCCCACTAGACAGAGGACGCTCATGGGGCTTTCTGAGCCAGGTGTTTGGCCAACATACTTATTACGTGCGTCCAGAAAGCATTCGTACTCGCTTCTCTCTCCGTGGAATTCAATTCCCCTGTTTAGTTTCTGCAAAATCCCTCCGGAAACAAAACTTGTCAGGTCACAGAAGCTCAGAGAGAAATCAAGGCAAATGCAGGGCTTAAGTCGAGCACCGAAAGAGGCTGAAACAAATAAAGAGCTATGTGTGAAGTATGGAGTTTATGTATCATGAGAATACGCTGGGAAATTATTTTCGGGGGGAAATAAACGGAGACGGGCAGGCGGCTTCCATCGGCTCATCGAAACCACCTCTGTGATCACAGGGGCTTGAGGTTCAGAGCTCAGTAGGCATAGCACTCTCTTCGGGCTTGTGGGGTCCCTGGGACTCTTTCTCTCCAATTCCATTTAAAACCCTCATGTTTTCTCACATTGTGTACAAAGCACGAATTGTCCCAAGAATATTCTAGGCTCTTTTATGAATCATTCTTTCACAGGAGCTTGTTGGCAACGTTTAAAATACAGTCCCTTCTGTTCCTAACGATCTCCAGCACCTTGCGTAACACCCGGCCCATCGCAAGTCTGGAATCTGCGCACTGAATGCATGAATGAGTAAGTGAATGAACGAAGGAACCAGCGGCTGCCCGGGAGGGGCCTCAATGTACCAAATGCCACGCCGCACAATGTGAAGCCTCCTGGGCAGGGGCTGTAAGGTCCTCAAGCACGAGCAGGAGGGAGTTTCAGAAAACAGGAAGGCGAGTCATGGCATCACACCGCGTGACATTTCAGCTCCATTTCACCCACTGAAACAGTAATTGGCTTGGGGCGCCTGGGTGGCTCTGTCGGTTAAGCCTCCGACTTCGGCTCAGGTCGTGATCTCGTGGTTTGCGGGTTCGAGCCCCGCATCGGGCTCTGGGCTGACGGCTCGGAGCCCGGAGCCCATTTCGGATTCTGTGTCTCCCTCTCCCTCCGCCCCTCCCCCCTCACGCTCTGTCTCTCTCTCTCTCCTTCAAAAATAAATAAACATCAAAAAAAATTGATACAATAACTGGCTTTCTGTAGCAGGCACGTCGGCAGACGGCCCGTCACTGAGCAGCACGTGTTGCAGCCTGAATCCCAGCCTACTCCATCCTGAGGCCCCAGAGGCTTCGGTTCCTCACAGGTCAAATGGGATCGTTGGTTGGAAGGACCGGGTCTGTTAATGCACGTGAAGGGTTTGTGGAGAAAAGGGGCAGGGGCACTGCGTTCACAGTCTCAAGCCCCTGGCTCAAATCCCAGCTCTGCTATTCTCTGTGCACTCCCGGAAACACCATGCCGTGTCCATTCGTTCGTTCAAACTCACCCCTTCATCCATTCATTCAACAAATATTCATTAAGCACCTACTGAGTGCAGCCTGCACCTCACCGAGGCACGAAAGAGTCAAGGACGCCTGGTCTGGAGCAAGCGGGGGAGAAGCAGGAACAAAACAGGCACCAGAGGTACGGGCTTGGCCTGCAGGGTGTCAGAGGCCGGCGGTGGAGACGCTACGGGAGGAGAAAGCTGGAGGCTGAGAGACCCGAAGGGGACGAGGAAGGAACCGAGGGGTTCTCGAGGGAAGGAGGCCCGGGCAGTAGGAGGGGCTGGAGCGAGGACCCCAAGGTGTGGCCTGAGTCCTCGAGGAAGGAGCCGGCGGGGACTACCGAGGACAGCAAGCACAGGGCAGTGACTGTTCTTGTTTGACCGAAACGGAGACTCAACGATTTTCACTTTTAAATGGGGACAGTCCTGGGCAAACCAAGCAAGATAGCCGGTCACCCCAGGAGAGGTTTGGGAGGTAACCAGCAGCCTAATCCTGTATGGCCCCGCGCGTGCCCTGAGGACTTTGGGGTGCCCCTGTGGGGTTCAATAAAAGGGTGATATGACCCAGTTAGCTGATAACAAGCTTGCCCTGGCTGCGGGGCTACGAGGGCAGACATAGGAGAAGCCTGCCCGGGGTACCACGGTGAGCCTGGCAGGTGCCACGGGTCGGACCGGCTGGCAGCTAAGGAGGAGGTGAGCGGGCATAGATTCTGTATCTATGTGCTGACAGAGCCGGGGGAACCAAGGGCAGAACCAAGGGCAGAACCAAGGCAGAGCATCTGTTCCGTATGGGCACCTTGTGTATCATCCCAACTCTCATCGGCTTTACAGGTGATAACACATGGGGGACACAGGAGGAAAATGAACTTGACCCGGTTTCCCTGGGATTGTCCCCCATTTTAAATCTGAAGTCATACATCCTGGGAACCACCCCCAGTCCCAGGCGAACCCAGACCGCTGGCCGACCCAGCACAGCGTAAGCCCCTGAGCCAAGAGGTACAGGTCAGGCCACACCAAACACCTGCTGAGCTGGCCTCATATCCTGTCTCTCCCAGTTGTTCAAGTGTGTCCGAGGGCTGAACAGGTCTTTCTCATGGCAATCACGATTTCCCTTCTCCTACTGAGTCGGTTCTCTGTGCCCAGGTGGGACCTGTAGTAGGTTGAATGATGGTCCCCAGAAGGGTCCACATCCTACTATCTAGACCCTAATCCAGACCCTGCGAATGTGACCTTGTTTGGGAAAAGGATCTTTGCAGATATAACTAAGGATCTCAAGATGAGACCATCCTGGATGGCCTAGGTAGGCCCTAAATCCAATGACAGGTGTCCTTATCCGAGAGAGAGGAGACACAGGGGGAGGCCACGGAAGATGGAGGCAGAGACTGGAGTGATGGGACCAAGGAAGCTCAGGGGCACGTACAGCCACCAGAAGCCGCAAAAGCCAAGGAAGTTTCCTCCCCAGGGGCTCCAGAGGGAGGACGGCCCCGCTGACACCTTCGGCCGCCATAGCAGTGAGGGAATAAATTTCT
Source organism: Puma concolor (assembly GCF_028749965.1). NCBI lineage: Eukaryota > Metazoa > Chordata > Mammalia > Carnivora > Felidae > Puma > Puma concolor. The sequence continues at coordinate 80,577,826 of NC_141677.1, forward strand.
AATTCTTTAAGTTTGTGGTCAGTTGTCACCGCCCCTGCGGGAAACAAACACAGGGCCCGGTCCCAATGCCTCGCTCACTACAGCTGACACCAAAGCAAAGCGCATCCACCTACACTATGACGCACGCAGCGCTCCCCAGAGTGTCCCCGGCGGACAAAAACCTCTGTGTGCAGACGCACTGTCTCCACCAGAGCCCCTGCACACAAGCGGATTTAGGCTTCTCGCCAATTCTGTTCCCGGTGCACCTGCCACGACATCATGCTGCCCACACTACCCGTCAAAGTCAGTGTTTCCTCATATCTCACCAAACACACTGAGCACCACCCCAGGTGACAACGGCCCTGGGCACAAGGGAGAGACTTCGTGGGTTCCACAGCAGCACGAAAGTCCTGAGTGAGCAGGGACATGCCTGGGGCTGGGAGTCAGACGCCTGAACCCAGGACCCACCCGCCAGTGGGTCCTTTAACCACCCCCCACCCCCCAGCATCTGGTTTTCACACGAATGAGGGAGATACCAGAAAGCACAGGCTGAGCGCCTTGCTTGCCAGGGTCTCCACGGTTAAGTTTGAGGCAGGAGACAATCGTTCAGCTCTCCATACGAAGTTTCTGGCATGCAACATGTGGTGTTGACCCCAGAAAAATGCTTCAAGGAAACAGATATTTCCTACCGAGAGACAGTTCATCGACACTCGCGGTTACCTGTTCGGATGTCGTGGTTAACACCTTCCACGGAGATGATGGCATTGGGAATCCCTTTTCCGTGGGCGTCCCTCACCATGCCTTTGATGCCACGATGGACCTGCTCAGAAACACGACAGGAAATGGTGAGCTCACCACTCGCTCAACCCAACACGCACAGTGAAGACGGCTGTAAGCCGAATGCCAGCCCGGTGCCCCCAGGAAGCCTCTCAAAGCCGTATCTAGCTCGAAAGCTCCCTGGCTGTGCCTGGATTTGGTGTGCAAATTTCTGTATTCCTTTTGGGTCCATGTACTGGGAAGTCTTCCCCTGAAGTTCAATTATCCCAGAGGCTTAAAAAATTTTAGGATCTTAGATGGTTCATAAAAACCACACCCGGTAAAAATGGAATTTAATTTTTTAGAGGCACGTTTATTTGGGCTTCCCTAATCGATAATGACTTAATACATAGACCCAACGACGTAAGAGTCAGAGAGGAAAGAAGAGAGTCAAAGGCATTCCTATAATGACATTGACATTCCTACATGACATTCCTATAATGTCATATGTCCACAGGGCCCTTCTGCGGATTAGCTGTGTCACATGACATGTGTCACTCTGAAACTTGTACCTCAGTTTCCCCATCCGTAGAATGATGTGACAACCCAAGCCGGCATACCATCGTTTCCAATGACACTCTTTATACGTATTATTGTGCCTGTGCATTTTATCCACAGCAGGCACCTTGGCTACACAGGATTACTTCAGAATAACCAGAACCTTCTCTCCTTTCACAGATGAAATGAGAAAGAGCCTTCCCTCACAAAATGCCAGGGCACAGAGAGCGTTCACAGCTTTGCAAGACAGAACAGGCTCACACCCCCTGTGCCAGGCACTGGGGGCTGCACAGAGTCTCTGGGGACCCTGGTGGGGCAGACTGGGACGCTAGCCCTGCCTGAAAGTTTCTTCCCCCTCACCTACAACAACCCACAGGAAGGGCGGCCTCCGTGTGCAATCCTGCAAGCCTCAGGACCGTCCTTCCAAATGGATGAGGATCACGGCACAGTCACATAACTGACGCCCAGTGTTCGTTTTTGTTTATTCCTCTGGTTTCCGGTCAGTCTGTTCCTTAGTGGGGCGTGGATGTTAGTGGATTAGTTGTAGCACCAAACGAGAACTGGTTTACTCAGAGCTGCAAGAGGGGCGTGTCCCTGAGAGCAGGAGGAAGGGAAGGCGTGTGAGGTTCCCAGCGTGCACAGCGGGGCTTCCTCACCAGCCGCAAGCAGAACCCTGGCAGGTGCCTGTGACACCTGCTCCCAGGGAGCACCCCGTCACCTGCAGCACATGCGAGGGGCACAACTGTGTCCCCCCAAATTCCTGGTGAAGTCCTTACTCGCAGGAACTTAGAATGTGACTGTATTTGGAGACAGCGTCTTTGAAGATGTGATGACACTAAGGTGAGGTCACTGGGGTGGCTCTGACCTTCCCTTATAAGAAGAGGAAACGTGGACACACAGAGACCCCAGGAGTGTGTGTACACAGAGACCCCAGGAGTGTGTGTGCACAGACCACGTGAGGACCCTGGGAGAAGACGGCCACCTGCCAGCCAAGGAGAGTCCTCGGAATGAAACCAACCTGCTGACACCCTGATCTTGGACTTGCCTACCCTAGAACTGTAATTTCTGTTGCGTAAGCTCCCTGTGCGTCTATGCTTTTATGCGGCCCCACCAGACGAACACGAGGGGTCCGGGCACGCTGGCTCGGACACGTGTCACCCCTCCCTACAGGGCAGCATCCGGTCGCACTCGCTATGACCCAGTGCGGGCAATCGACATGGCCTTCACAGCTCACCTCGTGGGGCTGAATCAAGTGCAGACAGATGATGGTTCCCGCCAGCGCTGTTTGTGGCCGGCCCAGCATGACAGCCATCGTCCGAAGCGTGAACTCGGTCTCGGGCTTTCAGCCCCCTAACCGACCCCCGTCCTGAGCCGGCCCCCAGCACAGCGTGTCTCAGGCCATCCGTACCTGCTCCATGAACACGATTAAGGATTCCCGATTGTTCTCCCACTCCTCGGGCAGCTCGCTCTCGTGCGGATACTTGTCACAGCCCACGTAGATGGACAGCTCGAAGCAGTTTGTGTGAAGGTAGCTGAAGTCATTGAGACCTGCCGAGCGAACCGACACCATGGTCACTGAACGGTGCTCAGAGTGGCAGGAGGGAGACGGCAAGAACGTTCAAGAATGGGGCTCAGAAGACTCCATTTGAACAGGGACGTATCAAGCCCCTACTACAGACCACAGATGACAGCAAACGCGAGGGGAGGGGATGGAGGTAGAGGGGAGGACACGGCCGGGATGGTTTATGGGGAAGACAGGAATATACAGGAACATCTCTGACAAGAGGAGGACTCAGATTCTGTTTATTAAACTCAGAAATAGCTTAAGATACGATTTTTATGTTTTTTAAGTGTTTTTATTTTGAGACAGAGAGAGAGCGCTCACACACAGGCATGCATACACTCATGCTGATGGGGAGAGAGAGGGAGAGAGAGGAGGGAGAGGGAGAGAGAGGAGGGAGAGGGAGAGAGAGAGAGAGAGAGAGGAAGGGAGGGAGAGAGAGAGAGAGAGAGAGAGAGAGAGAGAGAGAGAGAGAGAGAATCCCAAGCAGGCTCCACACTCAGCACAGAGCCCAATGCGGGGCTTAATCTCACGACTGTGAGATCATGACCTGAGCCGAAATCAAGAGTCGGGATGCTTAACAAAGCCCCCCAGTCGGTTTTAGAATAATATATAGTTTTAGGATATATATAATTGTAGAATAAAGTGACATGAGTTAACAATATGGGTTCTAAGCGTTTAAGTTTCTCTCTACGGTTAGGCTGCCCCGAGCTGGCCATTTGCCTCCATAATCCACACCAACAGCTATCCCTACAACCCTTTGCTGAGTGCCACCCATAAGGCCAGGACCTGTGGTCAGCACTCTGTATCCGCTGACCACAAGCCCGGCAGAGAGGGAGGCAGCACAGCACAATTCTACAGACAAGAAAAATGAGGGAGAGTACAGCTATGAAATGTATGCAGGACCAGGTCTTGGAAAAGAGCCAGGGTCAGGCTTTGAACCTAGATGTGAGTGATGCCAAGACCTTGCTCTGAGAACGTGACTGTATTTGAAACAAGCATCTCTAAAGACGTGATGAAGTTAAGATGCAGTCATTAGACCTCCAGAGCTTGGCCGGAGGGGGCTGGAGGACAAACACCCCCACCCACTGAGCCCGACGGCAGATGCACTTTACGCATCCTGACGCCATTGCAACAGGACGGGAAGCGCCCAGCCCGGCACGGAGTCAGTCTCTGCACTGGGGTCCTGGGGCTGCTGTGACAAATGACCACAAACTGGGGGGCTTAACACAGCACAAATGTATCCTCCCATACTTCTAGAGGCTGGAAGTCCAAAATCAAGGAGAGGGTTGGCAGGGCTGTGCTCCCTCCCAAGTCTCTAAGGGAGGAAACTCTCTTGCCTCCTCTAGCTTCTGGTGGCCCCCGGCTTGTGGCCATGTCACCCCAATCTCTGCCTCTGTCTTCACATGGCCTTCTCTGCTGTGTCTTCTCTTCTGTCCCTTATGAGGACATTTGTCAATGATTTAGGGCCCATCCAGGTAACCCAAGATGACCCCACCTTGAGACCTCTAACTTAATTACACCGGCAAAGACCCAGTCTTCAAAGAGGTCATAGTCACAGGTTCCAGCGGCTAGGAAGCAGGGATATATTACTTTCGGGGTGGGGGAGGAGGGGTCACCATTCAACCCACTACAGCACCCAATATTTGCAAAGTGAACAAGTGAATGTTAGGGGGCATTAAGCTCTTTCCAACATTTTCGTCTTGGGGGAACAGGGTGATCAGGAAGGACAGGGCGCAGCTATGACCTGTGTGACCCCAGGTGGCACACGCCCAGCAGGAGGCCCCTGCACGAGCTCCCTCGTGGGTTCTGAGGGCCAGGACTAAGAGATCAGAGGTCGGGTGCACTGGGTTTCCCTACAGTGACTGAGCAAAGGAGCAGGTCCCGCTTGTCAACCAGCCTTGGTGCTCGCCACGCGTCTTCCCTCCCTCCCGCCTCCTCCCGCCGTCACGCTCAGTAGGAAGACCGGATTAAAAGTCGGGGCCCTGGGTATGTTATCAATCTGCTGCCTAATCGATTGCTCAAGTCACAGCCCAAACGGCACTCAGCATCCAGCCACTCTCTCCGGCGGGTTCCAGACGTGAACCGGTCACGTGTCACCAGATTAGCTTCTGACCACATTTGTGATAAAACGAGGACAGGGACAGAGAGCTGAGGTATGGAAGGAGTGGGCCCGTGCCACATTAACGGAACATCCTTCGCGGGGGCCTGGTCTGGTTGGAGAGGGTTGGTCAAAACGCCACATCGACTCATTCACTCGAACCCGAAGTGTGGAGTTACAAGAGGGCACAGCAGGCCCGACGAATGCCATGTTCCCTGGTCAGCACAGGGAGGACACGCTGAGATGGCCGAATGCCGCTGTGCACGTAACATTTTCATTACCCCCTATCTTTGAAGCCTTGTTGGTACAGAAATGAATCAGTGCCACGTACGAAACTCTGGAGTGGGTCTGCCACCTTGCAATGTGCCTTCGAAGCACTCTAGGTGCCAGCAGAGTCGGTGAGATGCTGAACGGCCAGGAGAAGGGTGCAAAAGCTTGAACCCGGCCACCTCTGCTGCTGACTTTTGGCCCGTGAGCTGAGAATACTCCTTGAGGAATGGCTTCGAAAGCAGAACATGTGGGCAAGGAGCTGGGGCATGACCCACACAGTCCCCACAAACCCCGTGTCCCTGCCGGGTGGGTGAGATGCTCCTCTCTTCGCCTAGAACCCTAGTGTCACGGCTTCTACGTGGAGCACGGAGCCGTGCGTCCCGTAAGGCCCGTGTGCCTGTCGCCAACTCCGCCCGTCCCTCATCGTGGGGCAGGGGAGGCAAGATGGCAGCCCAGGAACAAAGGGGCTCTGACATCGCTCTGGACTGGAAACACACACACACACACACACACACACACACACACACACACACACGACAAGCGATGTGTGTTCCGAGCTTCCCCGAAGCCTGCTCTCCACCGCCCCATCTCCGTCAACTAATGCCTGTCAGTCACCGCTAATGAGTGAACAAGATCCGAACAAAAAGCTGGAGTGGAGGTGGAGGGGGAGGGAAGGAAATTAGAAGTCACATTTCATTAATCTACAGCGAGATGAATCGGCACACTTCCCCACACCGCCGGGAGGAAGCGGGATGAAGGCTCGAGCCGCCACGTGGCTCTGCACACAAGTCCCTGAAATAATGGAAAATCTAACTGATAGGGAAAAAGCAAATGCTGCCTTCGTGGTTGTGTGGCGGCCAGCTTTTCGAAACGTGACTATTGACCTGGCGCGGACAAATCCGGCCGTGTCCGGGCCGGATTTAGACACCGCAGCCATGAAAAATAAACAGATACTTCGCGTAAAGGTGGCTGTGGGTTTCTGGGGCTAGAATTGGAAAAAGCAAGAATGGTTTGTGGCCGCGAGAAGGTTATCTTGCTCGACAGGGATCTGCCTTTATGTGCTTTTTATTCTGTGTAGGGCAAAACTATGATGGGGATAAATAAAATAGCTCTGTGGGGGAGGTAACCAAGAAAGAAATGGCAAGATTTCTGTACCTGTTAAAAAGTGGCCACAGGAACAAATCTATTTACTACTTGGAAATTTTTCTTTTCCCAAGCACGGACACGTACCTGAAAAGTACGTGAAGGCGGATACGGGCAAGAGTCACGGCTGCGTGCTTCTGATCGGTTACACAGAGAACACGCCCGCACCCACACTCGCACAAGCCCCCACGCGAGCCTCACAACAGCCCCAAAGGGCCTATCACCTTCATCGTTCGCCGTGCCCATTTCACAAATGGGAAATATGGGGGTCAGAGAGGGAAAGTAACTTGCCCAGGGTCACACTGGGCATCTGAGTGATGAAATGGAATTTGAATCCAGGTCCACTTGACATGGGATATTTTTCAAATTCATCACTGGGTTGACCACCCCTCCCCCCCAGAGTCAAGAAAATAGGCAATGACCATTCTGCTTGGGGTCCTGCCATCCCAAAGCTGAGGGACCTTAGGGAATGTGACATCCTCACCCTTCCACATTTGGGAGCCCTGGGCCGGGGCAGCCTGGACACAGCAAAGAAAGCTTATCCTGAAACTGGGACTATGGCGTCCTCTGGGACTGATGTGAAGGAATTCCCAGAGTCCCTTCTGGAAGCTTCTCTGGTCCTGTGCGGATGCCAGAAGCAATACCACCTATTCCCTGCATCGTATGCAGTCGGGCTTCGACCAAAGGCTCTGCTGTGCCTGGGAGGCCGGTCTACTGACCTCCAGAAGACAGGAGATTTGTGAAACAGCGATCACACCATGTCAGGCCTGAGGAAACACCTGCAGCGTGGAGTCGCTTCACCCCTGAGTATGGGATCAACGCCCGGCCCCTCCGGGTACCCACCGCAGGGGACGTCCCACTAATGGGAACAGCTCCGGGTGAAAACACCCTGGCTCCGGTGCCAACACCAGCGTGCTGTCTGTCCCTTGGCCGGGTGTGCCTTTTGGTCCGATCCTTCATCCAAGTGTACATTTGCTCATCTCTGACCCCCTACAGAATCCGAATAGCTCAGGAGCTACGAGCGGGCCACGGGGCCAAACAGAGAGATCCCTCGTAGTCACCAGGCCCCGGCTGTCTCATTCATAAAGTGGGGAGTAGCCACAGCCCCCCAAGACCACTGGAAGGATTAAGGAGCAGTCGACGTAGAGTGCTGGCACCCTGTAGATGGCGGACCACGGTCGCTATTATACCCGTGACAAGTGATAAGGGAGGGCTGGGAGGGGATGGCCCGTGGGTCCCTCCCTGTCCGGCTCCGTGACGACAGCAGGGCCGCCAGAGACTTACTTCCGGCAACGGTGTGCCAGGAGGCCCCGTTGACGGTCCCGTCCTCTTTCTGGAAGTCTTCCGTGTGGCACACCCTCCTCCTGGCGTCGGTCATGAGGCGGTGCGTGGAGGCGTAGGAGTAGGCCAGCCAGCGGAACACGTGGTCGTCGGGCGTGGGGCTGTGCTCCTGCGTCTTCCACAGGGACCGCACCATGTCGTAGGGGTATGCCACCACCAGCTCGCCGCCCTGCAGGTTCCCACCCAGCACGAAGGGGATCTTCTCCATCCAGGCTATGACGGCCCTGGTCTCCACCGCCACCTGTGAACAGGGCGAATTTACACGGGGCGAAAATGGGACGGGGACTGCTTTCTCTCCCTACCTCCCAAACGGGGGACACAGTGGAAAGAGCAACCGTTTCGCGGAACACTTTTAGCAAAACGTAGAATTTCAAAACTCCGTCCGGGGAAGACCGAGTTTTGTGGAAATCGTGGATTACACAAAAAAGATAAATCGAGGGAAGTTTTCTTTTGGTAGGAATATTCCAGTTGATGCGCGGAGGGAAAGACAGAGTTAGATTATCAATACTCGGCAAGTCCCATGAGTTAAGGGGCCAGGGATGTTCATCCACGGCCGCAAAGCACAGAGAAAGAGAAAGCCAATACAGTCTGTCCCTCGAGGGAAGAAACACCTAAGAGAGAACATCAACCCAGAATATGACCAAGCCTCCCATCCAGGGGCCGGCAGCCTATTCCTGTAACAGACCATATGGGAAATGCTTTAGGTTTGGAGGGCTCTGTGGTCTCTGTCCCAGATACTCAACTCTGTCCTTGTAGCCAGAAGCACCAGAGACGATACGCAGATGAACGTGGCTGTGTTCCAATAAAACACAAAACACTTACACAAACAAGCCTGGGCAGCAAGAGGCCCACCTACGGGCTGTAGTTCACCAACCCCTGTTCTGTGGAGCCTAGTCTGGTCTCGATCTCTCTGCCAGTTTACAGAAAGCAGAAGAAGAGGTTACGTGACATGGCAGGTATTCAGTCGGCAGCACCCAGGCAGTGGAAAAGGCTACAAGATGATGTAATCTGCTTGCTTATAACTTAGTTGTTAGAAGAGAAGCAGCGACGCGGGCAAGAGGATAAAAGACAGCAAGCGAAATGGCAGAAACCTACAGGGTAGGGGAGACTTGAGAGACGCAGCCCTCAATCACGATGAGGGCCCTTTAGTTGGCTCCTGATTTAAACCAACTATGAGAGAGAGAGCGATGGAGAATGATAATAGGGAAAACGTGAACACTGACTGGATATGTTATAATACCAAGAAATAATTTATTTTGATATGATAATGGGAATCATTTATTGGTTTTAAAAGAGACCTGAAGCTTTTAGAGATACTTACTGAGAGGTATTTGCAAATGAAATGATACCACACCTGGGATTCGCCCCAGTAATTCTGCAGAGGGGGAGAAAGTGGTACAGATGTAGATGGAAGGTGAATCGACAGGCACTGAAGTTGAGATGCACATGGGGACCCTTAGAGCTTTCTAATTTTCTATGAATGGCATTTTTTATGACAAAAAGTTGAAGGAAGGAAAGAAGGAAGGGAGAGAGGGTTAAGAGGAGGGGAAGCGACGAGAAGGAAGGAAGGAAAGAAGGGAGGGAGAGAAAGAAAGAAAGAAAGAGAAAGAAAGAAAGAGAAAGAAAGAAAGAAAGAAAGAAAGAAAGAAAGAAAGAAAGAAAGAAAGAGAGAGAGAGAGAGAGAGAGGAAGGAAGGAAGGAAGGAAGGAAGGAAGGAAGGAAGGAAGGAAGGAAGGAAGGAAGGAAGGAAGGGAAAGAAAGAAGCAAAAAAAGAAAGAAAAAGAACTGACAACATTAGATGCAAAAATTAGGTTGACAGGGTCAAATACTGCTCATGAATCTAATTATTTACCCTAAGTTACTGACTCCTATGAAGATAGTCCCAGCAAAATAAAGTCTGATAATGGAAAAGAAATAAACACTGGAAATGGCTTAACTGTGCAGCACAGAAAGTTGATTAAGGAATGAAATTGACTTGATGGGATTCATTAAGTTTTGTTTTTGTTCCTGAACACATCAGGAACCCTGGAATGGACTAATCATAGAACTTAGCTCAATACACCATATCATCATTGGTCCACGCTTGTCCTTCTCTGTATTTTAATATAATAAACACCCGTGAACCCACCATCCATGCCCCAAACCAGATCTTATAGACAATTTCTGTGTAATATGTGATTCCGTCCCTCCCTTCCTCCTGCTTCCCACTCAGAGGCAACCACTGTATCCTCAATGATATACGATTCTTATTCTTTCTGTTTTGTTTTATCCTATATGTGTATACCTAAAAATAGATTATGTGGTTTTACTTGCTTTCGATCTTAAGAAAGAGGGGGTAGCCACACTGTTGCCTTCTGCAATTTTTTTTTAAAAAATTTAATGTTTGTTTATCTGGAGAGAGAGAGAGAGAGAGAGAGAGAGGAAGGGGCAGAGAGAGAGAGAGAGAGAGAGAGAGAGAGAGAGGGAGACAGAGAATCGGAAGCAGGCTCCAGGCTCTGAGCTGTCAGCACAGAGCCCGACGTGGGGCTCAAACTCACAAACTGCAAGATCATGACCTGAGCCGAAGTCAGAGGCTTAACCGACCGAGCCACCCGGGCGTCCCTGTCTTCTGCAATTTTTTCATCTCAATGCATGTTTCGCGATGCACCTGCACTGTAGCATAAAGCTACAGCTCAGTATTCTCCACTTCGGCGCTAAGATCTCATCACTGCTCTGTCCTTGTGATGATGGGCATACAGGTAACTTTCAATTTTTTTGCTGTACTGGACAGTGTTGCTTCGAACTTTGTTCTGGCATACACGTGCTGAAATGTATCTTGCATAAATCAGCAGAAGTGGAACCGCAGAGTCCTAGCATATACACATGTTCCACCTTACAAGATAACCAAATTATTTTCCAAAATCACTGTGCTAATTTATACTTGCACCCACAACGCATAAGAGATCCACTGGCCCCAAGTCCTCTCCAACGCTCAGCTACTGTCAGACTTCTTAATTTGCCAACCAGTGGGTATAAAATGTTCTCTTTTTTGCATTCCTTAGTACTAGTAAGGCTGAACATATTTTCATGTTTATTAACCATGTTTCCTCTGCCACAAATTGCCTCTTCATATCTCTTACCCCTTTTTCTATTGAGCAGTTTATATTTTTCTCATCTGTTATTCTTTATGTCTCTTGAATTTTTAATTCTTTTCCGGTTATTTAATTTGCAAATAATTTCTCTCAGTTTTTAGCTTCCCTCTTACAGCTTTTAAATTTTTGATGAGCAAGCTTTCTTATTTCGATGTAGTTGAGTTTATTAATCTTTTATTTTATGATTAATGTCATTTGGAATAGCTTTCTTCACTCTGAAACTAGCTATCTGTATGACAAAGTTTCACTGAGAGATTTTACCGAGAGTGATTATTAAATCTTATCAAATGATTCTTTCTGCAGACAAATCACTTCATATTTTTTTCTTGTTTTTCTATCATTTCATTGATTCTGCTCTTATGTTTTGATCACAATCTTTATACATTGTGTGTGTGGGGGGGGTGGTTCTTCTGTTATTTGTTCACTAGTTTCTTTAGCTCATTTTTAGCCTCTCTTCTTTGGAATATAATCATGAAAAGATACAAAACTCCAAAAAACACAGGAGGGTTTTGCAACTTTCCACAAATTTTGATATGTAATATTTTCATTATCTCTGTGTTCTAATTATTTTTTAGTTGCTAGTATAATCTTTTTCTTTGACCCATTATTTAGAAGTTTTAGGGTTTTTTTTAATTTTCTAAATACATGCTGATATTTTCATTAACCTTATTACTGTCTTCTAGTTGAACTATATGATGGTGAGAGCATCACGGTCTGACTTCTATTCTCCGAAACTAGTTGAGATTTCCTTTACAGCCCAGAGCATCATCTGTTTTTGAAAATGCTCCAGGGATTACTAAGGAGAATATGCATTCTCTAACGGGGGTGTAGGATTCTTTCAGGTCCCTGTGTCAAGCCTGTCGACTGCTATTCAAGTCTTTACTTTGCTGACTTCTTATCTAACATAGCCACAACTGAAAAAAGGTGTTAGTGGTGGCAGATCTACGTAATTCTCCCTGTGTTTCCAAAACACAACAAGCTCAAAAAGCAAAATTCTAGTCTTAAAGCAAAGACTGAAATCCCAGGGTTTCTAGGACTGTGCTGAACTTGTTCCTGGTCGCTCATGGCCACAGGGCCAAGGACGCTGGCAACCATGTTCCAATTCTGGTCCAAGAGTTCCAAAATTATAACATCATTTGAATTCCCAGCTTTACCAGACATCATTAGTATGCTAGTTTAAAAAAAACGGGGGGTGGGGGATGGGAGGAGGGGATTGTGCAGGATGGAATTAGGAAATAGGAGAGAGAATGCAGAAGACTCAGAAGCCCTGAATCCTTTACCCCCAGTAAGCTGCCCCTGGGCATCCGAATTACCCCACAGGGCATCGCCACGGTCTGTCCACACTGCTTGACTGGTTGCTTCTTGAAGGTCTAGATAACACCACCCTGTGTGCATCCCTAAGTGAGGCAACCATGCTGGTCTTCTTCTGCTGTGGGCTGGAGCCCCGAGGCAGAACAGGGGGGCTGCCTTCTATCCACCCATCATTTCTCTTTGGATTCCTCAGGAAGAGAAGCCAGTGCTTGGTATCTGTATTTTCTTTTTTACCTTGCAAAGTGCTGCCTAAAACACAGCATTTTCCAGCCTTCCTCATGATAGGTTGATAACATGTTTTGACTAAATTCTGGCCAATGAGATCAAGACATAGGTATTATGTAGAAATTCTGAGAATGCCTCTTAAAATTAATCAATGAGTCTGAAAGGAGGATCTTTATTGGTTTGTTTTTTTCTTAACTCTTTCTCTCCTCTTCCTTCACAGACACGACAGCTGGAGTACCGACTGCCATCTTAGATGATGACCTTGAGAATGAAAGTCACACGCTAACATGGTGGAGACAGACAGAGGAGTCCTTGGTTCCTGATGATCACAGGGCTTCCGTTTGGCTGCTTGGCTTCTGTCATCTACCTTTAGGGTCTTTCTATGTGAAACACAAACAAACAAACACCAAAAAAAACCCCAAAATATCTATCTCATTAAGCTATCGTCATTTTGGTTTTTCTGTCGTTCCCACTGAACTTACCCCTAACGCAAGGCAGATCTCTTGAAGGACACACACACTCAGAGGTCAGGGGTAGAGGGGTAGATTACTATGGGCAGGGCAGGCAATAAAAGGCACGCGAAATTTTGTGCAAAGTCTTTCTTCTACAACACGCCCTTTGTGAAAGAACACCTGAAAATTCGAGGAACGCCTTTCTCATTCAATGCATTTTTCCTTCCAAAGAAGCACAGCATGAAATAATCCACGAAGACTTATGAAAATAAAAATAAGGTATCTCAAGCAATCAGGAAGGACTGCGGGCAATTCCAAAGCAACTCCATGGCACCACCAGAGCTCAGGGCAACGAGGACGGTAATGAACGCGCACGATGCAGGGGAAGGGTGCGGGGCGCTCTTTGTTGTCGGGGCCCTTGTGTGGTTGTAAAGAAATATGATTCGATGATTTCTCTTTTATGAAGAAGAGCTGAAAATGCCAACGTTAAAGGTAGTTGCTCTCTAGCACACGTCCCCACTTTTGGAGAAAACATGACAGGAAAACCAGTGTCGTCTTGTTCCTAAATGTCAGATCCTCTACCAACGCCAGTGGGTGTTCACTGTGGCCTTCCTCGGCTCTGCACGTGGGGTGTTTTTACTCACCGTGGCATTTTCAGACAGAAACCACTCAGGGATCGCAATGTAGTGATTGGGAACTTTCCTCGGGAGATTCTGTCGGTCCTCTGCCTCCCAGAGCAGCGTGTTTAGGTCAGGAAAGTTGTTGTTGATGTCGATGCCGTCGTGGGTCCAGCGCCCCAGGGACCAGCCGCCCAGCTCCGAGCCCTGGGAGACAATTCCGAACGTGAGGGACCCACAGGGCTTCTGGACTCTTCTCACACAAGATGTCTCTATCTCTGTGTCTGCCACCCATCCCCATCTGGGTGGATCTCTAAGCCTCTACACATCGTCTGGCCCAAAGATGGAGCCCAGAAGGGAACACTGAAGCATCTTCTATTACGACTTGGTGGGTGGTGAGTAATACAGCCAAATCCCTCCAAGAGGGAGGGCATCGCCCCTGCCACATGGCCGAGCTCAAGAAGTATTACGCCCCTTCCTCCTCCTTCCCTCCCATGAAAGCTTCTAGAATGGTCAGATGAGGAACTCTGAGGAGGGATGACTCTTAAGAGTCTGGCGTTGCAAAATCAACCACCACCACCGCGTCAACGGATTCTCTCTGCCGTGCCCACGAGTCCGGCTCTCACAAACCCCTAACCACCTGGCCTTGGCAAATCTGGGACTGAGAACCCCTCACCAGCTCTGCACCAATAAACGCAACCCAAAGTCTGTACTGTAAACGTTCACGGGACGGGTACCCAGTACCGTTTTGCATTTTATTCCCAGATAATACGAACAATCCTGTACATGTAATTCTACAGTATGTATAGTCGGTGACCTACCACATTCTACGTCACAGTTAGAGCCTGAAATATAAACAACGGATCAGAATCACACACACAACTCTCCTCGGAGCACTGGCAAACAGGCAATAATAGAAGTGAGGGCCTGCCCCGATGCTGCGCTCGAACCGTGCTCAGTGTTCTTTTTATTCTAGTCTACTGCTGTTAGTGAAAACGTGCCAAATACCATCCTTCACGTTCACTTTTCCCACTCGTTGGCGGGTCTCAGATCCCCACGATTCTCAATCCCTGCTCTGCGTCTTTCATACACCCGCCGGGTTCCCCTGGCTCAGCAGGGAGACGCTCAAAGGAAAGCTAATGACGCGTGAGTGAGATCGGCGCTCTGCCGGCGGGGGCCTCGCCGCTGCCCTGGGCACGCGGGGCGGCATCATTACCCCTTCGTAGGCCTTCTCGTAGCCATCGGGGTTGAGGGAGGGGAGGATGTGGATCCGGGTCTCCTCCACCAGGTGGACGATGCGGGGGTTCCCGGCCAAGTACTCCTGACACAGGAACTGCAGCAGCAACAGCATCAGCTCGCGGCCCAGCACCTCGTTGCCGTGGGCGCCCGCCATGTAGTGGAACTCTGGCTCGCCTTTACTCCAAGACGGGAAAAAACACAGGTTCATATGGATGCTTCTAGCAAAACAGCCCTTACCATTTAGGGTAAAAAAAAAAAAATCCCTGACACATGCTTACAATTTTACCCTATCTCTTCTTACAAAAACCCCCGCCCCAGGGCGCCTGGGTGGCTCCGTCGGTTGAGCGACCGACTTCGGCTCAGGTCATGATCTCACGGTTCATGAGTTCGAGCCCTGCGTCGGGCTCTGTGCTGACAGCTCGGAGCCTGGAGCCTGCTTCAGATTCTGTGTCTCCCTCTCTCTCTGCCCCTCCCCCACTCATGCTCTGTCTCTCAGAAATAAATAAACATTAAAAAAAAATAAAAAAAAAACCAAATACCCCCTCCCCAAATTGTATCAGTACCATTTTTTTTTTTTTAATTCGCCAATAGTCAGGTATAGAAGAAAACGTGTAGAAAAATCATAGATGACACCAGCCCCTGGGGAATGGTGTTTATTCTTATTTAGCAAGAAAGGGTAACGTAGCACAGGGCTTCAGGTTTAAAATTTACAAATTAAACACAAGCCAGAGCAATTATTTTTCTCTTTGGGGAGGCAATCGTTCTTCTTAAGAGAAGTTCCTGTTAAGTCTTACAAGGACACAAAGATGAATGAATAGAAGCGGAAAACAGTTCAGCAGGGGAAACAGGCACTGACACAATTCTACAAGGGGGCTGCCTTTGAGTTTTTCCCTTCTAACAGCTCAGCTTTCCCGGTGTTGTGTTTATCAGTGCCGGGCATAAGCTGACAATATTTCTCCTTCTCTCACCGACAAAGCAACTGCTTTTGAGGAAATGTGATTTTACCCGCAGATAAA
The DNA here is from genome assembly GCF_028749965.1 of Puma concolor. Lineage (NCBI taxonomy): Eukaryota > Metazoa > Chordata > Mammalia > Carnivora > Felidae > Puma > Puma concolor. The sequence continues at coordinate 80,593,526 of NC_141677.1, forward strand.
GCCCTCACCCTTTCAAAGAAACTTCTAGGAGGAACTCCTGAAATAATGATGAATTTAGAGCTGAATGAAGCAGACCGGTCCCAGACTTAAATATCGGTGGGTTTCTAAAGGACTCGCGGATTTACCAAGAAGAAAACCCAGAGAAGTCCCTCTGACCCAGAGGAGAATCCGGGTTCGGGAAAAGGCTGAAAATAGGAAATGTGTGAAAACAGAATTGAGATTTACAAAGACATTTAGGGGACCTCCTCTCACTTGAGCCCTTAATGACCAGGGAGTCCAGAATTTTCTTCGATAAAAGGATTCTGTCCTGTCTCTGGCCACTGTTTTCTTTGGTTAGTGTGACTGGTCTCAGAGCTGGAGGGCAGAATTAAATGTGGTTCATTTGGAGAAAAGAAAGGTATCTCTTGCTTAGATGAGCCAACAGCCCATATCACAAGGTAAGAGGTTCACAGAACCAAAATTTGCAGAATCTGCCTATGTGAGGGCGGTGCATGGACAGCTCCTGGCCTATTTCATGAATGTTCTCGCAGGGGTGAACCATCTCCTTGCTCTTTAAGAAGGCACCAGACAGGGAGGGACAGGTGCATCACTGAGGGGCCACCTCACCGACTTCGTGCTCCCCAGGGTGGTCGGAGATCTCCACGGCATACAGCTTCAGGCCCTGGTGGCTCTTGCCAATGTTGTAAATTCTGGTGATGTTGGGGCACATTTCGTTCACGACCTTCATCAACTGAAAAGCAAAATGCAGTTAAGGCTCTGAGCAACGATGGCTATGCATTCATGGCGAAGGGCTTCCCAAGACGGCCACCTGCCATTCCCCTCCCACGGCCCCCCTGCGTGCCCTCCCCGCCCCCCAACACCAGCGCTATCCCTTCTGCCTGGAATGTTCTCCTCCAGTTGCGATTATCACCTCCCTTGAGGATGGTATTACCATTTTTACTGTGGTTTCCTGTGTTCTTGTTGTTTCCTCGCTAGACGACAGATCCTTTAAGGGACACACTGTGCCTTGTATCTCCCTATCCCTGCCTAAATAAATATTTATTACTGAATATCAATTTTTCTCATAACTTAATGAGCATCTTTGATGTCAGGCTGAGGAAAGGGACAGCGCTCCCACCCCCCTGGAGCTCACGGTGCAGCAACAGAGGGTAGTCATTTGATGACCCAATTCACGGGTGCCAAATGACGGGGTCCAGAGAAGCCATGATAATGGGGGTCATGTGGTTACAAGGAGGAGGAAAGCGGGCCTTGACAAGGAAATGCAAGGACGTGAAATAGATATGCGTTATTCCCTGGATTTTACTTTTTTAATTGTTTTTAAAAGATTTTAATTTTTTTGAGCGAGACAGAGACAGAGACAGAGACAGAGAATCCCAAGCAGGCTCCACACTCAGTGCAGAGCCCGGCACAGGGCTCGATCCCACGACCCTGGCATCACGACCTGAGCCAAAATCAAGAGTCGGATGCTCAACAGACTGAGCCCCCCAGGCAGTCCTGAATTCTACTTCTGAAGTCAAGGTCGTTGGATGAAGAGCCTCAGCAGGAGGGGGCGGGGGGAGCTCCAAGCTGCCAAAGGAGGTAAGGAGGGCTCATCTGCTGGTCACAGGAGCACAGGCTGCCCTTACGAGAAAGGAGAAGCTGATTATAAAGGACCATTGTCCGCAACAAGGCCAAAGCAGAAACTCACCGTCAGTGGAGGACCAGCATGCAAGGGACCCATAGCTTCTACCCCCGTCACCATGAGGGACACATACATCATGCAGGGCTGACGCGGAACCACATGCGTCGCACCCCGTCTTCCCCAGAAGCACAGTAATAATATCACTAATGATGTCAACGATTCTATTCGTCACGCATCTGTGTCCTCACTGAATTTCACGATCACGACCGCCAGGGGAAGTAGGTAAGGCAGAGGTGATTGTTCCCCCTCTACAGATACGGAGACTGAGGCTCAGAGAGACACTGAGCGATCTGCCTGGGGTCGCCCAGCAGGTACCAGATGTGGCCAGGGCTCTGGACTCCGAGGGCTCTTCTCTGTCCTTGAAGGCCGAGCAAAGCAATCGACACCGGCACATCTCTGCGGCCCGTTTGGTCAGCGGCACACCACGACCAGGCTGAAGACGGCCGCGGCACAGCCACCATCCGAGTCGGGGCCCCACGCGCCAGTCCCTGCAGACTGTAGTCCCCCTCAGCTACCATCATCGTCCTCGGCAAATCCTGATCGGCATGTGATCCACTGGCTTGGTTCAGATCAATGACTATTTCTGCACTCGGGTCATCCTTAACTAGGCAACAAACACCGCCATCCAGCACAGAGCCTGGCTGTCGTTTAGGGCCTACCCTCCTCCCCCGTTCAATCAGAGACAGAAGCAATGTGCCACCTGTGTTAGAGATCATGACCTCGACGCCGGAGAAGAAGAAGAACCTCCACCTTCCGCTGAACGCACACTTCGCCGTGGAGACATCGCTCCGTAGGGCACGGCCTCGGCCAGGACTCAACAGTCACCTCTTCATACCCCGCCCATCACAGTGTTTTCGTACCGGCCACCCTCCCTCCTCGTGCTGTGGTGTCACGGGCACCCCCTTCTACACACGGCAAAGAGGACACGGGCATGTAAAGAATCTCCTTCATGAAGGTTCTTTACAATTCCCTCTGCACAGAGAGAAATTCTCTCTGAAATGCCAGGGAGGTGCCACCAGCGGCCACCAGCCCCGTTAAAGACCTGGCAGGGGGTCCACCTTGCTTATTCCTGAAAAGGGTCAAGGATGTCTTACTGGAGTTGGAGTCTTTTTTTTTGTTTGTTTTGAGAGAGAGAGAGGGCACCAGTGAGGGAGGGGCAGAAAGAGAGAAGCAGGGCTCACCCTATATGGGACTCAAAATCACAAACAATGAGATCATGACCTGAGCCAAAGTCAGGTGCTTAACCAACTGAGCCATCCAGGCACCCGGAGCCTTGATGGTTAATGTGACAATAAGGACTAGAATTTCTTCCTGGCCTGAGAGCATGCATTCTTAGCAGGGGTGACATCACCCCCCCCCCCCCGCCCCCGGAGGTGAAAACTGGTCGTCAGGGGCTAAACATCTTCCAGATCACGATGCTTTGTGGCTCTCCAGAGCTCAGCGCTACCCAACAAAGTCTTACTCATCAGTATTTCATATAATGGGTGGAGGATAATTGAGACAGTGTCTAAAAAGCCTCCTGGGGTGGGGGGTGACAATGAAACCAGGCTGAGAACGATCAGCTAGAGAGCGCCTGGCTTTGCAGAGTCCTAGCTTCATCAAGACTCTGCCTCCTCACCCCAGATGGGAATATGCTTTGCCAACCTCGTATCTACTGAATCCTAGGTTCTGCTGCTTCCCTCCTCTGCAGGAAACAGAACTCGAGGCCCCTCCTCCAGAAATTCGGTTTCCAGCAATATACAAGAAGGGGCTTCTGCATAAAGGATGGGACAGTGACATGCTCGGTGGCACTTGCTGTGATGCTGCAGCCTTTCCCCGGGGGCACAAAGCTGGGAGATGTCCAAGCGCTCCAGGGCAGGAAGGCTGAGCATGCCGTTCCCACTCCCTGGAACATTCTGCACCAGCATAATTACAACTATGAGGACACCATGGAAAATGGCCCGTGATCCAATATTCACTGAGGAAAGCAGGGCCAGATTACAACCATCCTCTGATCAAAATCGTAGGAATTCTGCGAGCACAGAAGCTGAAGCACTGGATGGGGACGGGGGAAAGATACAACTGGCTGATTCTTTAGGGTGTGGGTTCAAGGAGGACTGACCTTGAGCCTTGGGGTTTGCATTTGGTGCTGATGCAAAATGGCTCCTCCAATGAATTAAAATGGTTTTGAAAAGGGCGGGGGGAGAAGAGAAAAAGCCCTCTTCCACCAGCTTTCTTCATTTGCCTGAGAAACAGACACTGCATCTGGTCCCCTGGAGAAGGAACCCAGAGGGAGGGGGAGGGACAGAATGTCAGTAGGAGCATCCCGCGGGTGAGCAGGTGGGCTCGTCCAGATCTGCAGGCCGTCACCCACCGTCACCCACCCCCAGGGTAGGCTCGGCCGCTGTCCCACGGCCTCGTGCCCCTGCCCCACCGTCGCTGCCCTGGAAATCAATGCCACTAGCTGGCCACCTTCCAACCCATGTCTCTGTATCACAGCCCACTTACGGTCAGCCTATTCAAACTTCCTGTGCATCGAGACCTGGCTGCACCACATCCAAAACCAAAGTCAGGTCATCAACCGTTGCCTCCAGACCACTTACTTTCTCCCTTTGTGGATGGTTCCTCACCCTCTTTGGAGGCACGTCAGACCCCGCCTCTCCCCAACTCATTCCCAGCAGGTGACCTAGGACTAGTCAGTCCTGCTCAGAGAAGCCTCTCTCTCATCCTTCTTCAGGCCCAGCGGCCTCTCTCCTGGGGACTTTGGCCATCCCTGCCAGTCTACTCCCCACGTGACTTCCAGGCTAATCTCCCCGAAACACTACTCGGCCACATGAAAACTTCCTCTGATTCTCAGACTCAGTGCAAAAGCTTCTCCCAGCAGACTGTTCCAGAAACATGCCATTCGCTCCTACCCCCATACCTTTGCTCTCGCTGCCTGGGGTGCCCGCCCTTCTGTCTTCACCTGCCCAAGGCTGGCCAGCGATGATAACCGACCCCATCTGCAACCAAATCCCTTCCCAACCAGGCCAATGGACCAGTCGCTTCTCCCTCCTATTCCCCAAATATCTCCCCTGGAAAGACCTCCAACGTACATATTTATCTTGTACACGTTACGAGTTTATGACAAAGTGGCAGGGTTTCTGCCCTCATGGTCCCAGATGAAGGAGGCTCATACAAACAGGTAACTCAACAGTAAGAAACCGTGACTCGTGCTGTAAAGGCAGTGGCATTCCTGGAGGGGTGAGCTCACTCACGACACCAGGGACGTGCAACCTGCTCTCTGCTCTCCCTTTCCCTCCCCGTCCCACCCTCTGGCGCTCCCCCTGTGGGAGAACAGTGCCTCATAAGTCAGTGCTCTAGAAATATTTCCTGCACACATTCTCAGCATTTTCCCCTTCCAATGCAATATGTTTTTCTATTTTCTCTTCTCTCGTCCTGCTCCACTGCTGTTTCTCTTTTTTTGTGTTTGTTTGTTGGAAATGTTGTTCTCAATACTAGGATAAACTAACATTTTTTTCCCCCGAAGTCGAGAGATTTCTATAGTAACCTCGCAGACTCCATACGGGGGGAATTGCTAAAAATGCTGGCTTCTTTTTCATCCCCAGGAGCCAGGAATGCAAACGGCAAATCACTTCCGGCTTGAACGCTCTTCAGGATTGATAGATGCTCCCCTGAATAGCTTCCAGTGGAGCGCTGCGGGGCCCTGGGGTCACCCAACACCACCTGCAGGGGCTGCATTCACCACTCCCCGACTCCTCTTGGCTCTACATCACCACGATGATGGTAAGCAGAATCACCCAGGGTAACAAAGCACACTCCACTAGCTCCACTTTTCTGGAAGGGCCCCGATCTTCCACACAGAACAACTGTTTAAAGACACCAGCATGGCGCCCGGGGGGCTCAGTCGGTTGAGCGTCCGACTTCAGCTCAGGTCATGATCTCGCGGTCTGTGAGTTCGAGCCCCGCGTCGGGCTCTGTGCTGACAGCTCGGAGCCTGGAGCCGGCTTCGGATTCTGTGTCTCCCTCTCTCACTGACCCTCCCCCGTTCATGCTCTCTCTCTGTCTCAAAAATAAATAAACATTAAAAAATTAAAAAAAAATAATAAAGTCACTAGCTACCCAGACTCTGTGCAATAGCTCATTTTAAGTGCATTTAGATTCACTGCTTTTGACCTTAAATGCACCAACTGAGTTGATATTTGCCTAGTTTCTGGGCTTGCAAAGATGTCCAGGGAGCGAAGCTGAGTTAACACACAAGTGCTCTGTAGAACAGAATGGTGACCAGAGTCCTCGTATAAATGCCGGAGAATGCAGAGCAGCAGGGATGATGCACAGACCTCAAGTCCAAACACATCCTGACGGAAGAACAAGACAGCAAGACCACCTCTTTAGCAAGCCCCACCTCTAAGTCTGTGCTGACAGGTGTCCGGAAGCTGTGTGTGGGCGTCTCAAATTAAATGACATTGAGACGAACTGGGGTTTCTGGGTTCCCTGGGATGAGGCGGGGAGCCCTCTCAGCTCAGCCTAATTGCTCCAACCTCAGGAATGTCCCCTGCACTGTCCCTGGGTGGCTGGCTCCTTCTCCCAGCACCCAGGTCCCCTTGCTTTGAGCCACGTTAATGTGCCCTTGGTGAATCCTTGTTCTGTAAATGTATTCATGAGGCTATCTGACTGTTCAGTCTCTTCAAACAGATTCTTAGGTATCCAAGGGTTTCTCATTCGTCAGCACCCCCTGAGTTTTCTAGCACCATGCTGGGGGCAAAGGCGGAACAGGATTTCACACGCCGAGCACTCAGCATTCAGGCTGCTCTTTTAGCCTGTCCTAATCAATGGCTGGACCCTTCCTCCTTCCAGGCCCAGTATGCAAATATTCTCCGCAGCTCAGAATTACCTGGTTTCTGTAACTAAATCTGGGGACAGTCTCAGCTGGGATTGACTTCTGCTCCTAACGGCACGAAAGTGCTAAGAGTATAAAGGCATCAAACAGTAGTTCCCAAGCCTGGCCGTACATTAGAAACCCAAGGAGAGCTTTTCAAAACTTAGACCCTCCAGACCCTTCTCCTAAGGGTTCTGCTTTAAAAAGTGGCCCAAGGTAGGGTTCAAGTAGAAGTATTTTTCCAAATTTCCCCACGTGATTCTGTTATACAGCCCAAATGGAGGATCAGGGAGTCTGAATACCAAGGGGTAGTGTTATATGTTTCCTTGGTAACTGGGTTTCCCCATCGGTAAGGGAAGGATAACAGTCCCTGCCCTCCGGGGGTGGTGAGGAGACTGACCATGTTAATGCAGGTAAATTGCTAATGTAGTAAATTGATGTAGGTCCTGCAATTACTATTATCAGTGTATTCTAGATCCTTTTCCTTCTTCAACTGCCTATGACCAACATCCACAAATCAGTGTTATCCCTTAAATGCACAGTGAGTCTTTTTTTTTATGAGAGAGAGAGAGAGAGAGAGAGAGAATGTGAGCAGGGAAGAGGGGCAGAGAGAGAGAGAGAGAGAAAGCAGTCTCCACACTCATCACAGAGCCTGATGAGGGGCTCGATCCCATGACCCTGGGATCACCACCTGAGCCAAAATCAAGAGTCCGACGCTCAACTGACTGAGCCGCCCAGGTGCCCCAAACATACAGTGATTCTTAAGAACCCCTGTGTTAAATCAGAAAAGTCTGGCTTCAAATTCTGTTTCAACTAGTTGCTGCAGGGGGAGCCTGCCTCTGGTCACTGGAACCCCCAACAAGGCATTCTCAACCTACAAACTACAAGCATTTAGCGTGGCTTCAGAAAACCAAAATGATCCTTCAGATGCCTACCGCAAACACATCATCTTAATTTCCGGAAGGAAACACACACACACGCACACACACACACAAGCAACTATGTCACAAGCATATGATACAATGCTCTTTGAGAAATCTGGACCTCACCTGGCGCATTTCCTTGTAGTTGTGGTGTTTGAAATCCAGGTCGTCGGTGGTGGTCATCTCATTCCGTCGGTGATAATAGTTATTTGGATCTGGGGACAGAAATACGATTTTAAATTCACTCACATCGTCCTATTCCTTGTGGTGGTTCTGTTAGTGGCCTGATTCGTGTGGAGACACAAGCTAATCTCTAGCTTCAGAACATATGCACAGAGGGGAGAGAGCCAACGTTTGAGAAGCAGCTCAGGAGTCGGAGTTAGCCAGTGGTGGGAAGTGCGGACTTAGACCCAGAATGCCTGGTTCAAATCTCCACTCTTCTGCTTAAGTGCTGTGTGATCTTGGCTAAGTCACTGGAGCAGTTTCTGCCTTAGTCTCTTCACCCCTAAACAGGGAAGAAAGGTCCTTCTCTCGTTGGTGTTTCCTTGCTTAATATTAATTGGGATCACTGATGTGCCTGGCAAACTCTCAGCACTGAATGAATGAATAAGTGAATGAATATCACCGCTATACACATGAATGGAAACTTCTGGAAGTGTGGTGCACACTATTAGTTACTCGCCCACCATCTAGTCCCTTTCCACCCTTCCTAACAGAAACCCAATGCAGTTTGGGAATCACCCCAACACTTCTAGGAAGTACACCTCATATCCCAGCTCAGGGGGCCAGTGTGACTGGTCTCAGCCAATCAGAGCACAGCATCTCCTGGCCTCTCTTACTGGTCCAGATTGAAGGGAAGGACTTTAATGGTGCAGAGCAGGAGTGAGTGAGAATCTCTCCATGATAGAGGACAGAGAGAACCCCACGAGCATCAGGAGCCATCGAGTGACGCTACATCGGATCCCAACCAATCTCCCCTGGCACTCCCAACCGCATGAGATATCCAATTCCCTTACCCACTAAGCCGGGCGGCGGGGGGGGGGGGGGGGGCGGGCGCTGGGGTTTCCATTGTTGCAGGCAGGCATGATCAGGCTGTATTAACGCCGGTGACCCATGGAGACTGGGATTCGGAGGTCTGGGGAGAGATGTCTGCTCTTAACTTGATTCTCTACCCCATATAAATTGACTCTTTTCTTCAATCCGCATAAGCCGTGTTGTTCACATAATTATGAGAACAAAGGACCCTCAGAAGAAAGGACAGGCTGGGGAAGAAGAGGAGTCAGGAGGAGGATAAGGGGGAGGGGCGCTCAGTGGGCCTGGAGGTCTTTCTCTGGACGTGACCTACAGCCAGCCCCACGGCGTCTCCAACTGGAGGATGAAGCTGGAAATCCTGGCCGGCTCCCAATGTAGAGAGAACACGTTGCTTTAGTCAGGTCGCTCTCCTACCCCAGACGCCGTGTGGGCAAGGCTGGAGCCACAGCAGCTGTGGTTTGATCCAAGTGGCTCAAGGGGTGACTCCAGAGGCAGTGGCCGTGGCCATGGCGGGGGACAGAGGGATGGGCTCCGAGCGGTACCGGAGCAGTGGATCCTGATTTGTGCCACCAAATGTGGTCCTCAGACCAGCACTCGGGCTGCCTGTCAGACCCAGCCCACACCTACTGAATCAGAATCCACACGTAAAAACAATCCCAGCTGATTCTACAGATCGGAAGTCTGAGGAACACTGTGTTAAAGTACCAAGCACCCCGCCAGCAGGGACAAGGCACTCGATACACGCGGCACACAGCTGCCGTCAACTGAACCAGCTGCACGATGTCTGCGTCCCCAGAACCACAGGTCGTGACGGCCATAACCAACCTTGCCAGGGTTCACTAACCATTGGCTTCACGCTAGAGAACCCACTGGCTTCACGCTGGAGAACTGAGGCTGCGTGCAATGAGGTGAAAATCCCATATAGACCCAAACACCAAAAAACCCAGATTTTAATACCCACCAAGGTCTGCCCATAACACCAGTAGAAACAAGGACCGCCACTGAAAGGGAATTAGAACCAGGGTGAGCTGGCATGCTGTCCAGGAAACAAAGCAAAAGCAGATGTGATTGGGTTTAGCACAGGCTCCCCAGTTAGTTTCAAGCACTCGGCTTCCAGGAGCGTGGGTTGACCACACCCTCACGCGAGCTGCCTCCCCTTGGATTTCCAAGCCTGTGTGTCTCAAAGCAAAAGGTAAGCATATTTTCCACGTTAATTTGCACTTTATTTACCCGTAGGATGCTTCCTAAGCGTGACTCCACACTCCCCAAGTCCCAGGGGCCTCTTTCCAAAACTCTTTAAAGCCACTTGGTCTTCCAACTCAAGTTAGGCCTTGAAGGTTCTTCAAAAGGGTTGAAGAAAAACTCAGGACTCTAAGTGCAGACGAGCTCCACGTTTGGCAACGTCATGCCCTCCTTAAGACTAATCAATTTGCCTAGGGACAAGGGTACAAGTTCCAAAAACTGTCTCAAAACCACAGGTCGGTATTTTCCACAACTTTCTACCTCCCACATTTTGAGCAAAGAATTCTTTATTTGCCCACTTACTCTGACTGGATAAGGTTTTATTGAGAACCTACGAGGAGCTCAGTACTGTAGGTAAAGAGATGGGTAAGAACCAAGCCAAGCCCTCTGGGGGCCCAGGGTCTGCAGACAGAGCCAACTGGTCAAAGCCACGGTCCCCTTCTTCTTTCTGTGGACAAAAGATCCCTTCTGCCCGCGGGGAATGTATCCCAGATGGCTTGGATAAAATTGCCTTGCCCAGCATGCAGAGGCATGAGTACGTGGCCAAGGTCCAGCCATGAAACACGTGTCCCTGTACCCACAGTCACTGGCTCAGAGGGGATCCCAAGATCCTAGGGTCCAAGCTGGGCCAATGAGACGACTTTCCTCCCAGACATGGGAGGACAAGACTGTCCTTCTGTAGGAGTTGCTCACATTGTGGGATGGGTTTGGGGGTGTTGGTCTCCCTGTCCGTGAGATGGAGACAAGGGGAGCCCTGACATAGTAGAACTACTCTTGCCTGAAGCCAGAGTCGGAGTCAGATCCACCCCTGGAGTTTTCGCGTATGTGAGCCAAAACTGTCCTCCCCTACCCCACAAGCTAATTAGAATAGGGCTTCTGGCATTTGAAACACAAGTCCTGATTCAGTCTGCGAGGCCTTTATCCCCACAGATGGAGCTTTGGAAAAATCAGCCTCCTTGCTTCCCTTGGCTTGTTTGGTTGCACACGTCATATGTGCTGAAAACCAGTCGATTCCTTCCGGAACACCTTAGTTATGCGGACAAACTCCCGGAGGGGCATGTGGAGCATGCCATCTCCCTGACTGTTCTTCTCTTATTCAGCTACTCAAAATCCTCCTCTGCCTGAACCTGTCTACTGATTATACCTTTTGGGGGTTGAATTATGTCCCCCCGCCAACCCAAAAAGATATGTCGGCGTCCTAACCCCCAGTACTTTAGAACGTGACCTTATTTGGAGCGAGGGTTTTTACAGAGGTCAGCAAGTTAAAATGTGGTCATTACAGGGGCACCTGGGTGGCTCAGTCGGTTAAGCATCCGACTCCGGCTCAGGTCACGATCTCACAGTTCGTGGGTTTGAGCCCTGTGTCAGGCTCTATGCTGACAGCTCGGAGCCTGGAGCCTGCTTGGGATTCTGTGTCTGCCTCTGTCTCTGTCCCTCCTCTGCTTGCTCTCTGTCTCTGTCTCTCAAAAATAAATAGACATTAAAAAAAGAGAATGAGGTGACGAGAGTGGGCCCTGCTGCATCATGCCTGGTGTCTCCAGCAAGGGGGATGCAGACACAGAGGTAAGCAGGTAGGGAGGCGTCCCGGTGGAGGGGAGGGCACAGGTGCGGCGATGCAGCTACAAGACCCAGAACCACCGACTGCCAGCAGGCCCCCAGAAGTGGGGCAGAGGCACGGGGAAGATTCTCCGCCACGGCCTGAGGAAGAGCCAGCCCTGCTGACGTCTTGACCTAGGGCTTCTGGCCTCCAGAACGGAGACAATAGCTTCGTGTTACCATCACCTCCCAGGTTCTGGTACTCTTCATGGCAGCCCCAGGAGACTGCCTGCGCACCTGGGACATCCCTGCCTCCTCACGGCCCGGACACCCTCTCTTCCTGTCCCCAAACACACACAAGCTCACCACACAGGGCTCTTTTTACAAGAACAGTGAGGACTCGAGACCAAACCCCATCCCCGGAAAGCCGGGGGGGTGGGGTAGCGAGGTTCTCGAACTGATGTGCTTCACTGTCTCTGCTACTTTGGGGACCTCGCTTGACTGGGGGTGGGCGTTCAGCGGGGAGAGGAGAGGCTGCCTTTGCTGGAAAGGAGGCTCACGTGCAATCAAGAACCGCTGGGCTCACGATTCCTTCGACATGCTCTATCCAGAGCAGGCAACCCACAGGGGTAGAGGTTAGAGGTCATGGGGACGGCGGGGAAGGAGGGTCAGGAAGTGATTACTCAACGGACCCAGGGTGTGTTTATGGGTCATGATGAAATTCAGAAACTAGACAAAGCCAGTGGTTGCACCACCTTGGGAATGTGCTAAGTACCACTGAACCGTATCTTTAAAATGGTTCGTTGAAGGGGACCTGGGTGGCTCAGTCGGTTAAGCTTCTGACTCGGGCTCAGGTCGTGATCTCACCGTTTGTGAGTTCAAGCCACGAGCCAGGCTCTGTGCTGACAGCTCGGAGCCTGGATCCTGCTTTGCACTCTGTGTCTCCCTCTCTTTCTTCCCCTCCCCTGCTCGCACTCTGTCTCTCCCTCTCGCAAAAATAAATAAACATGAAAAAAATTCAAAATGGTTAATTGTACATTATGTGAGTTTCACTTTTTTTTTTTTAATGTTTATTTATTTTTTTTTTCCTTTTTTTTTTTCAACGTTTTTATTTATTTTTGGGACAGAGAGAGACAGAGCATGAATGGGGGAGGGGCAGAGAGAGAGGGAGACACAGAATCGGAAACAGGCTCCAGGCTCCGAGCCATCAGCCCAGAGCCTGACGCGGGGCTCGAACTCACGGACCGCGAGATCGTGACCTGGCTGAAGTCGGACGCTCAACCGACTACGCCACCCAGGCGCCCCTTTAATGTTTATTTTTGAGAGAGGGAGAGAGAGAGAGGAGAGAGAGAGGAGGGGCAGAGAGAGAGGGGGAGACACAGCATCCGAAGCAGGCTCTAGGCTCCAAGCTGTCAGCACAGAGCCCGATGTGGGGCTCGAACCCACGAACTGTGACATCATGACCTGAGCCGAAGTCGGACGCTTAACCAACTGAGCCACCCAGGTGACCCTCACTTCTTTTTTTTAAGAAAAGCACTCCCCGGCCTCTCCCCAAGGAAATGCCCACCAATGTGGCCCAAAGCCCTGACTCCTGAGTGCAGATAACCTGGCACCAGATGCAAGCTGAGCACCAAAGAGCCAGCCCCCTGATGAAAAGAGGTCACGGGTGTCCAGGCCCCACCTGACGGTTATGACAAGGTCCCTCCAAGAGGAGGAAGGGGAAGAGCTGGAGCCCCTGACAGAGGCCGTTTCCATGCCAGGTCATTACTGTCCGTGGAAGCATCAAACCCTGCTACGAGGGGCTGCAAAGGCGGAGCATATGGTGATGGCGATTTCTTTTCGCCCCTTTTCACGTAGCCCTACTGCATAATGGCTCCGCTGTGCAGCACACAGGAGCCCAGGAACCCCTCCGATCTGACGTTGTTTCTCCAGACCGTGCTGGGGCCGATCTGCAGCCTCACAGGAGGAACTCTCAGAAAAGACAGTTGTTAGGAGTGCTGAAGTTTTTACAGTTTCCCAATAATCAACATGGGGCAGGTGCACCAGGAAGAGAAACCACAGGTTTATTGAAACTCAGTAAGGGCAAGTTCTTTACAGGAAAGACAGGCTACAGGCAGCAAGGCCGGACCCCCCTGAATGCAGAGCGGTTTCCCTGGGGGAAAGGGTGCCCGGCACACTTCCCTTGTTATACTGTGAGAGAGCTCTTGGGGGGGGGGGGGCGGGGGGGTCAGCAGAAGTGTCCACCTCCTCTCGGAATCCCTGGGCCCCAGGACAGGCACATCCTACGTGTCTGATGTACGGATGCACGAGTGACGAATGAATGAGTGGGTGGGTGGATGGATACACATCCCAATCCAGTCATTTAGGAAAGACTGTTTATGAAGAGGATAACACGTTCCGGGGCCAGGAGACCTCTGAGAAGGAGCCCACTATATGCTCAGCTGCTATTCCTCATCGAAGACTAGAAGGCAGGGCAGAGGGGGTGGCGAATGACAATCACATCCTGGGGATTCAGGACAATTAGGGAACCCTACACCACCCCTGGGTCCCTTAGTGCACTAGCTTTCTAGGGCCTACCGTAACCAAGTACCATAACCTAGGTAGCCGGGAACAAATTTACCATCTCACAGCTATGAACGATAGAGATCTGAAATCAGCTCAAGGCTCCAGGGGAGCGTCCTTCCTTGCCCCTTCCTAGCTTCTGGCAATTGCTGTCAACCCACGGCTTGTAGCCACGTCACGCAATCTCTGCCCCTATCACCCCATGGCCTTCTCTCTGTGTGTCTGTTTTCTCTTCCGAGGGACACCAGTCATTGGATTTAGGGCCCACCCTAATCTTCGCCAGTCACACCCGCAAAGACCCTACTTCCCAATAAGATCACATTCCAAGGTTCCGGATGGACATGAATGTGGGGGGATGCTATTCAACCCAATGCACTCAGTCATGGCATGCCTTACAAGGCAAAGGCTACTAGGGGAGGACCGCCCCCCTTCCTGAACTGAGCTACTTGGGTACAGTAAGAGGTAGGCTTCTCGCTGTGTTACTGATCCCGGGGAAGGAGGGAAATCTGTGGTTCCCCACGTGACCTGCTCTCTCATCCCCAAACCTCAGAGTCCTCTGCACAAGCAGGAGACAGGAGAGGGAGGCGTTCTGGTTTCTGGAAAAGGAGAGGTTGATGCCCGTCAGCGGGTCATAAGAGCAGTCAGTAGCCTACACCCTACATAACAGGGGACAAAACAAATCACGACGCGAAGAAATGAAACACCTTCTCTCTCGTCCTCCCATCATCCGTGGGGTCTGGTGACCTGAGAAATGAGGTAGCCACAGAACCAGACTGTCCAGCCAAGGGCAGTAAAAGAAGGAGGGGGAAGTGGGGGAAAATGATAATCGTTCTGCGCTGAGCACGAGGGCACTCTACAAATGGCTCTCGTCTAGTCGTCCTGGCGTCTGTGCATCAGGGACGGAAGGGCAGTGAACAGTGACGATGAAGAAGGAGGGCAGCCTGCGTGCATTCCAGGGGAGCAGCTGAGTCCTTCTCGTGAACTCGTGGTTTTGAAAGGCAAGGCTCCAACAAGCCAGGATGGGAGGAAGGAGAGGAAGGGCATTCATGGTCTTTATCTAAAAAAGAAAGAGATAGGGGGCGCCCGGGCGGCTCAGTTGGTTAAGCATCCGACTTTGGCTCCGGTCACCATCTCGCGGTCCGTGAGTTCGAGCCCCGCGTCGGGCTCTGTGCGGACAGCTCGGAGCCTGGAGCCTGCTTCCGACTGTGTGTCTCCCTCTCCCTCTCTGCCCTCCTCTGCTCACTCTCTGTCTCTCAAAAATGAATAGAGACGTTGAAAAAAAATTTAAAGAAAAAGAGGCTGAGAAAATATCACCCTCAGCAAAGGAAGATAAAATAAAGGCCACAGTAACTTTGTGTGTGGATTCCTGTCTTTGCAAAGCCCAGGCCTGGGCCCCAAATAATGACCGGTTCCACGGGATAAGTGAGTATTCCAGCTGTGGCCTTTGTGAAGAAAAGTGAAAGGTAGCAAAGCAAATAAACTTCCAAGGTCATTGCCACCACGCTGACCCAGGGGAGCCCCTTCCTTCCCCAGTTTACCCATATTGATGATGGCGGGGGGGCGCTGGCTGAAACATTCCAGGTCAGCAACATGGGCGGTGGTCTTGCAAAAGAACTATTTTCTCAGTGCTTTATGACTGGGAGGGTCTGTGTATCAGGAGGAAGGAAGGGTCTCCCCTAGGAGGGACTCTGAGGGTCCGAGCCCACTCGCAGGAATAGACATGGGGCATCACCCCTTAGCAGCTCCCCTCACGCTTGACAGGAAACGAGCTCCTATCCCCAGACCTGTGCACAGCTCCCCGTGAGGTCCTGAGTCGAATCCGAGAACCCCAGACACGTCAGCACGGTGTGCAGAGGGAGGGCAGTCACTCAGACCTGGTGGCCGGGAAGATGAGGGGGGAGGAGTGGCGACTTTCCCCAGGGATCAGACACTCACAGTAGGAGCTGCTGAGCAGCACCGGGGCCCAAGCATCGCCATCCCCAGCCCTGAAAGTCATTTCCCAGCATCCTGGCCACGGTCCTGTTGCCCTGCGGGGAAATAGTGTGCAGAGCGATGGGGCCCTTTTCAGAAACAGATTCTACACATGGCAGTATTGTTTGCAGTAACAAAACAGCTGAACATCACCAACACTGTGATCTTTTATTTTCTTTTTTTGAGAGAGAGAGAGAGAGAGAGAGCACAAGGGGGGCAGGGGAAGAGAGAGAGAGGGAGAGAATCCCAAGCAGGCTCTGCACTGTCAGCACAGAGCCTGATGAGGGGCTCGATCTCACAAAAGCACAAGATCATGACCCCCAGGTGCCCCCACACTGATCTTGAAGTCAACCAGCATGTGCCTTTTTTTTTTTTTTATGTTTATTTTTCAGAGAGAGAGAGACAGAGTGTGAGTGATGGAGGGGCAGAGAGAGACAGAGAGAGACACAGAATCCCAAGCGGGCTCCAGGCTCTGAGCTGTCAGCACGGAGCCTGACATAGGGCTCGAACTCATGAACTGTGAGATCATGACCTGAGCCGAAGTAGGACGTTTAACTGACAGAGCCAACCAGGTGCCCCAGCCAGAGCGTGTCTTAACCTGAAACTTTCACGGTTAAAAATGTATCTTCCTAGGCTCTCCCCAGCTTCCGGCCTGCACAGATCTTTATGCGTACTCATCCAAAATGGAAGAGACCATTCAAATGTGGGGAAAAGGACTTTCTTTTTAACGTCTTAAAAAAATGAACCACCTAGGATGCATTATGCTAAGGGAAATAAGTCCATCGGAGAAAGATACATACCATAGGATTTCACTCATGTGGAAACTAAAAACACCAAATGAGTAAACGAGCCAACAAAAAGCAGAATCAGACCTGTAAATACAGAGAACAAACCGGTGGTTGCCAGAGAGGAGGGGTGCAGGATGAGCAAACATGGGTGAAGGCGGGGGACGGGGGGGGGGCGGCGGTGGCGGGGAGGGGATCCTGGCTTCCAGGGACGGAATGAATGTCATGGGAATAAAAGGCATAAGCCTAGGGGATATAGTCGATGATACCACAACAATGTTTATGGTGACAGACGACAGCTATACTCAGAGTGAGCACAACGTAACATATAAACTTATCAAATCGCTACATTATACACCTGAAACTAACGTCACATTGTGTGTCAACTATGCTTAAATAAAAATAAAGAAGAATAGGGGCACCTGGGTGGCTCAGTCGGTTAAGCGTCTGACTTTGGCTCAGGTCATGATCTCGCCCGTGTGTGGGTTCAAGCCCCGCATCGGGCTCTCTGCTGTCAGCATGCAGCCCGCTTCAGATCCTCTGTCCCTCTCTCTCTCTCTGCCCCTTCTCCACTCATGCTCTCTCTCTCTCTCAAAAAATAAACTTAAAAAAAAAAAAAAGAAATAAAAAAGAATAAAATATTTTTTACATTAAAGAAATTTAATTGTGGTAAAAGACTTACATAATTCACCATCCTGAGCGTTTTTAAGGGCACATTTGAGTAGTGTTAAATATATCTGCACTGTTGTAAGACAGATCTCTAGAACCTTCTCACCTTGCAAATCTGAAACTGTAACCATAAACAACTCTCTCCATTTTCTTTTAGTTCTGAGCTTTAAAAAACCTATTAATAGACTATGGCATGCGGTAATTCATTTTCCAGTTCAAAAGTTTCTGGAAACATTACTCATGACGGACTTGAAAAGAATCACCACCTTCCTCTGCCCCGACCTGAAGGTTCACAGGAGGATGCTAAGAACAGAACAAAGAGAGCAGAAGCAAAGGTAAATGAATTTTTCATAAATAAGAGTTCCAGGAAAAACAGGCTCCGGGCGGTTGCATTCAGACCACAAAGTCACCTTAGGTCTGAGCGGCTGAGTTGGTTCGGTAATCTCTGCCTTTGGCCTCGTGAACTTGCACAAAGGGACCGTGCCAACCACAGGGCAGTGAGCAAAGGTTCACTTGCCCACGTGGACTTGGGGGCCCCTGCGCAGCCCCAGTCCCTCAGATGGGACCACCACCACGTGGCGTCACAAAGGCCAGCTCCCCTCTGGGCAGACTGTGAGAAGAAAGATGGCCCTAAATATTTGGGGTGGGAAAAGAGAACCATTCCAAGCCTGCACTTGAAACCCACCTGGAATTCACACTGTTAACTCTGTCTTTGTGTTTAAGTTGCCCCATGGACCTATCTTCAAACACACACACATCCCAAGAATAACTTCACAGGGAAATATTTATTTCATGAGACTCTCACAGGATGCCCTTTGCCCCTTACCAACAACGGATGAATTCCTGCCCACAGACAGACACTGGGCCCTTCTCTTTAAAGCAAGCAGACTGAAGCTGTGCTGAGCGACACAGGAGCACACAGGACCGCTCAAATACCCTCCTGCACCTGTGTCTCCAGTCTACGCATTCCAGAAAGCCTAGAGGCCCTGGGCCGCAGCACACGGGACCTGTGATTGCAACTCCAGCACAAACCAGCCCCATAGGAGGCCCAGGTCCCAAACCAGGCTGGCCTCGAACATCCTCTCTGGATCAGCCTTGAAAACGCACACGCCCTTGGAGCCAGCGATCCTGTTTACCGTAACCTAATGTTAAACGCCAATCCTATAAATTGAATGATCCTGTAATTTAGACAGTAATCGTGGAAGCACACAAGGGCCCAGAAACAAAGACATTCCTTGTGCGGTTCTTTATGGAACCAAAACACTGGGAACAACTGAACACCCCACTGCAAGGCAGACTAAAAACAGGACGTGGTCAACAGACTAGACAATGCACTCACAAGACAGATGGTCTCTAACGGTCTTAATGACATAAAAAAGGTTTCACGATCTAGTAAGTACAAAGAGATAACAAAGAATCTGTCTGGTCCAAGTGTGAGTAGGTAGGTAGAGAGGCCCATCTCTCTCACCAATGCAGAGTTTGTATTCTAAACATTCATCCTTGGCGAAGCAAGAACGTGGATATTATGCGATTGAGAGAAAGGCAGTAAGTGACATTAAACATGCTTTGAAAACACAGCAAATGTGTGGGGGGCTGGATGGCGACAGAAATGGCCTGATGGACACTGTAACACCTGAGAACATCAGAGCTGGTGGTTCACTTCCTCCAAGTAGGGGAACCCCAGAAGTGGCAAGCCCTCACTCTCTTGTTGGGCAAGAATGGTAAGGAAAGCCATAACCCAAAGCTGAACACCTTGTACCCTGGGGACCGACTGCAGGTGGACAGGGATGTGGAAATTCCTACAGGTCCTGATGAAGAGCCTTAGGAACGTTCTAGGAGCCCACTTCCTTCCCTGGAGATGTCCAGTCAGGATGAAGGGGCTGCCATCCACAAGGCTTCCCCATGGGCACAAACTCACAAGTTCTGAAAGGCCAGATGGAGCCGGTCATGAGCCAGACCAGATCAGCCTGTCCAGAGCAGGTACCAGCAAGGATCCAGACGACACGTGTGAATTCAAGCCCGCCTCTTCCTGCCACCCCGAGGTCACCCCCAGATGCCACTGTGTGAAAACAGGCCACGGGGAATACAACGACCTCAAGGGACAAGCGTTTACCCCAAGACACAGGCACCCAAGCAAAGCGACTTCAACCGAAAAGAGGCGACGTACACGGCCACCCTTACCCACCCACGGTCTGGGTAGAGGAAGAGTAGAGGGAACACTCAAAGACAAGGAAACATGCCACCAGAAATTCGCTCCAGGTTTTTTTCTTTTGCTCGCTTCTGAGTGGCGGTGTTGAGTGAGTTTTCAACCTTGAAACACGCATCATCTTAAAATCCCAGTCGGCAAAACCACGGCTGGTACGTCCATTTGCTACTATCCCCCAAATACCCGTGGTGTTTCCGAGGAGGGTTATGGGAGTTTTTTATTTACTTCCTTTCTGCTTCGCTCTGTTTTCTAAACATTCTGCAATAGACGTGGTATATATATCTATGTATATATATATATATATATTTTTTTTTTTACACGAGAAAAAGATTGCTTGGCACGTCTGTAGTCACCTCGGCCAGGCACCCGTTCTCCACGAGCACCCCACCTGCAGCAAATACGGAAAAGCAAGCCCACCTGGCAGCGGACAGCCCAGGATCTCCATCCTCATACAGATGCTCCCGTTGTCAAACCAGGACCGTGGATTTATGCGGATGTAGCGGGCCACCATGGGGACGGGCAGCTCGTTGAGAACAGGGATCTCTTTTTCACTGTTTCCTTCAAATATCTATTTAGGCATGAGGGGGAAAAGGGAGGATCTTTCAGAGCCTGATTGCCAAGGGACAAAAGGGTCAGTAAACTATTCACTCCATAAGACTTTGCTGAGAAACGCCCAATATGTGCTGGGCATTGAGGGGAGAAGAGAAATGAATCAGGCGTAGACCCTGCCCTCAGGACGCCCCCAATCTCCTGGGGCAGCGGGGAGAAAAGGAGGAGGTAAGACTTAGACAATCCGGGCGAAAGCTCTTAGTGCCATGACAGAGGGACAGCCACGGAGCTCTGGGATTTCAGAAGGGAAGGACCAGACAGAGGTTCAGGGAGCAGGTGGCGTGTGAACTGGCCTCGAAGGCAAACTATTTAGACCTGTAGGGACGGCAGGGATTCTAGAGAAAAGCGGCAGCAATGACTCTGGCGAAGCCCAGAGGTGGGATTCAGAAAGAGCAGAGTAGCTAGCTCACTGCCACTGGAACACAGGAGGAGCGTGTGCAGGGGGTAAGAACGAGCAAGAAGGTTGAGACCGGAGGCTGCCGTCAGACTGTCCAAGGCTCTGGACACCGCGTTAGGAAGGACGCGCCTGAGAACCCGAGGAAGGGGGTGGCGTGGTCAGAACCGGCGGATCTGGAGCGGATCACGGAGCGCAAAGATGGGGGTCACTGAAGAGGCTGGGGAGCTGCTGTCATTGAGCCGCTGGGAGGGACCCCAGCATACTGCACGTGCCGCCCGTCTCCAAGGCTGACCCGGGAGCTGTGGAAGACACCGCGTCCCAGCGGCCGGGATCGCACGTTAGCTCTAAATGGGCCACCTGGCACTGAGCTTCGGGGCACGGCCGAGAGGGGCGCTACCCGTCATCGGCGTGAGTGGACGCGGAACCCGCAGACGGTGAGGGGGCACGCACGGCCTCTCTCCGCACACACCCGCACAGCCGGACACCAAGGGCATGCACAGAGGGAAGAGGAAACTCACCATGTCTCCCGATCCGTTCTTAACAGTGACCCACGTGTGGCTGTCATTGCTCACCATGACCTTGTAGGAGGTCACCCAGTCGCTCCTAAGAGAAAATAAAACGTCACTGGGACTACACGTTGTAAAAGGTCCACCTGTTCCCGGTAGAGGCGTAGCAATGAGGGAAGTGCCGTTAGCCCCCGAACAACACGGTTATGAACGGCACGGGTACACTTCTACGCGGATTTTTTTCAATCCAGTTCAGTACTATGAATGTATGTTCTCTTCTTAGATTTTCTAAGAACGTTTTCTTTTCTCTAGCTTATTTTATTGTAAGAATACAGCATATAATACGTGTATCATACAAAATATGTGTTAATTGACTATTTATGTTAACAGTAAGGCTTCCTTCTGGTCAACAGTAAGCTGTTAGGTTTTTTTTTTTTTTTTTTTTTCATTTTTAAATGTTTATTTGAGAGAGAGAGAGTAGGGGAAGGCGAGAGAGAGAAGGAGACAGAGAATCCCAAGCAAATTCTGTGCTGTCAGCTTGGGGCTCAAACTCACGAACCACGAGATCATGACCTGAGCTGAAATCAAGAGTCAGACGCCTCACCGACTGAGCCACCCAGATGCCCCAGCGGTTAAGTTTTTAGAGAGTCAGAAGTTATACCCAGATTTTTGACTGCACAGGGTGTCGGCACCCCTAACCCCTGCATGGTTCGAGGGCCAACAGCAGGTCCCAGAGGTGGAAGACGCTGTTTCACACCCTGGCCCCACTGTTCACGCTCCCCGTGGCCTCGGCCGGCTAACCGACCCGTCTGTGCCACTGTTGACTCATCTGTAAAAAGAGGGTCTTATAAGCACCAAGCATAAAGGATGAACGTGAGCCTTCGATAGTTTAACACTCCTTAAACACTTACGAGAGTGCCTGGTCTCTGCTCAGCTCTACCTGTTGATCACACATAAAGACACAAGCGTTTACGTATTTCTTGATTCTGCACATTACATCACACACAGTAGTCGAGTTCCGTGTGGAAAAACAACCTCAGTAAAAACTGCCAAGTCCCTCTAGAAACTTCCTTTGGAAAATGACTTGGGAACATAACACACTAGATGCCACGAACCACAAACCTAACAGTCTGACTAAGAGACGCTGGGCTTCTCCTTGGCTGTCCCTCCACCCCCAGCAATGATCCAGTGACAGCTGGGCCCAAAGCCAGACCCGCCATCACCCCCCCACCACCACCACCGCACAGAGATCACGGAGATGACAACGGCCATGAATGGACTTCCCACAGTGGGGGTCAACCCGATAGACCATGCGAAACAACCACCTTCGCGTGGAAAACACATCTTTTTCCCTCGAGCCTCGGTCGTTTATAACATTCGTTGTTAATCGATACGGAAGATTCTTTCTGAGCACCGTCCTTTTTAATTTTTAAAATACTGGAACTAAACACCAGTGTAGTGATCCTCTGGAACATTCCGCCAGGTGAAGCCCTCGGAGCCCTTCTTTTCCTCCTGTGAAATCCATCTGGACTCAGGATCCAGGTATATCCCGCTACGGTTCTGAGTTTCTGAATCAGTGCTGCCTAGTAAAGTTCACGTAGAAACATGTGCTGCGTCTATTCATTCTGGCTCATCTGACTTGTGAAAATCATTCCTAGGTGCTTTTATTCGTGCTTGGAAACGAACCCTCCCCTCCAGCCTTCTCTCTCCCCTTCTGTCCTCCTCACCAGCTTCGTCTGAATGCCTGCCAGAAGCCAGAAGCTGTCCAACAACCTGTCCCCCACCCCCGGGAGGGTGAAGGCTGAGCCCACGCCTGGAGATTTAGATGCACCAGGCATGTCTTCTGAAAGGCACCTCGGCACAGCTCAGGTCTTTTGCGCTGGAAAATAGCCTTGCCCCAAACAGCAACCTGTTTCCCACGTTCAAATAACCTCCAAAGGCCTTGCAACTGCAGCCCCTTTTGTTATCTGTCTGTCTGTCTGCTAGTAACACCCCACAGTGACACGGCAAGGCAGCCCGCAGGGGTGAAGGGCGCATCCCATCTACAGAGATGGAGGTGGTGGCCTTAGAAAGCCTCTGAGTCAAAAGAAACACACAAGGGACTCCTGGGTGGCTCAGCCGGTGAAGCATTCGACTCCTGATTTCAGCTTCGGTCATGATCTCATAGTTCATGGGATCAAGCCCCACGTCGGGCTCTGTGCTGACAGTGTGGAGCCTGCTTGGGATTCTCTTTCTCCCTCCCTCCCTCTCTCTCTCTCTCTCTGCTTCTCCTCCGTTTGCATGCGCACTCTCTCAAAATAAATAAACATTTAAATGAAAAAAAAAGACATACAAATGAGAGAGGGGCAGAAAGAAAAATTAACAAGCTCTGCAAACAAAAGGGGAGAAAGAAACAAGTGAAAACCAAGTAACAATTTCTCAAACTTGAAACAAACGTGGACAAATCCACAAGTTATGTTTGAAGGCCAATTAATTGTTTACGTGGCTCTGACCTCTCCTCTGGACCGCAGACCTTCATCATTTGTTCTGTCTGACCTCTCTCCACTTCTCATGCCCCACCTGAAATTGACCTCGCCCCAACCGACTGATACATGTCTCCGCTCTGAGCCCCAACCGGGGCCAGACCGAGCCTCTGCCTTAGAAAAGGTACTGGTATCCCCGCAGGGGAACAAAATCCCTGGGTCCTCTGTGGCGCCCCACTCTCTCTCCCCCACCTGCCCACCTCCACTCAGACCATCACCAAGTTCTGCCAATTTCACCTCCCGGGTTGTTTTCTAGAATCTCTCCAACTCTCTCCAACCTCACTGCCACCACCCCAGCCCATTCTCTCTGGCCAGGACCGTTGCATTTCCCTCCAACTGGTCTCTTGGCATTTAAACTGCCTCCCCATCTATCCTGCAGTCAGAGACTGGCTTTTCTAATGAAATATTATCATGTCACCACCTGCTTCAAATACCACTCGCTGGTGGTAAAGTCCCAATCCTCATGATGTTCTAGAAGCCTCTTGCTTACCTTTTGCTTTGTGTGCTCTTTCTTTCAATTCCTGATAGTGACTACACTCTCTCTTGCCTCAGGGCCTTTGCACATACTGTTTTCCTCTTCTTCCTCTACCATCCTGTCTGCCTCTAAATTATTCAGACTTCAAACCATATCAGATAAGCCAGCCCTCATCCTGCAATCTAGCCAATTTCTTTTCTTATATGTTCCTTTCTTTCATGGTTTAATTCCACTTATAATTTTATATCCCTTTCTAGAATTTCCTGACGGTGTCTTTACCTCCCACTGGAGTATAAGCATCTCAGATATGGAGGAAGAAGAGACTATGGCACTTCAGAGGATGCAAAAGGAAGCTGATGTTCCTGGAGGGCAGAGTGAGAAGCAGGGCAGGACAACTGGGACTGGGTGGGCTTTGCGGGCCACTTGATGGGGGTGCACCTTCCTCTGCCAAGCAGTAGGGAGCCAGCCCCCTTGCTGTCCATCAAGAATGGTCAAAAGCACCTCGAGACCAATTAGAAAGTCTTGCAAAACTTCCACCTTATTAACAGCACACTCGGAAATCAGAGACTACCTTAGCGTCTCTTGTTTCCTCTATGAAACTGGCTCTCCTTCCTACCCCCCTTTGAACTCCCGCTGAAACAGAAGTGATGGCAGAGGTCCCCCTGCCACAGGTTTATGAATAAACAGCCTTCCATTCTATCTTGGGCTTAGCACGGCCTTTGACAATTCATACTACTGCCCATATTATGATTTTTTTCATTCTCACTGCTGTCTAGTATTCCGCTCAGAGGACGGGCACTTTGTCCATTTTATTGCTATAGAGCATCTGAGTAGTTTCCACTTTGGGACACTACGAACAGTGGTTCTGTAAACATTCTTGCATGTATCTTTGGTGAATTTATACAAAGTTCTGCTTGGTGTATAATTAGAAATGGGATTGCTGGATCGCAGGGTCCCAGGGCATAGATATGTTCAGTAGGAGTAGTTTTCCAAATTAGCTCTCTATTTATACTCAAACCAGCAAAGTATGAGAGTTCTGGTTGCTCTGCATTCTTGTCAGCACTTGGTATTACCTTTCTTTTTCATTTTATCCATTCTGAAGGGTATGTCCTGTTACTTCATTGTGGTTTTTATTTTAATTTCCTGGATGACTAATGAACTTCAACATGTTGTATGTTTATTGGGCATCTGAATATCACTTTCCGCGAAATGCTTATTCAATTATTCCCCCCTTTTTAATTAAGCTCTTTCTCATTTTGATTGGTAAGAGCTCTTTATGTATTCTTTTTTTTTTTTTTTTTTTTTATGTAGGCTTCACATCCAGCATGGAGCCCAATACAGGGCTCAAACTCACAACCCTGAGACCAAGAGACCAAGACCTGAGCTGGAATCACGAACTGGACACTTAACCAATTGAGCCCCTCTTTCTATATCCTAGATGGGAGTTTTTTGTTGAACATATGGATCGCTACTATCTTCTACAGCTTGTATTCTCTTTTTCATTCTCTTTGTGGTAGCTTTTGGTAGAGTTTCTTAATCTTTACATAGTCAAATTAATCTTTTTTCTTTCTTTACTGTTTCCAGTATTTGTGCCTTTTTCAATAAAATTTTGCCTACTCCAAGATCATAAAGATTGTCTCCTACACTTTCTTCCAAAAGCTTCATTGCTCTACCTCTTACATTTAGATCTGCACGCCATACAGAGATGACTGTTTGGTGTGAGGTAGGGGTCAAGATAGACTTTTTTTTTTTTTCTATCAGGGCTTCCAACTTACCTAGAACCACTTATATGATTATTTTCCTACCGTGCCTCGGTGACACATTTGCTATAGATCATGAAATAGTATATGGGTGGGTGTGTTTCCTGATACTCTATTCTGTTCCATTGGCCTATTTCCTATCTGGTACTAAACCCATCCTGTCTTGATTTATATAACTTTATAGTAAGTCTTTATATCTGGTAGTGTACATTTTCCCACTCTGTTTTTACTTTTTACAGTTCCCTTGACTATTCTTAGCCCTTTGTGCTCTCATATATAAATTCTAGAATCACCTTAGAATTTCCAAAACAAAGACCTTTGGATTTTAATTGGGATGGCACTAAATACATAGGTCAGTTTTGAGGGAATCAACATTTCTCAATGTTAAATCTTCTAATCCATAAACATGGTAATTCCCTCTATTTATTTAGGTCTTGCTTTACTTATCTTTCGTTGGACTTACCCCTAGGTAGTTGATGTTTTCCATAATTTTATAAATGATATTACCTTAAATTCTATTTTCTCCTTGTTTGTTGCTAATAGGTAGAGGTACAAATGCTTCTTGTGTATTGATTTTGTACCCAGTTACTTTGCTAATTCATTCATTCTAATAGTCTAATAGGGATTCCTTTGGGTGTGTGTGTGTGTGTGTGTGTGTGTATATACACACTTCACACTCAGCCTGGAGCCCAATGCAGGGCTTGAACTCATAACCCTGAGGTCAAGACCCAAGCTGAAATCGAGAATCAGACGTTTGCTGACTCTCGATTTTGGCTCAGGTCCATGCTGTCAGTGCAGAGCCTACTTGAGATTCTCTCTCTCTGCCCCTCCCCTGCCCGCCCTCCCTCTCTAAATAAATAAATAAATACATAAATACATAAACATTAAAAAAATCAGGGGGGCCTGGGTAGCTCAGTCAGTTAAGTGTCCGACTTCAGGTCAGGTTATGGTCTCGTGGTCTCTAAGTTCCAGCCCCACGTCGGGCTCTGTGCTGACAGCTCGGAGCCTGGAGCCTGCTTCGGATTCTATGTCTCCCTCTTTCTCCGCCCCTCCCCTGCTTGCACTCTGCCCATGTCTCTCAAAAATGAATAAATGTTTTTAAAAAAATTAAAAAAATAGGGGCGCCTGGGTAGCTCAGTCGGTTGGGTGTCTGACTTGGGCTCAGGTCACGATCTCACGGTTCGCGGGTTCGAGCCCCGCGTCGGGCTCTGTGCTGACGGCTCTGAGCCCAGAGCCTGCTTCAGATTCTGTGTCTCCCTCTTTCTCTGCCCCTCCCCCACTCATGCTCTGTCTCTGTCTCTCTCTCAAAAATAAATAACATTAATTTTTTTTTAATTAAAAGAAAAAAAAAAAACCAAAACAGGCGCTTAACCCATGGAGCCGCCCAGGTGCCATCTCCTTTGGATGCTTTTAAGGACATGATCATGTCTTCTGAACATTATGACAACTCTGCTTCTTTATTTCCCACTGTCAGGCCGATTATTCTTTTTCTTGCCTTATTTATTTCACTGGCTACGACCTCCAGTTCAATGCCAAAAGAAGTGGTGCTAATAGATGACCTTGTCTCATTCCTGAGACTGAAGGAAGGCTTAGGTGTTTCACCGCTGAGTAAGGTGTTTCCTGTAAGCTTCTTCCTGTGTTTGTTTGTTTCTTATTTTAACCAAGTGTGAGTTCGTGATTTTGCAAATAACAAGAAAGTCTGAATGTCTGCAGCTTCGGGCACTTACTCAGCTGGTCGGCCGTGTCAGGGTCAACAGCAACGGACGTTCATTTTTCATACTTGCTCTCTCAGGGTTCTCAGAGAACGCTGCAGGAGGGCTCAGTCTACATTCACTTTTCAATATTCGTTGTTTGAGGGCTAAGGAGGTGTTTTTCGTACTTGCCTCAGGGTTCTAAGAAAACATCAAGATACACTCATTTTTCACACTTACTGTCTTTGGGTTGGAAGCTAGTTGCTGCAGCTGCATAACATATCCGTGTTCAGAAAATATTGGATAGCATCTTTCAGTTTCTATCAAATCACTTTCTAATGTTGTAACAGGACAGTGTGCAATTCCTGTTGTTTGGGCTTTTTTTTTTTTTTTCATGTTAGAAAAACTATAGTTCTTGAAATGAGTTAGCACACACAAGCTTTAGACTCACTGCAGAAGCTCCAGGTAGATTCCACAGTATGTGCCCTGGAGCCCTTCACTGCAAGGGGCTTGACTGCACTCTACCATAGGTTTTTTCTATAGATATTATTTTTTCAGACTAAGGAAGCTCTTATTTATTCCTCGTTTAAAATGAAGCCTCTTTTTCTTGCTTTTAAACACAAATGGCTATAAAATTTTTCAGACGCCTTTTCTGCATTTATCAGAGTGATCATACTATTTTTCTCCTTAGTTCTGTTTATGTGGTGAATTATACTGTTTGGTTACAACTGTGGCTAAACTACGCATATATACCTAGAATAAATCCCACTTGGTGGTGGCGTACGATCCTTTTTACGTACCGCTGAATTCAAGTTAGTAATATACTGCTTGACATTTTTTCTATCTATGCTCATGAAAAAAAATTGTTGCATAATTTTGCTTTTTGTAATGTCCTCATCAGATTTTGACAACAAGGTTTATGCAAACTCATACTTAGGACATGCTACACTGTTTTCATTCTCTGTATTTTTTTAAGTGCCATTTCTTTCTTAAGTGTTTGGAAGAATTCAATCGAACTTTCTGAAATGGAGAGTTTTTTGGGTTTTTTTTGTGGGACAATATTTAACAATGAACTGATATTTTTAGTAGATATTGGACTACTCTGATATTCTATTTCTTCTTCTGTCAGTTTTAATAACTTGTGCTTTTTGAGGAAGTACTGTATTTTGGCTATTTTCAATGTTATTGGCATAAACTTCTTCTCAGTATTATTTTATTGTCTCTCTAACGTCCGTAACATTTTTAGTGATGCTCCCCTTTGCAATTTTGATATCGGCCATTAATTTTTTCCCTCTTTTCCTAATCAGCCATGAGTTTATTAATTTTATTAATCTTTACAAACAATCAACTTTTGATTTCCTTTACCCTCTCTATTATTTGTTTCCTACTAAGAATCATATAAAACCATGTGGTTCCTCTTAGGAACCATAGGACCGAGACTGAAATGGTTAATTATCAGCAATTTCCTAAGGGGCAAACTAATATCTTATTAATTTCTACTCTTATCTTTATTGTTTTCTTCTTGGTACATTCTTTAGGTTTGATGTGCTGTTCTTTTTGTACAGTTTCTTGAGATCATTAATTTTCAGTCTTTCTTCAATCCTAATATATGCATTTAAGGTTATAAAGTTCCTTCTGAGCACTGCTTTAGCTACATGCCATAATTTTTTTTTTTTTAATTTTTTTTTTCAACGTTTATTTATTTTTTGGGACAGAGAGAGACAGAGCATGAACGGGGGAGGGGCAGAGAGAGAGGGAGACACAGAATGGGAAACAGGCTCCAGGCTCTGAGCCATCAGCCCAGAGCCTGATGCGGGGCTCGAACTCACGGACCGCGAGATCGTGACCTGGCTGAAGTCGGACGCTTAACCGACTGCGCCACCCAGGCGCCCCTACATGCCATAATTTTTATATGTCATATCTTCCTTATCATTTAGTCAAAATATTAATTCCAGTTGTCATTTCTCCTTTAATCATGGACCGTTTAGGAGTATAGTTTTGTATTTTTATCATTATTTTGTTTTGTTTTGAGAGAGAGAGCACATAAGAGTGAGGGAGAGGGGCAGAGGGAGAGAGAATCTCAAGCAGGCTCGACACTCAGTGCAGAGTCTGACACAGGGCTCGATCCCACAATCCTGGGATCGTGACCTAAGCCAAAATCAAGAATCATCCAGGCACCCTTAGGAGTACAACTTTAAATTTCCAGGTGTGGGGGATTTCCCAGTTATCTTTTTATTACTGATTTCTAGTTTAACTCCATAATGGACAGAGAACAAACTTCCAATCACGTCAGTCCTTTCACATTTGTTGAGACGTCCTTCATGGCTCAGTATATGGTCAATTTGGGCTAATGCTCTATGAGCACTAGAAACCAACGTCAGTTCTGTAATTATTACGTGCAGTGTTCCGCATACAAAATTCTGATCAAATGTACTGTGTTATTCAGATCTTCTGTATACTTAAGGATTTTGTGCCTGCTTATTCTATCAGTTATAGAAAGAGGTGTGTAAAAGAATATCAACCTGATGGTGAATTTATCTGTTTCTCCTTCTCCTTCTCTAAACCTTGGAGTGCATACAGATCTAAGACTCTTACATAGTACTGGCAGATTGACTTTTATGATTAAAAATGCCCCTTTTTTATTTCTATCAAAGCTTCTTGCCTTAAAGTCAACTATGTCTGACATTAAGATATCTAATTTTGTTTTATTTTGGTTAGGGTTTTTTTATTTCTTTCGATTCGTTTACTTTTAAAATCTTCTGTCTCCTTAAACATAAACTCTGTCTCCTGTAAACAGCATACAGTTCGGTTTTATGAGGTTTTTTCTCCTTAAGTACAACATGATCGTATTATTTTTCTCTTGGAGGATGTATAGTTCATTTCAATGTAATGCAACTAATGTTGTATTTGGATTTATATCTATCATCTTACTATTTGTTTTCTATTTGACCCTTGGTTTCATTTTCCCTTTATTTTTTTTTTGCATTTTTATTTGATAAATCAAATATCCTTATTATTCTATTTTCTCTTTATTAACTGACTAGTTATATACTCACATTATTCTTTTCATAATTACCTTAAGTATTTGAATATGTATCCTTAAGTCACTAGTCTTTTTTTTTTCAATATATGAAATTTATTGTCACATTGGTTTCCACACAACACCCAGTGCTCATCCCAAAAGGTGCCCTCCTCAATGCCCATCACCCACCCTCCCCTCCCTCCCACCCCCTTAAGTTACTAGTCTTATTCAGATTATAATTTCTGCTGCTTCCATGATCGTACTACGACCATCCAACACTTCAAGCCCATGTACCCCTCCAGCTTTTGCATTCTTTTGGAACACAATTTTAATTTTTAATCCTATTTATTGTCAATGTTATATTTATATATGTGTACTAAATATGCACTAAATATTTGTATTTAATACTTAATTCATCTTAGTCTATATATTTTTTGAATCTCATAATAAATTTCCATTGTTTCCTATTAATAATATGAATAAGATTTACAAACCTACTCATTGACCCTTTCTGGTTCTTCTTCATTTATTTTTGCATTTCTGTGTTTCCATCCGGTCATTTTTTTCTGCTTGAAGAGCCCCCTCAGATACTGATGTTAAATCAGGTATGCTGGCAATAAATGTTTTCAGCTTTCATTGTCTGCACGTGGCTTTATTTCATCTCCAGGTATGAATGATATTTTTGCTGGCAGTTCTAGGTTGACATTATTTCCCCGCAGCACTTACAAAATTTGATTTTGTTGGCTTCCGAGGCATTGTTTTATTCATACACACAATCTGCAGCTACTGTCACGGCATTTAGTAAATGTACAGTAAGAATATGAGTACAAAAACGAGTGCAAAGCCCTTCAGCTCAGATCCAGCTTTGTTATTTACTAACTATATAAACTTGACACACTGGCAAACCTTTCCGAAAATAAGAAGGATAGCTACAAGGAGGTTGAACGTTAACTTAAAGATTGAGAGATGTTTTGGTACAGTGCTTAAGACCTCAGGCTTTGAGGGTCAAGGAGTCCAAACTAAAATCCTACTTTTTCCACCTATGAGCCATGACATGTATGAGAGTCATGTGACCTCCGAGCTCCAGCGGTGAAACAAGGTAACAACTCTATGTCTTTGCACAAAGAATGCAGAATTGAATGAGGTAATAAGGCACGCCTACGTCTGAGCACAGGGCCTGGGACATATTAAATGATCCATAAATCTCAGCTCTTAAGAATGACACTATCATGAATTAATACGCTGTCCAATGCCGTACGACAGGACTGCAGCTGCACTTTAAACATAATTCCGATGCTCCCCCAGACACTTCTAGAAAGTGACTCCTCCTCAAGCTTACCCCTTTGCACCCCAGTAAGGGGAACAAATCTGACAAAGCCATAAAGAAATTAAGAATTAATTAATTAAATCTTCGTTGAAATTACGAAGGTTGATGATCCAGGATGCCAGAAGAGGTTATTTGCCAATCCATAATGCTGTGGTAGGATTGAATCTCGCCTGAAAGTTAACACTGATAACACTGTAGAATGTGTTAAGCCCCGCCCCTCCTGCACCTACTGTGTCACAGATATCGCGTCAGCCTCAGGGAAAGAAAAACAAAAAAACAAAAAAAACCAAGGTAAATTACACATGATCTCTTCACTCGAGGGTTTTAGAGGTTAATGAGGAAGACAGGGAGGAAAGCTGGAAATCGGAAAAGAATGTGATTAAGTATTGCGATGAGGCGGTGGTGGCAGGTCCATTGTGATGACGGAGCCAGCTTCGGAGATCTCAGAACTATAATGTCCGTGTTTCCTGGCCTCTTAATCCTTGGGGGAAGGTTTGCAAATTCACAGCACTTTGTGGCTTTCTTCCACTTGCCTCAGAGAGATTTTTCCACATCCCAAAACCACCTTGACATGTCATTCTCTGTGACTGCACATTTCAACGCAAAGCCACGCAGCCCAAGTAAAGAAATATCGGTGTCAAAGACTGTCCGACCACAGGAAGAGAGAGGGGACTCTCCTCTGGGGTCCAGCCAGCTTCCTCCCTTAAAACAGAAATCATAATCAAAACAAAACAAAAAGTAAGTAATAGGCCTAACCTTGTAGGAGATTTGCCACACTCTCTCCTGGTCCCGCTCAAACAAATGAATGTTTTTAACCATCAGTGGGCTTGCCAGTGAGTAAATGGAAATCTCCAAGGAAAAGAAAAGAGCTGTGCACTGGGAGAAAAGGGCAGAGCTGCCTCGGGGAACAATGCACCTAACGGTGCCGGGATCAAATCACAAAGCCTAGGACAACAGAAGCTAGAGAAGTTGAACCCGGGATTTCTCCCTGGACCCTCGAAGGGAACCAAAATGATCTCAGAACAGTAGTGCCCACTTGGCTCCCAAAAGAAGCACGCACAAATCCTCTCTGAGGAAGAGTCTTCGGTATAAGCTCTCGAGGTTTGGCCAAATTCAATCACACGGGAGCTCGCGATTTTTAAAAACCACGCACACACACGAACACGCTCTCGGTGAGAAAGAAACAGCAGCGAATTTAAATCCCGAGGAACTTAACTGTCTGCAAAGAAACAATTCAAAAGAAACTAGAAAAATTATTATACTTGCTAAGATAGTCCAGCAAGGTGACTGGACGTAAGACTACGATACAAAACTAATTACAGTTCTATACAGCAGCAGCCAAAAATAAGGTACTTAGAGACGAAATGAACAAAAGATGTGTAAGAAATTTATGGAGAAAACTTTATTATTAAAAGACGCCTTGAAAGATATCAATAAATGGAAATCTATAACATGTTTGTGGATAGAAAAATCAGGGCACCTGGGTGGCTCAGTCGGTTGAGCGTCCACCTCTTGATTTCAGGTCACATTTCAGGATTCATGGGATTGAGTCCCACATTGGGCTCTGCACTGGCAGCTCGGAGCCTGCTTGGGATTCTCTCTCTCCCTCTCTCTCTCTCTGCCCTTCTCCCACTCACAGTGGGAGGCTCCATCTCAGTGCAGAGCCTGACGCAGGGCTTGAACCTCAGAACCGTGAGATCATGACCTGAGCCGAAATCAAGAGTCAGACCTCAGACAACTGGAGCCCCTCAGGCACCCCACCTTAACCTCTTCTAATGAGTATTATGTAATATCAGCTGTTCTCGATAAGTAGAGATGAGACTCTCAAATATTTGAAGGTGTTCCAAAAAATAGCAGCGGACTAACAGATATCATTATATCTGTCGATACACATTATTTTGTGTATTCATCCCTATTGTTTTCAAGAGGTACCTTTTCGGGGCGCCTGGCTGACTCAGTTGGTTAAGCGTCCGACTTTGGCCCAGGTCATGATCTCACGGTTCGTGAGTTCGAGCCCCGCATCGGGCTCTGTGCCGCCAGCTCAGAGCCTGGAGCCTGCTTCGAATTCTGTGTCTCCCTCTCTCTCTCTGCCCCTCCCCAACTCATGCTCCATCTCTGTCTCTGTCAAAAATAAATAAACTTAAAAAAAAAATTTAAAAAAAGAGGTACCTTTTCACCAATATCCCTCTACACAATTACCTCTGGAGCAGATGTTTTAGGCAGCATGACTCAGCACCTTGGCCACAACTGAACAGCCCAACGGCGGGTACTAGGCCAATCACTGTACCTTGACAATGTGCCCAGAGCTGATTTCCCTACATGTGACACTTGACCCAAGTAGAGCCAAAACATTCTTCCCTGGGATTTCAGATTTGAGATCAAGACATAGCTGTGGTTGTAAGTTGTAAACCGTGGGTGCTGATGGCAGTCCCATTCCCCATCATGTAGCTGGGGAAGCAGAGGCCAGTCTACAGAGAGAGAACAGTGAGCCAGACACACAGAGAAGCTCAAAACCAGGACCCTTGGAGAGAGTCCCAACAGTGCTTGGACCCCGGGTTCAAGCCTGAGCTCACAACCCCCACTCCTGCTCTTAAGCTCCCCGACACACACAGTGTGTCTCAAGGGATAGGACTTGGTGATTTTCACCCCATGAAGTCCTACTCAAAAAACCAGCCAAGGGTTCAGTGATCCTCAAATGCACGGCTTGCTACGTCTGAGGGAGGCAGGGAGTATAAACCCAGGCTGGGAAGCTGGCAATTATTCCGCAGGAGCCAAGCAGTTAAGCTGTTACCAGCTGTGTTTTGTGACTCCATAGGTCCGTGTGAGCCCATAGGTCCAATGGGGCTAGGACAGCAAAGCAAAGATTAGGATGCTGGAGTGGGTGGGGCGCCTGGGTGGCGCAGTCGGTTAGGCGTCCGACTTCAGCCAGGTCACGATCTCGCGGTCTGTGAGTTCGAGCCCCGCATCGGGCTCTGTGCTGACCGCTCGGAGCCTGGAGCCTGTTTCCGATTCTGTGTCTCCCTCTCTCTCTGCCCCTCCCCCGTTCATGCTGTGTCTCTCTCTGTCCCAAAAATAAAATAAAAAACGTTGAAAAAAAAAAAAAAAAGGATGCTGGAGTGGGTTAGCTATATCTTGCGACTTCAATCACGTATCTGTCACAGGGGAGACGACCTCCAGTCCAGACTGATGTACCTGGAAACAGGCGAGGAGCAGCAAGCACGTCAAGGGCAAGTGTGGTCAGAAAGCCCTACTGGCCCCACCAAGCAACCCGAGCCTGCTGAGGGCAGACAATTAAGTGCCCAGCCAGCCAGCTGCCAAACTCCCCACTGCAGCTTGAGGAAAGCAGGTGGATTAGGAAACAGAGATCACTACCGTCACAACAGGGATATTTGAGAAGAGCCAACAGAAACAGAGCAGCCCGGTCTCCCAAATCCCACACTTTTCCTTGTTCTTTCCAGCAAAACTGAGTGCGGAGAGAAGGCACACCAGCATTATCCCTACACTCTAACATCTTCCATCTGTGAAGAGTAAATGAGCTCCTATATAAACACGCGTCAACTCTGGTACTCAGAAACGTAGGAGATGGACTACAAACATAATTCCGGCCTCTTGCAAACCTCCCGATAAAAATGCTAGGACCAGACAAGGAATATGAGAGCACTAAATTGGGATAGATATTTGTGCGGATGGTGGTGCTGTAAGTGCTTGGATACAAGGCCTTCCAAGTAAGCTGGGATGCGGGCTTCTGCTCACGGTAGGCTATGTCTCCCTTCTGCATGGCTCTATACTCTGGCAGGTGCAAACGTGCGCACACACACGCGTGCACACACGCAAACACGCACACCCTAGCAGGCCAAGGGTTACCACGTGCTTGCTCCAGGATGCCTGTTCCTAAGAGCCCTGCTTTGGGCTTCATGGATTCCTGTTTTGACCTCCGAAGACTCTGAGAGCTATATAAATTTCCTATGGCTGCTGGAACAAATTCCCACAAATTTAGTGGCCTAAAACAACATGCGTGTATTATCTCACAGTTCTGTGGGATGGAAGTCTCACTGGGCTAAGGTTAAGGTGTCAGCAGGGCTGGTCTGGAGGCTCTACGCGGAGAATCTGTTTCTCTGCCTCTTCCAGCTTCTGGAGACCACCCACAGAGTTCAGGCTCCTCTCTCCATCTCAAAGTCATTAACTTCATCTCAACTGCAGAGTCCCTTCCGCCATCTAAGGTAACACACTCACAGGTTCCAGGGATCAGAACGTTGACCTCTTGTGGGAAGACGTCTGCCCACCACAGGAACCCCACTCAGACCCTAGTTCCACTCTTAGACTCATTCCAGACCCCTTCTCTCCTTCCCCAGGCTTGTGGGTCCAGACACGTCCTACCACCTCGGTCCCAACAGGATAAAACAATGGTTGCCTAATTCTGTGAGGTGAGTGGGAAGCTTAGGGCTAGGCCAGAAAACCGCAGCCACAGAAATCTAAGTCACCGCCCCCCTCAACACACCCGTCTCTCTCCCAAAGTGGACAGCCGAGTTCAAAAAGACACGCAGGAAATCCCTTCCGATCTAACGAATCAACGTTCGACGTCGCGGTCCACTTACCATAGTTTCAGTTACCTGGTGTCTCTCAAACCATTTGGCTTCTTCCAATGTCAGAAGCGCTTCCAGAAAGAGCTTCTCCCTTTGTTTTTTACCCACCGTGAGCCCAACTGGCCAAAACAAATAGGTCATCGTACCGGCCATGGGAGCCTTCCGAAAACTCTTCCAAATCCAGCCCAACGCTCGATGTGCTCTTCTGAGCCCTCCACCAACCACTGAATGTCTCCCCTACACTGGGGGATGCCCACTGGCCCTGGCTAGTATCACCGGGTGTATCTGTCTGTGAAAAGCCCCCACGTCTGCGTGTACAACAGTGTGTCTGAACGAGGGGGGATTTTGCCCCCCAGGGGACACATGGCAACGTCTAGAGACATTATTGATTGTTATGACGGGGGGGTCAGGGTACCAAGTAGGGTGCCACCAGCGGGGTCCGCTAGTGGGTGGAGTCCAGGAATGCCACAGAACATTCTAAAATGTCTGCCCAGGACAGACTCCCTAGCAAAGAGGTATCCAGACCCAGGTGCCATCAGTACTGCTGTTTAGAAACCCCAATCCGACAACTCGAAAACAACAGGGTGACGCTCCATTCGCTTTGTTCAAACCCATCCTGAGAAAGGGCTAAGTGTCACTGGCAATTCATTGGCGAGGCAACCGACACAGAGTTTTCAAGGGCTTGTCACCTTTTACCCATCAGGATGGCTGTTCTGTAATACCAGCTCCCTCAACGTGTTCCTGTTTACTTGCCGAGATAATGGGAAGGGCTCAGAAACAAACGCATGACCCACGAAGAGGGTGGGCACGGAAGCAACTTTGCAGAACACCGTTCAGCTGCCTGACGGCCACATGTGACGAACAGACACCGGTGTTTTTCCAAACACTCTGGACAGGCCCCGGACGGAAGAAACGTTGTTTTTCTGCTGCCAAAACTTGTCTTTATAAACTGTGCCCGTCTCAGCGCAAACCTGGCCCTTGGCCTCGGACAGCTTAGTCTAGAGGGGAAGACAGGGATTGCATAACTAACTATACAATCAATTACTGAACTGCAACTGTGACATTATTCAAAGAGGAAACACAGAAAGCTTATAAATGGAAGGGGAGGGGGAGGGGTGGGCTGACTTTTCTAGAGCTGGGCAGGGGAAGTGTTCCTGGGGAGGTGGCACATAAGCTAAAATACGGAGGGTGAAAGGACGTATCACGGTGAAGATTGGTTGGCATTTAAGCCGGAAGGAAAAAAGTCAATGCAAGAGATTCAACATGCAAACAATAATCGCTTCAAAAAAGTTGGCAGGAAAAAAATGGAGAGAAGAAGGAAAAGAAGACGAAGATGAGAAGGAGGAAGAGAAGGGCGAGGAGGAGGAGGGGGGAGGAAGAAGAGGAGGAAGAAGAAAAATTAGAATTTCCCAAAACTGGGGCGCCTGGGTGGCTCAGTCGGGTAAGCATCCGACTCGATTCTGGCTCAGGTCATGACCTCACTCTTTGTGAGATCGAGCCCCACGTCGCCTCCACGTGCTCAGCATGGATTCTCTAGGGATTCTCTCTCTCCCTCTCCCTCTCTTTCCGCCCCTTCTGCCTGCCCCCTCTCAAAATAAATACATGAACGTTAAAAATCTAAAAACGGAATTTCCCCTAACTAAAAAAATACGATTTCCACATTTCAAGGTCACGTCAAGTGCCAGCTACCAGGCACACACTGGGTAGTTTTTAGCACAAGGAATACAGAAAAAAAAAAACCTAAAACTTCATTGAGGAAAAACAGTTCAAATATTTATAAGTATAAATATCCTCACATCTCTATATTACAACACTAAAGGTAAAGAGGCAATGGAAAAATGTTTCCAAAGTGTGAGGGTTAACAAGTATGAGGTTTCTTTTCAGGATAAAGATCCTCCATAACTGATCGTTGTGATGAGACCATGATTCCGCGAATTTATTATATGGGTGGGATATATAGTATGGGAATGATCATCTCAATAAAGTTGTTAAAACTTATCAGGGAAAGTTATTTCCAAACTACCGATCAAGGGTAAGGTCAACAAAAACGCCTATCCCGACAGTCAAGGAATCCAAAATTTTACCTCCCAAGTGCCATCCCCAGAAGACATGAACCACCAAAATCCATGGGAAAACAGAGAGACATGGGATCTAAGAAACACAGAAGAGAGCTCAGAAGGGAGGTGAAGAGAATTCCAGAAGGAACAGTGAAGGGGCTTTGCCATAGGCCCGGAGATCAAATTCAGATGCCAGCAGAGGCCAGAAGACCCCAGGAGGGTGATCTCCGGGAAGAAAAGACCAGACTGAATTGTTGATATTACAGATGTATTCAGGGGAGATTTTCGGGCCTATCAGGAAGCTTTGGAATGAATTGGTAATAGGTACCTAGAAAACCATTAAAAAGAAGGGATTATCACCTCCAGGAAAAGCAAAAAAGCTGGAGGAAAGGAAATATAATTATAGTATATCAGGTGACCCAGCTGTAAATAATAGTTCAGCAATGACCATGATGCAAACGCTGAATACTGATTTAGCTAAAATTGATACTCCTTTGGGATGATGGGAGGAGAAAGACAGAGACACAGAGACAGAGAAAATGCACACGCACTGGAGACAGGTCAGTAAAGGTAGGTCAATAAGAGACATCCTTAGCTTTCACAGTAGAAAGTGGACAGATGGACAATGAGTAATGTAAAACAATCATGAAAAAGTACCAAAAGCATTTGTTCAGAAATACAGGTATTAAGATAAATAAAATAGGGGCGCCTGGGTGGCGCAGTCGGTTAAGCGTCCGACTTCAGCCAGGTCACGATCTCGCGGCCCGTGAGTTCGAGCCCCGCGTCGGGCTCTGGGCTGATGGCTCGGAGCCTGGAGCCTGTTTCCGATTCTGTGTCTCCCTCTCTCTCTGCCCCTCCCCCGTTCATGCTCTGTCTCTCTCTGTCCCAAAAATAAATAAATAAACGTTGAAAAAAAAAATTAAAAAAAAAAAAAGATAAATAAAATAGAAGAGACAGCTAAAGGGTTTCCAATAGCAGTTGCCTGGGGACATCAGGAAATTGGGATGAAGGGATTGGGATAGAGGCTACTATTTTTTTTTTTTTTTAGTTTATTTAGTTATTTCTGAGAAAGAGAGAGAGTGAGAGAGAGTGTGTGTGCACACACACACACACACACGCACGTGAGGGGGAGGGACGGGGAGAGAGAGAGAGGGAGAGAGAATTCCAAGCAGTTCTCATGCTGTCAGTGCAGAGCCTGACATGGGGCTCGATCTCATGAACCACAGTATCATGATCTGAGCCAAAATCAGCAGTCGGACACTTAACCGACTGAGCCACCCAGGTGCCCCTTGCGTTACGATCTTTAATTAGAAGTAATGCTCTTTGATGTTTAAAAGTACACATGTGATATTTTTCATTAAAAAGTCAATGCCCACGCGTCTCTCTTTCTCATCTCTGCTACACTCTGGCACTTTCTCAATTTCTCCACCCAGTTTAGGTTCATTTTCGTCAACCATGCAAGAATCGAGGCCAATTTACATCTCAGTTACAAACTCAAAGCACGATTAAAAAACAAGGCTTCTTTTTTATTTTTCTTTCAAGAGTTCACATTTTACTATGTTACTCTGGAGAGAAAGTCAGTGGAATTTTATATGAGTAAAATTGGAAAGCCCTTTGCTTTTAACTTCCTATGGCCCTCCTTGTGTTCTAAATGTATTGCCAACTGGCTGGTCTGTTGGCCGTGCTAATGTTGTTTTTTTTTTGTTTTTTGTTTTTTGTTGTTTTTTTAATAAACTTTAAAGGAAAACTGGAGATCAGAAGGTTG
Source organism: Puma concolor (assembly GCF_028749965.1). Classification (NCBI taxonomy): domain Eukaryota; kingdom Metazoa; phylum Chordata; class Mammalia; order Carnivora; family Felidae; genus Puma; species Puma concolor. The sequence continues at coordinate 80,633,705 of NC_141677.1, forward strand.
TTTAAAAAGAAGAAAAATAATGACTTTGGGAAACTTAGCAAAGATTTTAACTTTTTAAAAATGTTTAGAGAGCTCACGGGCTCAACCGCTCTCTCTACCTGGACTGAAGCATTAGCACACCGTGAAAAGTCTCCCCCCCAGAAAGAGAGAGAGGTCTTGGTAGAAAATAGAAACCTTCCTACCAGGCATGAAAGACGGTGTCAAGCGAGCAAAATCCACACCAGGAGAGTTTTACGTTCCCGAGCCCAGCTTGGAGCGTCAAGGGGGAGCAGGCAGAGAGCTGCCGACAATTCCTGCTGGGAGGGGGTCCTGGAAACGGGCCACAGAACTGGGCTCAGAGACTCACTCTGCCAGGTACCAGCCTCTGCTGCCTCTGGCACCTGTAGTCCTGGGTAAGTGTGAATTGTTAAATTCTAACTTCCAGGAGCACAGTAAGGAACGAAGTTAGCACACACACAATGCACTTACTCCTGAAGGACCTCAACATGTGGTAGTTATTTTCATCACGACTGTTCTGGAATGAAACTTGACATCTTCTTGCGCCGAATGACACCCAGGCGCTCCCCCAGCTGCGACCTTGCCAGTACGAGTGGAAGAGGCCAAGCCAATGCCAGAGAACATGCACCCCGAGGAATCGTGTCTCTTCCTATTTGAAGGTCTCCTTTCCCCCAAATCAAAGTTACCAAACATGGTTTGGAAATTTCTGCTGAGATGGCTGGACACCCACCAGAAATTCCAGGAAGACCAGAAGCTTCTGGGTAGAGGACTGTGAGGGGAAAACATTCATTTTCTGGACTTGAACTATGCCTTGACCACAATTCAGAACGGACTTCAGAAAAAAATACAGAGAATCCACTGGCTAGACTTCACAGAGGCTCTCCCACCATGTACTATACAGATTGTGATTGTGCGTGTGTGTGTGTGTGTGTGTGTGTGTGTGTGTGTGTACATACTCATCAGAGAAGACAGAGAGGAACAATGCCAGTAGAAGGCAGAATCCACTGTGGTCCACACACAGCAGTTTCCCAGCATGTTACCCTTCGTACCACGGAGCCACAGCAGCCAAATGGAAGATGCCACGGTACCTAGCTGCACACAGCAGGCCACGACGAGCCCAACACATGGTGCCCGTTCCCCTTCTTCCTCTCTGCTCGGTGTGGCCACGTGCTCTAACTTGGAAGTGTTCCCTGAACAGTTATTCCCTATCTTTATGCAAAAGAAACAAGCAAAAGATAATAAGCCGGAGTTCTTTCGTCTCTGTCTGCACAACATCTGGCCAGAGTCTGCAGCTGCTGACCTCCGCCCTCCCTTCTGACGATGATGTCCGTCTATCCCTGTCTCTCAAGCAGCAGCCTCGACCCTTCCAAGCTACCTTCACCTTTTTTTGTGAAAAGGAGTGCCCTTCACTTGAACTTGCTCTTGTACCCGAATACAGGACGTAACACGCTGACGCTGATATTTTTATCAGGATTGTTGTCCGTTTTAGTGGTGCTCTGGTGCCACGTTGCTTGGGGTTTGTGAGGTCTGCCCACAGAAGCTCCGTAATTTCGAGGGCACGGTCCCTGCCGCAGAAAGGGCTCTCCGGGGTGATGCAGGCCCCCTGGTTTTCCCTACAGCCTTCAGACGTATCTAGTGCAGACACGTTCTGTGATGCACACTTTCCACCACCAGCGTCATCTAGTTCCGCTAACCAGGATCATCGGGTGTAATTTGGAACACCCACTGGACGGGAACTACGCACCAGGCACCGTCGGAGCTATGCTACTTATTTTGTTGCGTTGAATTAACACTGCGGCCTGAGTACTATCATTATTCCAGTTTTACAGATAAGGGAACAGAAGCACACGAAGTCCAGTTGTTTGCCTGGGGTCCCACATTAGAGGGACAGTTTGCTGCCAGTCCCGCGCATAGAACGCAGCACCTGTAGGATTATGGTCTCTTCCGTGAGACGGTGCTACTGAGCACAGGAAGTTCAAGAGGCCATCCCAGAGGGGGAGATGAGACCCCAAACCCGGGTATCCTGGTTGTTTTAATCTGTTCTTAATAGCTGGTGGAGGAGAAGGGCAGTTAAAAGATACTAGCAACTTAAGTAGGGAAGGTTTAGGCACACTTCCCGCGCAGAGGTAAACGGTAAGCAAGGTAACGAGTCAGCTACAGTCAGAAGGAGCAGGGAGGGGGGGGAATTACATAAATGTACTCATTTGTTCATAATAGCGTGTTAATCGGTAGTGTCTGAAGAAATACTGCATTACAGGCGTTGCAGAAAATTGCAGTCAGAGAAAGAGATAGGAGAACTGCGTTACAGACCTTCCTCATCATCAGAGGAAATACGACTCTGTGGATATACACGAGAAACACACAAAGTGACTCAGAAACGTTGAAACAGAAATCTGGGCACACGGATATCGGCAAAGGCAAATATAGAGAAGGCCGAGATTACAATTGTAAAATCTGCCCGCTGAATTCAGGGGAAAGAGAGCACTAAGCCGGACAAAGAAGGGCCCTGCATGATTCCAAAGGATACAGCTCACAATAAGGCATTAAGCAGTTGTGAATATCTATGTGCTAAAGCATAGCACCAACTAAATGAAACAAATTACAGGAGACACAAGGAGGGAAGGAGACAGTCTCTCTCGGCCATGATGGACTGTCAGCATAAAAGAGACGAAACACCACTAATTAAGAAGGTAAATCTAACGGCTATACGTGTGTGGGGCGCCTGGGTGGCTCAGCTGGTTAAGCGTCCAACTTCGGCTCAGGTCATGATCTCACGGTTTGTGGGTTCGAGCCCTGCATCGGGCTCTGTGCTGACAGCTCAGAGCCTGGAGGCTGCTTCAGATTCTGTGCCTCCCTCTCTCTCTCTGCCCCTCCCCTGCTCGCATTCTGTCTCTCTCTCTCTCTCAAAAATAAATAAACATAAAAAAAAAATACTTGAGTTTAATGGCTATACGTGTGTTCTGTTGCCCTAAAACAAAAATAGTCTTTCTATTCCATCACTCATGGTGCTTTCACAAAAAAAAAAAAACAAAAAACTGTCCTTATTTTAGGCGTCAAAAGAAACTTCTAAAACGTCAACAAATTAGAAAGTAGAGACAATATTCTCTGATACAATGAGAAATGTATAAAATTAAAATCCTGAGGTGCCTGGGTGGCTCAGCCAGTTGAGCGTCCAACTGTTGATTCTGACTCAAATCATGATCCTAGGGTCATGGGATCGAGCCTGGCATCAGGCTCTGTGCTGAGAGTGGAACCTGCTTGAGATTCTCCCTCTCTCCCTCTGCCCCTCTCCCCTGCTCACTCGCTCTAAAATAGATAAAATGATTTTTTTTTTAAATTAAAAATCCAGGGGCACCAGGGTGGCTCAGTCAATTTTAAGCGTCCGACCTAAGCTCAGGTCATGATCGCGCAGTCTCGAAGTTCCAGCCCCGCATTGGGCCCTGTGCTGACAGCTCAGAGCCTGGAGCCTTCTTCAGATTCTGTGTCTCCCTCTCTCTCTGCCCCTCCCCCACTTGCACTCTGTCCCTGTCTCTGTCTCTCTCTCAAAAATAAACATTAAAAAAAAATTTTAATTAAAATATAAAATTCCAAGCCCTCTTGCTCCAGGAAATGTAAATCAGTCTCCCAAATAATCTTTGATCAGAGAGAAAATCAAAATCAAAAGTAAAGAACATCTAGAAAACAACAGTAATAAAACTTCATATGTCAGCAACTGCCCGGACAGAGTTAAGCAGTACTGGGCAGAAGTTTCTAGTCCTACAAGCAGACATCATTAAATAAGAGGGAGAAAAAGAAATGAATGAATGAAGAGTCCAACCCAGAGGATTAATTGAATAATAAAATCTGAATAAAGCAAAAGGAAGGAATCTAAACAAATTATTGAATTCAAAAACAGAAAAATAGCAGAACTGATCAGTAATTCCAAGGAATGCTTGTTCTTTTTTTAAACTTAAATTTTAATTAACACACAGTGCAATATTGGTTTTAGTATAATTCAGTGATTCATCACTTACATACAAGTGCCCTCCGTAATGCCCATCACCCATCTAGCCCATCTCCCGCCCACCTCCCTCCATCAACCCTCAGTTTGTTCTCTATCATCAGGAGTCTCTTGTCATCTGTTTCCCTCTCTTCTCTCCACCCCCCTTCCCATATGTTCATCTGTTTGGTCTCTTAAACTCCGCGTATGAGTCAAATCCTATGGTACTTGTCTTTCTCTGATTGGCTTATTTTGCTTAGCACAATACATTCTAGCTCCATCCACGTTATTGCAAATGGCAAGATTTCATTCTTTTGATGGCTCACTAATATTCCACCGTATATTATATCACATCTTCTTTTTCTATTCATCAATTGATGGATAGCTTGGCTATTGTTGATAATGCTGCTATAAACATCAGGGTGCATGTATCCCTTCGAATCTGTATTTTTGTATCCTGTGGTTAAATACCTAATAGTACAATTGCTGGATAGTGAGATAGTTCTATTTTTAGCTTTTTTTTTGAGGAACCTCCATACTGTTTTCCAGGGTGGCTGCACCAGTTTGCATTCCCAGCAGCAGTGCAAAAGGGTTCCTCCTTCCCCCCCCCCCCCCCCGCACCCTCGCCAACACCTGTTGTTTCTTGTGTTGTTAATTGTAGCCATTCTGACAGGTGTGGGGTGGTATCTCAGTGTGGCTTTGATTTGTATTTCCCTGAGGATGAGTGACGTTGAGCATTTTTTCTTGTGTCGGTTGGCCATCTGGATGTCTTCTTTGGAGGAGTGTCTGTTCATGTCTTCTGTTCATTTCTTTTTTTTTTTTCAAAGTTTTTTATTTATTTTTGGGACAGAGAGAGACAGAGCATGAACGGGGGAGGGGCAGAGAGAGAGGGAGACACAGAATCGGAAGCAGGCTCCAGGCTCCGAGCCATCAGCCCAGAGCCTGACGCGGGGCTCGAACTCACGGACCGCGAGATCGTGACCTGGCTGAAGTCGGACGCTCAACCGACTGTGCCACCCAGGCGCCCCTTCTGTTCATTTCTTAACTGGGTTATTTGTTGTTTTGGATGTTGAGTTTGATAAGTTCTTAGATTTTGGATACTAACCCTTTATCAGATATCATTTGCAAGCATCTCTCATTCCGTAGGCTGCCTTTCAGTTTTGTCGATTGTTTCTTTCACTGGCAGAAGCTTTTTATCTCAATGAAGTCCCAATAGTTCACGTTTACTTTTGTTTCCCTTGCATAATTGTTTAAAGGTTCATTTCTTCTGATCAGTGATTATTCTCATTATTTTGAAGTATTTGTCCATTTCCTTTTTTTTCTTCATTAAAATATCTAATGCCTCCCTTAAAAAGGAGGAGAAAATGGTAAGATAGACAATGCACTGGGGCATCTGGGTGGCTCAGTCGGTTAAGCATCCAACTTTGGCTCAGGTCATGATCTTGTGGTTCATGAGTTTGAACCAGAGCCTGCTTAGGATTCTATGTCTCGCTCTCTGCCCCTCCCCCACTCATGCTCGCTCTCTCTCTCTCTCAAAAATAAATAAACATTAAAAAAAAGATAGACAATTCATTAAATACTCTAGTGAAGGAAGAAAAAAAGGAAATGCACAAATATTTCAAAATAATGAGAAAATAATCACTGACCAGAAGAAACGAATCCTTAAACAACTGTGCTGAATCAAATATGAATATATTTCTAAACACAAGATTTCTAGGACAACAGAATTTATCAAAACCGAGCAAAGAGACAGAAAATCTAAACAGCCAGAGCACTGGTGCAGAAAGAAAGGCAGTCATAAAAGCGCTCCCCACAAGCCCCTCTGAATGCTCGTGCCTGGATGTACTCAAAGCTGGGAAAGCAAGAAAATCTTCCCTCACTTGGAAGATTCGATACCGAAAATCAACAAAGACTGCTCACACAGAGGAAACTTTAACCTCATGCCACATATGAATATTGACGCAAAAATCCTAAATAAAATAGTTGTAAACCACACCATTCGCATCTGCTTAAAAGACATGAAATTCTCAGGTATAAATCTGATAAAACACGTACTGAACTTGCAAGCGTAAAAAAAAACCATAAAACACTGACAAAGGGAATCAAAGAAGTCTAATTAAATGAGAAAACATTCCCTGTTTGCGGACGAGAGGCTTTGGTAGAGCGAAGCTGCTCTCCAAGTTAATAGACAAGATTCACTATAATTCCTGTTGAATCCCATTTAGACTTTTTTATGGTATAAACAGTATTATTCTAAAATGATTATGGAAAGGCGAAGAAACTAGAATCGCTAAGACGATTCTGAAAAAGAATAAAGCAAGAGGAATCCATCTACCCTGTTTTAAGACATTGTACAGCTACAATACGATGGACGAGGAACAGACACACGGATCTGTGGAACAGAACAGAGAACCCAGAGATAAACCCACACAAACATGGCCAACCGACTTTGAACAAAGGCGCAAGAGGAATTTCACGGTGGAGGGGACAGTCTTTTCAACATTTGGCGCAGAAGCAATTATGTGTCTATGTGCAATTACACACAATGAGGTTTAATGAGATAGATCATTAAACCCCATGAAACCTAACACTTTATATAAGAATTAACTCAAAACGGGTCGCAGATTTAAAGGTAAAACGTAACACTATGAAACTTCAGAAGATAATACATGAGTAAGTCTTTGGGGTCTAGAGCTTAGTAAAGAGTTCTTCGACCTGACCTCAAAAGCACAATCCATAAAGGAAAAAAAAAAACAAAAAAAATCAATAGCGTATACTTGGCTGAAATTAAAACCTTGCTCTCTGAGAGCTTAACATGAAGCCAGGGTGAAAGGATTAAAAAATAAGCTGCGGACTGGGAGAAAATATTCGCAAACCGTTGATCTGACGAAAGACATAGCTGGAATTTACAAAGCCCACGACAGACAGGAATTTAGAATGTCAAGCTGGAGGCCCTTCAGCTGGTATCTTAGTCCCCGTGGGCTGTTAGAACCAAACACCACGGACTGGGTGGCTTATAAACAACAGAGATTTATTACTCCCAGTTCTGGAGGCTGGGACGTCTGAGACCAGCCCCGGGTGCCAGTTGGTCACAGATTCTCCTTACACCCTTCCACGGAAGAAGGGGCTGGGGAGCTTGGTGGGGCCTCTTTTATAAGGGCACTAATCCCAAGCATGGAGGCTCCCCATCATGACTTAATCGATTCCCAAGGGCTCCACCCACAAATACTATCACATCACGTGTTAGGATTTAGCATATACACTTCAAGAGGCATACCAACATCCAGGCCGTAGCAGCTGGGGAAAGTATGGAAAAGAAACAATGCGGGGACATTATTTCTAGTGGCCACTGGAGAATGAGTCTGATCAGTTACACCTATGCCAAAACACAGTCCAAAATACAATGACTCCAAGATTTCAATGTAGAAATCGAAACCATAAACGTGCTCAAAGAAAACATGGGGGCAATCACGCACGTTCTCAGAAGGGCGATGCCTTTACAAGGCGGTCATAAACCTTAAGACACTGATTATATTAACCGCGTACAAATTCAAAGTTTTTGTACAACAGAGGGGGCCAAGTGACAAGGAAGGGAGTGACTGGGGACAACAGGAGTGGCTCAAATCACAGTCAAATAACTAGTTTTGGGAGGCCACAAGGTAAGATCCGAGGCACCCCCGGGGGGTCTACCACAGTGGGCCTTCACAACAATCGGCCTTGCCGGTCAGATTCTTCTCTCTTTCCACCTCACAAGAGAGAGAATCTCCCCACATCCTCACCAACAAGCACCACCCGCCCCAGAAAACAGCACTGGACATGGCAAATGAGTGAAGTCAGTCGGGAAAGGGACCATTAATAACCCACAACCCCAGCTGTAAGGAGCACTGAGTGTCGTCCACTTTCTCAGACAAGTAGAGAGAGCCCCGTGAAATCCCTTTTCAGTCAGAGAAGGAAGGGCCCAACGATCTCAGTTTTTAGGCCAATTTTCTGCTGGAACTATGGGGGGCGGGGGGCTGGCAGCTTCCTCTTCCTGTCCATCACCTCCTTGACAGAGCTTCGCAGGCTCAAATCCAAGCTGCGGCCAACCTATAACTCTGGGCAAGACCACCGCTCCCCCGAGGTCTAAACTTGTCTTTTGTAGCATCTTGAAAATAAAAGGTGGGGGGGGGGTGGGGGGGTGGGAAGCGTTGCCTTTTCTCTACAATAGGCATCTGTCTACTCCCAGCACTCAAGAACACAGACACGGCTTTCTTGTTCTCTCCCTCCTTCCGGAACCACAGTGACGCAGTTAAATGGTGTGCTACTAGGGGCGCCTGGGTGGCTCAGTCGGTGAAGTAACCAACTCTGACTCAGGTCATGATCTCATGGTTCATGAGTTCGAGCCCTGTATTGGGCTCCGCACTGACAGCTCAGAGCCTGAAGCCTGCTTCAGATTCTGTGTCTCTTCGCTCTCTGCCCCTCCCTGACTCATGCTCTGTCTGTCTCTGTCTCTGTCTCTCTCTCAGAAATAAAACATTAAAACATTTAAATGGTGTTATATGCTCAGCACAGACAAACGCTGGACGCTGAAAAATCAGCCCACTGATTTATTAGATTTTTTCAATTACCATGGCCTTTTGCAAACGCAGACCACAGGAGAGAGTGTTATAAACTTAGAAATAGTATCTAGTTTTCCATTACCTCCAGCAAAAAATGTCTACCGGGATGAGAGAGGGAAAATACCACTCTGGAGGCCAAGCCCAATCGAGTTGGGTAGAGGATGAGGCAGTTCCTAGCTAAGAAACTCCACAGCAGAAAACTGAAAGTAAAAAGAAAATGTTTAAAGTCCTTTAAATCTGAAAGAGTCACTCAAGAGACCAGGAGAAAAAGGAACCAAAGAAATAGCTCACAAGAATCCTCAAAATTAGAAGATGGGCACCTGGGTGGCTCAGTCGGTTAAGCGTCCGACTTCGGCTCAGGTTGTGATGTCACTGTTCACGAGTTCGAGCCCCGCGTCGGGCTCTGTGCCGACAGCTCAGAGCCTGGAGCCTCCTTTGGATTCCATGTCTCCCTCTCTCTCTGCCCCTCCCCTGCTCATGTTCTGTCTCTCTGTTTCTGTCTCTGTCTCTCTCAGAAATAAAAATGTTAAAAAAAATTTTTTTAAAAATTAGAGAGAAGAGAGTTGGCTTCCAACCCTGCTCCGCGAGAACGTGTGTCGAGCCCGGAGCTTCCTGGCCGGCTCCGCCTGGCACTGACCTCACGTCAGAGGGCAAAGCCGTGGGGTGGCCAGGCCACATGAGGGCTTGCGGGGGCCCGAGAAACTTTTGCCTCCATGGGTGCTATTGGTTTCCCACTGCAGACTTAGCGGTTTCAGCTACGCATTTATTATCTTACGGCTCGGGAGGGCAGAATTTCTGAGATCAGGGTGTCGGGCAAGGGCCGGGTATCTCCTGGAAGCTCCAGGGAGGAATCTGTTCCCTTGCTTTTCCAACTTGTAGAGGCCACCCCCATTCCCTGCTCGGGGCCCCTTCCTCCACCCGCAGAGCCAGCCCCAGCTGCTGGGCAGCTCGCTGTGTCTTGTGCCTCCCCCTTCCGCTGTCAAGGACCGCCACGTCTGCACCGGGCCCGCCCAGGCAACCCAGGGTCACGTCTCTATTTGCGGGTCAGCCGATCAGCAACCTCAAGTCCATGTGCGACCCTGAGGCCCGTGTGCCTTGGAACCTCGCACCTTCTCAGATTCTTGGGGACTCAACGTAAACATCTGTGCCGGCTACTCTCCTGCTGACCACAGGCCACTTGCTTCCTCCATAAAAACAATTTTCAAGCCATGTTTTTTTTTGACTGCATTGGTACAGAGGTGAACACAGTAACATGATATATTTGAATGTTTTCTTTAACCTCAACGTTCCTTTCTTTTTTTTTCCAGGTTGTACAAGAGGTTAAACACGTTCACGGGCCCCTAAAGGTCACAAGGCCCCTGGCACCGTGTCTGACAGGTAAGTGGGCCCTGGGTGTGGCCAGCAACGCCCTCTGGCCCCCGGCGTCCACAAGTGCTCAGAAGCACACAGGAGCCCATTCACGGGGCTTGAGGCCTCAGGGTGCAGGAGAAAATTGTGAGTAATTGCGGGGAGAAGGAGGGGGAGGGCAGAAAGCACAGGTATGTTCACGACGAGGCAGAGAGAGATAATCAAGCTGTGTGTGCTCTCCAAGCCTCAGTGTTCTCATCCACACAATGGGGACAAGAAAGGGACCTTCCCGGCAGGTACCGAGAGGCACCCAGTATGGTGATGCCAAGTGCTCTGCAGCCCCGGCACAGGGAAGCGATGTCATTTTATTTCAAGAAATTTCCTGCCGGCCAAATCCATTTCTACAAAATACAGACGTGTCAGAGGAGTATTTTCACAAAATGCCAGGCTCTGCTTAGCTGCAACGTGGCTGATCCAGTTCTAACGTCTTTCCTGGGTGCCCTCCGGGGACACGGGAGGTCCAAGCTATGAATGGCTAGGGGAGGGGGCTGCCAGGAAGGGGCGGTGAGATGTTGACTTCATAAATAACAGCAGCCACGGCCCACTGTGCCTCCGCTGTGTCCCGAATGTGCCGGTCCATTCTGAGACCATCTGCGTCTCACTGAACATGCACAACAAGCTGAGAGGGAGTTGTCACCTCTCCTTACAAGACCAGGAGGCTTGGAATCGCCAGGAGCCCACCTGGACCACCCACCCACCTACTCTGGGCTGGGGGTGGCCGTCCAGCCTCTGGATGGGAGAGAATCAGGATGTGATCTGAGCAGTTTCGAATGATGCAGCAGGAGGGGCGGTCACTGAGACCTTCCCTCTGTTGGCTGGTACAACCTAGCACTTGGGGGCTCAGTGGCAAACAACAGCCAGGTCCTGCCTGCTGCCCGGGAGTGACATCAGTGCAAGTAACAACAAATAAATAGGTAATCAAATAAAGCCAAGTGGGGGCACAGAGCTACTGAGAGTGCATTTCAAAAGAATGATCAGGAAAAAAAAAAAAGCCTCTGATGGAAGAGGGTTGAACTTTCAGACAGAGAGAATGCTAAGTGCAAAGGCCCTGAGGCAGGAGCATGCTTGCTTCATCTGTGGAACAGAGGAGGCTCCTGCTAGGAGTGCAGTCAGACAGACAGTGCCAGCCAATCCACAAAGGCTGTGTGGGTCCAGGGGTAGAAGCATTATGTGAGCTAACCAGGGGTGGGGCCCCCTCTACCAGGAAACAGATGAGAAAAAAGATGAGATGTACCCAGCAGCCTTCTGGAGGATTTCCTGGGGGGGGTCACAGCTAGGGACCGAGGACCCCTGAGTAAAGCAGGGTGGAAGTTCAAGCCCCAGGAAGGAGCTCGAGAGTTGTTTCCATTTCAAAGCTGTTACCTTCCAAGAGCCTGTTTCTGAGTCATCGGCACCCAGAAAACCTAGTACGACCATGCAACCGTTAAGTGAGAGTTTCGTTTGATTTCAAACAACCCTCCCTGCGTGGTGGAAACAGAACATGAAATGAAGAAATGATTGCATGCCAGGCCCTCTATCTGAACTTGTCGAGGTTTTCATTAAAACCCCTCCATCTCGTGCCAAACTCAGCAATTCAAAGACTGTCAGTTTCCGAAGAAGTTAGAAAGGTGTTCGGAAACTTGTGCCTTCCCAGCCCTCCCCCCCCCCCCTCCGGAAGGTGCCAGACATTTCATGTGACCAGGAAGTGAGGAAGGAGGCCCGGTACCGCGCATTCTGAAAACACACACTCTCTCTCCCCCAAGAAGCCAGGAGGTGATTGATGGAGTGCTGGCCAGCCTCCCCTCAAGCTCTGTGCAAGCTCTGTGCCACCGGATGCCCCTCTGCGCCCCTGGCCCCAGCCCCCTGTGCTGCGTCGCTCTGCGCCCTGGTGGCCCAGACCCCAACCCCGGGGGACGAGGGAAGCATGAAGGCCGAGGTCGGTCCTCTGTGAGCAGAAAACAAGATGAACTGAAGATTAAGGGAGGGGCTGGGTGGACACTTCCCGCTGGGAGCCAGGGGTCCAGCTGCTGGGCAGATCCCAGGCCAGGCAGGTGTTGGAGCGGTTCCCTCTCCACCCCCGTCTCTGGATGCACACCCTCCAGCGGCGTCTCTCCTTAGCTCTGCCTTGCTTCTCGCCACACCCCACCATCTCCTCACCTCTCCTGAGCTCGGGTCCGGCGCATCCCAGACATTCTCCCAACAGGGACGGCAGTGGGGGCCAGCCTGCAGCCTCGAGACTTCCAGACGCCTACTCCTCTCCGACCCCCGGCTCGCTCACACCCCCCCCCCCCACCCCTGGGCCCCAGCTGATCACCTCCACTGCCCCTGTGGACTTTTCAGATGACCACTGTCTTCCCGGCCAAGCTCGCGTCCACTTCTGAAGCCTCATTTCCCCTAGTGGCTCCTTGAACTTGCTGTGAACTTCCAGGGAATCAGCCCTCTGCCTCTTCCCCCGCCAGCCCTGGCGCTGACCCTCACACCCTTCCTTCCAAATGCGCTCTGTGCCCTGCCAGCTCCCGAAATGCCCTTGTCCCTGCACCTCCTCCAGCGGCTCGGCCATCGACTCTATCGCCCCCTAGTGGAGAAAGCGCCAGCCGTGCCAGGTGGGACGGGTCCAAGCCTATGAGCTCCAGACACCCGCTGAGCCCTCTGAGGGCCCTCCCTGTCCTCTTGCCATAAGCGGCCAACCCCTAGAGCCGCCACACTCACGGTCTGCAGAGGACCCCGCCGATCTGCCCCACCGGCCACCAGCCCCTCCTGCGAACACAGCTCTTCCCAGTGCAGAAAGGGGGAACGGGCCTTTCCCTGGCCTTGCCTTCCCTCTGGGTTGGGCACCTACTTCAGCTGCTCCTCTCCTTCACCATCAGAACTGTCCAGAACCATCCGCGGAGGCCCACATTCAGAACCTTTGCTACAGCTTTCCACGGACAAACAGAAAGCCAGCCCCTTAGGTTGGGGTTGTGTCTCCACCTTCTTTGTGTCCTTGGTCACAAGTCTGGCTCCCAGCCTGGCTCCGTTCATCTGGCTCTGATTAGCCTGACTGTTTAAAAATTCAGCCGCCCAGTCAAACCCTCCCAGCCGTCACCTTACCAACTCATCAGTCAGACTGCTACCTCACTTTGAGGACACATTCACAGACTCTCCAGAGAATGAGAATCGTTTTGTTGGTTAACCAAGTAAAACTTAAAACCTTCGGCTATTTTTAAACTGCCTGTATTTCGCCCATGTCGTTACAGCAGCTATCCACCTCCGGCAGAATAATTAACTTTCCAACCATCACACTGGTTGTGATTGTAGCACCCATAGGTCTAATATACTTTCTGAGATTAGGGAAATTAAAGATTAGCTTTTTAAAAAAATTTTTTTAATGTTTACTTATTTTTGAGACAGAGAGAGAGAGAGAGCATGAGCAGGGGAGAGGCAGAGAGAGGGAGACACAGAATTTGAAGCAGGCTCCAGGCTCTGAGCTGTCAGCACAGAGCCCGACGCGGGTCTCGAACTCACCGACCGTGAGATCATGACCTGAGCCGAAGTCGGACGCTTAACCGACGGAGCCACCCAGGCGCCCCAAAGATTAGCTTTTATTAGTATGGAGACGTTTCACTAAATTGCAGGGTGGTGGAGAAGGATAATTTCTACTGGTGAAACATACAAATGATTCAATATCATAAAAACAGTTATATTTTATTACTTTCAAATAGCCCAAATAATTTGAAAAATTATGAAACCGAGAATCACAGCTTTTCGTCCACCGGATTATGAACTGGTTGCAGGCCACGACCTAAAGCCTTGCGACCTGCCATATCATCCTTCACATCTGTGTCATGCATCTGATAACAGCTCTCCCATCCCCCACCCCTCGTCAACAGGCATGTTGTCAATGCCAGTGGACCCGTTCACATACGGGATTTTCCCACCAGACTGAAAGCTCCCTGCAGGCAGGCCACTTTCTGCTCACCTCATACCCCTAGTGCTTAGCACAGAATGCTCAAAACAGATGAATCCATGAACACACAAAGAGAATGTCAGAAACGTATAAGATTATGGATGTTCACTTAAAAATACCAAGCGAGAAAGTCCTGCCGATGGAAAGTATGAATAGCATTCTTAAGTGTACACATATTGTAACTCCAAAGTGCTCCTATATTTATTTCAACAACCAGACAGAAGCCATTTCTAAACAGCAGGATCCACCTGGCCCCGACCTCAAGGAGCCCGCAACTCCCTGCCCTTCCATTTCTAAAACACTCCCAACCCAAATGTGATGGATGCTCTGAGATTAGGGGATGTTCTGCAGGCTCAACTAGAAAACTCAAGTTCTAATTCCAACGCTGCCTTTGTTTGTCTTGGTTTGAATTCCACATCTCCCCTCCACCCGGCCAGATTCAGGAAGTGGCCACGAGCCTTTCAAGAAGCTGGCCCAGTTGTAACCTGCACAGAAGCACCCTCGGGCTGTCGGGGATTCTTGCTGCCAGAGGTACTTGGATGAAGGCATCTTCCAGGGCTGCTCCGACAAGGGGCGAGGGGAGGGCCAGGCAGGCACCGCTCCCCTCCACCCCCCCAGATTCACACAGAGCAGCCTCACCTCTCTCTATTTTCTAAATGCTTCTGTAGCTAAAAATAAAGCTTGAAAGCCACTGTCCTAAATAAAACCCAAAGAGGTGCGGAGGGAAGAAAGTAAAGTTTACCGAGCTCTTAGTATGTGCAGGGTAATTTTTTTTTTTTAAGGTTTATTCATTTTTCAGAGACAGAGAGACAGAGCGTGAGCAGGGGAGGGGCGGAGAGAGAGGGAGACAGAATCCGAAGCAGGCTCCAGGCTCTGAGCTGTCAGCACAGAGCCCGACTCGGGGCCCGAACTCACAGACGGTGAGATCATGTCCTGGGCTGAAGTCGGACACTCACCAGACTGCGCTGCCCAGGCGCCCTGATGTGCAGGGTAATTTTAAAACAGTGTAACAATTTATCTGACTTCCATGCAGACTGAAGCTCGGAGAAGAGGAAATTCATAACCAACAAGAGTCAAGAGCTGTGACGAGACTCCAAAGCCACCCTGTTGGGGGTGCCATCCTCTCTAGAAATCGTCACTCCTCAATCTCCCGCGCCCCCTTCCCTCTCCCTAGTCCCATTTCCAAGCTTGCTCTCAGTCACTGACACTCGCAGATGAATGACCTCATTACTGTGCCCTGTGAACGAACCTTTGTCCATTTGTTACTTCCTAACAATATTCGTTCATTAAAAAATCATTACTCGAGCATCTAAGAGAAGCCTGGGCCTGGGCAAAATGACCAGGTATTACCTCTAGCATCCAGGTGCTTCCAGACTAGCAGGGAGAAACACAGAAGTCCGTAAAGAGAAATATTAAAAATGGCACCAGAGACGCCTGTGTTGGGAACAGTGTGCGGGGAGAGGGAAAGAGGGACACCTGCTGTCTTCTTCACTGTTCATATTTGATGGTTCCTCTTGCTGACATGTTTTCTGGTCATACTGGGAGACATCCCAGTGCTTCCCGCATTATTCATTAACAAAATGAATGAGTTTCATTCATCCTCCTGGGGGGAGGGGGCAAGCTTCAGACACCAGAACATATCTTTGTCCCACTTCTTCTTCAGTCTTTGGTGCAGACCATCCTGTTCTGGGTGGTAAGGCAAAGTGAAACCCATAGCATTTCTTTCCATTGTCCTTGAAGAACAATTTGACTTGAAATACATTTAGACATTTAAAAAGAAAAAGACTCTTAAAAGCAATTCTATCCCTTGTCTTAGCCCTCTAAGATATTCCTCTTCTAGGCTAAGCCAAAGAAAGATCTTGTTCTACGGCCGTTTCTTGTTCACCCCAAATGCTCTTGTGTCCTTGATGTGATGGAATGTGAGTGTTATTCCTATCCTGCTCTGTCCTTCCAATCCAATAATAAATCAACTACAAGATTTCTAATGACAGCGGTTAGACAGGTTAATATCCAAGCATTAAGGTAAAATCCCTTCGCTGATCCCTATGCATAATCTCAGATCAGTCTTTCTCTCCAAGTTTCTGTTCGAGTTGAGCCATTCAACATTCCCTTCCCCCAAATTCTTGCCTTTCAGAATCTGAGCAGTGAAAACAATTGTCATGGTAATAAGCTGATGACAGCCCAATGCGCCCCACAGAGCAAAAATCATCATTACCAGCATACACACAAGCACTGCGAAAAAGCAAAGCGGAAAAAAACAAAATGCGCTACACAAAACAGCACACAAACACACAACCGACTGCTGTCAAAATGCACAGATTATCCCAGCTCTGGAAATGTATTTGAAGGAAATAATTGGAAGGAAGAAAAAAGTATGAAAATTCTTTCTTGCAAAATGGTATGGGATACCAGAACACTGAGAAGGTGACAGAGGCAGGGCTGGGTAAATTACAGGCTATGAGAAATGATCATGGTGACGTCGGAGGAACAGTGGGGAAAAATGCTTGGATATGTTTTTAAGTTAAAATAACATAATTAGCATAAATATTAGCATAAATAGCATAATTAGCATAAAATAACATAAAATAGCATATGTAGTAGGATTACACATGCGTAAAAAAAAACTGTCTAAGGGTGGTGGAATCGTGGGTAATGTTTTATTTATTTATTTTTTTTCACCGTTTATTTATTTTTTTGGGGACAGAGAGAGACAGAGCATGAACGGGGGAGGGGCAGAGAGAGAGAGGGAAACACAGAATCGGAAACAGGCTCCAGGCTCTGAGCCATCAGCCCAGAGTCTGACGCGGGGCTCGAACTCACGGACCGCGAGATCATGACCTGGCTGAAGTCAGACGCTTAACCGACTGCGCCACCCAGGCGCCCCACGTGGGTAATGTTTTAAAACGATGCTAGATGTAATAATACCGTCTTTACAATAAAAAAAAAAAAAAAGCTCAGAGGGAAAACAGATGATGAGTCATTGCCTGATCACTGTCACCATGTAAGAAAGTCCCCTCTACAGTGACAATGACAGGCAGTTAAATATAAGCACAGATGCCAGGCTCCCCTCTCTTATCCTGGTTTATTTATTCCTGTTGACCTTTCCGGGGATTAAAAATTAATCTAACCAACAAATTACAGACACATTGTACGTGACCGCCAAGAGGTAACCAGCAAACACTGAAATGAAATCCGAGAGTGTGGTACAGACAGGGAAGTTGAAGCGGGTAGGGTGGGAGGGGTCTTAGCTGATGAGACCAGTTTCCTAATGTCACCGCGCGAGGCATTCGTGCCCTTGGCTTCTCAGTTGTAGGTGGATGTTAGAGGCACTTGAAAACTCTTGCTTAAATTCAGAAAGCACTCAAGATCCCGTGGACCCTGCTTTGCCCTGCCCAGCCCCCAGTCTCCGTGTGCCTGCTGTCTACACGGCTGGAGACACAGGACAACCCCAGAGATGCAGCCCCGCTTTGGTCTCTACAACCAGCCCTAGGTTGAGGCAGGGACGTTGTTTCATATTTTCCGTGCACGTTGCTTTTGCACATACGTTTTTTCATTACCGTAGTAAAAATACACAACAAAATGGATCATTTCAACCGTTTTTTAAGTGTACAATTCAGGGGCATCAAGCACGTTCACATCGCTGTGCAACGGCCACCTCCATCCACCTCCAGAACTTTTCAGCACCCCACACTGAAATTCAGTACCCATTTAGACAATAACACCCCGTTTCCCCTCCCCCAGACCCTGGCCTCCACCATCCCACTTTCGGCTCTGCGAAGCTGACTACTTAGGAACCTCGCGTAACCGCAATCACATTTGCCCTTTCGTGACTGGCTTATCCCACTTGGCATCACGTCCTCAAGATTCAGCCATGGTATAGCAGGTGTCAGAATGTCCTCTCTTTTCTGGGGCGCCTGGGTGGGTCAGTCAGTTAAGCGTCCGGCTTCGGCTCAGGTCACGATCTCACAGTTCCTGGGTTCAAGCCCCGCGTCGGGCTCTGTGCTGACAGCTCAGAGCCTGGAGCCTGCTTCGGATTCTGTGTCTCCCTCTTGCCCTCTGTCCCTTCCCCACTAGTGCTCTCTCTCTGTCTTCCAAAAATAAATAGATGTTAAAAAAAATTAAAAAAACAAAAAGAATGCCCTCCCTTTTTAGGGATGAGTAATATCCCACCGTATGTATGTACCACAGGACAGAGAGCCTACCTCTCTTGGGATCCCCATCAGATCATCTCGTTGTTGACCCAGCCTTGGGCCCGAGCTCAAATGGGCTCCATCTCGTCCTCAGGCCTCACCCCGGCTGCTCCTTCACGTCCACTGCTTCTCCAGTAGTTCCTCTATTTGGGAACCTCCCTAGGCTTCCAGTCCTTCTCAGACTCTAAAGGGTTCACGCCTTCTACTCCCAAACAGTGGCTTGGACCTGTTACCTATAACTCACTTCTTGTTCAGAGTTCCCACCTCGGGCTGTCAGGGTACGAGTAATCCATCACAGATCCAAGATGGCAGCCGTCTGCCTAAGCTGCACTGTTTTAACGATACCTTTGTCTACTCAGCGTAACCTGCTGGGTGGGTCCCTCCCTCTGTTCTTGTACAGGGGACAATGTCATTTCCAGAGATGCTTGTGTCCACAGCAAGCCCGGCATCCTGTCCACATTCCGATTTTCTTCCTTTCTACTGCTTATCGTCAGGTACTTCTCTGCGTCTTCCTGTCTCTGTCCAAACCCTAGAATATTAGACCCAAGGCATGGAGTCTACAAAAGCACAGGTCCATCCACACTTACAGCCAAAGTGAGTTCCTTCCTTGAGTGATGACACCAGTGAATTTGGTCAGACGTCTAGCATCGACTTCAATCCACTGATGGAGGTCATTCCTTCCTGCACACCACGCCCCATCATAAAAATCATTTTCGTTAATACCTGCCTGGAAAAAAAGAGAGATGTTCTTCAGAAAGACCCAGAATCAATGAATATGTTCATGAGATTTGGGGGGGGGGGGTTTGATGGGCAGAAAAGAATGAGCAGGGGATAAAGAAAAAAAAATACTATGCCCTGAACACTCCTTATTCTAAATCATAAAATGGGATTGCTTATTATTAACAAGTTGGAAATATTTCAATATATGTCCTCTTCTTGCCCAGTGTGGAAGAGGAAATTTAATGAGCTCGCCCATTACTCATGCACCCACCAGGCACAGACTGCCTCCTACGAACCAGCCTACACATGCCAGGTGCTGGGAATACAAAGGTGAATCGTCGCCTCCCAGAACCTCACCATCCAGGCAGGAAGAAAGACATGAAAACAGATGAATTAGAACACAATGGGGAATGTGTTATTTCAGGAAGCAGAGCAAACTGCTACAGCAGCATTTAAGGATAATGACTAACTTGGTCTGGTGAAGACCAGGATAGAGGTGAGAACTGAGTTGGGTGTTGAAGGGTAAGTGTATCTAGTGAATGTGTATGCATTGGCATTTAAGTCACTTGATGCGTTGAGTTTTAGCTTCTATGGCTACCAAAGATTCTTTTCATCTGAATCTACAAGGTAGGTGACGTTTCTGCTCTGGAATTTTCCCTGTATTATTACCATTTCAAGAGAGAATTCTCTGACAAGAAAGAAAGAAAGAAAGAAAGAAAGAAAGAAAGAAAGAAAGAAAGAAAGAAAAGGAAGGAAGGAATAGGGAGGGAGGGAAGGAAGGAAAAGGGAGGGAAGGAAGGAAGGAAACAAAATAGAACATCTGAACTAAGTGAGGCTTCCTAATTTACTAAGACCCTTTCAATATAAACCCCATGGCTTTTTCTATAGCTATTACACAAATATGTACTCAGATGAGAAAAAAAGTCTAAATGGGATTTAAAAGATAGGCCAGCCCATCTTTCCCATCTGAGCACTTTTCAGCCCGAATTCTGGGGCAGCCTTACTTCTAATGGGCATCAGTGATGTGAAACTCACAGTCCAGCTACAGCACAGGAACAACATGGCCAACGGGTCCGCAAGTGGAACCCTACCATCACTGTGCTGGCTAACATCGGTCTTGTATCAGGACCGAACCACATGTGTGCACTCTCACCCCCTCCTCAAACAATCCTGAAGGAGCTTTGAGGGCAAATGTCAGAATACTCGCCTCTCGTGGCCTCCTCAAAGCACCACGATCTCAAATGAAGGTGAACGGAAACACCCATCAGTCCACGCTCTCCAGAAACCCAAGCTCTCAATCAACTGGCACCTCGGGTCTGATGGCATATGGGGCGTTTGTGCCAAGGACCTGGAGGTGCCGCCACGTTCTGCCTTCCAGAACCCCCAGGGAACGGCTAAATCTTGCAAGTGTGTGTTATGTGCTTCGGCCGGCCTTGCCGAAGTCACAGGGTGTGAATGTCTGAAGTTCTCATTTCCCAGAGGTGCTAGCCAACCAGGGGGCCACTGCCCCATGAAACGTAATGAGCTCCCCTATAATGGGGCTCTCAGGACACAGTCCCCCTACTTCTTCACCCAAGGCAGGTATCCTGTCTAGACCAAGACCTGGAGCACGTCAATACCTACAATACTGCCACGTAGCTTCCTTCAGGAAACCGTAACACTTAGTTGGTATCGGGCTCCTCTCTTCTCGTAAACAGCCCACGAGACTGGCGTTGATTTCATTTCTTTTTTTTTTTTTTTTAATGTTTATTCATTTTTGAGAGACACAGCATGAGCAGGGAGGGACAGAGAGAGAGAGAGAGGGAGACACAGAATCCGAAGCAGGCTCCAGGCTCTGAGCTGTCAGCACAGAGCCCGACGCGGGGCTCGAACTCACAGACCGCGAGATCATGACCTGAGCCGAAGTTGGACGCTCTACAGACTGAGCCACCCAGGCGCCCCTGATTTCATTTCTCAACATTCACCTTCACTGTGCCTCTACTACCTGGCCCGGGGGACGGGAATGTAAAGGAGGAAGACATGTGCAGCCCGGCCCTCTTGGTGCTCAGAACGGGCAGACGGGCTGAAGTCCACACATGCGGCTCGCGTTCTGGTCCTGGCATCTCCAAGTCAATCACCGCACAAAGTGTGGGTGAGGGGCTCGTGCTCTAAAGTCCCCCTGCCGGGTGGGAATCCCAGCTCCGCCATATGCACCCTGTATACACCCCAGCAATGCGCCTAAAAGCCCCGTGCCTCAGTTTCCCCATCTGCTACAACAGGGGCAATGATCCTTTCTCCCTGAGGGTGCCGATGGTGATTACAAGAGGTCCTGGCACGCCGTGTGGGCTCGATAAATGTTACCTCACATAAGGGCGCCCTCAACAAATGCCATCAGTACAAAGCAAGGACTGTTTGGCACATTATGGAAATACGGGTGCTTTACGAATCGCTTCACACTTTGTGAAATTACGAGGAATTACAATGCTCTTCTGGGCACTTGTGGTCACACTTTCTACACCGTCAAACGTCCCGAATAGGGTCAGAAAATCTGAAGAAAGAGGAGACTCAGAGTCTGAGGTTCTCAAAAGGAATCCACGTTGCCACTGCCCGCCCCCCCCCCCCAGGGGTTTTTGGCAATGTCTGCGACTATTTTTGGCTGTCACCACTGGGAGAAGTGGGAACTACTGATGACTAATGGACAGAGGCCAGGGATGCCGCTGACCACCCTGCAATGCGCAAGACAGCCCCCGCCACAAAGAAGCGCCTCGGCCCAAATGTCACTGGTGCCAAGACAGGGGACACCTGGTCGTGGGCTGAGCAGACAAGAACAGAGCTGCTACGGAACCTGGGATTTTCACCCCGAGAGAATCACAGAAATTTGGGGGAGCTCTCCCTGCGCTATCCGACCAAAGCCTACTTGGCAGATAGTTGGCATTCGATTTTAGGCTCCTGGCTTTGCCGGCCTGGATATTCTGCCTCTGTTGCCGATCTCAGTTCTTCCTGAGCATACCGGACAGTCCGCTAAATGCAGTAACGGTGTCAGGGGACCGGAGGGCCCTTTCTGACTCGCTGACTCATACGGAAGTGACAGCCCCCTCTGCAAAGTCGATGACGAATTTATGAAGCAAGCTCCTGGCAGAATTCAGCGAGAGAGGAGGTGCCAGCCCGAGAAGCGTCACCAAAACACAGCACAGCGCAACCCGGGATATCAGCATGAGGTCAGAGAAACCAACAGAAGGCTACATTCGTCCTTTTCTGTTTAAAAACGCAAGAAAGGGATGTCCGGGTGGCTCAGTCGGTTGAGCGTCTGACTTCAGCCCAGGTCATGATCTCGTGCTCGTGGGTTCAAGCCCCGTGTCGGGCGCTGTGCTGACAGCTCGGAGCCTGGAGCCTGGATTCCGTGTCTCCCTCTCTCTCTGCCCCTCCCCCCACTTGCCTTCTGCCTCTCTTTGTCTCTCAAAAAATAAAATAAAATGTTAAAAAAAAATTTTTTAGATAAAAATGCAGGCAATCCCTCATAAATTTTGGAGGCATTTCTATCAGAAGTTGTTGAAATAAAAAGTGGGTTTCCTTAAAGTATAAGCTAGTCTTGAAAACACCATTAAGATGGAATGATAATTTGTACTACAGGGCCAAATAAGTTAAGAACTAATGTAATTTTGTCTAGGCAATTAGGTCATACACGTCATTTATTTACCTTAAAAAAAAAAACCACCAATGCATCTAATAGACTAAGTTTTGCTTACGATGAATGTCAACATTATTCAATCCATATCAAAGAGAAAACCTGATATCACCCATTTAAGATCAAATGGGAATTTTCTATTTCAAGACGATAGAAATGTGGATTTTATTGTGTTCTTTTCTCAAAAGTTCCCCCAAGGAAAACAAGATAAAGAAAGACAAGCTTGATCTCTGACAAAATGAGAAGACATTTATAATCTCCTAATTACAATATATGAAGACGGAAATCAGATGTAAGAATCCTGAAATGACTTAGCAAGACAGGCAGATGCGAGCTTACAAGGGGAACACCCGTGAGAACCAAGCCACCCAGGACTTTAAAAAGCTCAGACTCTAGACTCCTAAGTAGCTCGGAAGGTGAGGCAGGGCTTAAAATGGAGAACTGATTCAAAATATGTATTAAAAAAATAGATTCCCACATCCCCATTCCCATCCCACAGAAGATATGAAATTTTTCTTTAAAAAAAGAAAAATAACCAACAACAATCCCAGAGGCTCTGAATTTGGAGATTCCAGACGCAGAGGATGGCAGGTGTGATGTGATAAAAACAGAGAACTCAGTGGCTATCAGCAGACTGAAGAGTGAGACGCCCCAGCTCCCCTCCCGCCTCGGCTCTAGGACACAAGGCAGCCAGGCTTAGAACAAACAAAAGTTAAATAAACTAAAAATATAATGGAGAACAGAAGAAAATCTCAAAGAAATTATAATGAATATCCCTTGAAACAGAAGATCTTGCTTGCATAAAACAAAAGAGGGATATTCTTGGAGTGGAAAAAGCATTGTCCTAGGTCAAGCGCTCGCAACGTGAAAATTCCAGTAACAATGGGCAATAACAGAAACTAAAAAGAGCAGAGAAAGAAATTACAAATACTCTAAGTTAATAATGTCCCAGATCTGTAAGCTTTAAGTCTCCAAAACACTAAGAATCTAGTATAATGAAGAAGCCCCGCACCAAGGCATATCTTGGTAAAACTTCAAAATATCGCAAATGAAAAGAAGATCCAAAAAGCATCCCAAGAGGAAACAAAAAAGGAAAATATATAAAACAAAGCCAAAGGAATCAGAAAGGTACCAGAATTCTCAGTAGCAACATCTGAAGTTCGAAGAATGGGGGGGAGGGGGGGGGGATGAAGACGTCAAAATTCCGGAGAAACAGATTTTTCACCCTAGAATTTTACATTCGGCCAAACTATCAGTCACTGGTGATGGTAAAATAAAGACATTTCCAGATTCACACATCCTCAAGAAATTCTCATGTACCAATTGCATAAAGCTGTAAAATGAATGTGCTCCACAACGATGAAGCAGAAAACCAAAAAGAGGATACAAGATCCAGAAATCAAGGATGCTAACACAGGAGAGCATTCTCAAAATGATGGAGAAGGCAGTCCCAGGAGAGCTGCTGTATAAAGACTGGAAAGAAACCCATTCAGAACACAGCAGGTCAGGGCACCTGGGTGGTTCGGTCGGTTAAGCGTCCGACTTCGGCTCAGCTCATGATCTTGCGGTCTGTGAGTTCGAGCCCCACATCAGGCTCTGTGCTGACAGCTCAGAACCTGGAACCTGCTTCAGCTTCTGTGTCTCCCTCTCTCTCTGCCCCTTCCCTGCTCATACTCTGTCTCTCTCTCGAAAACAAATAAACATTAAAAAAAAGAACACAGTAAGTCAAGGCTTCTGGAGGAAATGTCTTACAGAAATATAAAAAACAGCTATGAGACTAAACAATCATTGAACAAGGCTTGACCTTATAGAAAATTGTATCAAAGGATATTTTATAGACCCAGACCTATTGCAGGGCATGG